>NC_090447.1:590890786-591495135 GCF_031143425.1 Pleurodeles waltl
GAAATTGGCGTGTATCAGTATATTGATATCTATCAGGGGTTTTTATATTATCTCTATTCCTGAGATTATACCTATTCTATGGGGTCTCCGTCCGTGGAGATTCTCCCCTTTTTTTTTTTAGGCGTTTGTTGCTTTTTATCCCAGCGTTTCTTATTTCCCTCAGGTTGTTGTTTAGTATTATCTTTATTAACTTTACCCTGAAATTGAGGTGTTTGTGGTCTAGCCCCAAGGCTATCTCGACCGATACTCGAATATGTTTCCGCTATTATTTTAGGCAGCTCCTGTTCCTGATCTTGTTGCATTGAAAGTGCAACTGCTTCCCCTTTAAGGTTATTTAGGATGATTGAGGAGACTGTGGCAAAATTGCCCATCAGTTGCATTCCCAAATCTAGGGCCGGGGCAGCCCCGTATTCATCTTGAATTTGTTTAAGCACTTCCGGTAAGTTGGCAAGTGTCAGTGTACTGTGTGCCGTTGTATAGAGCGCGGCAAATACCGTGCCCCATGTATTACAGTTTTCAACAGTAGGGACCATCCCAAAGGGCAAGCACATAGTCAATATTCTATGTTTATCCTGAGGTCCCGTATGGGGAAATACTGCTTCCAGCGTATTAATTTTTCGTGCTAGCCAGAACGGAGTCTCCTCTTGTTTGGCCGGGACCTTACCCATAATTGAATGTACAGTCACCGGATTTATACCTGGTGTTACTGCATGTGGTTGTGCTGGAGCAGCACGCGATGGGTTTGTATTTAAAGTTTGCATCACAAATTGTACTAATCGTCTGTTTATTGCTATTAGCTCAATGTATAATCGTCGAACCTCAGCTACTGCTAAATTCGCAACCGCAGGATGTGGTGTATATGTGGCCAATAAAGGCCAGGTAGGACCGTCATTACTTAGTGGACCTAACCTTACTGGTAATATTGTATGGTGTAGGGTGCCATCAAGCCAATTATTATGTTCTTGATAAGATAGAGGTATCTCTAAGTATGCGTACGCCCTGTATTGTCCAGGCGCGTTAGCAACTGTATATGTGTGAAATGAATTTGAATTTCCATCAACTGCTGGAAATGTGACCCAAGAGTAAAAAAGCTCTGTTCTATAAGCTACATGGGTGTCCACCACAAACGTGACTGGACCTCCCTGGGCCGTGAGGCCATTTGCTAGTAAGTGTGCTGTGAGAGGTTGTCTCATGTTAACAGCTATTTGTACAACCTGGGGATTCGCCATCATAGAAGCACTAAGAGTTGAGAGAAGGCACACCAAGATGGGGTTATTCCTTTTAAAGTTCAAACTTGAACAACCGCCAGCCGAAAATAGGATTACCTATACGGCTGTGGTGGAAATCCTCAGTACCACAGACATCTCCGTATGCGGAACTGAGGTGTCATTATATAAAATACGACTGAGAGGTTCCGGTGGACCCGAAAATTAGAGCCTGACCAAACGTTGGCGGTGCCATGTCGCGCAGGCTCTCATTATCTTAATGAGACTACTGGATTTTGAGCAGCAAGATCGTCCACAATGTGAGGGGACTGAGTCTGACCCACGGTGGATGACACTTGGCACTCCAAATCCAGGTTTTGCTCTGGCTAACTAGCAGTGCCTCATCTCCCCCCAATGGCAGAGACAATTGGGCAGCAGAGCACATGACATATCAGTACTTCTCAGGGAAGTCGTGGTCACTCAGGTCACAACCGGTTCTCTCATACACAGTGCGGTCTCATCTATAAATGACAATAAAGGCAGTATACATTTTAAAGATTGGTTTAATAAAACAACTGCATTTTGGATAGCAAAGCATGAGCTGCAATAACCAGAACTACGCAACACAGTAATATTAAAATAGTAACGACGAGAGTGAAGCACAAGAATAAGGCTATCATACTGCTGCTAGATTATTTTCTCTCTAAATTATATTTTGCGCACAGCATGTTAAGCTCTAAACCTGCCTTTCAGGTTCCACCGGGAGGACATCAACCCTCATACCTGAGCAAAGGCCTGTAATCTGCATCAGCATCTGCAACGGGGCATTCAGCATACAGTTGTGGTTCCCTGGCTGGAATTTCCCTCTTGACGTGTACTAGGACTAGGAAGTGTTTTTATAACTTACACGCAGATGTTCTAAGAAAACGTCCCTACGTAAGGATGTGTATTTTCTACGAATGCTGGAGACTAAACTTCTACCACGTTTACTGGCAATGTACCAGACTGTAGCCTTGACTGAAGCACAGGGCGATCAAGAATGCATTATTTGAGAACACAGTGCTGAACTAAGCTAAACAGTGTGATAGAAGAAATTAAGACAAGACCGTAAAAAATGGTTATTGTAAAATAACAGTGCAAAGCTGAATAAAATATATCTAGGGCAAAGTGCACAGCGGCCTAGTATGTTAAACTAACATGCATGGAGCTACACATAAAATGGCTACACAACACCCTCCCCTTGTCTGTAGAATGTGGTTCAAGCCAAAGCTAAAACCCTACTAAATTTTGACAAGTTAAGAGGAGACACAAGCATATTACTTGATAATTTAGAAATGAGCATGTGGTTCAGTGCTGAATTCAAATTGGAATGTCAAGTTAGAAAAGATCTGAATCAATCACAATTCATGGAAAGCAGGAGATCTTCCACTTCGGCAGATGACAGACCCGGTAAATCCGCGCCAAAAATGACTAAGGAGCAGGTGTGTTCCATAGCCCTAGTATCAACCAAGGTGGCATCCCATGCAGTGCCCATTAACGAGTCGTTGTTAACTTCCTCCAGGAAGGGTAGCTCGTAATCAGCTTCTCTCAGCAAACGCAGCCGCCGTGCGCATGTCTGGTATGAACCCTCAACGAGAAAACCAACAGATCAGTATCAATCACTGAAGGACGTTGTTGTGAAAGATAAAGTTCTAGTGCATGTTCAAAAGAGCACCAACGGCACCGAAACACGGGTTGCACACAATCAAAAAGCGGTCTGAATGACAAAGACCAGTCACACCCCAAATGTTCCAGGAGTGTTGCTCCAAACTGCTGCATCATGCGTTCATGAGACAGCTGCGCTGATTGGAGCGCCTTCATTTGTCCTTGTTGCGGCGGGACAGCCATTGCGGAACAACAACAGCAACAGCAAAATGCTGGCTAATAAAGCCAAAGTTATTGGAAAACCCTCAAAAATACTTCACAAAATTTAGTGAATAGCTGAAGGTATCAAACCGAATATAGAGGAGAAGGTGTGAACAAAACCAATACCAACAGCTTTGAAAATGTGTGCTAATCCAGCCGTGCTGGACGCTTTAAATATACATCCCACGAGTTCACCAAAGTGTCTCGGAAAGTTAATATTTAACAGGGACTGTATTTCTGCCGACGACCTTGCCACTTGAAGTGCGTAGGTTTTGCGTGCAGATGTAAGGGCCACATTCTTCTGAAACAATAAAGCCTTGAGTCTACTCAACTTGTCAAAATTCACCTTGGAAGTAGCAATATGAGGCCAGATGTCAGCTACCTCCCTTAATTTAGTGGGGGGAAACAACACGTTCCCGCAGCATGTAACAACCTTAGAGACCGAAACAACGTAAACTATTCCGGCCCGCATGCCACAACAGTCTTCACTATTGAGAAGGACGTCGCTGCCATTTGAAAGCACCTGGAACATGCGTTTAATCAAGGGTACTGGAACTCCCTTCAGATAGCAAGCCAAGTTTGCAACCGAGGCATTACATGCCCCATGCAAGGACAGCTGCTTACAAATCATCGAATGGCTGACTGAAGTCTTGCATTCACTACCGCTAAGAAAGACCTCTTTCATGCCATTGAGGCATTTGTACGAGAAGGGAAGCTTTCACACCTCATGGATGTAACTATCGCCCAACTTTTCATATCTGCCTGAACTGTCGTGGTCGAAGTGACCTCATACCGCAACGTGTTTCAAACAAGAAGTGAATTGTAATGTTGAAATATGCAGATTAATGACCCCGTGTATTAACCACTCTGCTGAAGGAATCTCGGCCATGGAGAAAGGCAGTCTTTCTATCTTTTAAATGTTAAGCATGACATAAGTCGCTCCTTTCTTAGCCATTAGTTGTTGTTGTCGCGTCAAATTAAAGGAAATAAATATTTCCCTGGCACTGATGTGCTACCATGGAACGCGACCCGCCTTCAATGTCTGAAGTGTCCAACCCAACTGCATAATGGACCTGGTCTGACTCTGTCCATGATATAAAGAAGACATATCAGATTGTATACTGTCTATAGCAGAAGAATCAATGTTGTTAATTGTACATATCCGGTCGAACAAGGTGTGTATCCCATTATCCACAATAGCTAATGCCTTTTTCAAATTTTCCTGATCTAATTGCCTTAACTGGGCTGCAGCCTCTTGTTGAGAAAGTTTCCATATTTCATTGTATACTTCATACAGGAAATGTTTCCTACGTGGTATCTTGGGGCCTGACAAGAAATCTTGTAAGTCAGTGTTGTTAGACAAGAGATTGAGGTGCGCTTTAACTGCATCAAGGGAGGACGATTTTAGCCACTGTTGCCACAATTTTCCTACACTATATGTTGTAATTATGTCAGCATGTTCTGGTGATATATAGCAAGGGTCTGGCCTACTCGTCCAGAAACCCCCCGAGGAGGTGACAAAACGTTGATGACACCCGTTGGTATCTATGGGCCACAACAACCACCCGCCTGGACGTGTCAGTGACGCATTAAACGTACCATTGTGGACCCACTCGTTAAGCTCGTGTATGGTTGCATTTGTGTATTTTTGCCAGTTGTCAAATTTTGCAGGGGCAGGTATACTGGGCATGTTTAATTCTCTAATTGTCGCTAAGCCTAAACAACTTGTTTGTTGCACTGTTTCAATTAAAAAGATCATTTGAACAGGGATGAGACATGCTCTAAACAATGTTTCTGTACCCTTAGTCTTCCAATTTTTTGTTCCCCAAACACTTTTCAAATCAATATATTTGGACCAATATTCACAACCTTCAATTGATAACCAGGAAACAAAGGATTCCGGATATATAAATTTCATGTTAGTCAATAACGTATGTATATCCTTAGTAGGAGTTACTTTAAAATAATATGCATTTTTTTGACGATGCCCAGAAAAATACGCATATTTTTCAATATACGTTTTTGAACTCCCTTGTGGTGGAGTTGGACAATGTTCCCATTGCGTGTAATTAAATATTGTCTTGTGACTATTCGCTCTATGTATGAAGTGGTGCCCATAATAATTATGGCAAAACATATCACCATAAATTTCTTTAAACTGGTAAACGTCTTCGTTTTCATAGACAGTATAATATTGCAATTCTGTCATCATAGAATCAACTGTTTTCACATCCCAATCATCTGACACAATGCCTGGTATGACTATATCATTCATAGATAATTTTAACATATACAGTATTTGGATAATTTCAGTGGGACCATATATATCAAACATCACTTTGTCCCAAAGAATCCCACCAGGAATTGGCACTGCGGAAATGTTCACAAAGGATAAGTCTCTTCGGACCTTATGTGATGAAAAATGTGGTTTCAAAACCTCCTCCACCTGTTCAACCGCTGATCTCTCTGGAAGAAAATGACCATTTATCAACAAGAAAAAGGTAATAAACCCAATCCAAAGTGGAAATGCTAGGAGAATCAAAGAAAGCAATACATAGTTCCATGGAAAAATGAAATATATGTCTTTAAGCCAATGTATTAGCTTACGTGCACCTGACAGGTCAGCTGTCGAAGAGGCAAACGAGTCAAATAGACCGTCGTTGAAGTAGGCAAAGTAACCAGAGGCAGTTCTTGCAAATGGCATAGCCGTGGTCAGTGGTGGAGTTGGTGTTTCCTGTGGTGGTACACTGTAGACAGCACCATCCGTCTGGCTTGTAGTCATCGTGACTTGATCAAACGTTTCTAAATTGCTTGTTGTTAGTGGAACTAATGCAAGATCATCATCCACCCTCCCCAAGCTCGGAGAGGTGTCAGTGTTGGTATAAACAACTTGAAGCGGAACTTCTTCTCCAGTAGTGAGAGGGATTCAGGAACTACTGGATGTTCCTCTTGATCGGCTGTGCAGAATCGGCCACATATTGTAGTTTGACATTGTCAATTGAAACAAAACGATTTTCTTTGGCACCTGGCAACGGTGGTAGAATAACAGTTCTGGTACCGTGTATCCCCAGTACAGGGACTGGTGCCCGAAAGGAAGGGCCAAATTCTTTTTTCACTGCGACCTTTTCACATACAAGATCCCCAACCCTGGGAATCCAGCCTGTAGATATTACAGGCACATCCTTAATTCCTGTGGAGGCAGCACTTTTAAAAGAGTTTTCCTCACAGAATTGCTGTAATTCCTGTAAAACAGTGACACGATCATTTATGTCAAAAGGTGTTTCTGCTGCCTCCACGCCAGGACCATCAAGATCCGGAACAAACATTTGTGTTCCGAACAGGCACTCATATGAAGTACGACCCCCCAGGGACCTTCTTGGCAGGTTATTTAGTGCTCTCTGAACTCCATACAGGTGGGATTGCCAACTACGACCCGTACCTAAGACTCTGGCTGTTAACTATTGCTTTAAATCGCGGTTTAATCGCTCCACAACACTATTTCCCTCAGGATGAAATGGAGAGGAATACTGCAGTTGGACCCCAATGAAACCATGCTGTCACTGAATGCCCTTGAGGCGAAAGCAGGGCCCTGGTCCGAATGGAACGCCGCAGCTGCATATGTACCGATAAAGACTCGCAAATCTTTAATAACAGTCTGAGCGGCAGCCGAGCGTTGTGGCCACACCCACACAAATCTGGAGCATGAATCAACAGCGACTAATATGTATTTGTATGCACTATCAGGTGTTAATGGACCACAGTGGCCAAGTACACACATTGTAATGGTCTATTGGAAATGAAGAGGGGTGTCTGCGGTGGGCACTTAGCCGTGGAAACTTTAATTTGTTGACAGATGTCACAACAAAGGACATACTGCTTAGTCTCTTTATAGAGACCGGGCCACCAAAACCGGGCCTGTAAGAGTGAAATTGTGGCCGCCACACCAGCATGTGCAGATGCCACCCCCCATGTGCTGCTTTAATCAATTGTGATCTTACATCTTTACTGAGGATGTCGCGTACGCCTACGCCTGGAATTTTAATTTCAGCGTTCAGCATACCTCCCATCAAGTATTGATATTTATTACGAAATCCTTTAGAATAAGGCGTACCATCAACCGTAGCTTTTATGGCAGCCATAATGTCTGTGTCTGGTTTGGTACTCGACCGACTCACTGCAGCTACAGTTGCAACCGCCACTGCTGACTTTGCGGCTTCATCAGCCAATGTATTTCCAGCAACGTGTATCCCAACGCGCTGGTGTCCAAGTGTATGCACAACATGGACCTTCTGTAGCGTCTCTTTCAGGTCTGCTACCTTCCCCCACAGGAGTCTGTGTTTTATGGTGTTGCCTTTGGAATATCTGAACCAATTTTGACACCAGTAATGCAAATATTCATTAAAGGACTGGACACAGTAATATGAATCACAAACAGTCAGTGTGGACTGCGCTGGATCCGTATGTTCTAGTGCCATCAGCAGAGCTTTTAGCTCAGCCAATTGTGCTTTACAATCCCCTAAGGTATGTGTATAGGTATGTAGGGGATAGAATTTCTCCCCCTCCATATAGCCACTTACGATTGCGCAATGAGCAGAGTATTGATGTTTAGTTCCAATCGCTGGTTGCGCAGAGCCATTGGTGTACATGATTCTATGATATTGATCAATAGGCAAGGTATTCACTGGAACTGGATATTCTACCTCATATTGTAGAAATTCTTGAGTTTGTAATTTTGGATCGCAAATGTAGTCTACATCAGTGGTTGTTAGAGACATAGCCCATTGTATCCAACGTGGATATAGTGCTTTTGCGTTCGGAACACTAGCTTTTGTAACAGCCTCTAGGGCTGGAATTGGAGAAACTACAATAATGCCTTTCCCTTGGGCAAGAGGTCTTTCTTTAATAAAGGCATCTGTGCAGCACTGAGAATTTTCTCTGTGGGTGCAAAGCGTTGTTCAGCAGCTAAATACAAATGTGATTTGTATGCTATCAGGACTGCCTCACCTTCGTTAAATGTCACATAGGTGAAACCGATGGCCCCAGCTATTACCCTGATGACCAAAAGCGTTTGTTGTCCCTTGTGTGTAAATGTTTTGCTGCTAACATGTCTGTCTGCAATTCTCGAAGAGTGCGTGTATGTTCAACTGTCCAAAATGTACTTGAAAAATCAGGATGTATTAAGTCATATAAAGGTTTTATGCATGTTGCATAATCAGGAATGTATGTTCTGCCAAAATTTTGAAAACCCAACAATGTTTGAAGTTTTTTAATCGTATTTGGTGGTTGCAATTGTGCACATTTTCCTAAAAATTCTGGCACTAGGCTCTTCCTTCACTCAACAGCTCATATCCCAGGAACAGGACGCTGAGGAAGTCAATTTTTGATTTTGTAAAGTTAAATTTGTAGCTGAGTTTGACAAATCCTACAACAATGCGTGCTACCCGTCTTAAATGTTGTAGTAACTCGTCATCCGTGAGATATATATCACCCACATATGAAAATGCTTCAGGGTCTATCTTGTGTAAAATAGCAGTCACACGAGCCGCAAACAGTCCTGGGCTGTTCTTGTACCCCTGGGGCAAACAACAGAATTTTCTGAGAGCCTAATGCGCTAAAGCTTTTTAAGTCCCTGCTTTCAGGTGCTATGTTCTGGCAGAAGAATCCATTTGAGATGTCTAAAGCTGTTTTGTATTTTTTCTGCACTATTTTGCTCATTAGTGCAGTGCTATTTGAGTTTTGTATAGCATATGTACGTGTATGTCTGTTTAAATGTCTGTAGTCTAAGACTATTCTGTATGAATGGTCTGGCTTAGCTACAGGGAATAAAGGTTGTTCATCAGTGAGACACAGGGTTCAATCACACCCTGGTATTCTAATTGTGTAACCCGGGCCCTTGCTTCATGTTTTATGTGATACTGTGGTGGTGGCTGAGGTTCACTTTTAATAGGAATGACATGGTAGGGAGAGCCCCTATCCCACCTTGCGTGATTTCTATATAATGCGGGTGCTTGTGCTAGAGCCCATTCTATAGAATAGGTCTCTGCGAGTTCCTCCAGAACAAGGGGTGAGAAAGAAGGTTTAATGACCTCTATTCCATATGGGCAGGTGCGGACAAAGTCAGGGGGCCAATCTTGTTCAGCAAACAAGATGTCGTACACTTTAACTACACGGTGCCAAAAGATTGCGTGTATCGTGCGTTCAATGTCTCCTTCTAATTGTAGTGTTACTTTGTATACCCTATCAGGTTCGGAGACACGCATGTCTGCTGTTTCTACTTGTATGAAGTCATCATTTGCTTTCACCTCCAGATGCTCTAGAAGATTCCGGTGAACTATTGTGACCTCTGCCGCGCTGACTAGCAGTGCTAGAGCCTAAGTCTTGTTCTTCAAGAGAACCCTCTTCCTGAGTCGCATGTCGAACTGAGACTGCTGCCACTTTTTTCTTTTTAAATTGTTGTTTTTGCTGTACAGGTTTCTCTTCCTTTTTAACAGAAACCTCCGAAGAGCGTTGTGATTCCTGTCTCGGTTTCAAGTACTCTGTTGTTCGCTCAGATCGCCCACCTCCCTCATTTCTTTTTTCCGATGAGTCCTGAAAGGAACGAAATTGGCGTGTATCAGTATATTGATATCTATCAGGGGTTTTTATATTATCTCTATTCCTGAGATTATACCTATTCTATGGGGTCTCCGTCCGTGGAGATTCTCCCCTTTTTTTTTTTAGGCGTTTGTTGCTTTTTATCCCAGCGTTTCTTATTTCCCTCAGGTTGTTGTTTAGTATTATCTTTATTAACTTTACCCTGAAATT
The DNA here is from genome assembly GCF_031143425.1 of Pleurodeles waltl. Taxonomy (NCBI): domain Eukaryota; kingdom Metazoa; phylum Chordata; class Amphibia; order Caudata; family Salamandridae; genus Pleurodeles; species Pleurodeles waltl. Next base: position 590,900,701 of record NC_090447.1, read on the forward strand.
GAGGTGTTTGTGGTCTAGCCCCAAGGCTATCTCGACCGATACTCGAATATGTTTCCGCTATTATTTTAGGCAGCTCCTGTTCCTGATCTTGTTGCATTGAAAGTGCAACTGCTTCCCCTTTAAGGTTATTTAGGATGATTGAGGAGACTGTGGCAAAATTGCCCATCAGTTGCATTCCCAAATCTAGGGCCGGGGCAGCCCCGTATTCATCTTGAATTTGTTTAAGCACTTCCGGTAAGTTGGCAAGTGTCAGTGTACTGTGTGCCGTTGTATAGAGCGCGGCAAATACCGTGCCCCATGTATTACAGTTTTCAACAGTAGGGACCATCCCAAAGGGCAAGCACATAGTCAATATTCTATGTTTATCCTGAGGTCCCGTATGGGGAAATACTGCTTCCAGCGTATTAATTTTTCGTGCTAGCCAGAACGGAGTCTCCTCTTGTTTGGCCGGGACCTTACCCATAATTGAATGTACAGTCACCGGATTTATACCTGGTGTTACTGCATGTGGTTGTGCTGGAGCAGCACGCGATGGGTTTGTATTTAAAGTTTGCATCACAAATTGTACTAATCGTCTGTTTATTGCTATTAGCTCAATGTATAATCGTCGAACCTCAGCTACTGCTAAATTCGCAACCGCAGGATGTGGTGTATATGTGGCCAATAAAGGCCAGGTAGGACCGTCATTACTTAGTGGACCTAACCTTACTGGTAATATTGTATGGTGTAGGGTGCCATCAAGCCAATTATTATGTTCTTGATAAGATAGAGGTATCTCTAAGTATGCGTACGCCCTGTATTGTCCAGGCGCGTTAGCAACTGTATATGTGTGAAATGAATTTGAATTTCCATCAACTGCTGGAAATGTGACCCAAGAGTAAAAAAGCTCTGTTCTATAAGCTACATGGGTGTCCACCACAAACGTGACTGGACCTCCCTGGGCCGTGAGGCCATTTGCTAGTAAGTGTGCTGTGAGAGGTTGTCTCATGTTAACAGCTATTTGTACAACCTGGGGATTCGCCATCATAGAAGCACTAAGAGTTGAGAGAAGGCACACCAAGATGGGGTTATTCCTTTTAAAGTTCAAACTTGAACAACCGCCAGCCGAAAATAGGATTACCTATACGGCTGTGGTGGAAATCCTCAGTACCACAGACATCTCCGTATGCGGAACTGAGGTGTCATTATATAAAATACGACTGAGAGGTTCCGGTGGACCCGAAAATTAGAGCCTGACCAAACGTTGGCGGTGCCATGTCGCGCAGGCTCTCATTATCTTAATGAGACTACTGGATTTTGAGCAGCAAGATCGTCCACAATGTGAGGGGACTGAGTCTGACCCACGGTGGATGACACTTGGCACTCCAAATCCAGGTTTTGCTCTGGCTAACTAGCAGTGCCTCATCTCCCCCCAATGGCAGAGACAATTGGGCAGCAGAGCACATGACATATCAGTACTTCTCAGGGAAGTCGTGGTCACTCAGGTCACAACCGGTTCTCTCATACACAGTGCGGTCTCATCTATAAATGACAATAAAGGCAGTATACATTTTAAAGATTGGTTTAATAAAACAACTGCATTTTGGATAGCAAAGCATGAGCTGCAATAACCAGAACTACGCAACACAGTAATATTAAAATAGTAACGACGAGAGTGAAGCACAAGAATAAGGCTATCATACTGCTGCTAGATTATTTTCTCTCTAAATTATATTTTGCGCACAGCATGTTAAGCTCTAAACCTGCCTTTCAGGTTCCACCGGGAGGACATCAACCCTCATACCTGAGCAAAGGCCTGTAATCTGCATCAGCATCTGCAACGGGGCATTCAGCATACAGTTGTGGTTCCCTGGCTGGAATTTCCCTCTTGACGTGTACTAGGACTAGGAAGTGTTTTTATAACTTACACGCAGATGTTCTAAGAAAACGTCCCTACGTAAGGATGTGTATTTTCTACGAATGCTGGAGACTAAACTTCTACCACGTTTACTGGCAATGTACCAGACTGTAGCCTTGACTGAAGCACAGGGCGATCAAGAATGCATTATTTGAGAACACAGTGCTGAACTAAGCTAAACAGTGTGATAGAAGAAATTAAGACAAGACCGTAAAAAATGGTTATTGTAAAATAACAGTGCAAAGCTGAATAAAATATATCTAGGGCAAAGTGCACAGCGGCCTAGTATGTTAAACTAACATGCATGGAGCTACACATAAAATGGCTACACAACACCCTCCCCTTGTCTGTAGAATGTGGTTCAAGCCAAAGCTAAAACCCTACTAAATTTTGACAAGTTAAGAGGAGACACAAGCATATTACTTGATAATTTAGAAATGAGCATGTGGTTCAGTGCTGAATTCAAATTGGAATGTCAAGTTAGAAAAGATCTGAATCAATCACAATTCATGGAAAGCAGGAGATCTTCCACTTCGGCAGATGACAGACCCGGTAAATCCGCGCCAAAAATGACTAAGGAGCAGGTGTGTTCCATAGCCCTAGTATCAACCAAGGTGGCATCCCATGCAGTGCCCATTAACGAGTCGTTGTTAACTTCCTCCAGGAAGGGTAGCTCGTAATCAGCTTCTCTCAGCAAACGCAGCCGCCGTGCGCATGTCTGGTATGAACCCTCAACGAGAAAACCAACAGATCAGTATCAATCACTGAAGGACGTTGTTGTGAAAGATAAAGTTCTAGTGCATGTTCAAAAGAGCACCAACGGCACCGAAACACGGGTTGCACACAATCAAAAAGCGGTCTGAATGACAAAGACCAGTCACACCCCAAATGTTCCAGGAGTGTTGCTCCAAACTGCTGCATCATGCGTTCATGAGACAGCTGCGCTGATTGGAGCGCCTTCATTTGTCCTTGTTGCGGCGGGACAGCCATTGCGGAACAACAACAGCAACAGCAAAATGCTGGCTAATAAAGCCAAAGTTATTGGAAAACCCTCAAAAATACTTCACAAAATTTAGTGAATAGCTGAAGGTATCAAACCGAATATAGAGGAGAAGGTGTGAACAAAACCAATACCAACAGCTTTGAAAATGTGTGCTAATCCAGCCGTGCTGGACGCTTTAAATATACATCCCACGAGTTCACCAAAGTGTCTCGGAAAGTTAATATTTAACAGGGACTGTATTTCTGCCGACGACCTTGCCACTTGAAGTGCGTAGGTTTTGCGTGCAGATGTAAGGGCCACATTCTTCTGAAACAATAAAGCCTTGAGTCTACTCAACTTGTCAAAATTCACCTTGGAAGTAGCAATATGAGGCCAGATGTCAGCTACCTCCCTTAATTTAGTGGGGGGAAACAACACGTTCCCGCAGCATGTAACAACCTTAGAGACCGAAACAACGTAAACTATTCCGGCCCGCATGCCACAACAGTCTTCACTATTGAGAAGGACGTCGCTGCCATTTGAAAGCACCTGGAACATGCGTTTAATCAAGGGTACTGGAACTCCCTTCAGATAGCAAGCCAAGTTTGCAACCGAGGCATTACATGCCCCATGCAAGGACAGCTGCTTACAAATCATCGAATGGCTGACTGAAGTCTTGCATTCACTACCGCTAAGAAAGACCTCTTTCATGCCATTGAGGCATTTGTACGAGAAGGGAAGCTTTCACACCTCATGGATGTAACTATCGCCCAACTTTTCATATCTGCCTGAACTGTCGTGGTCGAAGTGACCTCATACCGCAACGTGTTTCAAACAAGAAGTGAATTGTAATGTTGAAATATGCAGATTAATGACCCCGTGTATTAACCACTCTGCTGAAGGAATCTCGGCCATGGAGAAAGGCAGTCTTTCTATCTTTTAAATGTTAAGCATGACATAAGTCGCTCCTTTCTTAGCCATTAGTTGTTGTTGTCGCGTCAAATTAAAGGAAATAAATATTTCCCTGGCACTGATGTGCTACCATGGAACGCGACCCGCCTTCAATGTCTGAAGTGTCCAACCCAACTGCATAATGGACCTGGTCTGACTCTGTCCATGATATAAAGAAGACATATCAGATTGTATACTGTCTATAGCAGAAGAATCAATGTTGTTAATTGTACATATCCGGTCGAACAAGGTGTGTATCCCATTATCCACAATAGCTAATGCCTTTTTCAAATTTTCCTGATCTAATTGCCTTAACTGGGCTGCAGCCTCTTGTTGAGAAAGTTTCCATATTTCATTGTATACTTCATACAGGAAATGTTTCCTACGTGGTATCTTGGGGCCTGACAAGAAATCTTGTAAGTCAGTGTTGTTAGACAAGAGATTGAGGTGCGCTTTAACTGCATCAAGGGAGGACGATTTTAGCCACTGTTGCCACAATTTTCCTACACTATATGTTGTAATTATGTCAGCATGTTCTGGTGATATATAGCAAGGGTCTGGCCTACTCGTCCAGAAACCCCCCGAGGAGGTGACAAAACGTTGATGACACCCGTTGGTATCTATGGGCCACAACAACCACCCGCCTGGACGTGTCAGTGACGCATTAAACGTACCATTGTGGACCCACTCGTTAAGCTCGTGTATGGTTGCATTTGTGTATTTTTGCCAGTTGTCAAATTTTGCAGGGGCAGGTATACTGGGCATGTTTAATTCTCTAATTGTCGCTAAGCCTAAACAACTTGTTTGTTGCACTGTTTCAATTAAAAAGATCATTTGAACAGGGATGAGACATGCTCTAAACAATGTTTCTGTACCCTTAGTCTTCCAATTTTTTGTTCCCCAAACACTTTTCAAATCAATATATTTGGACCAATATTCACAACCTTCAATTGATAACCAGGAAACAAAGGATTCCGGATATATAAATTTCATGTTAGTCAATAACGTATGTATATCCTTAGTAGGAGTTACTTTAAAATAATATGCATTTTTTTGACGATGCCCAGAAAAATACGCATATTTTTCAATATACGTTTTTGAACTCCCTTGTGGTGGAGTTGGACAATGTTCCCATTGCGTGTAATTAAATATTGTCTTGTGACTATTCGCTCTATGTATGAAGTGGTGCCCATAATAATTATGGCAAAACATATCACCATAAATTTCTTTAAACTGGTAAACGTCTTCGTTTTCATAGACAGTATAATATTGCAATTCTGTCATCATAGAATCAACTGTTTTCACATCCCAATCATCTGACACAATGCCTGGTATGACTATATCATTCATAGATAATTTTAACATATACAGTATTTGGATAATTTCAGTGGGACCATATATATCAAACATCACTTTGTCCCAAAGAATCCCACCAGGAATTGGCACTGCGGAAATGTTCACAAAGGATAAGTCTCTTCGGACCTTATGTGATGAAAAATGTGGTTTCAAAACCTCCTCCACCTGTTCAACCGCTGATCTCTCTGGAAGAAAATGACCATTTATCAACAAGAAAAAGGTAATAAACCCAATCCAAAGTGGAAATGCTAGGAGAATCAAAGAAAGCAATACATAGTTCCATGGAAAAATGAAATATATGTCTTTAAGCCAATGTATTAGCTTACGTGCACCTGACAGGTCAGCTGTCGAAGAGGCAAACGAGTCAAATAGACCGTCGTTGAAGTAGGCAAAGTAACCAGAGGCAGTTCTTGCAAATGGCATAGCCGTGGTCAGTGGTGGAGTTGGTGTTTCCTGTGGTGGTACACTGTAGACAGCACCATCCGTCTGGCTTGTAGTCATCGTGACTTGATCAAACGTTTCTAAATTGCTTGTTGTTAGTGGAACTAATGCAAGATCATCATCCACCCTCCCCAAGCTCGGAGAGGTGTCAGTGTTGGTATAAACAACTTGAAGCGGAACTTCTTCTCCAGTAGTGAGAGGGATTCAGGAACTACTGGATGTTCCTCTTGATCGGCTGTGCAGAATCGGCCACATATTGTAGTTTGACATTGTCAATTGAAACAAAACGATTTTCTTTGGCACCTGGCAACGGTGGTAGAATAACAGTTCTGGTACCGTGTATCCCCAGTACAGGGACTGGTGCCCGAAAGGAAGGGCCAAATTCTTTTTTCACTGCGACCTTTTCACATACAAGATCCCCAACCCTGGGAATCCAGCCTGTAGATATTACAGGCACATCCTTAATTCCTGTGGAGGCAGCACTTTTAAAAGAGTTTTCCTCACAGAATTGCTGTAATTCCTGTAAAACAGTGACACGATCATTTATGTCAAAAGGTGTTTCTGCTGCCTCCACGCCAGGACCATCAAGATCCGGAACAAACATTTGTGTTCCGAACAGGCACTCATATGAAGTACGACCCCCCAGGGACCTTCTTGGCAGGTTATTTAGTGCTCTCTGAACTCCATACAGGTGGGATTGCCAACTACGACCCGTACCTAAGACTCTGGCTGTTAACTATTGCTTTAAATCGCGGTTTAATCGCTCCACAACACTATTTCCCTCAGGATGAAATGGAGAGGAATACTGCAGTTGGACCCCAATGAAACCATGCTGTCACTGAATGCCCTTGAGGCGAAAGCAGGGCCCTGGTCCGAATGGAACGCCGCAGCTGCATATGTACCGATAAAGACTCGCAAATCTTTAATAACAGTCTGAGCGGCAGCCGAGCGTTGTGGCCACACCCACACAAATCTGGAGCATGAATCAACAGCGACTAATATGTATTTGTATGCACTATCAGGTGTTAATGGACCACAGTGGCCAAGTACACACATTGTAATGGTCTATTGGAAATGAAGAGGGGTGTCTGCGGTGGGCACTTAGCCGTGGAAACTTTAATTTGTTGACAGATGTCACAACAAAGGACATACTGCTTAGTCTCTTTATAGAGACCGGGCCACCAATAACGGGCCTGTAAGAGTGAAATTGTGGCCGCCACACCAGCATGTGCAGATGCCACCCCCCATGTGCTGCTTTAATCAATTGTGATCTTACATCTTTACTGAGGATGTCGCGTACGCCTACGCCTGGAATTTTAATTTCAGCGTTCAGCATACCTCCCATCAAGTATTGATATTTATTACGAAATCCTTTAGAATAAGGCGTACCATCAACCGTAGCTTTTATGGCAGCCATAATGTCTGTGTCTGGTTTGGTACTCGACCGACTCACTGCAGCTACAGTTGCAACCGCCACTGCTGACTTTGCGGCTTCATCAGCCAATGTATTTCCAGCAACGTGTATCCCAACGCGCTGGTGTCCAAGTGTATGCACAACATGGACCTTCTGTAGCGTCTCTTTCAGGTCTGCTACCTTCCCCCACAGGAGTATGTGTTTTATGGTGTTGCCTTTGGAATATCTGAACCAATTTTGACACCAGTAATGCAAATATTCATTAAAGGACTGGACACAGTAATATGAATCACAAACAGTCAGTGTGGACTGCGCTGGATCCGTATGTTCTAGTGCCATCAGCAGAGCTTTTAGCTCAGCCAATTGTGCTTTACAATCCCCTAAGGTATGTGTATAGGTATGTAGGGGATAGAATTTCTCCCCCTCCATATAGCCACTTACGATTGCGCAATGAGCAGAGTATTGATGTTTAGTTCCAATCGCTGGTTGCGCAGAGCCATTGGTGTACATGATTCTATGATATTGATCAATAGGCAAGGTATTCACTGGAACTGGATATTCTACCTCATATTGTAGAAATTCTTGAGTTTGTAATTTTGGATCGCAAATGTAGTCTACATCAGTGGTTGTTAGAGACATAGCCCATTGTATCCAACGTGGATATAGTGCTTTTGCGTTCGGAACACTAGCTTTTGTAACAGCCTCTAGGGCTGGAATTGGAGAAACTACAATAATGCCTTTCCCTTGGGCAAGAGGTCTTTCTTTAATAAAGCCATCTGTGCAGCACTGAGAATTTTCTCTGTGGGTGCAAAGCGTTGTTCAGCAGCTAAATACAAATGTGATTTGTATGCTATCAGGACTGCCTCACCTTCGTTAAATGTCACATAGGTGAAACCGATGGCCCCAGCTATTACCCTGATGACCAAAAGCGTTTGTTGTCCCTTGTGTGTAAATGTTTTGCTGCTAACATGTCTGTCTGCAATTCTCGAAGAGTGCGTGTATGTTCAACTGTCCAAAATGTACTTGAAAAATCAGGATGTATTAAGTCATATAAAGGTTTTATGCATGTTGCATAATCAGGAATGTATGTTCTGCCAAAATTTTTAAAACCCAACAATGTTTGAAGTTTTTTAATCGTATTTGGTGGTTGCAATTGTGCACATTTTCCTAAAAATTCTGGCACTAGGCTCTTCCTTCACTCAACAGCTCATATCCCAAGAACAGGACGCTGAGGAAGTCAATTTTTGATTTTGTAAAGTTAAATTTGTAGCTGAGTTTGACAAATCCTACAACAATGCGTGCTACCCGTCTTAAATGTTGTAGTAACTCGTCATCCGTGAGATATATATCACCCACATATGAAAATGCTTCAGGGTCTATCTTGTGTAAAATAGCAGTCACACGAGCCGCAAACAGTCCTGGGCTGTTCTTGTACCCCTGGGGCAAACAACAGAATTTTCTGAGAGCCTAATGCGCTAAAGCTTTTTAAGTCCCTGCTTTCAGGTGCTATGTTCTGGCAGAAGAATCCATTTGAGATGTCTAAAGCTGTTTTGTATTTTTTCTGCACTATTTTGCTCATTAGTGCAGTGCTATTTGAGTTTTGTATAGCATATGTACGTGTATGTCCGTTTAAATGTCTGTAGTCTAAGACTATTCTGTATGAATGGTCTGGCTTAGCTACAGGGAATAAAGGTTGTTCATCAGTGAGACACAGGGTTCAATCACACCCTGGTATTCTAATTGTGTAACCCGGGCCCTTGCTTCATGTTTTATGGGATACTGTGGTGGTGGCTGAGGTTCACTTTTAATAGGAATGACATGGTAGGGAGAGCCCCTATCCCACCTTGCGTGATTTCTATATAATGCGGGTGCTTGTGCTAGAGCCCATTCTATAGAATAGGTCTCTGCGAGTTCCTCCAGAACAAGGGGTGAGAAAGAAGGTTTAATGACCTCTATTCCATATGGGCAGGTGCGGACAAAGTCAGGGGGCCAATCTTGTTCAGCAAACAAGATGTCGTACACTTTAACTACACGGTGCCAAAAGATTGCGTGTATCGTGCGTTCAATGTCTCCTTCTAATTGTAGTGTTACTTTGTATACCCTATCAGGTTCGGAGACACGCATGTCTGCTGTTTCTACTTGTATGAAGTCATCATTTGCTTTCACCTCCAGATGCTCTAGAAGATTCCGGTGAACTATTGTGACCTCTGCCGCGCTGACTAGCAGTGCTAGAGCCTAAGTCTTGTTCTTCAAGAGAACCCTCTTCCTGAGTCGCATGTCGAACTGAGACTGCTGCCACTTTTTTCTTTTTAAATTGTTGTTTTTGCTGTACAGGTTTCTCTTCCTTTTTAACAGAAACCTCCGAAGAGCGTTGTGATTCCTGTCTCGGTTTCAAGTACTCTGTTGTTCGCTCAGATCGCCCACCTCCCTCATTTCTTTTTTCCGATGAGTCCTGAAAGGAACGAAATTGGCGTGTATCAGTATATTGATATCTATCAGGGGTTTTTATATTATCTCTATTCCTGAGATTATACCTATTCTATGGGGTCTCCGTCCGTGGAGATTCTCCCCTTTTTTTTTTTAGGCGTTTGTTGCTTTTTATCCCAGCGTTTCTTATTTCCCTCAGGTTGTTGTTTAGTATTATCTTTATTAACTTTACCCTGAAATTGAGGTGTTTGTGGTCTAGCCCCAAGGCTATCTCGACCGATACTCGAATATGTTTCCGCTATTATTTTAGGCAGCTCCTGTTCCTGATCTTGTTGCATTGAAAGTGCAACTGCTTCCCCTTTAAGGTTATTTAGGATGATTGAAGAGACTGTGGCAAAATTGCCCATCAGTTGCATTCCCAAATCTAGGGCCGGGGCAGCCCCGTATTCATCTTGAATTTGTTTAAGCACTTCCGGTAAGTTGGCAAGTGTCAGTGTACTGTGTGCCGTTGTATAGAGCGCGGCAAATACCGTGCCCCATGTATTACAGTTTTCAACAGTAGGGACCATCCCAAAGGGCAAGCACATAGTCAATATTCTATGTTTATCCTGAGGTCCCGTATGGGGAAATACTGCTTCCAGCGTATTAATTTTTCGTGCTAGCCAGAACGGAGTCTCCTCTTGTTTGGCCGGGACCTTACCCATAATTGAATGTACAGTCACCGGATTTATACCTGGTGTTACTGCATGTGGTTGTGCTGGAGCAGCACGCGATGGGTTTGTATTTAAAGTTTGCATCACAAATTGTACTAATCGTCTGTTTATTGCTATTAGCTCAATGTATAATCGTCGAACCTCAGCTACTGCTAAATTCGCAACCGCAGGATGTGGTGTATATGTGGCCAATAAAGGCCAGGTAGGACCGTCATTACTTAGTGGACCTAACCTTACTGGTAATATTGTATGGTGTAGGGTGCCATCAAGCCAATTATTATGTTCTTGATAAGATAGAGGTATCTCTAAGTATGCGTACGCCCTGTATTGTCCAGGCGCGTTAGCAACTGTATATGTGTGAAATGAATTTGAATTTCCATCAACTGCTGGAAATGTGACCCAAGAGTAAAAAAGCTCTGTTCTATAAGCTACATGGGTGTCCACCACAAACGTGACTGGACCTCCCTGGGCCGTGAGGCCATTTGCTAGTAAGTGTGCTGTGAGAGGTTGTCTCATGTTAACAGCTATTTGTACAACCTGGGGATTCGCCATCATAGAAGCACTAAGAGTTGAGAGAAGGCACACCAAGATGGGGTTATTCCTTTTAAAGTTCAAACTTGAACAACCGCCAGCCGAAAATAGGATTACCTATACGGCTGTGGTGGAAATCCTCAGTACCACAGACATCTCCGTATGCGGAACTGAGGTGTCATTATATAAAATACGACTGAGAGGTTCCGGTGGACCCGAAAATTAGAGCCTGACCAAACGTTGGCGGTGCCATGTCGCGCAGGCTCTCATTATCTTAATGAGACTACTGGATTTTGAGCAGCAAGATCGTCCACAATGTGAGGGGACTGAGTCTGACCCACGGTGGATGACACTTGGCACTCCAAATCCAGGTTTTGCTCTGGCTAACTAGCAGTGCCTCATCTCCCCCCAATGGCAGAGACAATTGGGCAGCAGAGCGCATGACATATCAGTACTTCTCAGGGAAGTCGTGGTCACTCAGGTCACAACCGGTTCTCTCATACACAGTGCGGTCTCATCTATAAATGACAATAAAGGCAGTATAAATTTTAAAGATTGGTTTAATAAAACAACTGCATTTTGGATAGCAAAGCATGAGCTGCAATAACCAGAACTACGCAACACAGTAATATTAAAATAGTAACGACGAGAGTGAAGCACAAGAATAAGGCTATCATACTGCTGCTAGATTATTTTCTCTCTAAATTATATTTTGCGCACAGCATGTTAAGCTCTAAACCTGCCTTTCAGGTTCCACCGGGAGGACATCAACCCTCATACCTGAGCAAAGGCCTGTAATCTGCATCAGCATCTGCAACGGGGCATTCAGCATACAGTTGTGGTTCCCTGGCTGGAATTTCCCTCTTGACGTGTACTAGGACTAGGAAGTGTTTTTATAACTTACACGCAGATGTTCTAAGAAAACGTCCCTACGTAAGGATGTGTATTTTCTACGAATGCTGGAGACTAAACTTCTACCACGTTTACTGGCAATGTACCAGACTGTAGCCTTGACTGAAGCACAGGGCGATCAAGAATGCATTATTTGAGAACACAGTGCTGAACTAAGCTAAACAGTGTGATAGAAGAAATTAAGACAAGACCGTAAAAAATGGTTATTGTAAAATAACAGTGCAAAGCTGAATAAAATATATCTAGGGCAAAGTGCACAGCGGCCTAGTATGTTAAACTAACATGCATGGAGCTACACATAAAATGGCTACACAACACCCTCCCCTTGTCTGTAGAATGTGGTTCAAGCCAAAGCTAAAACCCTACTAAATTTTGACAAGTTAAGAGGAGACACAAGCATATTACTTGATAATTTAGAAATGAGCATGTGGTTCAGTGCTGAATTCAAATTGGAATGTCAAGTTAGAAAAGATCTGAATCAATCACAATTCATGGAAAGCAGGAGATCTTCCACTTCGGCAGATGACAGACCCGGTAAATCCGCGCCAAAAATGACTAAGGAGCAGGTGTGTTCCATAGCCCTAGTATCAACCAAGGTGGCATCCCATGCAGTGCCCATTAACGAGTCGTTGTTAACTTCCTCCAGGAAGGGTAGCTCGTAATCAGCTTCTCTCAGCAAACGCAGCCGCCGTGCGCATGTCTGGTATGAACCCTCAACGAGAAAACCAACAGATCAGTATCAATCACTGAAGGACGTTGTTGTGAAAGATAAAGTTCTAGTGCATGTTCAAAAGAGCACCAACGGCACCGAAACACGGGTTGCACACAATCAAAAAGCGGTCTGAATGACAAAGACCAGTCACACCCCAAATGTTCCAGGAGTGTTGCTCCAAACTGCTGCATCATGCGTTCATGAGACAGCTGCGCTGATTGGAGCGCCTTCATTTGTCCTTGTTGCGGCGGGACAGCCATTGCGGAACAACAACAGCAACAGCAAAATGCTGGCTAATAAAGCCAAAGTTATTGGAAAACCCTCAAAAATACTTCACAAAATTTAGTGAATAGCTGAAGGTATCAAACCGAATATAGAGGAGAAGGTGTGAACAAAACCAATACCAACAGCTTTGAAAATGTGTGCTAATCCAGCCGTGCTGGACGCTTTAAATATACATCCCACGAGTTCACCAAAGTGTCTCGGAAAGTTAATATTTAACAGGGACTGTATTTCTGCCGACGACCTTGCCACTTGAAGTGCGTAGGTTTTGCGTGCAGATGTAAGGGCCACATTCTTCTGAAACAATAAAGCCTTGAGTCTACTCAACTTGTCAAAATTCACCTTGGAAGTAGCAATATGAGGCCAGATGTCAGCTACCTCCCTTAATTTAGTGGGGGGAAACAACACGTTCCCGCAGCATGTAACAACCTTAGAGACCGAAACAACGTAAACTATTCCGGCCCGCATGCCACAACAGTCTTCACTATTGAGAAGGACGTCGCTGCCATTTGAAAGCACCTGGAACATGCGTTTAATCAAGGGTACTGGAACTCCCTTCAGATAGCAAGCCAAGTTTGCAACCGAGGCATTACATGCCCCATGCAAGGACAGCTGCTTACAAATCATCGAATGGCTGACTGAAGTCTTGCATTCACTACCGCTAAGAAAGACCTCTTTCATGCCATTGAGGCATTTGTACGAGAAGGGAAGCTTTCACACCTCATGGATGTAACTATCGCCCAACTTTTCATATCTGCCTGAACTGTCGTGGTCGAAGTGACCTCATACCGCAACGTGTTTCAAACAAGAAGTGAATTGTAATGTTGAAATATGCAGATTAATGACCCCGTGTATTAACCACTCTGCTGAAGGAATCTCGGCCATGGAGAAAGGCAGTCTTTCTATCTTTTAAATGTTAAGCATGACATAAGTCGCTCCTTTCTTAGCCATTAGTTGTTGTTGTCGCGTCAAATTAAAGGAAATAAATATTTCCCTGGCACTGATGTGCTACCATGGAACGCGACCCGCCTTCAATGTCTGAAGTGTCCAACCCAACTGCATAATGGACCTGGTCTGACTCTGTCCATGATATAAAGAAGACATATCAGATTGTATACTGTCTATAGCAGAAGAATCAATGTTGTTAATTGTACATATCCGGTCGAACAAGGTGTGTATCCCATTATCCACAATAGCTAATGCCTTTTTCAAATTTTCCTGATCTAATTGCCTTAACTGGGCTGCAGCCTCTTGTTGAGAAAGTTTCCATATTTCATTGTATACTTCATACAGGAAATGTTTCCTACGTGGTATCTTGGGGCCTGACAAGAAATCTTGTAAGTCAGTGTTGTTAGACAAGAGATTGAGGTGCGCTTTAACTGCATCAAGGGAGGACGATTTTAGCCACTGTTGCCACAATTTTCCTACACTATATGTTGTAATTATGTCAGCATGTTCTGGTGATATATAGCAAGGGTCTGGCCTACTCGTCCAGAAACCCCCCGAGGAGGTGACAAAACGTTGATGACACCCGTTGGTATCTATGGGCCACAACAACCACCCGCCTGGACGTGTCAGTGACGCATTAAACGTACCATTGTGGACCCACTCGTTAAGCTCGTGTATGGTTGCATTTGTGTATTTTTGCCAGTTGTCAAATTTTGCAGGGGCAGGTATACTGGGCATGTTTAATTCTCTAATTGTCGCTAAGCCTAAACAACTTGTTTGTTGCACTGTTTCAATTAAAAAGATCATTTGAACAGGGATGAGACATGCTCTAAACAATGTTTCTGTACCCTTAGTCTTCCAATTTTTTGTTCCCCAAACACTTTTCAAATCAATATATTTGGACCAATATTCACAACCTTCAATTGATAACCAGGAAACAAAGGATTCCGGATATATAAATTTCATGTTAGTCAATAACGTATGTATATCCTTAGTAGGAGTTACTTTAAAATAATATGCATTTTTTTGACGATGCCCAGAAAAATACGCATATTTTTCAATATACGTTTTTGAACTCCCTTGTGGTGGAGTTGGACAATGTTCCCATTGCGTGTAATTAAATATTGTCTTGTGACTATTCGCTCTATGTATGAAGTGGTGCCCATAATAATTATGGCAAAACATATCACCATAAATTTCTTTAAACTGGTAAACGTCTTCGTTTTCATAGACAGTATAATATTGCAATTCTGTCATCATAGAATCAACTGTTTTCACATCCCAATCATCTGACACAATGCCTGGTATGACTATATCATTCATAGATAATTTTAACATATACAGTATTTGGATAATTTCAGTGGGACCATATATATCAAACATCACTTTGTCCCAAACAATCCCACCAGGAATTGGCACTGCGGAAATGTTCACAAAGGATAAGTCTCTTCGGACCTTATGTGATGAAAAATGTGGTTTCAAAACCTCCTCCACCTGTTCAACCGCTGATCTCTCTGGAAGAAAATGACCATTTATCAACAAGAAAAAGGTAATAAACCCAATCCAAAGTGGAAATGCTAGGAGAATCAAAGAAAGCAATACATAGTTCCATGGAAAAATGAAATATATGTCTTTAAGCCAATGTATTAGCTTACGTGCACCTGACAGGTCAGCTGTCGAAGAGGCAAACGAGTCAAATAGACCGTCGTTGAAGTAGGCAAAGTAACCAGAGGCAGTTCTTGCAAATGGCATAGCCGTGGTCAGTGGTGGAGTTGGTGTTTCCTGTGGTGGTACACTGTAGACAGCACCATCCGTCTGGCTTGTAGTCATGGTGACTTGATCAAACGTTTCTAAATTGCTTGTTGTTAGTGGAACTAATGCAAGATCATCATCCACCCTCCCCAAGCTCGGAGAGGTGTCAGTGTTGGTATAAACAACTTGAAGCGGAACTTCTTCTCCAGTAGTGAGAGGGATTCAGGAACTACTGGATGTTCCTCTTGGTCGGCTGTGCAGAATCGGCCACATATTGTAGTTTGACATTGTCAATTGAAACAAAACGATTTTCTTTGGCACCTGGCAACGGTGGTAGAATAACAGTTCTGGTACCGTGTATCCCCAGTACAGGGACTGGTGCCCGAAAGGAAGGGCCAAATTCTTTTTTCACTGCGACCTTTTCACATACAAGATCCCCAACCCTGGGAATCCAGCCTGTAGATATTACAGGCACATCCTTAATTCCGGTGGAGGCAGCACTTTTAAAAGAGTTTTCCTCACAGAATTGCTGTAATTCCTGTAAAACAGTGACACGATCATTTATGTCAAAAGGTGTTTCTGCTGCCTCCACGCCAGGACCATCAAGATCCGGAACAAACATTTGTGTTCCGAACAGGCACTCATATGAAGTATGACCCCCCAGGGACCTTCTTGGCAGGTTATTTAGTGCTCTCTGAACTCCATACAGGTGGGATTGCCAACTACGACCCGTACCTAAGACTCTGGCTGTTAACTATTGCTTTAAATCGCGGTTTAATCGCTCCACAACACTATTTCCCTCAGGATGAAATGGAGAGGAATACTGCAGTTGGACCCCAATGAAACCATGCTGTCACTGAATGCCCTTGAGGCGAAAGCAGGGCCCTGGTCCGAATGGAACGCCGCAGCTGCATATGTACCGATAAAGACTCGCAAATCTTTAATAACAGTCTGAGCGGCAGCCGAGCGTTGTGGCCACACCCACACAAATCTGGAGCATGAATCAACAGCGACTAATATGTATTTGTATGCACTATCAGGTGTTAATGGACCACAGTGGCCAAGTACACACATTGTAATGGTCTATTGGAAATGAAGAGGGGTGTCTGCGGTGGGCACTTAGCCGTGGAAACTTTAATTTGTTGACAGATGTCACAACAAAGGACATACTGCTTAGTCTCTTTATAGAGACCGGGCCACCAATAACGGGCCTGTAAGAGTGAAATTGTGGCCGCCACACCAGCATGTGCAGATGCCACCCCCCATGTGCTGCTTTAATCAATTGTGATCTTACATCTTTACTGAGGATGTCGCGTACGCCTACGCCTGGAATTTTAATTTCAGCGTTCAGCATACCTCCCATCAAGTATTGATATTTATTACGAAATCCTTTAGAATAAGGCGTACCATCAACCGTAGCTTTTATGGCAGCCATAATGTCTGTGTCTGGTTTGGTACTCGACCGACTCACTGCAGCTACAGTTGCAACCGCCACTGCTGACTTTGCGGCTTCATCAGCCAATGTATTTCCAGCAACGTGTATCCCAACGCGCTGGTGTCCAAGTGTATGCACAACATGGACCTTCTGTAGCGTCTCTTTCAGGTCTGCTACCTTCCCCCACAGGAGTCTGTGTTTTATGGTGTTGCCTTTGGAATATCTGAACCAATTTTGACACCAGTAATGCAAATATTCATTAAAGGACTGGACACAGTAATATGAATCACAAACAGTCAGTGTGGACTGCGCTGGATCCGTATGTTCTAGTGCCATCAGCAGAGCTTTTAGCTCAGCCAATTGTGCTTTACAATCCCCTAAGGTATGTGTATAGGTATGTAGGGGATAGAATTTCTCCCCCTCCATATAGCCACTTACGATTGCGCAATGAGCAGAGTATTGATGTTTAGTTCCAATCGCTGGTTGCGCAGAGCCATTGGTGTACATGATTCTATGATATTGATCAATAGGCAAGGTATTCACTGGAACTGGATATTCTACCTCATATTGTAGAAATTCTTGAGTTTGTAATTTTGGATCGCAAATGTAGTCTACATCAGTGGTTGTTAGAGACATAGCCCATTGTATCCAACGTGGATATAGTGCTTTTGCGTTCGGAACACTAGCTTTTGTAACAGCCTCTAGGGCTGGAATTGGAGAAACTACAATAATGCCTTTCCCTTGGGCAAGAGGTCTTTCTTTAATAAAGCCATCTGTGCAGCACTGAGAATTTTCTCTGTGGGTGCAAAGCGTTGTTCAGCAGCTAAATACAAATGTGATTTGTATGCTATCAGGACTGCCTCACCTTCGTTAAATGTCACATAGGTGAAACCGATGGCCCCAGCTATTACCCTGATGACCAAAAGCGTTTGTTGTCCCTTGTGTGTAAATGTTTTGCTGCTAACATGTCTGTCTGCAATTCTCGAAGAGTGCGTGTATGTTCAACTGTCCAAAATGTACTTGAAAAATCAGGATGTATTAAGTCATATAAAGGTTTTATGCATGTTGCATAATCAGGAATGTATGTTCTGCCAAAATTTTGAAAACCCAACAATGTTTGAAGTTTTTTAATCGTATTTGGTGGTTGCAATTGTGCACATTTTCCTAAAAATTCTGGCACTAGGCTCTTCCTTCACTCAACAGCTCATATCCCAGGAACAGGACGCTGAGGAAGTCAATTTTTGATTTTGTAAAGTTAAATTTGTAGCTGAGTTTGACAAATCCTACAACAATGCGTGCTACCCGTCTTAAATGTTGTAGTAACTCGTCATCTGTGAGATATATATCACCCACATATGAAAATGCTTCAGGGTCTATCTTGTGTAAAATAGCAGTCACACGAGCCGCAAACAGTCCTGGGCTGTTCTTGTACCCCTGGGGCAAACAACAGAATTTTCTGAGAGCCTAATGCGCTAAAGCTTTTTAAGTCCCTGCTTTCAGGTGCTATGTTCTGGCAGAAGAATCCATTTGAGATGTCTAAAGCTGTTTTGTATTTTTTCTGCACTATTTTGCTCATTAGTGCAGTGCTATTTGAGTTTTGTATAGCATATGTACGTGTATGTCCGTTTAAATGTCTGTAGTCTAAGACTATTCTGTATGAATGGTCTGGCTTAGCTACAGGGAATAAAGGTTGTTCATCAGTGAGACACAGGGTTCAATCACACCCTGGTATTCTAATTGTGTAACCCGGGCCCTTGCTTCATGTTTTATGGGATACTGTGGTGGTGGCTGAGGTTCACTTTTAATAGGAATGACATGGTAGGGAGAGCCCCTATCCCACCTTGCGTGATTTCTATATAATGCGGGTGCTTGTGCTAGAGCCCATTCTATAGAATAGGTCTCTGCGAGTTCCTCCAGAACAAGGGGTGAGAAAGAAGGTTTAATGACCTCTATTCCATATGGGCAGGTGCGGACAAAGTCAGGGGGCCAATCTTGTTCAGCAAACAAGATGTCGTACACTTTAACTACACGGTGCCAAAAGATTGCGTGTATTGTGCGTTCAATGTCTCCTTCTAATTGTAGTGTTACTTTGTATACCCTATCAGGTTCGGAGACACGCATGTCTGCTGTTTCTACTTGTATGAAGTCATCATTTGCTTTCACCTCCAGATGCTCTAGAAGATTCCGGTGAACTATTGTGACCTCTGCCGCGCTGACTAGCAGTGCTAGAGCCTAAGTCTTGTTCTTCAAGAGAACCCTCTTCCTGAGTCGCATGTCGAACTGAGACTGCTGCCACTTTTTTCTTTTTAAATTGTTGTTTTTGCTGTACAGGTTTCTCTTCCTTTTTAACAGAAACCTCCGAAGAGCGTTGTGATTCCTGTCTCGGTTTCAAGTACTCTGTTGTTCGCTCAGATCGCCCACCTCCCTCATTTCTTTTTTCCGATGAGTCCTGAAAGGAACGAAATTGGCGTGTATCAGTATATTGATATCTATCAGGGGTTTTTATATTATCTCTATTCCTGAGATTATACCTATTCTATGGGGTCTCCGTCCGTGGAGATTCTCCCCTTTTTTTTTTTAGGCGTTTGTTGCTTTTTATCCCAGCGTTTCTTATTTCCCTCAGGTTGTTGTTTAGTATTATCTTTATTAACTTTACCCTGAAATTGAGGTGTTTGTGGTCTAGCCCCAAGGCTATCTCGACCGATACTCGAATATGTTTCCGCTATTATTTTAGGCAGCTCCTGTTCCTGATCTTGTTGCATTGAAAGTGCAACTGCTTCCCCTTTAAGGTTATTTAGGATGATTGAAGAGACTGTGGCAAAATTGCCCATCAGTTGCATTCCCAAATCTAGGGCCGGGGCAGCCCCGTATTCATCTTGAATTTGTTTAAGCACTTCCGGTAAGTTGGCAAGTGTCAGTGTACTGTGTGCCGTTGTATAGAGCGCGGCAAATACCGTGCCCCATGTATTACAGTTTTCAACAGTAGGGACCATCCCAAAGGGCAAGCACATAGTCAATATTCTATGTTTATCCTGAGGTCCCGTATGGGGAAATACTGCTTCCAGCGTATTAATTTTTCGTGCTAGCCAGAACGGAGTCTCCTCTTGTTTGGCCGGGACCTTACCCATAATTGAATGTACAGTCACCGGATTTATACCTGGTGTTACTGCATGTGGTTGTGCTGGAGCAGCACGCGATGGGTTTGTATTTAAAGTATGCATCACAAATTGTACTAATCGTCTGTTTATTGCTATTAGCTCAATGTATAATCGTCGAACCTCAGCTACTGCTAAATTCGCAACCGCAGGATGTGGTGTATATGTGGCCAATAAAGGCCAGGTAGGACCGTCATTACTTAGTGGACCTAACCTTACTGGTAATATTGTATGGTGTAGGGTGCCATCAAGCCAATTATTATGTTCTTGATAAGATAGAGGTATCTCTAAGTATGCGTACGCCCTGTATTGTCCAGGCGCGTTAGCAACTGTATATGTGTGAAATGAATTTGAATTTCCATCAACTGCTGGAAATGTGACCCAAGAGTAAAAAAGCTCTGTTCTATAAGCTACATGGGTGTCCACCACAAACGTGACTGGACCTCCCTGGGCCGTGAGGCCATTTGCTAGTAAGTGTGCTGTGAGAGGTTGTCTCATGTTAACAGCTATTTGTACAACCTGGGGATTCGCCATCATAGAAGCACTAAGAGTTGAGAGAAGGCACACCAAGATGGGGTTATTCCTTTTAAAGTTCAAACTTGAACAACCGCCAGCCGAAAATAGGATTACCTATACGGCTGTGGTGGAAATCCTCAATACCACAGACATCTCCGTATGCGGAACTGAGGTGTCATTATATAAAATACGACTGAGAGGTTCCGGTGGACCCGAAAATTAGAGCCTGACCAAACGTTGGCGGTGCCATGTCGCGCAGGCTCTCATTATCTTAATGAGACTACTGGATTTTGAGCAGCAAGATCGTCCACAATGTGAGGGGACTGAGTCTGACCCACGGTGGATGACACTTGGCACTCCAAATCCAGGTTTTGCTCTGGCTAACTAGCAGTGCCTCATCTCCCCCCAATGGCAGAGACAATTGGGCAGCAGAGCGCATGACATATCAGTACTTCTCAGGGAAGTCGTGGTCACTCAGGTCACAACCGGTTCTCTCATACACAGTGCGGTCTCATCTATAAATGACAATAAAGGCAGTATAAATTTTAAAGATTGGTTTAATAAAACAACTGCATTTTGGATAGCAAAGCATGAGCTGCAATAACCAGAACTACGCAACACAGTAATATTAAAATAGTAACGACGAGAGTGAAGCACAAGAATAAGGCTATCATACTGCTGCTAGATTATTTTCTCTCTAAATTATATTTTGCGCACAGCATGTTAAGCTCTAAACCTGCCTTTCAGGTTCCACCGGGAGGACATCAACCCTCATACCTGAGCAAAGGCCTGTAATCTGCATCAGCATCTGCAACGGGGCATTCAGCATACAGTTGTGGTTCCCTGGCTGGAATTTCCCTCTTGACGTGTACTAGGACTAGGAAGTGTTTTTATAACTTACACGCAGATGTTCTAAGAAAACGTCCCTACGTAAGGATGTGTATTTTCTACGAATGCTGGAGACTAAACTTCTACCACGTTTACCGGCAATGTACCAGACTGTGGCCTTGACTGAAGCACAGGGCGATCAAGAATGCATTATTTGAGAACACAGTGCTGAACTAAGCTAAACAGTGTGATAGAAGAAATTAAGACAAGACCGTAAAAACTGGTTATTGTAAAATAACAGTGCAAAGCTGAATAAAATGTATCTAGGTCAAAGTGCACAGCGGCCTAGTATGTTAAACTAACTTGCATGGAGCTACACATAAAATGACTACACAACAAGGGCAAATTCCCCGAACTTTGTGAGTGCGGGGACACCATTACACGTGTGCACTACACATAGGTCACTACCTATGTGTAGCGTCACAATGGTAACTCCGAACATGGCCATGTAACATGTCTAAGATCATGGAATTGTCACCCCAATACAATTCTGGTACTGGGGGGACAATTCCATGATCCCCCAGGTCTCTAGCACAGAACCCGGGTACTGCCAAACTGCCTTTCTGGGGTTTCTACTGCAGCTGCTGCCAACCCCTCAGACAGGATTCTGCCCTCCTGGGGTCTGGGCAGCCCCGGCCCAGGAAGGCAGAACAAAGGATTTCCTCTGAGAGAGGGTGTTACACCCTCTCCCTTTGGAAATAGGTGTGAAGGGCTAGGGAGGAGTAGCTTCCCCCAGCCTCTGGAAATGCTTTGATGGGCACAGATGGTACCCATCTCTGCATAAGCCAGTCCACACCAGTTCAGGGATCCCGCAGCCCTGCTCTGGCGCAAAACTGGACAAATGAAAGGGGAGTGACCACTACCCTGCCCAGTACCTCCCAGGGGAGGTGC
Organism: Pleurodeles waltl; assembly: GCF_031143425.1. Taxonomy (NCBI): domain Eukaryota; kingdom Metazoa; phylum Chordata; class Amphibia; order Caudata; family Salamandridae; genus Pleurodeles; species Pleurodeles waltl. The sequence goes on from NC_090447.1 coordinate 590,922,904, forward strand.
CCAGAGCTCCTCCAGTGTGTCCCAGACCTCTGCCATCTTGGATTCAGAGGTGTTGGGGGCACACTGGACCGCTATGAGTGGCCAGTGCCAGCAGGTGACGTCAGAGACACCTTCTGATAGGTTCTTACCTCTCTTGGTAGCCAAACCTCCTTTTCTGGCTATTTAAGGTCTCTCCTCTGGGCTATTCCTCAGATAATGAATGCAAGAGCTCACCAGAGATCTTCTGCACTTCCCTCTTCGACTTCTGCCAAGGAACGACCGCTGACTGCTCCAGGACGCCTGCAAAACCGCAACAAAGTAGCAAGACGACTACCAGCAACATTGTAGCGCCTCATCCTGCCGCCATGGTGCATGCTCTGAGGGCTGTCTGCCTTCACCCTGCACTGGAAGCAAAGAAGAAATCTCCCGCGGATCGACGGAATCTTCCCCCTGCTAATGCGGGCACCAAAACACTACATCACCAGTCCTCTGGGTCCCCTCTCATCCTGATGAGCGTGGTCCCTAGAACACAGGAGCTGGGTCCAAGTGTCTCCCACAGTCCAGTGGCCCTTCTGTCCAAATTTGGTGGAGCTAAGTCCTTGCCTCCCCTCGCCAGACAGCAAACCTGTGTACTGCGTGATTTGCAGCTGCTCCGGCTTCTGTGCACTTCTCCAAGGATTCCTTTGTGCACAGCCTAGCCTGGGTCCCCAGCACTCCATCCTGCAGTGCTCAACCCGCTGAGTTGGACTCCGACGTCATGGGACCCTCCTTTTGTGACTCTGAGTTCACAGAACTTCCAACTGCCTGCTCTAGTACTTCTGCGGGTGTTGCCTGCTTCTGAGTGGGTTCCCTGAGTTGCTGAGCGCCTCCTCTGTCTCCTCCTCCAAGGGGCAACATCCTGGTCCTTCCTGGTCCCCAGCAGCACCCAAAAACCTCTACTGTGACCCTTTGCGCTAGCGAGGCTTGTTTGCGGTATTTCTGCGTGGAAACAGTTCTGCCACCTCCAGCAAGCTGTGGGACATCTTCCATCCTAAGGAAAAGTTCCTAGTCCTTTTCGTTGTTGCAGAATCTTTGGCTTCTTCCACCCAGAAGCAGACCTTTTGCACCTTCATCCGGGGTTTCCTTGGCTCCTGCCCCCCCTGACACTTTCGCGACTCTTGGACTTAGTCCCCTTCCTTTTCAGGTCCTCAGGTCCAGGAATCCATCTTCATTGTTTTGCTGGTGCTTGTGGTTCTTGCAGAATCCTCCTATCATGACTATTGTGTCTTTCTGGGGTAGTAAAGGAACTTTACTCCTACTTTCTAGGGTCTTGGGGAGAAGTATTTTGGACACCTTTACTGTTTTCTTACAGTCCCAGTGACCCTCTACAACTTCCCATAGGTCTGGGGTCCATTCGTGATTCGCATTCCACTTTTGGAGTGTATAGTTTGTGTTGCCCCAAGACCTATGTTTACCTATTGCATCCTATTGTGATTCTACATTGTTTGCACTACTTTTCTTACTGTTACTTACCTGTTTTGGGTTTGTGTACATATAACTTGTGTATATTACTTACCTCCTAAGTGAGGGTATTCTCTGAGATACTTTTGGCATATTGTCACTAAAATAAAGTACCTTTATTTTTAGTAACTCTGAGTATTGTGTTTTCTTATGATATTGTGCTATATGATACAAGTGGTATAGTAGGAGCTTTACATGTCTCCTAGTTCAGCCTAAGCTGCTTTGCCATAGCTACCTTCTATCAGCCTAAGCTGCTAGAAACACCTCTATTCTACTAATAAGGGATAACTGGACCTGGCACAGGGTGTAAGTACCACAAGGTACCCACTATAAGCCAGGCCAACCTCCTACACATGCTGCGTGCGTATGTCCTGTTATTCTGTTTGTACTGTCTGTCCCATAGTGGACGTCTAGCCAAATGTATATATTTGCCAAGTGCCTGACCTCAGTGTTACATTTCTGTGTGTCCCTTTTAGGTATGCACCCACCAGAAGAGGGCACTTTGGCATGCCATCACCAAGGAGGTGCAGACCCTGGGGGTCTTTAACCGGCGGAGCACCCACTGCAGTATGAGGTGGGAGGACCTGCGATGCTGGGCGCGAAAAATCTGTGAGGCCCAGCTGGGGAAGTCCTCCCATTGGGGAAGGGGTGCCCGTCGGGCACTGACCCCCCTAATGATACGCATCCTGGCAGTGGCATACCCAGACCTGGATGGGCGCTTGAAGGCTGCACAGCAGTCACAAGGGGGTGAGTTCACATAAAATATTTTTAACCCCTGATGGATGTCTGTGTGTGCATTCAGGTTTATGCTGCTTAGTTGCAGGGACTCTGATTGATGTCCATCTACATGATGGCCCCCTTAGGGAGTAGGGGTGTTTCGGTCAGGTCTCCTACATGTCAGGTCCTTAGGGTGTTTATGGAATGGGTGTAGAGCAGGGTTCTGGTCACTTGTCATGGGCATGGCCATTGGTATAGTTGAAGGTGCTGCCTGTTGGAGGGTCTTCTGGGTGAGTGTATGTATGACCACTATGTTCACTCCTTTCAGCTATTTACAAGTGTCTCTCGTGTTTTGTCTCCCCATCCCTGTTCTCTTGTGTTGTTTGTGTACATCAGCATCATCTGGTGAGGGAGCTGAGGCACCGGCAAGTGGGGATGCAGCGGCCCACGGATCCTCAGAGGCAGAGTCATCCAACGACAAGGGGACCAGTGGGTTGGAGGGCGAGGGGAGTACCACGGGGAGGCAACTACCACTGGAGGTAGTGACTCCGATACCTCCTCCGATGGGGGCTTCCTGGCGGTGGCGGAACCTAGCGGGCACACCCCTACTGTATCATCTTCCGCCACTCCTCATTTCATCACCGCCCTCCTATTTGCTCCCCATCGAGTGGCCCGTGCCCTATCACCTAGAAGGGTGGGCGTCTCCTTCGCGCCAGGCACCTCCTTCCCTGCCCCAGTCAGCCCTGCTGCCCTCACGAAGGAAGCTATTGACCTCCTGAGAACCATCTCTGTAGGGCAGACAACCATCGTCAATGCCAACCAGGGGCTAGCATCAGAGATGCACCAGACCAATGCCTATCTGGATGGCATTCACGGTGCTGTGTCTGGCCTACAGAGATCTTTTCAGGCTCTGGCCTCCTCTTTGACAGCAGCCAGTTTCCCTGGTCATTCCGTCCCCCTTCGAACCTCCTCTACCCCTTCCAGCACCCCACTCCTTTCACCTGTCCAAAGCACACAATCTGACACACAGTCAAGCACCTCAACACACAAGAAGCACACTTCTAAACACAAGCACCACACCTCCCACCACAAGCATTCACAAAGCCAACATACACATGTACACACAGCAACATCCACTTCCCTTAGTGTGCCCACCTCTTCCGCCTCCCTGTCTGTCCCCTCTACATGCACACCCCCAGGCACTGCACCTTCAGTCACTGATGCTGAGCCTATTCCTGCACTCACCACAATAGCACACATCCAGACATGCACCCCAGACACCACACCTGCACTCACCACAACTACTGTAGTTGACACATGCAGAACACTCACCAGACTTGCAGACACCCACACAACATACATTCACACTGGCAGCCTGTCTTCTCCGACTGTGTCCACCCCCCTCCTCCAAAAACAAACGCACCAAAACACCCACCCATCACACAACCACCACACCTCAGCATACTGTCCCGTCACCTGCACCAATAACATGCACCCCTACACACTTACGTCCACACCCTCTGCCTCCACTCCCACGCCCTCCTCCAGGTCCAACCCAATTGCTCCTAAAAAAACTTTCCTCTCCGGTGCTGACCTCTTCCAACCCACTGGCCAACCCGTCTTGTCCCTAAACTTGCGCACCTCCTTGCCCTTTCCACTCCTTCCAGTTCACATCCCGCCCCTGTCCGCCCTTCACATTCCCTTGCCCATTCCCCTGAGAGGAAGAAGCCCCATGCAGAGCCAATGCCATCTGGCTCCACCAGGTCAAAGTACACTCCCTCACCATCTAAGGCCAAACCCAAACCCCCTCCACCTTCCGAACGCAAATCCAAGGCCCAGCCCCATCGTAAATCCCCACCCCCACCACCGCCTGTCCCTGTTCCCTGAGGTGCCTGGCTGCCCCATTGTTGCCCCTATAAGTTGGAGTACCGTAGCACTTTTGGGAGTCAGGTTGTGGCCATTGTAGCCCAAAAAAGTCTGGCGCTATGGACTGGCCATTGGCCTTAATGTGCATCATTTGCTCAGAGAGCTGCATTAAACGTTTATGTGTGGCCTGTGTTTTGGCAGCACACTCTTGATCCCTGGTCTCTCGTTTCATTGTTTGTGGGTGTGGGGCATTTGTAGGTACTATGGTCAGGTTGGATTTGCCTTGTGTCGGGTAAGTACCTCTTGCTGTAGGATTTATGGGTTGTGTTGTTGTGAAGGGTTGTGGGAGCATTGCAGGGTGGGTGGAGTGGGTGGGTATGTAACTGTGCCCCTTTCTTTCCTTGTTTAGTAGGTTGCAGTACTTACTGTTGTTGTCTTCGTCAGCGGTTTTGGTCGTGGAGGTATATGGCAGGGAGCAGGGCTGGCATGATCTGCAACTCTCTATTGTCTGCTACGGTGTGTTGTGTGAGCCTCCGGTGAGTGTTTCCTTATATTTGGTTTGTTTCTGCCTGGCTTTGCGTGGCAGTGGTTCCCGCTCCGGAACTGACGGCGGTCTAGTGGTTCATTATTTGATGGGCGGGTTGGGCCTTTCCGTCGGCCTGTGGGCGGGCTCTGCCGTTGTTTGTCGGCTCTCCTCTGTTGGCGGTGGGTGGTTTTCAGGATGCCTGTGTTTCAGTTGGTTCTTTATTTGGCAGTTCAGACTGCTCCTCATTTGGCAGTTTTTACCACCGGCGGTGCGGTTTTTACCACCGTGTTCATAATGAGGGCCTTTATCTCTGCTAATCAGTACTAAAGTGCTAGTGCTCACTCCCCTGAACATGGTTTGATTGACATATATCTGATTGGCATATTTTATTTACTGTTAAAGCTCCTGGAGAGTGGAATTCCATATAACCCGGGGCCTTAAATGCTACCAGTGGGGCTGCAGCACTTATTGTGCCACCCACTCAAGTAGTACCTTAATACATGTCCAGGCCTTCCATTGCAGCCTAAATGCTATGTCCCACTGCCATGCCAACTTGGCATTTAAAACCCCTTGTCAAGCATTATACTTGACTTGTTTTACTTATAAGTCACCCCTAAGGTGGGCCCCAGGAAGCCTAGAGGGCAGGGTGCTGTGGAAATATAAAGTAGGACATGTTGTTTGAAGTTGTACATGCCCTTGTAATAGAAAACATCCAAATTTGTTTTTCACTGCTGTGAGGCTTACTCCTCAAATAAGATAACATTGGGGATTCCTCATTACATTTAGCAAGCTGTAATTCCTAAATGAGAGGAGTGAGATATGGCATGTTTGGCACCTACGATAAACCCTCTTTAATGGTAAAGTTGAATTTATGATTACAAGCTTGGAAGACCTACTTTTTGAAAGTTGACGTTATTCTACCCTTCGCCCTCTATGCCTGCCACCTCTCTTGGGTCACATGACTAGGTGTAACTGACAGACTTTGTGAATTCCTTCCAGAAAGTCACACAATAGTGGGATTAGGAGAGCTCGAATGGCCCTTCAACTGGAAGGAAGGGGATGGGGCTGGAGTTGAGCACAGCCTAACTTGCACCAAAATAGTCTATGTTCTGTCTCCTCATAATCGGCTTAATGATCTTGTATTATCAGTGCAGGAAGATGAGAGCCAGGGCAGGGAAGGCATATAACTCCCTGAACTTTAAAGAACCTTTCTGGAAACTTCTCCTATCTTTTAGCAGCAGAGCACCAAGGAATACAAATATGGCTCCCAGACCCACTCTTCAGTTCACTACTAGTCTGGAGGACTGTCTGCTTCTGTGACGTGCTGTGCACTCTGACAGACTTTTGTTGTACCTAGAAGGGCTACTTTGTTACCTAAAGCCTGTCTTAAGCCACCAGAGCCCAGCCCTGCTGTGAGCCCTGCATCTTCACCAGCATCCAGGACTTTGAGAGGTGACTCAAAGTGCTAGTTTGTTGGCCTCCTATTCAGAATCACAGGGACATAACAGGTTCTTGCCATGTTAAAACCACACCCGGACCCAGCCTGTGTGGTTCCAGATTACCCAAGAAATCAAGATGGTCAATTTCCAAAATTGAGAAATTTGGCTAAAAAGTGCTCAGAGAAATAGAAGGAGACCGTGACCAATCTGCTCCCCTATCCACTAAGGTGCATTGCAAGTCTGATTGCAGCTTGTCCCACTATGTTCTTCTCTGCAGCAGCAAATCCATTTCAGCGGTCGTTTGACAAAGGGGTATTCAACCTTGTGGAACTATCTTTGGCTACAGCCTTATGCTTTGGTCAGCTGTATTTTTAATTCCATTTCGGCAACTAAGTCCAAAGGTAAAAATCGTTACTGCAGCTTCACTCCATGGCTGTCCAATGATGACACTCCCTCCCAGACACTTATGCAGCCTTGTGCTGCTGAACTTACACCTCTCAGCTACATTTTCTTCCAACATTTTAGAAGTCTGAAGGTAAGCGCTGAGAGGGACCCAATCAAATTTGGGTATACAAGGCATGCTCCATCACCGTTGGACTTAACTTTTGACTTTGCCCCAGTCTAGTACGGCCAGATGTCCGTGGTTGGTGCTTTTCTCTTTTAAGTGCTATTTTGAACCTCAATCTTTAAAAACTCACATCCCAGTTCACTGATTGGATTGTTGTCGTTTTGGTGTCAAATAGCTTATGAAATTTTTAAAAAAATCTAAATTGGTTTGAGATTTTTATTGTGCTGTTTTTTTCACTTTATTACAGTTAGGCCAATATTAATACCTTTTTAGCGCCGCATTTGCGTCATCTTTTGACGCAAAAGCAGCGCAAACTTATGTATTTTGTAAGTTTGCGCTGCTTTTGCATCAAAGAATGACGCAAATGTGGTGCTAAAAACGTATAGATATGGGCCTTAGTGTTCTGCATATATACTTAGACATGCCCTCTAAGTTAAGCCTGACTGCTTTTAGTGCCAAGCTACCTAGGGTTAAGCACAGGTTAATTTATTGGCTTTTGAGGTCCACCCTGCAGAGTCTGTTGTTGTTGTTTGACCAGGGTTCACAGCCCTTTCAACCAACAACCTAATTTTTCACATTGATCAAATCAATGGGTGGCAAACTCACAGTTTGAGTACCTTGAACAGCAAGGATGGGCACAGGTGCTTTGCAGGATGAGATTAACTCCTTTTTATCCACAATCTTCTCCCGTACTAGATCCCCAACCTTAAGAATCAAGGCAGAAGTCACTGGTTGCACCTTCACTATGTCAGAGGCAGAACTTTTAGAGTTCACATTCGAGTGCTCATCTCGGAAGTCCTGTAATTCCTGTAATGCAGTGAAATGTTCATTGATGTAAAAAGACGCGTGTGCCACCACTGTGCCAGGGTTGTCTAGATCTGGAACATACATTTTGACTCAAAAAGGGACCTCATAGGGAGCCTGACAACCTAATGATCTTCTAGGCAGATTTATCTAAAGCTCTCTGGACCCCATACAGGTGATGATTTCACCTATGACATGAACCTAGTACACTAGCTGTTAAGGACTGCTTTAAGTCATGGTTCTTCTATTCCACTATTGAATTTCCCTTGGGATGACAGGGGGCAGAATAAAGCACAACAACAGCCAGGGTCCCTATAGTGTCCCTGTAAGCCTTAGAGGCAAAAGGCGATCCTTGGTCCGAGTGGAATGCTGCTACAGCATATGTCCCAAAGAAGACCCGCAAGAGTTTAATAACAGTTTGAGTGTCAGTGGTTCGCTGTAGCCACACACATAGAAATTGAAAACATAAACCAACAGCCAACAAAAAAACATTTAAATGAACCATTAATTTTAAGTGGTCCGCAGAAACTAGAAAGGGTGTTAATGGTGAAACTTTGAATTTGTTCACAAATGTCCCAATAAAGGATATCATTTTTAGGCTGTTTATTAAGCCCCTGCCACCAGTAGTGTTTCTTTAACAGAAAAATTGTAGCTGCCACACCAGCATGGGCAAACACTAATCCTTCATGTGCAGCTATTATTAGTTCTAGCTTGGGGTCCTGGTTGGGTAATCTCGATCAACCCACCGTGCGAATGCGAGCAAAATAAATATAACTAAACTGATAGGAGTATTTTGTTGGAAAGTTTTTTGGTGAAGGAGTGCCACTAGTTTGAGGAGTGACAGCAGTCATAATGTCATAATTTTTTTTATATGAACTAATAATAGCAGCTACTTCTATAGTCTGAACAGCTGCATTAGCAGCTTTATCAGCCAATTCATTCTTTACAATGTGTATTCAAAACATGTTGCTGACTCAGTGTATGTATGACTTGAAACTGTGGCAAAATATTTTTAACCCCTACTGTGCCCTGGATGAGGTGATCTCGTCCAGGGCACTGGTTACCCGGTGCCTTGGACGAGATCACCTCGTCCTGCACCCGGGAACTGGGGGGAGCATTAGTGCTCCCCCCTGTGCTCCCCACCCACCCCCCAAGGCAGGGATGGAAGGGGAAGCCCTTCCCCTGCCACCCCCGACCCCCCCACCCCGCCTGTGACATCAGCGCGCGCGCGCGCTGATTTGTCACAGGGCCTCCTCCCATCGTGCTGGAAGCTCAGCTTTCAGCACGATCGAAAGAGAAATGCTTTGCATTTCACTTTTGATCACGTGGGGGAGGCCGAGAGAGGCTTCAAAGGAAAGGAAAGTTATTTCCTTCACTTTGAAGTCTCTCTCTGCGTTTCAAAAGATGGATTGCAAAGCAATCCGGCTTTTGAAATGCTCACTAGACACCAGGGATTTTATTTTTTTGTGAAACTGGCATGAGGGGAGCGACCCCTTGGGCAAGGCTTGCTCCCAATGGGGGGCATTTTTTTGGAAGGCTTGGGGACAAAAACCACTAGACCCCAGGGATTTCTTTTTTTTAACGTGAATTTCACGCAAGGGGAGCAACCCCTTAGGCAAGGGTCGCTCCCCTGCGGGGAAATGTATTTTAGGCCATTTCTGCACCCCTGGGGGGCAGATCAGCCTATTTTGATTAGGCCGATCTGCCCCCAAGGGGGGCAGAAACCACTAGGCACCGGAGATTTTTTTTTATTTTTGTTTTACAGATAGGGAGCAACCCCTTGGACAAGGGTCGCTCCCCTGGAGGGGAAAATTGTATTTAGGCTATTTCTGCCCCCTTTGGGGCAGATCGACCTATTTTTGCTACTCCAATCTGCCCCCAAGGGGGTCAGAAACCACTCGGCACCGGGGATTTTTTTTTGGCGCCAATGTCACGCAGGGGGAGCGACCCTTTAGGCAAGGGTCGCTCCTGGGGGGGGGGTTTGGGGGTGGGAGGACAAATTTATTTTACGCCATTTCGGCCCCCCTGGGGGCAGAAACCTCTAGGCGCCAGGGCAATTTTTTTTTCTGTGTTTTTTTTTTTTTTTTTGTTTTTTTAGAGATGGGGAGCAACCCATTATTCAAGGGTCGCTCCCGGGGGGGGTTGGGGGGGTGGAGGAGCAAATTTATTTTAGGCCATTTCTGCCCCTGAGGGGGCAGAAACCTCTAGGCGCCAGGGCAATTTTTTTTTGTGTTTTTTTTTTTTGCTTGTTTTTTTTTTTAGAGATGGGAGTGACCCATTAGGCAAGGGTCGCTCCCCTGGGGGGCTAATTGTATTTAGACCATTTCTGCCCCCCTTGGGGGCAGATCGGCTGATTTTAGGCCAATCTGCCCCCAAGGGGGCAGAAACCACTAGGCACCGGGGATTTTTTTTTGGCGCCAATGTCACGCAGGGGGAGCGACCCTTTAGGCAAGGGTCGCTCCTGGGGGGGGTTTGGAGGTGGGGGGACAAATTTATTTTACGCCATTTCGGCCCCCCTGGGGGCAGAAACCTCTAGGCACCAGGGCAAATGTTATTTTTTGTTGTATTTTTTTAGATGGGGAGCGACCCATTAGGCAAGGTTTGCTCCCCTAGGGGGCAAATTGTATTTAGACCATTTCTGCCCCCCTTGGGGACAGATTGGCCGATTTTCGGTCAATCTGCCCCCAAAAGGGCAGAAACAACTAGGCACCGGGGATTTTTTTGCGCCAATGTCACGCAGGGGGAGCGACCCCGTAGGCAAGGGTCGCTCCTGGGGGGGGTTTGGGGGTGGGAGGACAAATTTATTTTACGCCATTTCGGCCCCCCTGGGGGCAGAAACCTCTAGGCGCCAGGGCAATTTTTTTTTCTGTGTTTTTTTTTTGTTTGTTTGTTTTTTTAGAGATGGGGAGCAACCCATTAGGCAAGGGTCGCTCCCGGGGGGGTTGGGGGGGTGGAGGAGCAAATTTATTTTATGCCATTTCTGCCCCTGGGGGGGGCAGAAACCTCTAGGCGCCAGGGCAATTTTTTTTGTGTGTTTTTTTTTTTTTTGCTTGTTTGTTTTTTTAGAGATGGGAGTGACCCATTAGGCAAGGGTCGCTCCCCTGGGGGGCTAATTGTATTTAGACCATTTCTAAATGTGGGGGTTTGGAGGGGTGGGGGGCCAAATTTATGTTAAGCCATTTTGGCCTCCCCTGGGGGCAGATCGTCCTGAGCTAGAGGTCAAAATCCACAGGTAGGCACTTTGCAAAAAACATCTCTGTTTTCTGTGAAAAAATGTGATGTGTCCACGTTGTGTTTTGGGCCATTTCCTTTCATGGGCGCTAGGCCTACCCACACAAGTGAGGTACCATTTTTATCGGGAGACATGGGGGAACGCTGGGTGGAAGGGAATTTCTGGCTCCTCTCAGATTCCAGAACTTTCTGTCACCGAAATGAGAGGAAAAAGTGGTTTTTTGGCCAAATTTTGATGTTTGCAAAGGATTCTGGGTAACAGAACCTGGTTAGAGCCCCACAAGTCACCCCATCTTGGATTCCCCTGGGTTTCTATTTTTAAAAAATGCGCTGGTTTGCTAGGTTTCCCCAGGTGCCGGCTGAGCTAGAGGCCAAAATCCACAGGTTGGCACTGTTTTCTATGAAAAAATGTGATGTGTCCACGTTGCGTTTTGGTCCATTTCCTTTCGTGGGCGCTAGGCCTACCCACACAAGTAAGGTACCATTTGTATCAGGAGACTTGGGGGGATGCTGGGTGGAAGGAAATTTGTGCCTCCTCTCAGATTCCACAACTTTCTGTCACCTAAATGAGTGGAAAACTTGTTTTTTAGCCAAATTTTGAGGTTTGCAAAGGATTCTGGGCAACAGAACCTGGTCAGAGCCCCACAAGTCACCCCATCTTGGATTCCCCTAGGTATCTAGTTTTCATAAATGCACAGGTTTGGTAGGTTTCCCTAGGTGCCGGCTGAGCTAGAGGCCAAAATCTACAGGTAGGCAATTTGCATAAAACACCTCTGTTTTCTTTAAAAAAATGTGATGTGTCCACGTTGTGTTTGGGGCATTTCCTGTCACGGGCGCTAAGCCTACCCACACAAGTGAGGTATCATTTTTATCGGGAGACTTGGGGGAACGCTGGGTGGAAGGAAATTTGTGGCTCCTCTCAGATTCCAGAACTTTCTGTCACCGAAATGTGAGGAAAATGTGTTTTTTTAGCCAAATTTTGAGGTTTGCAAAGGATTCTGGGTAACAGAACCTGGTCAGAGCACCACATGTCACCCCATCTTGGATTCCCCTCGGTCTCTAGTTTTCAAAAATGCACAGGTTTGGTAGGTTTCTCTAGGTGCCGGCTGAGCTAGAGGCCAAAATCTACAGGTAGGCACTTTGCAAAAAACACCTCTGTTTTCTTTAAAAAAATGTGATGTGTCCACGTTGTGTTTGGGGCATTTCCTGTCACGGGCGCTAAGCCTACCCAAACAAGTGAGGTATCATTTTTATCGGGAGACTTGGGGGAAAGCAGGGTGGAAGTAAACTTGTGGCTCCTCTCAGATTCCAGAACTTTCTGTCACCAAAATGTGAGGAAAACAAGTTTTTTTAGCCAAATTATGAGGTTTGCAAAAGATTCTGGGTAACTGAACCTGGTCACAGCCCCACAAGTCACCCCATCTTGGATTCCCCTAGGTCTATAGTTTAAAAAAATGCACAGGTTTGGTAGGTTTCCCTAGGTGCCGGCTGAGCTAGAGGCCAAAATCTACAGGTAGGCACTTTGCAAAACGCACCTCTGTTTTCTTTAAAAAAATGTGATGTGTCCACGTTGTGTTTTGGGGCATTTCCTGTCACGGGCGCTAGGCCTACCCACATAAGTGAGGTATCATTTTTATCGGGAGACTTGGGGGAACGCTGGGTGGAAGGAAATTTGTGGCTCCTCTCAGATTGCAGAACTTTCTGTCACCGAAATGTGAGGAAAATGTGTTTTTTAGCCACATTTTGAGGTTTGCAAAGGATTCTGGGTAACAAAACCTGGTCAGAGCCCCTCAAGTCATCCCATCTTGGATTCCCCTAGGTCTCTAGTTTTAAAAAATGCACAGGTTTGGTACATTTCCCTAGGTGCCGGCTGAGCTAGAGGCCAAAATCTACAGGTAGGCAATTTGTAAAAAAACACCTCTGTTTTCTGTCAAAAATTGTGATGTGTCCACATTGTGTTTAGGGGCATTTCCTGTCGCGGGCGCTTGGTCTACCCACACAAGTGAGGTATCATTTTTATCGGGAGACTTGGGAGAACGCTGGGTGGAAGGAAATTAGTGGCTCCTCTCAGATTCCAGAACCTTCTGTCACCAAAATTTGAGGAAAATGTGTTTTTTAGCCAAATTTTGAGGTTTGTAAAGGATTTTGGGTAACAGAACCTGGTCAGAGCCCCACAAATCACCCCATCTTCGATTCCCCTAGGTCCCTAGTTTAAAAAAATGCACAGGTTTGGTAGGTTTCCCTAGGTGCCGGCTGAGCTAGAGGCCAAAATCTACAGGTAGGCACTTTGCAAAAAACACCTCTGTTTTCTTTAAAAAAATGTGATGGGTCCACGTTGTGCTTTGGGGCATTTTCTGTCGCGGGCGCTAGACCTACCCACACAAGTGAGGTATCATTTTTATTGGGAGACTTGGGGGAACATAGAATAGCAAAACAAGTGTTATTGCCCCTTGTCTTTCCCTACATTTTTTCCTTCCAAATATAAGAGAGTGTGTAAAAAAGACGTCTAATTGAGAAATGCCCTGTAATTCACATGCTAGTATGGTCACCCTAGAATTCAGAGATGTGCAAATAACCACTGCTCCTCAACACCTTATCTTGTGCCCATTTTGGAAATACAAAGGTTTTCTTGATAGCTATTTTTCACTCTTTATATTTCAGCAAATGAATTGCTGTATACCCGTCACTGAATGTAAACGCACTGCAGGGTGCAGCTCATTTATTGGCTCTGGGTACCTAGGCTTCTTGATGAACCTACAAGCCCTATATATCCCCGCAACCAGAAGAGTCCAGCAGACGTAACAGTATATTGCTTTCGAAAATCTGACATTGGAGGAAAAAGTTACAGAGTAAAACGTAGAGAAAAATTGCAGTTTTTTTCACCTCAGTTTCAATATTTTTCTTTTTCAGTTTTGGTTTTCTGTAGGAAACCCTTGTAGGATCTACACAAATGACCCCTTGCTGAATTCAGAATTTTGTCTACTTTTCAGAAATTTTTAGGTTTCTGGGATCCAGCATTGGTTTCACATCCATTTCTGTCACTGACTGGAAGGAGGCTGAAAGCACAAAAAATCGTAAAAATGGGGTATGTCCTAGTAAAATACAAAATTTGTGTTGAAAGATTGGGTTTTCTGATTCGAGTCTGCCTGTTCCTGAAAGCTGGGAAGCTGGTGATTTTAGCACTGCAAACCCTTTGTTGATGCCATTTTCAGGGAAAAGACCGAAAGCCTTCTTCTGCAGCCACTTTTTCCCATTTAAAAAAAAAAAATGAAATTTTCAATGTATTTTGGCTAATTTCTTGGCCTCCTTCAGGGGAACCCACAAAGTCTGGGTACCTCTAGAATCCCTAGGATGTTGGAAAAAAAGGACGCAAATTTGGCTTGGCTAGCTCATGTGGACAAAAAGTTATGAGGGCCTAAGCACAAACTGCCCCAAATATAAAAAAAAAGGCCTGGCACAGGAGGGGGAAAAGGCCCGGCAGCGAAGGGGTTAAAAGCCCCCACTTTCCCCAAAGCAACTTAAGCTTGATAGTGTTACCTTTACAGACTTTGATCACACACTATAAATGAGGGTAATTTAGGATCCGTATTCTGCAGTGCCAGAGCCAAAGCTTTCAATTCAGCAAGCTGAGCGGTGTAATCACCACTAAAGTTTCTGTGTATTTTTTTGTGCCTTAAATTCTCTATCTTTCATGACACATTTCACCACAGCAGATGCTGCCAAGTACTTATGCTTAGTACCAACCGCCAGGTAGGCTGAACCATCAGTATATATTATGAAATCATACTGATCTAGAGGTGAATTTCAGCTGATATAGGGTATTCTTGTTCATACTAGAGAAATTCCTGTGTTCTTAGCGTAGGGTACCAAACGTAAGCTACATCAGTAGCTATCAAGTGAGTGCCCCACTAAGGAGAATATTTATCAATCAATCAATCAATCAATCAGTGTATTTGTAGAACGCACTACCACCCGTGAGGGTCTCAAGGCACTGCATATTTATATTCTGTTTGCGCTGAATTTGCATCATTTTTTTACTCTAATTTGGTGCAAACTTAACTCCATATCTATATTTTGATGCTAGACCTGTCTAGCATCAAAATATAGGCGTTAGAGTTATTTTTGGGATGTGGGAGCCCACGTTGCGTCAATGAGATGTAAGGTAGGCATTCAAGTCCAAAAAATAACTTTAAGCCAGTGGTGCCTTATTTATCCTCCCACACAAAAAAGGTGCACGGGTGGGAGGCGGGCCTAAATAATGGCGCTAAGCCTGCTTAGCGCCGTTATTTAACACCTGGGTCAGACCAGGCGTCAGGGGAGCTGTGGACCCATTTCAATGGTCAAACACCATGGAATGGGCCCACAGCTGCCCACCCGAAGCCCCAGGAGCAACGTCACCCACACCAGAGGGATACCAGAGGATGGGGCACCCCGTCCCAGGTAAGTAGAGTAGGTATAGGTAAGTCATTTTTTTTAAATGTTCGAAGTGCCATTGGGGGCCCTGAAATGGGGCCCCCTGCATGGCAGTGGGTGCAATGGCCATGCCCAGGGGACATTGGTCCCCTGTGCTGGTAACTGGGGTGGTGGGCATGACTCCTGTCTTTTAAAACACAGGAGTCTAGTGGTGTGGATGGTTTTGCTTCAGGAATTGACGCTAGGCTGGTTAGCAGCATTTCTTTTGCCTCTAACCAGTTTTTTTTTTGTGGATGGGGGTCGGGATAGTTTTATTTTTGGAGCAGGTGGGAGGGTCTGGGTATTTTTATTTTGTGGGTGGGAGTCGGGGTAGTGTTATTTTTATAGTGGTGGTTGGGGTAATTTTGTTTCTAGGGGTGGGGTATTTTATTTTTGGGATGGGGTCACTTTTTAAGGTGAGTGGGGGGTCAGGTTAGGTTTTAGGGCTCAGGGTGGTTGGAGGTATCGGGGTAGTTTTTAGGGGTGGGTGGCGGGTCAGGATAGGGGATTTGTAATATTTTTACTTTTAGGGCAGTTTTATTTTTAGGGCCTGTGAGGGGGTCGGGTTAGTTTTATTTTTAGGGCGGGTGAGGGGGTCGGGTAGTTGTGTTTATAGGGGGTGGCATGCGAAAACCACGCATGCTGTTTCACGCATGCCTTAATTAGGCATGCCTTTACATGAAAAATCATTGTAAAGGCATGTGTGGTAAAGGCATTCGTGGAAACAACACGGCTGTTGTTCCGACTAAGTTGTTCAGGCATGCATGGTTGGCGCATGCTTTCTTCCATCATATATCCTATATATATATATATATATATATATATATATATATATATATATATATATATATATATATATATATATATGTATTTATATATGTGTGTGTGTGTATATATATATATATATATATATACTGTATATATATAGATAGATAGATATATAGATAGAAATAGAAATAGATATAGATATAGATATAGATATATCATACTGGCATTCACCACTAGATAGTTATATTTAGGATCATGTTCCCAGAGCAAAAGCATTTTTTGACTTGCCTATATCTTTGGCACCGTTTGCCGAATCTTCACAACATTTTTCAAGAAAAGTGCCCTGGTGACACTTGTTGCACACGGGAAGTTTCGAGGTGATCAGGTCAAGTGGGGGGCAAGAAAAAGAGAGGTCAATAAAGTTGTTTCCCATGTTAATTCCCATAAGACATTTGAACAAGGCTACGGCCCTTACCACTAGATGGAATTACAACATATTTGAAAGAAAGCTAACATTCAGCATGCAGATTGTGCTTTCGCTTATTTCGTGTAAATCCATTCAGTAGTTTTGAGAATATTAAAGGGAAAATAAATGTGTATATCTCTGGTCACAACGACTTTGTGAAAAAAGACGAGCTGATTGGCTGCTAACACTTCAAATCAGGAAGTTTTGGCAGCCATCTTGGGACTTGACTTCAGCTGAGTAACACTAAAAAAGTAAATAAGTAAAAAAAAGTGGTCAGTGTAGGGACACCCTGACTACTTATCTCTGGTGCTGGGATCCCAGAGGGAAAAATAACAGATGATGGATGGAATGCTGAACAAAGCAAACATTCACCACCAGTCAGAAAGATCTGGGCTTAATTCATTATTTTTTTGCACACCACGCCACCCCAGTTTGGACCCAACCATATGCAAATCAGTCTTGACCCTGTTCCCCATGGGAACAGCCCAGCCACACTGCCAAGCCAGGTCCTCCCTGGACCGGAAACAAGCATCCCAGGACCAATTCAAGGGTATCACTCTTCATCAGCTAGGCTAGCATGAATCCAGTGGTGCAGTGAGCACGGGACCCACATCTGGACATACCCTTTCCCCTTAGGGCAACAACTGCAAAAGGAACAGATAATGAAGGAAATGCTGAACAATGCAAACATTCACCCCCAGTTACAAAGATCTGGGTTTAATCCGTTGTTTTATTTGCTCACCACACCACCCCAGTTTGGACCTAGCCATATACAAATAAATCTTGACCCTGTACCCCATGGGAACAGTACAGCCCAAACTGCCAAGCCCGGTCCTTCCAGAACTGGAAGCAAGCATCCCAGGACTGCAGTGAGCACAGGCCCCACGTTTGGGCATATCCTTCCCACTTAGGGTGACAAATGCAAAAAGAACAGATGATGGAAGGAATGCTGAACAGTGCACACATTCTCCCCCAGTCATAAAGACCTGGGTTTAATCCATCATTTTTGTGCTCACCACGCGACCTGAGTTTGGACCCATCCATATGCAAATCGGTCTTGACATTGTTCCCCTGGGGACCAGACCAAAATGCCAAGGCAGGTCTGCAGGAAGCTGGCCTGGCTTATAGTGGGATCCTGATGGTACTTAAACTGTAAACTTTGCACTTGTATAGCGCACTACTCACCCATTAGGGTCTCAAGGCTCTGTACTCATACCACTATGGAACCCCTCCTGGCTTTTCCCTGTGAGGTGCCCACTCCTGGGCACCCCTAGGGTGAAGCCAGACATTCAAGCGCTGTTGGGGACGTTGTGGAGATTAAGCAAGCTATTGCCCAGAGTTGCACTCATTAATTAGATTAGGCACTGAGGAAAAAATTATCTGGTCCAAGGGAATTGTGCCCAAGTCATGCCAAAGCGGGACTTGAACCCTGGTCTTGAGCCAGATCTCTGCTTTAGGGTCTGCCGCTCTAACCATTGTGCTACACTTCTCCACTTACACCTTGTGACAAGTCCAGTTATCCCTTATTAGTAGATTAGTAGTGTTCTAGCAGTTTAGGATGATAGAGGTAGCTATAGCAGAGCAGCTTAGGCTGAAATAGGAGACATGCAAAGCTCCTACTTTACCACTTATATCATATAGCACTATATCATAAGAGTCACAATACTCAGAGTTACTAAAAATAAAGGTACTTTTTTTTTGTGACAATGTGCCAAAAATATCTCAGAGGATATACTCCCTTAGGAGGTAAGTAAAATACACAAAATATACACACAAACCAAAATCAAGTAAGTAAACAGTTATAAAAGTAGTGCAAACACTGTAGAATACAATAGGATGCAATAGGCCTAGGGACAACACAAACCATATACTAAGAAAGTGGAATGAGAACCACTTAGGGACCCCAGGCCTAGTGTAGTGTGTAGAGGGTTGCTGGGAGTGTAAGACAACACTAAGGCCCATATTTATACTTTTTGACGCAAAACTACGCCGATGCAGTTTTGCGTCAAAACTTTTACCGCCAGCTAAAGCCATTTCTTTGCACCGTGCGGGCGTCAAATTTATACTTTGACGCACGGCGGCGCAAACCACAGATGTAAGTCATTTTTTTAGACTCAAACCAATGCATCACGTCGTAAAGAAAAATGACGATAACGCGTCGAAAATGACTGTGAGCCGATGTACGACGTCGCAAACTGGAAACGCGCAGTTTTTTTATGCAATAGCGTCAAAAAGCTGCGCAAACACAGCAGAATGTGCTAAGGAGAGCCAAAATGGATCCTAGATGCTTGCACAGATCCCAGGAGATGACAACAGACCAGGAACCAGCCAAGAGGACCCACACAAGACCCAGGACAGGGAGAAGAGGAAAAGAAAGTGTTGCTTCAGTGCAGAGGAGCAGGACATTCTGGTGAAAGAGGTGACGGAACACCAGCACCAACTGTTTGTCACCTCAAAGTTGCCGATTAGAGGAGAGAGGCAATATGGCAACAAATTGTTGACAAGAGCAACAGTGTGGCAGAAGTACGGAGAACAGTCATCGAGTGCAAGAAACGCTGGCATGACTGCAAGCGCAGGACCAAGGAAAAGATGGCCAGGAACAGGAAGGCAGCACTGCAGACTGGAGGTGGGAGTCCAGCACCGCAGGAGGCCCTGGACCACATGGAGGAGATGGTGGCAGCCGTCATCCCAAAGGAGATCGTCACAGGGATTCAAGTACAGGACAGTGCAGACTACCAGGAGACAACACACATGCAGGGTAAGTCACATGGGGAATTAAAATGCATAAGTGTTAACTGTAAGCAGGGGTGGGCATACCTACTACACAATGCATGTAAGTCATGATATTCAGTGAGTGGCATGGGTAAAGGGGCACAGCACGGGCATGGGCTGCACAGAGGAAACCTGGGGCACAGTACTACACTACACTAACAACCTTTGCATGGGGGTATGCTGCCATGCCAAGTATGTTGGAAAGGTAAATCCAGGCCAGGAGGGTAGAGTACAATGTAAAACTGGCAGCCCATCACATGTCAGCCAGTATTCTCCCTACATGAACGAAGGCTCAATTAACAACCTCTGGCCATATCTGCAAGTGGAATTTAACATTGACAACAGTTGCCGTTACCACCTCTGCTGTGTGTGCAGGTCAAGTAGCTAATGGCAGTAACATCCCCATGGATCAAACACACCCAAATTAGTGGGTTCAGGATGACAACATTATCAATCCCCTGAAACCAATACAAATGTTCCAATCCTGTCAAATGGGATTGTCTATAGTTGCTACAAACATCAGCCATTGTCATAAACATTAGGAGGTACACAGCACTAATGTCATACCCATACTGCATGTGTCTGGGTCCACCCTATGCCTGGGTCACAATAGCTCCAATGACACCATGCAACATCCCAAATGTCATACTGCTCAGACAACTGCATTGAGGGGGAGGCATATGTAAACTGGTTACAGAAATACACCCGAACAGTCAGAGGAGGAAAGGAACACTGCTAGGACCATCAGTGCAATCCAATGTAGCACACATTCCCCAACATCAGCAGTACACATTACCAATGCTGACATCCATATTGGGCCATACCAATTTGGCCAGAACCATCACCTAGAGGATGTGATGCTGACAAGTCCACAAACTGACCACAATCAATGTGACATGCAGGTGGGGCATAGGCCTGGGAGAATGCTAATATGAAAGACAGGAACAATGAACAGGAACCCAGATCACAATGTGAAAATAATCGGAAAGGCAGGCATGTCACATTACAAATCCCACAACACAGACACACTAATTGTACCATATCTCACTGCAGATAACGATAGCTCTCCTGCGGATATGCCTGTCCAGGACTACCCTGATGACATGGATGACAACCTGACAAACATCAGCCAGCAGACCCTCCAAGATGTCCTTGGAACCCTCCAGACCCCACCTTCAGTCACAAGGAGGAGTGCAGAACTAGCAGCCATCACAGAGGACCCACCCACCACACCAATTGTACGACCTGCCAGCTCCAACACAGCTGAGTACTCTGACGACCCTGGCACCAGCATTGAGCGAACTGTAGTTGGAGTACAGCGGGAGCTGGAAAAGGAGGTGCGGGTGGGGATGCAAACTATGGCAGCCAGCCTAGAGGGGGGGTGTTTGTGCATGATGTCATCTGAAGAACAGGCAGCAGCCATGCAAGGGCGAACAACAATCTTGCAGGAACTTGAAAAAAGGTTGAAGGAAATCAGCACAGTTTTAATAGAGTTGACCCAACACCTACAACAACAATCCTCTCAAAGCGTGCACAAATGCAATATTGAACCCCTCAGGGCCAACCTGGCTGTCTACCACAGTGATGTGGCTGCTATTCTTAAGAACCAGCAGCTCCTCCTTGCTGCAGTACTGCCCTTAATAGCCCCACAGTTGGCAGCTACCGGGATGTCTGACTCCACGTCTTCAAACATTGAGGTGTGTGTTGCCCCTTCACAACCACCACCACCAAGGGCAGAGGAGACAACACACACATCAGAAGATGAAGACGTGGAACAGATAACCTTCACCCATAAGAGTACCCTGTAGCACTAGCCCCTGCCACATGGCCACCTATTGCCCAGGTCTTGTGCTTTGTAACATGCCAGTCTTGCAACAACTGTACTCAAGCACTGTTCTTCAGCCCACTGTTTATCTTGTCACCCTGCTTGTGATTGTCTCTCACTAACTCATTGGCAAATCCTGTCCCTCTGCCCTGTCTGAGACTTCACCCCAGCATGTCCAATGACATGTACTTTTTCACTTGTGTAGGATCACAATGGAAGATGTCACACTAATGTACTCACAATCATGGACAATGTACATATAGCACTACAGCACTTCAAAATAAATAGCACTTCAACAATTTGTCTCTGTGTAATGTGACACATCGACCGTGAGGTAGATCAGTGAAGTTTACCTCAGGTCAATGATTATTGATTGTCAATACACCTGACCTGAACGAATGTTGGCTGATACCTATGCACAGTGGTCTGGATTGTACCATCATCTGCCCTTCCTGAGGGTTATTTTAGATGAAAATAGAAACTATACACCATAATGCTGTGTTGGACAGAATAACACTTCCTCAAGGGATGTCTAAGCCAGAAAATATTGCCTTCAAATTTTTCTTAAAGCCAAAACTTACGTATGTGACATTTGACCCAAATTTTACCTAACACACACCATACTGCATGAATGGATGTGTATGAGTTTCCATACAAATATGTCACCGGGCTGAACATTGTAACAAATGATAGGTGTGAGTTGTGTATACCATACTACATGAGAGCATACTGCCACTCACCTTATAAGGATTTGCTTGGACATCAGGCTGCAGGCAAACTTAACACAGTGTCCTCAATACCAAATCTGATAGCAAAGTAGGTGACATTGAAAACATACATCAAAAATTAACCACACTTTGGGATCCATAGTAACCGTGAGTTGTCGGTGCAATGGATGGCAGAATCTTAGCAAAGTAGCTTTGGTGTAGCTGCCAATGTAACAGCTCAGTTGGGATTTGGTTGCAGCATGGGACACAAAAGCTAATACAGAAGTACAGAAGAGACATTGTTCACTCATGCCAAGGCCCTGATCTCCAAGCAATTGAAACATACTGTAAAGGGTTACCTAAATATTTATTAAACAGTAAAAACAGAAGCTAAAACTAGGGGAAACACCTTAACTGACCTAAACTATTCTAACTACACATTACCCACAACTGGCCCTAACTAACCTAAGCTAAACTTACTTATCACATTTAACGAAACGATCTAACCTAAACACATACTATCTTATACTAAACAAATATATATTTTTTTGTAGTATTTTTTTTTATATATTTTTTTAAAACACCAAAACCCCAACATCATCCCACACCCACCCACCCACACACATAATAAAAAACAGATATAAAAAGCATCATACCCCCACCCACTACTAATAACTAAACTAACAGCCTATACTAACCTCACACTAAGCCCCCTAAACCCACTAATTGAAAGAACCAGGAAAGAGGAGGGAAGGGAGGGAATCATGGCTGAGGGTATATTGCTTACAAGTTGGCCCTCCGCAGGGTCTTTTTGATGGCAGGCACTCTCCGATTAACTTGTGTCACCTCCTGCCGCAGCCTGGCCATTTTCCACAACGTACAGTCCAAGTTCCGTTGCATCTGTTGAAAGGTTGCTGGGTCTATGACTGCAACAGGGGTGGTCTGGGTGCCAGTGGAGGAAGTATGTGCCCTTGTCGGTACCATGTCTGTAGGAGGAGGTGCAGGGGGTGCTGTGACTGGTCCTGGAGCAGTGGAGGTTGACGGTCCAGCAAAGGTGCCTGCTAATGTCGGTGCCACCGGAGTGGTAGTGGTGGTGCAGGTGGTGGTGGCTGTGGTGGACACGGAATGGCCCCCTTGGGCAAATGCCCTCCACACTCCGGAGGCTCTTTCATGGCGATAACACCTTGCCATGTTACGGAACCCCAACTCCACATCCAGAATGTGGTGGTAGCGCATCGCCCTGCGCTGAAATTCCCAAATCTGGAAGGGATTCATGTTGGCAGCTGTTAATACAAATAGAAAACCAAACTTTAGGTACTTCATTGTGTGATATGGCTCCAGAAGTAAATCAGACAATACATCTAATGTACCAGAAACAGATCACTGATTGTCCCTGAAGAAGTACATGCTAACGCAGCCTACACATGTCCTATCATCAAACAGCACAGCAATACTCTAAAAGATGGGTAACAACTTGAATGACTTATGCGTCATTGTTCAGCCATTTGTCAGGTAAAAATAATGCTGCAAGTCCTCCACCACTGACAGGCCAATTAATTACTATGTTCTTGATGACAATCAAAGGTCACAAGATCTGCAAGTTGTAAATGGAATTGCCAGGATAAAATGCAGTTGCTAATCATGATTGGGTATCCTAGGTTTGGACAAGTGACTTACAGATTTACATGTCTGTGTACTAAACTTGGATCATCAGTCACTTTTCACAACCCTATGCCTGTGCCTGAGGGGGAGGGGGGTGGAGGCAACAAATACATTCAAACAACAAGGACACCCAGGAATCTTTGGACAGCTGTACATGGGTTTGGGCAGCCGACCACAGGTAAGGAGGAAGTCCAACTAGGATACACCCAAACCTTGGACAATCCCATCCACACTTACGTTTGGAAATGCAGACCATTGTCAACATCATTTCCTACCAGTAACACATGACTTACAACAGGCAGATAGATGCAAATACACATCTGGCCATGAGCTGCATGCACACCAAGGCCACTGTACTCAAGTGCCTCATACTCGTAGCACAACATGTGGAGCTACATGCTGCTAGGAAGTCAAACATACAGTCAAACCTGTTCATTAGTGAATAGGGTAGCTGAAGTCTGTGGGTAAGACTTTGGCATCCCTATTCTGTGAGAATCAGGGTCTGACTTGCTGACTAAATTACAAATATTGTCCTCTGCTACATTTTCTGATTTTAAGTTTTATCCACAAAACTCATCCCTATTCACATGGCCGTGCCTACAGGACTGACTAGCAATCCCAATTTATGACAATACACTAATGATTGGCCAACTCAAAGATGGGGAAAAATGATACTCAGCTGAAGGAACATTTCTGCTCATTGACCAGCGCATCACACCTTGCTATGTGTCCAAGACAGAGGAGTCAATCACACATCATCAGCAAACACAACACAGAACAGAAATACTTACTGGAGATGTCTGGGTCCGCAAATCGAGCCACCTCTCCGATAGTGTAGGGGGCAGGTCCACCAGTAAGGCATGGCAGGGAGAAATGTGCTCAATGTCTGTGCACTGTACAACACTTCCAAATACAAAAACTATGTGTAATATTAACTCAGAAAGTCAATCCTCTCAGACATGATGATACTGCATCCAAAATACCGCTGCAAACATGTACAGACCCGGGGACTCCAGTGAGTGATACAAACATATCTGCACACGTGCAGTGGCCCCAACTATTATGTGGTGGCAAACTTGCTCCTTCATTAGTTAGCAGACTAATTCATGGAGTGTATTTCTCTCATCATGTGAATCCATGAGAGACATGCCAAGCCACTTTACTGGAGGACTGCAATACCAGTCACCCAGCTATTGTGACTAAGACCAATTTAATACACACAGGTACAATGTACAGAGGGCCAGGGACAGTTGTTAGCCCTCAATTTGTATCATTTTCTTCATTGTATGTGCCACAGCTATGATACATTGCACCAACCATAGAGATATGAACCCATTTGCATACTTTTGGCATCTATCCCTAATTTAAATGTTGCACTACAAAGTCCTAATAGCAGTCTAAGATGTTACCTGAGGTCAGCTATAAATTGTTACTTATGTGTCAGAATCCAGTTCAGACATGTATCCCAAAACATTGAGGAACACAATATTTCTTGTAAAAACCTGGATTTAAAACATGTGTTTCCTGATACACTCACAGACCATGCATGAAACAAATGTTAGAGCCACATATGCATCATCATTTGATGTGAAGGCAGCACTAATTTACAGGCTCTTGTTGTGTTTTGTAAGTTAGTCTAGCTGTTGCGTCAACAAATTATAGTAATGTGTCGGAATTATTGTATATCTCACAGGCAACTGTGGCCCATATTTATAATTTTTTGTTCCGCGTGTGCTGCTTTCTGATGCAAAAGCGGCGCTAACTTACAAAATACAATTGTATTTTGTAAGTTTGCGCCGCTTTTTCTTCAATAAATGACGCAAATGCTGTGCTAATAAAGTAGAAATATGGGCCTGTATGTTTAACTTGCATTCCACATGTTCAAAAACATTGCCTGCAGCAGATGAACAAATCAGCTACTGTCACTACAGAGCATTTAAATGTGCACATTACTCTGATTTGTACTCACCAACAGGGCCACCAATCACAATCCCCAGGTGGTCCAGCAGGTCTTGCTCCATGGCAACCAGGTCAGCCCAACGGTGTTTCAGCTGGTGGTTGTTGAGCGGTGTGTTGTAGATTCGCTGTAGATGGTACAGGACCTTTGCCCACCGGAGCCTCCTTGCCTCTGTGTGATAGCCCTGTATCATACGACCACCTGCTTCAATCATTAATGGTAGGAAGTGGCACACCAGCCAAATAAAGCCACCCAGCTCCTCCTCTCCCATCCTGCCAAGACAAGACCTACCCAACATGCTTGCACCAAAAAAAGGGGAATAAAGGGGCACAGAGGAGAATGGAGGGAAAGTAGGATAGGGAAATGCAAAAAAACCCAGAACACAGCCTAACTATCCCCAAACTAACACTACCCACAACAGACTCCCAACAGTACAAAGACAAATGTAGACACCAGAAATGACCAAACAAACACTAACACAGGATACCACAGACACTTAGGAAACGTAAAAAGACAATTTAAAGACCACAATGGAGACAAATTCACAAAATGCACAGAGAGACAAGTCAAACTACAGCCACACAGTCAGGAAATATCACAGACTGCAAAGTGAAAGTGAAAGTACACCCACTCTACCAATTCTGTATACAGGATATCATATTACATCACTTCCTGCCTCAAATGCGGTGCGTTTTTAATCTTATGCGTCAAAATATTATTATGCTTACAGTCTGTGTGTCATTTGTTTTTTATGCACATGCTTAGAAATAACCCTTCATCTATATTTTGAAATATGTTTCATACTTAACCAATTTCAGGGGGTACAGTGTGAGAATTACCGCTCCGGGACAATGGATGTTTCATGGCAATGAGCATCATAATTTGGCGCATAAGCGTCATTTTTTGAAGCATGTGTGTCTTTTTTTTACGCATATGCATCAAACTTTCTGTCTTTAACTGGGTTTGGGTAATTTCTCATATGTAATAGTACATCACAGGTGTGACAATACAGAGATAGGCTGATTGCACCAACACTGTGCATTCCATTGTATGGGCACATATGTTAGATCATACTACTGCGGACCATGATCCTCTACTTGTTGTACCGGATTTGCACTCTTCAGTGACGCAATAGATGGCCAAACGTAAGGAATACAATTAGGTATCACCCAGTTTGGGCATGTTTTGCGTCTAGAGAGGATAGCAAGGCGACGCAACTCAATAGAGTAACTCAATGCCCATGGGTCAATGTGTGTGATTTGGCTCTTACTATTATAGTTGTCCCACTGTGTGAGCATCACAAGACGCATTTTTGCAAATCTGCTTGTATGCATGTGGAGTCAATGTGTCCAACCATCAGATGCTATTCAGTGTGGAAATGAGAGAGGAAATGTGTTTTTCATTGTAGGAGGCTGGCCTGGTTTGTAGTGGTACCAAGGGGTACTTACACTCTGCACCAGGTCCAGTTATCCCTTATTAGTGTAGAAGAGGTGTCTAGCTGCTTAGGCTGATAGAAAAGGGTAGCTTAGCAGAGCAGCTTAGGCTGAACTAGGAGACGTGTAAAGCTCCTACTATACCACTGGGAGCATATGCACAATATCAAAAGAAAAACACAATACACAGATATATTAAAAATAAAGGTACTTTATTTTTATGACAATATGCCAAAAGTATCTCAGTGAGTACCCTCAGTATGAGGATAGCAAATATACACAAGATATATGTACACAATACCAAAAATATGCAGTAATAGCAATAGAAAGCAATGCAAGCAATGTACAGTCACAATAGATTGCAATGAGAGCACATAGGTATAGGGGCAACACAAACCATATACTCCAAAAGTGGAATGCGAACCACGAATGGACCCCAAACCTAT
The DNA here is from genome assembly GCF_031143425.1 of Pleurodeles waltl. Taxonomy (NCBI): domain Eukaryota; kingdom Metazoa; phylum Chordata; class Amphibia; order Caudata; family Salamandridae; genus Pleurodeles; species Pleurodeles waltl. The sequence continues at coordinate 590,950,022 of NC_090447.1, forward strand.
GTGAGCTTGTAGAGGGTCGCTGGGACTGTAAGAAAACAGTGAGGGTTAGAAAAATAGCCCACCCCAAGACCCTGAAAAGTGGGTGCAAAGTGCACCTTAGTTCCCCAGAGAGCACAGAAGTCGTGATGAGGGAATTCTGCAAGGAAGACCAACACCAGCAATGCAACAACGATGGATTTCCAGACGAGAGTACCTGTGGAACAAGGGGACCAAGTCCAAGAGTCACACTCAGGTCGTGAGTAGGCAGATGCCCAAGAAATGCAAAGAAGCTGCCACTGGATGGTAGAAGCTGTGGATTCTCCAAGAACGAAGAGGACTAGGAACTTCCCCTTTGGACGATGGATGTCCCACGTCGTGAAAAAGCTTGCAGAGGTGTTTCCGTGCAGAAAGACCGCAAACAAGCCTTGCTAGTTGCAAGGGTCGTGGTTAGGGTTTTTGGATGCTGCTGTAGCCCAGGAGGGACCAGGATGTTGCCAATTGCGTGAGGAGACAGAGGGGGCACCCGGCAAGACAAAGAGCCCACTCAGAAGCAAACAGCACCCGCAGAAGTGCCAGAACAGGCACTACGAAGAAGAGTGAACCGGAGCTCACCCGAAGTCACAAAGGAAGGTCCCACGACGCCGGAGGACAACTCAGTAGGTCGTGAACTGCAGGTTAGAGTGTCGGGGACCCAGGCTTGGCTGTGCCCAAAGGAAATCCTGGAAGAGTGCACAGGAGCCGGAGCAGCTGCAAATCACGCGGTACCAAGCAATGCAGTCTAGCGTGGGGAGGCAAGGACTTACCTCCACCAAACTTGGACTGAAGAGTCACTGGACTGTGGGAGTCACTTGGACAGAGTTGCTGAGTTCCAGGGACCACGCTCGTTGTGCTGAGAGGGGACCCAGAGGACCAGTGATGCAGTCTTTTGGTGCCTGCGGTTGCAGGGGAAAGTTTCCGTCGACCCACAAGAGATTTCTTCGGAGCTTCTAGTGCAGAGAGGAGGCAGACTACCCCCACAGCATTCACCACCAGGAAAGCAGTCGAGAAGGCGGCTGGATCAGTGATACAAGGTTGCAGTAGTCGTCTTTGCTACTTTGTTGCGGTTTTGCAGGCGTCCAGAGCAGTCAGCGGTCGATTCCTTGGCAGAAGGTGAAGAGAGAGATGCAGAGGAACTCTGATGAGCTCTTGCATTCGTTATCTAAAGAATTCCCCAAAACAGAGACCCTAAATTAGCCAGAAAAGGAGGTTTGGCTACCTAGGAAGGAGGATAGGCTAGCAACACAGGTAAGAGCCTAGCAGAAGGAGTCTCTGACGTCACCTGCTGGCACTGGCCACTCATAGCAGTCCAGTGTGCCAGCAGGACCTCTGTTTCCAAGATGGCAGAGGTCTGGAGCACACTGGAGGAGCTCTGGGCACCTCCCAGGGGAGGTGCAGGTCAGGGGAGTGGTCACTCCCCTTTCCTTTGTCCAGTTTCGCGCCAGAGCAGGGCTGGGGCATCCCTGAACCGGTGTAGACTGGCTTATGCAGAGATGGGCACCATCTGTGCCCATCAAAGCATTTCCAGAGGCTGGGGGAGGCTTCTCCTCCCCAGCCCTGACACCTTTTTCCAAAGGGAGAGGGTGTAACAACCTCTCTCTGAGGAAGTCCTTTGTTCTGCCTTCCTGGGCCAAGCCTGGCTGGACCCCAGGAGGGCATAAACCTGTCTGAGGGATTGGCAGCAGCAGCAGCTGCAGTGAAACCCCGGGAAAGGTAGTTTGGCAGTACCCGGGTCTGTGCTAGAGACTCGGGGAATCACGGAATTGTCTCCCCAATGCCAGAATGGCATTTGGGTGACAATTCCATGATCTTAGACATGTTACATGGCCATGTTCGGAGTTACCATTGTGACGCTATACATATGTAGTGACATATGTATAGTGCACGCGTGTAATGGTGTCCCCGCACTCACAAAGTCCGGGGAATTTGCCCTGAACAATGTGGGGGCACCTTGGCTAGTGCCAGGGTGCCCACACACTAAGTAACTTAGCACCCAACCTTTACCAGGTGAAGGTTAGACATATAGGTGACTTATAAGTTACTTAAGTGCAGTGGTAAATGGCTGTGAAATAACGTGGACGTTATTTCACTCAGGCTGCAGTGGCAGGCCTGTGTAAGAATTGTCAGAGCTCCCTGTGGGTGGCAAAAGAAATGCTGCAGCCCATAGGGATCTCTTGGAACCCCAATACCCTTGGTACCTCAGTACTATATACTAGGGAATTATAAGGTTGTTCCAGCATGCCAATGTGAATTGGTGAAATTGGTCACTAGCCTGTTAGTGACAATTTGTACAGAGAGAGCATAACCACTGAGGTTCTGGTTAGCAGAGCCTCAGTGAGACAGTTAGGCATCACACAGGGAACACATACATATGGGTCACAAACTTATGAGCACTGGGGTCCTGGCTAACAGGGTCCCAGTGACACATAACAACCATACCTGAAAACATAGGGTTTTCACTATGAGCACTGGGCCATGGCTAGCAGGATACCAGTGAGACAGTGAAAACACCCTGACATACATTCACAAACAGGCCAAAAGTGGGGGTAACAGGGCTAGAAAGAGGCTACTTTCTCACATAACCCCCCCCCCCAAACGAAGGACAATAAGGCTAACCTTGGCCTGTTGAGACTTTATTGTCTAAGTGGTGATAAGTAGAGAGTAGCTCTGCAATAGATTGGTTACTCCCTTTATCATCCACTATATGGTTACTTCCCTGTGGGGATGTGAACCACCCTGTTTGAAGTTTTTTTAGCTAAGCAACAATGTGAAGATATATTTTCAGAGTTTCTATCAGTAAGTTTTAGTTTAGAGCAGTGGAAATTGTCAACTGAACCTATTTCTAGTGATGAGAATGCCAGACAGGGATGCTGTCTCAGTAAAGGCATAGCTGGGCAAAAACTTTGTCCATATGGCTTGAAGAGAGAACAGGGATGCTGTTTTTCTTTAGTTGGAGCAGGGCAGGGATGCTGTCCTATTAGCTCCACACTAGGGCAGGGATGCTGTCCTAAGTGTTGTGAGGCAGTGCAGGGTTTCTGCACTAAAGTTTCTCTAGGAGGGTTGGAGGGATGCTCCATGTTAACTAAAATGGTGCTCTTTTTGTCACCAATGTTAGTTACCCCACAGAGAGGTACTTCCACCTCAGGGAGTACAGCTATGCCAGCTGATGATTCCCTTGGAACAGGTGCCACCCCAGGAGAGGTTTCTCCCACCACAGGAATGGTATCCTGAATGGTAGGGTGGTTAGGGGATACTGTGATACCCTTTTTACCTGTTGTTGGAGAGGGCTCCTGAGTTTTCAGGCCTTCTCTCCTTTGCTTTTTCATTTCAGTATAAATGAGAGGGAACAATTCCTCAGGGATACCCAGCATGGCTGCATGGGTATAAAACTCTACATCAGCCCAACCTGAGGCCTTTAGGTCATTACCTAAGAGACAATCTACAGGTAAGCTAGGTGATACTACCACCTGCTTAGGGCCAGTAACTCCACCCCAACTAAGCTGAACTATAGCTAAGGGAAGAAACTTAGTGGAGTTATGGACATCAATAATCTTATACTGTTGTCCAATGATGTGTTGTTCAGGAGCCACTAGGTTTTCAGTCACCAAATGTAGGAGGCTGGACTGGCTTGTAGTGAGTACCAAGGGGTACTTGCACCTTGCACCAGGCCCAGTTATCCCTTATTTGTGTATAGGGTGTCTAGCAGCTTAGGCTGATAGATAATGGTAGCTTAGCAAAGCAGCTCAGGCTGAACTAGGAGACATGTGAAGCTACTACAGTACCACTTAGTGTCATATGCACAATATCATAAGAAAACACAATACACAGTTATACTAAAAATAAAGGTACTTTATTTTTATGACAATATGCCAAAGTATCTTAGAGTGTACCCTCAGTAAGAGGATAGGAAATATACACAAGATATATATACACAATAGCAAAAATATGCAGTATAGTCTTAGAAAACAGTGCAAACAATGTATAGTTACAATAGGATGCAATGGGGAAACATAGGGATAGGGGCAACACAAACCATATACTCCAGAAGTGGAATGCGAACCACGAATGGACCCCAAACCTATGTGACCTTGTAGAGGGTCGCTGGGACTATTAGAAAATAGTGAGAGTTAGCAAAATAACCCACCCCAAGACCCTGAAAAGTGAGTGCAAAGTGCACCAAAGTTCCCCTAAAGACAAAATAGTCGTGTTAGAGGGAGAATGCAAGGAAAACACAAATCAGCAATGCAACAACGATGGATTCCTGTCTGAAGGTACCTGTGGAACAAGGGGACCAAGTCCAAAAGTCACAAGCAGCTCGGAGATGGGCAGATGCCCAAGAAATGCCAGCGGTTGGTGCAAAGAAGCTCTTACTAGGCTGAAGAACTGTGAATACTGCAGGAACGACAAGGGCTAGAGACTTCCCCTTTGGAGGATGGATCCCCCACGCCTTGGAGAGTCGTGCAGAAGTGTTTTCCCGCCGGATGGACGCCAACAAGCCTTGCTACACGCAAATCGTGCGTTTGGCGTTTTTGGACGCTGCTGGGGCCCAGGAGGGACCAGGAGGTCGCAAATTGGACCTGCAGAGAGAGGGGACGTCGAGCAAGACAAGGAGCCCTCACTGAAGCAGGTAGCACCCGGAGAAGTGCCAGAAACAGGCACTACGAGGATGCGTGAAACGGTGCTCGCCGAAGTTGCACAAAGGAGTCCCACGTCGCCGGAGACCAACTTAGAAAGTCGTGCAATGCAGGTTAGAGTGCCGTGGACCCAGGCTTGGCTGTGCACACAGGATTTCCGCCGGAAGTGCACAGGGGCCGGAGAAGCTTGCAAAGTCGCGGTTCCCAGCAATGCAGCCCAGCGAGGTGAGGCAAGGACTTACCTCCACCAAACTTGGGCTGAAGAGTCACTGGACTGTGGGGGTCACTTGGACGGTGTCGCTGGATTCGAGGGACCTCGCTCGTCGTGCTGAGAGGAGACCCAAGGGACCGGTAATGCAGCTTTTTGGTGCCTGCGGTTGCAGGGGGAAGATTCCGTCAACCCACGGGAGATTTCTTCGGAGCTTCTGGTGCAGAGAGGAGGCAGACTACCCCCACAGCATGCACAAGCAGGAAAACAGTCGAGAAGGCGGCAGGATCAGCGTTACAGAGTTGCAGTAGTCGTCTTTGCTACTATGTTGCAGGTTTGCAGGCTTCCAGCGCGGTCAGCAGTCGATTCCTTATCAGAAGGTGAAGAGGGAGATGCAGAGGAACTCGGCTGAGCTCATGCATTCGTTATCTAAAGTTTCCCCAGAGACAGAGACCCTAAATAGCCAGAAAAGAGGGTTTGGCTACCTAGGAGAGAGGAAAGGCTACTAACACCTGAAGGAGCCTATCACAAGGAGTCTCTGACGTCACCTGGTGGCACTGGCCACTCAGAGCAGTCCAGTGTGCCAGCAGCACCTCTGTTTCCAAGATGGCAGAGGTCTGGAGCACACTGGAGGAGCTCTGGACACCTCCCAGGGGAGGTGCAGGTCAGGGGAGTGGTCACTCCCCTTTCCTTTGTCCAGTTTCGCGCCAGAGCAGGGGCTAAGGGGTCCCTGAACCGGTGTAGACTGGCTTATGCAGAATTGGGCACCTCTGTGCCCAACAAAGCATTTCCAGAGGCTGGGGGAGGCTACTCCTCCCCTGCCTTCACACCATTTTCCAAAGGGAGAGGGTGTCACACCCTCTCTCAGAGGAAGTTCTTTGTTCTGCCATCCTGGGCCAGGCCTGGCTGGACCCCAGGAGGGCAGATGCCTGTCTGAGGGGTTGGCAGCAGCAGCAGCTGCAGAGAAACCCCAGGAAGGGCAGTCTGGCAGTACCAGGGTCTGTGCTACAGACCACTGGGATTATGGAATTGTACCAACAATGCCAGGATGGCATAGAGGGGGCAATTCCATGATCATAGACATGTTACATGGCCATATTCGGAGTTACCATGGTGAAGCTACATATAGGTAGTGACCTATATGTAGTGCACGCGTGTAATGGTGTCCCCGTACTCACAAAGTTCAGTGAATTGGCTCTGAACAATGTGGGGGCACCTTGGCTAGTGCCAGGGTGCCCTCACACTAAGTAACTTTGCACCTAACCTTTACCAGGTAAAGGTTAGACATATAGGTGACTTATAAGTTACTTAAGTGCAGTGTAAAATGGCTGTGAAATAACGTGGACGTTATTTCACTCAGGCTGCAGTGGCAGGCCTGTGTAAGAATTGTCAGAGCTCCCTATGGGTGGCAAAAGAAATGCTGCAGCCCATAGGGATCTCCTGGAACCCCAATACCCTGGGTACCTCAGTACCATATACTAGGGGATTATAAGGGTGTTCCAGTAAGCCAATGTAAATTGGTAAAAATGGTCACTAGCCTGTCAGTGACAATTTGGAAAGAAATGAGAGAGCATAACCACTGAGGTTCTGATTAGCAGAGCCTCAGTGAGACAGTTAGTCACTACACAGGTAACACATACAGGCACACTTATGAGCACTGGGGCCCTGGGTTACCAGGGTCCCAGTGACACATACAACTAAAACAACATATATACAGTGAAAAAATGGGGGTAACATGCCAGGCAAGATGGTACTTTCCTACACAACCCCCCCCCAAACGAAGGACAATAAGACTAGCCATTACCTGATGAGTCTTCATTGTCTAAGTGGAAATATCTGGAGAGTCCATCTGCATTGGAGTGGCTACTCCCAGGTCTATGTTCCACTGTATAGTCCATTCCCTGTAGGGATATGGACCACCTCAACAATTTAGGATTTTCACCTTTCATTTGTTTTAGCCAAAGTAGAGGTTTGTGGTCTGTCTGAACAATGAAGTGAGTGCCAAACAGGTATGGCCTCAACTTCTTCAGAGCCCAGACCACAGCAAAGGCCTCCCTCTCAATGGCAGACCAACGCTTTTCTCTAGGGGTCAACCTTCTACTAATAAAAGCAACAGGTTGATCCTGGCCCTCAGAATTAAGTTGTGATAGGACTGCCCCTACTCCTAATTCAGATGCATCAGTTTGGACATAGAATTTTTTAGAGTAACAAGGGCTTTTCAGGACAGGTGCAGAGCACATGGCCTGCTTCAGCTCCTCAAAAGCTTTCTGACAGTTTGCTGTCCATAATACCTTTTTAGGCATTTTCTTGGATGTGAGGTCATTAAGAGGGGCTGCAATGGAGCCATAGTTCTTAATGAACCTCCTGTAATACCCAGTGAGGCCTAGGAAGGCTCTCACCTGAGTCTGAGTGGTAGGGGGAATCCAATCAATAATAGTTTGGATTTTCCCCTGAAGTGGTGCAATCTGTTCCCCACCAACAAGGTGTCCCAGATAAACCACCTTACCCTGCCCTATCTGGCACTTTGAAGCCTTGATAGTGAGGCCTGCCTTTTGCAGGGCCTCCAAAACTTTCCAAAGGTGGACCAGGTGATCATCCCAGCTGGAGCTAAAGACAGCTATATCATCCAAATATGCTGCGCTGAAAGCTTCCAGCCCTTGCAGGACTGTGTTCACCAACCTCTGAAAAGTGGCAGGTGCATTTTTCAAACCAAAAGGCATTACAGTAAACTGGTAATGTCCTCCAATGGTAGAAAATGCAGTCTTAGGTTTAGCATCTTCTGACATTTTGATCTGCCAATACCCTGCAGTCAAATCAAAAGTGCTTAGATACTTGGCAGATGCCAGTGTATCTATTAGCTCATCTGCCCTGGGTATAGGGTGAGCATCTGTTTTGGTTACCAAGTTGAGACCTCTATAGTCTACACAAAACCTCATTTCCTTCTTTCCATCTTTAGAATTGGGTTTTGGTACCAGTACCACAGGAGAAGCCCATGGACTGTCAGAGTGCTCAACCACTCCTAGTTCCAACATCTTCTGAACTTCTTGCTTTATGCAGTCCCTGACATGGTCAGGCTGCCTATAGATCTTACTTTTGACAGGTAAACTGTCTCCAGTATCTATAGTGTGCTCACACCAAGAAGTGGTGCCTGGCACAATGGAGAAGAGTTCTGAAAATTGTCCTAGGAGATTTATGCAATTATCTTTCTGCTCAGCAGTAAGACAATCAGCCAAAACTACCCCTTCCACAAGAGCATCTTGTTCTGTGGAAGAGAAGAGATCAGGTAGAGGATCACTGTCTTCTTCCTGTCCCTCATCTGTTGCCATGAGCAGGGTGAGATCAGCCCTGTCATAGTAGGGTTTCAGGCGGTTGACATGGAGCACCCTAAGGGGACTCCTGGCAGTGCCTAAGTCAACCAAGTAGGTGACTTCACCCTTCCTTTCAACAATTGTGTGTGGACCACTCCATTTATCTTGGAGTGCTCTTGGGGCCACAGGCTCCAAGACCCACACTTTCTGCCCTGGTTGGTACTGAACCAAAACAGCCTTCTGGTCATGCCATTGCTTCTGGAGCTCTTGGCTGGCCTGAAGGTTTTTACTGGCCTTTTTCATGTACTCAGCCATCCTTGATCTGAGGCCAAGTACATAATCCACAATATCCTGCTTAGGAGCTTTTAAAGGTTGTTCCCAACCCTCCTTTACAAGTGTGAGTGGACCCCTAACAGGGTGTCCAAAAAGAAGTTCAAAGGGGCTGAAGCCCACTCCTTTCTGGGGTACCTCCCTGTAGGCAAAAAGGAGGCATGGTAGAAGGATATCCCATCTCCTGCGGAGTTTTTCAGGGAGTCCCATAATCATGCCTTTGAGAGTTTTATTAAATCTCTCCACCAGTCCATTTGTTTGTGGATGATAGGGTGTTGTGAACTTGTAAGTTACACCACACTCCTTCCACATGGCCTTTAAGTATGCAGACATGAAATTGCTTCCTCTGTCTGATACTACTTCCTTTGGGAAGCCCACCCTGGAAAATATTCCCAGGAGGGCCTTTGCCACTGCAGGAGCTGTAGTGGTCCTTAAAGGAATAGCTTCAGGATATCTTGTGGCATGGTCCACTACCACCAAGATAAACCTATTGCCTGAAGCAGTAGGAGGGTCAAGGGGGCCAACTATGTCAACCCCTACCCTTTCAAAGGGAACCCCAACCACAGGCAGTGGGATAAGGGGTGCCTTTGGAGTGCCACCTGTCTTGCCACTGGCTTGACAGGTTTCACAGGACTTACAAAATTCTTTTGTGTCCTCAGACATCTTAGGCCAATGAAACAGTGGTACCAATCTGTCCCAAGTTTTCATTTGACCCAGGTGCCCAGCTAAGGGAATGTCATGTGCCAGTGTTAGGAGGAACTTTCTGTACTCCTGAGGAATCACTAATCTCCTGGCAGCTCCAGGTTTAGGATCCCTATGCTCAGTGTACAAGAGGTTGTCCTCCCAGTAAACTCTGTGTGAGTCACTGACATCCCCATTAGCCTGTTTGACAGCTTGCTGTCTGAGACCCTCTAATGTGGGACAGGTTTGCTGTGCCACACTCAGCTCCTCTCTGGCAGGCCCCCCTTCACCCAAAAGCTCAGCAGTGTCTGCTTCCAGCTCCTCTGGTGTAGGTTCTGCACAGGGAGGGAATTCTTCTTCCTCAGAAGTAGAATCCACTGTAGAGGGAGGGATAGTAGGAAGTGGTTTGCTTCTACTAGCCCTAGCTTTAGGGAGCACTTGGTCCATTGTTCCAGGATCCAAGCTTCCCTGTCCTTTTTGCTTTTTGGCCTGAGCCCTTGTCAAAGCAAAAATATGCCCTGGGATGCCCAGCATTGCTGCATGGGCCTCCAACTCCACATCTGACCAAGCTGATGTCTCCAAATCGTTCCCTAATAGACAGTCTACAGGTAAATCTGAAGCTACCACAACTTTCTTTGGACCAGATACCCCCCCCCAGTTGAGATTTACAACAGCCATGGGGTGGCTTTGTGTTATGTTGTGAGCATCGGTTACTTGGTACTGGTGTCCAAGTATGTGTTGTTCAGGGTGCACCAGTTTCTCAATCACCATTGTGACACTGGCACCTGTGTCCCTGTAGGCCTGGACCTCAACACCATTTATTAGGGTTAGTTGCTTGTACTTCTCCAAGTTATGGGGGCAAGCAACCAAAGTGGCTAAGTCAATAGCCCCTTCAGAGACTAAAGTAGCCTCTGTGGTCTCCCTAATCAGACCAACCCCAACTAAATTACCAAAAGTGAGCCCAGCTACTCCCTTGGATTGGCTATTAGTAGGTTTGCTCCCACCACCACTGCTATTAGTAGGGACACTAGGTGTAGCAGTAGGGGTTGTAGTGGTAGGAGCTGTGGTGCCTTTCTTTGGACAACTGGGATCTGTTGTCCAATGGCCTTTTATCTTACATAAATAGCACCATGGTTTCCTTTCCTTGTTCTGATTAGAGGAAGGTTTGGGCCCACCACCCCCACCAGAGTGTTTTTGTGGGCCTGATGAAGACTCATTTTTAGATTTGTCCCCACCCTTGTCAGAAGACTTACCATCCTTCTTTTTGTTGCCATCTTTGTCGCCCCCTGTATGAACTTTTCTGTTCACTCTTGTTCTGACCCATTTGTCTGCCTTCTTTCCCAATTCTTGGGGAGAGGTCAGATCAGAGTCCACCAAGTACTGGTGCAACAAATCAGACACACAATTATTAAGAATATGCTCTCTCAGGATTAAGTTATACAGGCTGTCATAATCAGTAACTTTACTGCCATGTAACCACCCCTCCAAGGCCTTCACTGCCTGGTCAATGAAATCAACCCAGTCTTGTGAAGACTCCTTTTTGGTATCTCTGAACTTGATCCTGTACTGTTCAGTGGTTAAGCCATAACCATCCAGGAGTGCATTCTTAAGAACTTGGAAATTGTTAGCATCATTTTCTTTTACAGTAAGGAGCCTATCCCTACCTTTTCCAGTAAATGATAGCCATAGGATAGCAGCCCACTGCCTTTGAGGGACATCCTGTACAGCACAGGCCCTCTCAAGTGCAGCAAACCACTTGTTAATGTCATCCCCCTCCTTGTAAGGGGGAACTATCTTATGCAGATTCCTGGAATCATGCTCTTTTGCAGGATGTCTATGGGGAATACTGCTGCTGCCACCATGGGTATCTAAACCCATTTTCTGTCTTTCCCTCTCTATTTCTAAAGACTGTCTATCCAAATCCAGCTGTTGCTTCTTGAGCTTCAGTCTGGTTTGCTCCACTCTCAATCTATTGAGCTCCCTTTCCAACAATCTGTCATCAGGGTGGGTGGGAGGGACATTTCTAGATACAGAGGTATGATGGGAATGAACAGAAGGAGACCTGTCCCTTACAGAGGGCACCCTAACAGCTTGGCTACCAGTATAATGTGAGAGCACATCATCAGTATGATGTGATTCAACCTCTGTACCAACTATGCTAGACTGTCTAGTAATGGGCAGGCTGAGAAGTTTCTTTCCTGAACCTTTTCCTGGGGGAGTCCCTGGATCAGATTGAGAACCATGAGCTACTTTTTCTACAGATTGGGCACTTATGGCCTTATCCTGTACTCTAAGCATATTAATTAACAGTTCTAAAGAAGGATTCTTCCCTACACTCAAACCTCTCTCTATGCAGAGACTCCTTGCTCCTTTCCAGCTAAGGTGATCATATGCAAGTTTGGACAGTTCAACTTTTTGGCCTGTGCCAGACATTTTTTAGAGAGAGTTAAAGTGATAGCAAAAGAGAAAAAAGTTTTCAGAACTTTTTGGAAAGACAGAAAAAAAACTTTTTAAACTTTTAAGAACTTTTTGAAAGTTTAGAAGTACTTTTCAGCACTTAGAAAAGAGTGAAAAAGAGGAAATGCAAAACTTTTTGGCTATGTGTATATACACTGACCTTGTTTTGTATATTTTTCTCTTATGAAAAGTACAATGACAAGAGTGGTAAGTAGTCTCAAAGCACTTATCCCACCACTGCACAACCAATGTAGGAGGCTGGACTGGCTTGTAGTGAGTACCAAGGGGTACTTGCACCTTGCACCAGGCCCAGTTATCCCTTATTTGTGTATAGGGTGTCTAGCAGCTTAGGCTGATAGATAATGGTAGCTTAGCAAAGCAGCTCAGGCTGAACTAGGAGACATGTGAAGCTACTACAGTACCACTTAGTGTCATATGCACAATATCATAAGAAAACACAATACACAGTTATACTAAAAATAAAGGTACTTTATTTTTATGACAATATGCCAAAGTATCTTAGAGTGTACCCTCAGTAAGAGGATAGGAAATATACACAAGATATATATACACAATAGCAAAAATATGCAGTATAGTCTTAGAAAACAGTGCAAACAATGTATAGTTACAATAGGATGCAATGGGGAAACATAGGGATAGGGGCAACACAAACCATATACTCCAGAAGTGGAATGCGAACCACGAATGGACCCCAAACCTATGTGACCTTGTAGAGGGTCGCTGGGACTATTAGAAAATAGTGAGAGTTAGCAAAATAACCCACCCCAAGACCCTGAAAAGTGAGTGCAAAGTGCACCAAAGTTCCCCTAAAGACAAAATAGTCGTGTTAGAGGGAGAATGCAAGGAAAACACAAATCAGCAATGCAACAACGATGGATTCCTGTCTGAAGGTACCTGTGGAACAAGGGGACCAAGTCCAAAAGTCACAAGCAGCTCGGAGATGGGCAGATGCCCAAGAAATGCCAGCGGTTGGTGCAAAGAAGCTCTTACTAGGCTGAAGAACTGTGAATACTGCAGGAACGACAAGGGCTAGAGACTTCCCCTTTGGAGGATGGATCCCCCACGCCTTGGAGAGTCGTGCAGAAGTGTTTTCCCGCCGGATGGACGCCAACAAGCCTTGCTACACGCAAATCGTGCGTTTGGCGTTTTTGGACGCTGCTGGGGCCCAGGAGGGACCAGGAGGTCGCAAATTGGACCTGCAGAGAGAGGGGACGTCGAGCAAGACAAGGAGCCCTCACTGAAGCAGGTAGCACCCGGAGAAGTGCCAGAAACAGGCACTACGAGGATGCGTGAAACGGTGCTCGCCGAAGTTGCACAAAGGAGTCCCACGTCGCCGGAGACCAACTTAGAAAGTCGTGCAATGCAGGTTAGAGTGCCGTGGACCCAGGCTTGGCTGTGCACACAGGATTTCCGCCGGAAGTGCACAGGGGCCGGAGAAGCTTGCAAAGTCGCGGTTCCCAGCAATGCAGCCCAGCGAGGTGAGGCAAGGACTTACCTCCACCAAACTTGGGCTGAAGAGTCACTGGACTGTGGGGGTCACTTGGACGGTGTCGCTGGATTCGAGGGACCTCGCTCGTCGTGCTGAGAGGAGACCCAAGGGACCGGTAATGCAGCTTTTTGGTGCCTGCGGTTGCAGGGGGAAGATTCCGTCAACCCACGGGAGATTTCTTCGGAGCTTCTGGTGCAGAGAGGAGGCAGACTACCCCCACAGCATGCACAAGCAGGAAAACAGTCGAGAAGGCGGCAGGATCAGCGTTACAGAGTTGCAGTAGTCGTCTTTGCTACTATGTTGCAGGTTTGCAGGCTTCCAGCGCGGTCAGCAGTCGATTCCTTATCAGAAGGTGAAGAGGGAGATGCAGAGGAACTCGGCTGAGCTCATGCATTCGTTATCTAAAGTTTCCCCAGAGACAGAGACCCTAAATAGCCAGAAAAGAGGGTTTGGCTACCTAGGAGAGAGGAAAGGCTACTAACACCTGAAGGAGCCTATCACAAGGAGTCTCTGACGTCACCTGGTGGCACTGGCCACTCAGAGCAGTCCAGTGTGCCAGCAGCACCTCTGTTTCCAAGATGGCAGAGGTCTGGAGCACACTGGAGGAGCTCTGGACACCTCCCAGGGGAGGTGCAGGTCAGGGGAGTGGTCACTCCCCTTTCCTTTGTCCAGTTTCGCGCCAGAGCAGGGGCTAAGGGGTCCCTGAACCGGTGTAGACTGGCTTATGCAGAATTGGGCACCTCTGTGCCCAACAAAGCATTTCCAGAGGCTGGGGGAGGCTACTCCTCCCCTGCCTTCACACCATTTTCCAAAGGGAGAGGGTGTCACACCCTCTCTCAGAGGAAGTTCTTTGTTCTGCCATCCTGGGCCAGGCCTGGCTGGACCCCAGGAGGGCAGATGCCTGTCTGAGGGGTTGGCAGCAGCAGCAGCTGCAGAGAAACCCCAGGAAGGGCAGTCTGGCAGTACCAGGGTCTGTGCTACAGACCACTGGGATTATGGAATTGTACCAACAATGCCAGGATGGCATAGAGGGGGCAATTCCATGATCATAGACATGTTACATGGCCATATTCGGAGTTACCATGGTGAAGCTACATATAGGTAGTGACCTATATGTAGTGCACGCGTGTAATGGTGTCCCCGTACTCACAAAGTTCAGTGAATTGGCTCTGAACAATGTGGGGGCACCTTGGCTAGTGCCAGGGTGCCCTCACACTAAGTAACTTTGCACCTAACCTTTACCAGGTAAAGGTTAGACATATAGGTGACTTATAAGTTACTTAAGTGCAGTGTAAAATGGCTGTGAAATAACGTGGACGTTATTTCACTCAGGCTGCAGTGGCAGGCCTGTGTAAGAATTGTCAGAGCTCCCTATGGGTGGCAAAAGAAATGCTGCAGCCCATAGGGATCTCCTGGAACCCCAATACCCTGGGTACCTCAGTACCATATACTAGGGGATTATAAGGGTGTTCCAGTAAGCCAATGTAAATTGGTAAAAATGGTCACTAGCCTGTCAGTGACAATTTGGAAAGAAATGAGAGAGCATAACCACTGAGGTTCTGATTAGCAGAGCCTCAGTGAGACAGTTAGTCACTACACAGGTAACACATACAGGCACACTTATGAGCACTGGGGCCCTGGGTTACCAGGGTCCCAGTGACACATACAACTAAAACAACATATATACAGTGAAAAAATGGGGGTAACATGCCAGGCAAGATGGTACTTTCCTACACCAAAGTGATACTGGCACCTGTGTCCCTGTAGGCCTGGGCCTCAACAGCATTTATTGAAACTGTCTGCCTGTACTTATCCATTGTAAGGGGACAAGCAGCCAGTGTGGCAAGGCCAATGCCACTAGGTGTGACAGAAAATGTCTTGGGACTGACTACCCCAGTTTCTATGATGGACCCATAAGTGAACCCAACTACACCCTTCACTTGACTGTTGCCAGCAGTCCCACCACTAGTACCACTACTGCTAGGGGCACTAGAGCTTGATGTATTAGTGGTGGTAGACTCAGAGCGTTTACCTGGACAGGACTTATCCCCTGGCCTATGGCCTCTATTTTTACACACAAAGCACCAAGGCTTTTTAAATTGTGTAGGTTGTGAAGAAGAGGAAGAATTAGTTTTATCTCCACCCCCTAAAGAGTGTTTAGGATTTGAAGAAGGATCTTTGGTTTTACCCTTGTCCCCATGCTTATCCTGAGATTTCTCACCATCTTTCTTCTTGTCATCCTCGTCACCACCTGTATGAACTTTTCTGTTCACTCTTGTTCTGACCCATTTGTCTGCCTTCTTTCCCAATTCTTGGGGAGTGGTCAGATCTGAGTCCACTAGATATTGGTGCAACAAATCAGACACACAGTTATTAAGAATATGCTCTCTCAGGATTAAGTTATACAGGCTTTCATATTCAGAAACTTTACTGTCATGTAACCACCCCTCCAAGGCCTTCACTGAATGGTCAACAAAGTCTACCCAGTCTTGTGAAGACTCCTTTTTGGTTTCTCTGAACTTGATCCTGTACTGTTCAGTGGTTAAGCCATAACCATCTAGGAGTGCATTCTTAAGAACTGTAACATTATTGGCATCACTTTCCTTCACAGTAAGGAGCCTATCCCTACCCTTTCCACTGAAAGATAGCTATAGGATAGCAGCCCACTGCCTTTGAGGGACCCCCTGTACAACACAGGCCCTCTCAAGTGCAGCAAACCACTTGTTAATGTCATCCCCCTCCTTGTAAGGGGGAACTATCTTGTGCAGATTCCTAGAATCATGCTCTTTTACAGGATTACTATCTCTAATACTGCTGCTGCTACCATGGGGTCCAAACCCCAACCTCTGCCTTTCTTTTTCTAAGTCAAATGCTTCCCTGTCTAGATCCAGCTGTTGCTTTTTCAGGTTCAGCCTGGACTCTTCCACTCTCAATCTACTGAGTTCCCTTTCTAACACTCTGTCATCAGGGTGGGTGGGTTGGGCGTGCTTAGACACAGAAGAATGGTGTGAATGGACAGAGGGAGACCTGTTCCTAACAGATGGCACTCTAACAACCTGGCCTAAAGGAGTAATCTCCCTACTGTGATGAGAACTCACATAAGTACCCACCCTGCTAGGTGGCCTGCTAAGGGGCAGGTTGGGAAGGTTCCCATCTAACAATTTTGCTGGGGCTACCCCAGAATCAGAGTGTGAACCATCAGCTAATCTGTCACCTGATGTGCCAGCTATGGCCTGATCATGTTCATGAGCATATTAGCCAACAATTCTCTAGAGGGATTCTTCCCTACCCCTAAACCTCTATCAATGCAGAGACTCCTTGCACCTTTCCAGATAAGGTGGTCATAAGCAGTGCTGGTCAGATCCAGAGTTTGACCTGTACCAGACATGATAGAAAAAGGTTTAAGGGACAGAAAAAGAAAGAAAAAGTTTCAGAACTTTTTAAGGAACAGAAAAAAAAACTTTTTTAACTTTTAAGAAACTATTTGAAAGTTTAGAGGTACTTTTCAGCACTTAGCAATAGAGTAAGAGAAGAAAAGCAAAACTTTTTGGTTAGGTGTACATACACTGAACTTGTTTTGTATATTTTTCTCTTATGAAAAGTACAAAATGACAAAGTGGTAAGTATTTGCAAGTACTTATCCCACCGCTGCACAACCAATGTAGGAGGCTGGCCTGGTTTGTAGTGGTACCAAGGGGTACTTACACTGCACCAGGTCCAGTTATCCCTTATTAGTGTAGAAGAGGTGTCTAGCAGCTTAGGCTGATAGAAACGGGTAGCTTAGCAGAGCAGCTTAGGCTGAACTAGGAGACGTGTAAAGCTCCTACTATACCACTGGTGTCATATGCACAATATCATAAGAAAACACATTACACAGATATACTAAAAATAAAGGTACTTTATTTTTATGACAATATGCCAAAAGTATCTCAGTGAGTACCCTCAGTGTGAGGATAGCAAATATACACAAGATATATGTACACAATACCAAAAATATGCAGTAATAGCAATAGAAAGCAATGCAAGCAATGTACAGTCACAATAGATTGCAATGAGAGCACATAGGCATAGGGGCAACACAAACCATATACTCCAAAAGTGGAATGCGAACCATGAATGGACCCCAAACCTATGTGAGCTTGTAGAGGGTCGCTGGGACTGTAAGAAAACAGTGAGGGTTTGAAAAATAGCCCACCCCAAGACCCTGAAAAGTGGGTGCAAAGTGCACCTTAGTTCCCCAGAGAGCACAGAAGTCGTGATAGGGGAATTCTGCAAGGAAGACCAACACCAGCAATGCAACAAAGTTGGATTTCCAGATGAGAGTACCTGTGGAACAAGGGGACCAAGTCCAAGAGTCACACTCAAGTCGTGAGTGGGCAGATGCCCAAGAAATGCCAGCTGAGGGTGCAAAGAAGATGCCACTGGATGGTAGAAGCTGTGGATTCTGCAAGAACGAAGAGGACTAGGAACTTCCCCTTTGGAGGATGGATGTCCCACGTGGTGAAGAAGCTTGCAGAGGTGTTTCCGTGCAGAAAGACTGCAAACAAGCCTTGCTAGCTGCAAGGGTTGCGGTTAGGGTTTTTGGATGCTGCTGTGGCCCAGGAGGGATCAGGATGTCGCCAATTGCATAAGGAGACAGAGGGGGCACCCAGCAAGACAAGGAGCCCACTCAGAAGCAAACAGCACCCGCAGAAGTGCAGAACAAGCACTAAGAAGAAGAGTGAACCGGAGCTCACCCGAAGTCACAAAGGAAGGTTCCACGACGCCGGAGGACAACTCAGGAGGTCGTGCACTGCAGGTTAGAGTGTCGGGGACCCAGGCTTGGCTGTGCACAAAGGAAATCCTGGAAGAGTGCACAGGAGCCAGAGCAGCTGCAAATCACGCGGTACCCAGCAATGCAGTCTAGCGTGGGGAGGCAAGGACTTACCTCCACCAAACTTGGACTGAAGAGTCACTGGACTGTGGCAGTCAATTGGACAGAGTTGCTGAGTTCCAGGGACCATTCTTGTCATGCTGAGAGGGGACCCAGAGGACCAGTGATGGGGTCTTTTGGTGCCTGCGGTTGCAGGGGGAAGATTCCTTCGACCCACAGGAGATTTCTTCGGAGCTTCTAGTGCAGAGAGGAGGCAGACTACCCCCCCAGCATGCCCCACCAGGAAAGCAGTCGAGAAGGCGGCTGGATCAGCGATACAAGGTTGCAGTAGTCGTCTTTACTACTTTGCTGCGGTTTTGCAAGCGTCCAGAGCAGTCAGCGGTCGATTCCTTGGCAGAAGATGAAGAGAGAGATGCAGAGGAACTCTGATGAGCTCTTGCATTCGTTATCTAAAGAATTCCCCAAAGCAGAGACCCTAAATAGCCAGAAAAGGAGGTTTGGCTACCTAGGAAGGAGGATAGGCTAGCAACACAGGTAAGAGCCTATCAGAAGGAGTCTCTGACGTCAGCTGCTGGCACTGGCCACTCAGAGCAGTCCAGTGTGCCAGCAGCACCTCTGTTTCCAAGATGGCAGAGGTCTAGAGCACACTGGAGGAGCTCTGGGCACCTCCCAGGGGAGGTGCAGGTCAGGGGAGTGGTCACTCCCCTTTCCTTTGTCCAGTTTCGTGCCAGAGCAGGGCTGGGGGATCCCTGAACCGGTGTAGACTGGCTTATGCAGAGATGGGCATCATCTGTGCCCATCAAAGCATTTCCAGAGGCTGGGGGAGGCTACTCCTCCCCAGCCCTGACACCTTTTTCCAAAGGGAGAGGGTGTAACACCCTCTCTCTGAGGAAGTCCTTTGTTCTGCCTTCCTGGGCCAAGCCTGGCTGGACCCCAGGAGGGCAGAAACCTGTCTGAGGGGTTGGCAGCAGCAGCAGCTGCAGTGAAACCCCGGGAAAGGTAGTTTGGCAGTACCCAGGTCTGTGCTAGAGACTCGGGGGATCATGGAATTGTCTCCCCAATGCCAGAATGGCATTTGGGCGACAATTCCATGATCTTAGACATGTTACATGGCCATGTTCGGAATTACAATTGTGACGCTATACATATGTAGTGACATATGTATAGTGCACGTGTGTAATGGTGTCCCCGCACTCACAAAGTCCGGGGAATTTGCCCTGAACAATGTGGGGGCACCTTGGCTAGTGCCAGGGTGCCCACAAACTAAGTAACTTAGCACCCAACCTTTACCAGGTAAAGGTTAGACATATAGGTGACTTATAAGTTACGTAAGTGCAGTGGTAAATGGCTGTGAAATAACGTGGACGTTATTTCACTCAGGCTGCAGTGGCAGGCCTGTGTAAGAATTGTCAGAGCTCCCTATGGGTGGCAAAAGAAATGCTGCAGTCACCTGGGTACCTCTTTACCATATACTAGGGAATTATAAGGGTGTTCCAGTATGCCAATGTGAATTGGTGAAATTGGTCACTAGCCTGTTAGTGACAATTTGTACAGAGAGAGCATAACCACTGAGGTTCTGGTTAGCAGAGCCTCAGTGAGACAGTTAGGCATCACACAGGGAACACATACATATAGGTCACAAACTTATGAGCACTGGGGTCCTGGCTAGCAGGGTGCCAGTGACACATAACAACCATACTGAAAACATAGGGTTTTCACTATGAGCACTGGGCCATGGGTAGCCGGATCCCAGTCAGACAGTGAAAACACCCTGACATACACTCACAAACAGGCCAAAAGTGGGGGTAACAGGGTAAGAAAGAGGCTACTTTCTCACAGTCATACACGTAGCAACAACTGCTGTGTGCACTTCATAGGTTGTTTTTTTTAACATAAGCACCACCAATGACAAAGCATGCACAGGATAGATAGCAGACGGTTGATCATGGCAATGTTCCAAAACTAAGCCATCACATGTCCTGGAATGTTGGATACTACTTCCTAGGCACTTGTATGTTTACTCCCCATGAGTCAGGCATGGGATAATGCTATGTGGGTACGGTGTTTGTGACACTGAGTCCCAAATACAATCCACAAATGTCATATCACGCCACAGCTGGAGTCATATAAATGAGCCATGTCTCTCCTGCGGCAGTGGAGGACCAGCAGAACAAGCTGCACGTGTTCACATATTTCCAGTGGTAAAATGCACAAAGGTGCTGGTTCAAGAGTGTGGGCCAATGTTAGCCTGTATCATTATTGGGGTCCATGTTGTCAAAGTTACGTGTAGGTCTAGTCATGAGTCTGTGGAGCCATTTCCTGCATCTACAAAGTGTCCTTCACAGCTGAATTGAAGGATAGCCAATGAGGAATTGAGAACACACATGGGGATAGTCCAGCTATGGCACTGCAGACGTGTTATGAGACTGACAACAGGGCAACCTTGGTGTGCTGACAAAGTTAATGGATCAGAATTCTTAAACCGGCAGATTTCCTCACAACATTTGTACACAGGTTGGCCTCTAAAATTCCCACTGCATCCGGGAACATCAGTGCCTCTGTGCTGATTAATCTCACAGCTATTCACCACAAAAGCCCCTTCAATATGTGGGGGGCAATGCGAATCAGCGTGTAGACAGTCAGGGTCCTAACATGTGTTGACATTTCATGCACATTATCTGAAGTTGTTTTTTGTGCTGGAGGCACCATACCCAATCCATGCATACAGCCATGGTACAATGTCACTATTTGTCACTCATGCATGCATGAAACCCAGACAAGGGATGGGCCATGATTAGGCTATTTGGAGAAAAGTTCCACCCCATGGTACGATAAGTAAACTGATTATGTTATCCAATGTATTTGAGAATGCATTGTAGACCCACCTGACACAATACCCCAGGAGGAAAGTGAGGGCTGGGAAAGCAACTATGATACAAATGTAGCCACAGGGAAACTTTATGGTAACACAAAGACAGGAACCAGTCAGGCTAACAGGATGCAGGGTCAATCAAGATCAATACATTTAACAAGGCAAATACACAGTGAGCAGACTGAGACTGGTCAAAGGTGGAACAACACTGTGGAAAAGAAAGACTGTGTTTTTCCTGTGTGTTGGAACGTAACACAATAACCCAAGGGCTGTGTTACACAGCTGATTTATATGGCAATGCATAACATTGTTAGACGTCGCCTTCATCACGGAGACCTGGATGAATGCCTCCTCTGCTCCAGACATCGCCACCGCCATCCCCGAAGGCTACAAGATCTCCAGGAATGACCGCACCAACCAAGCAGGAGGAGGTATCGCCATCGTCTTCAAAGACTCCATCAGCGTCACCACCTCCACCGAAGACACCCCTCTCGCCGCATTTTCAGATTCGCACCGACCCGAGGTCCACCCTCATAGGATCCCTCGTCTACCGTCCTCCCGGACCACGCGCCCCTTTCAGCGACGCCATCGCCGACTTCATCTCCCCGCACGCCCTCGCCTCACCGGACTACATCCTCCTAGGCGACCTCAACTTCCATCTGGAACAAAACAACGACCCCAACACCACCACCCTGCTCGACAACCTCGCCAACCTCGGCCTCAAACAACTGGTGAACACCGCCACCCACATCGCCGGACACACGCTCGACCCTATCTTCTCCGCCAGCAAACACGTCTTCTTCAGCCACACCTCCGCCGTACACTGGACCGACCACAGCTGCGTCCACTTCACATTCCGACGCGAGACCCGCCACCTCCGCACTCAACCCATCCCTCGTCGACAGTGGAACAAGATCCCTGAAGAGCAACTCCTCTCCGCACTCGCCGCCAACCAACCCACCCTCACCACCGACCCCAACGACGCAGCCCTCAACCTCACAAACTGGATCTCCAACTGCGCAGACAACCTTGCTCCCCTCAAACGCACGCATCGACAGACCAACACCAAAAATCAAAGGAAACTTGTTGCGCCCTTGAGAAAGCCTGGCGCAAGGACCACACCGCTTACAACATGACCGCCCTCAAGAACGCTACCCGCGAACACCACCACCTGATCCGCGCTGCCAAAAGGAACTTTTTCACCGACAGACTGGACAAAAACAGCCACAACAGCAGAGAACTCTTCAGCATCGTCAAGGAGTTCTCCAACCCCAGCGCCAACGCCGTCACGCCCTCACAGGATTTGTGCGAATCCCTCGCCACTTTCTTCCATCGCAAGATCAGCGACCTCCACGACAGCTTCGGACACCAGACCCAACCAAACACCACCGAACCCGCATCCCCGGCCATCACCCTCAACAACTGGACCCACATCAACACGGAAGAAACCAAATCCATCATGAACTCTATCCACTCCGGCGCCCCTTCGGACCCCTGCCCGCACTTCATCTTTAACAAAGCCGACGACATCATCGCCCCGCACCTCCAGACTGTCATCAACTCTTCTTTTTCTTCTGCTACCTTCCCCGAATGCTGGAAACACACCGAAGTCAACGCCCTACTAAAGAAACCTGCGGCTGACCCGAGCGACCTGAAAAACTTCCGCCCCATCTCTCTTTTGCCTTTCCCAGCCAAAGTAATAGAGAAGACCGTCAACAAACAGCTGACCACCTTCCTGGAAGACAACAACCTGCTCGACCCCTCACAAACCGGATTCCGAACCAACCACAGCACTGAAACCGCCCTCATCTCAGTCACAGACGACATCAGAACCCTGATGGACAACGGTGAAACAGTCGCCCTCATTCTTCTCGACCTCTCGGCTGCCTTTGACACCGTCTGTCAACGCACCCTAATCACCCGCCTCCGCTCCACCGGGATCCAAGGCCAGGCCCTGGACTGGATCGCCTCCTTCCTCGCAAACCGTTCCCAAAGAGTTTACCTCCCTCCGTTTCGCTCAGAACCCACCGAGATCATCTGCGGCGTACCTCAAGGCTCATCGCTCAGCCCGACACTCTTCAATGTCTACATGAGCCCCCTCGCCAACATTGTACGCAAGCACGACATCATCATCACCTCCTACGCCGACGACACCCAACTTATACTCTCCCTCACCAAGGACCCCGCCAGCGCCAAGACCAACCTGCAAGAGGGTATGAAGGACGTCGCAGATTGGATGAGGCTCAGCCGCCTAAAGCTGAACTCTGAAAAAACGGAAGTCCTCATCCTCGGCAACACCCCGTCCGCCTGGGACGACTCCTGGTGGCCCACGGCCCTCGGCACCGACCCCCACAGACCACACCCGCAACCTCGGCTTCATCTTGGACCCTCTTCTCACCATGACCAAGCAAGTCAACGCCGTGTCCTCCGCCTGCTTCCTCACCCTCCGCATGCTCCGCAAGATCTTCCGCTGGATCCCCGCCGACACCAGAAAAACCGTGAACCACGCCCTTGTCACGAGCCGCCTGGACTACGGCAACACCCTCTACGCCGGGACCACAGCCAAACTCCAAAATCGCCTGCAACGCATTCAAAACGCCTCGGCCCGCCTCATCCTCGACGTACCCCGCAGCAGCCACATCTCCGCACACCTGAGACACCTGCATTGGCTCCCAGTCAGCAAAAGGATCACCTTCCGACTTCTCACCCACGCACACAAAGCCCTCCACGACAAGGTACCGGAATACCTCAACAGACGCCTCAGCTTCTACGTCCCCACCCGCCTCCTCCGCTCCTCTGGCCTCGCACTCGCTGCTGTCCCTCGCATCCGCCGCTCCACGGCGGGTGGGAGATCTTTCTCCTTCCTGGCGGCCAAGACCTGGAACTCCCTCCCCACCAGCCTCAGGACCACCCAGGACCACTCCGCTTTCCGGAGACTCCTAAAGACCTGGCTGTTCGAGCAGCGATAACCCCCTCTTTTCCCCTAGCACCTTGAGACCCGCACGGGTGAGTAGCACGCTTTATAAATGTTAATGATTTGATTTGATTTGATACATAAAATGGCAGCTTCTGCGCTGTTCCAGGCAGCTGCAAGGGCAGTGCATGTTCAAATGGCTAGTCTGCGTGGAGGTGCTCACAGGTGTGTGCAGCTTCAGTCTCTCACAAGTCCTGTAGGTGAGAATCAAGTTCAAAGGGCCAACAGTACCTTTCACATCGGAAGCAATGTACAGGTGTTTACAGATCCTACAGACTACAAAGAAGTGCATTATTTAACCAGAAGTCCATGCAGACAGAAGTGCAATGACTATGGCTTACCATACTAAAGAGGGAAGCACACTGGATTCACATTGTGTCTGGGTGTGTGTAGAGGAGGGTTTATCCGGGTACACATATTCCCTTTCCAGGGACCTCTGAAGAAGGGTGGGGTGAGGCAGGGAACATGGGTGTGGCAGGTCTTAGGGGATGTCTTGTGAGCAATGCTAGTCATACCTGGGGCACTTGTGCTATCAATTTGCTGCTTATATGGAAATCTTGTTACACATAGTCCTTGCAAAGATAGCTGATGTAACACTTACTGCTGTCAAGGGTCTGGTCATACCTTCTTGTCACCAATGCAATAGCACATCCACTGCCTCATGTACGAGGCATTTTTTCCCGTATTGACTGATGGTGTCTTAGTTGTGTGCCATATGCTGGAATGAACCATGTTGCCAACATGTATGTGTGAAATAGCTGTGGTCCTCTGCTATTGCCCTTCAAATGTGAAATGTACAGGATATATGCCATTTACAGTGTGTGTGAATTTGGCTGTACATTCATACGCATCAAAATTGATGTGGATTTTCCTGTATCGTAATCTGTAGTTTTGCAATGCTCCATGAGGCTACACTCTGATTCTGATAGTTAGGGATACTGTTTTGCAAAACTGATTATCTGGACCATGATATAGTGATTAGAATATGTGTTTTTTGACATATGGTAAGACAGTGGTGATGGATGAGTAGAGTTAAAAGAAATTTTGGACAATATGTTGTCTCCGACGCAATCCTGCAGCTGTGTTTGGATGGTCCCCCTCATGTTGATGGACAGCATCTTCCTCCTCTTCAGGCATTTGTGGGTCGGGTTCATATAGGGGAATGTTCCTTCTTAAACATATGTTGTGCAGGATGGCACAGGTCAAAATGATTTTGCACACCATTTTTGCTGAGTATAGGAGGCTGCCTGGTGATGTCGAGGCACCTGAATCTTGTCTTTAGGATGCCAAAGGTCCTCTCGACTATGCTGTGTGTCCTCCGATGTGCCTCATTATAGGCACGCTCTGCTGCAGTGCTGGGGTTTCCAATTGGGGTCATGATCCATGGCTGGATCCCATACCCCTGATCAGCTGAAAGAGAAAGTGAGTGAGAACATATTGATGTAGCTTGCACCATGATTATCACTTTGCATGGCAGTTGTTCTCTTGTGTTGTCTGTGACTCATATGTGTTTGTGTTATTGTGTGGAATCCTAGGTTTCTAGGATGTACCATCAGCACTGGGTTGTTTCCTTATCTGAACGGGTGTTTGGCTGATTGACCAGATGTCAGCAGTATTTTTGTAGCATTGCAGTACACTGTGTACTCCCTTGCATTATGTCATGTGAAAGAGGTGTCCCTGTGTCTTAACTGGGGGTGAGATGATACTTCCATACACAGAATCAATTCCACAGTGGTGGTAACACGGTTGCGTCTATGTACCCTGGACATCCCATCCAATTTCACATCTGCAATAGAAATATTTAAGCATCAGTGAGACCCTTAGATTTGACGTGTTGACAATTGACTATGCACAAATTCCACATGTGTGAGAAATTTATAGCAGACCTATTTCTCTGCCTTTGCCAAGTCTCAGGTTGTAATGTGTACCTATACATCTGAACATGTCCTAGTTCAGCTGGATAACTTGGTTGTGAGGTTGTCAATTTGAATGTCAGAAGGTCCGTATGCTTGCAGGTTTGTTGGGTGTGTGTGAAATTGTCTCAATCCGTATGTGTAGGAATGTGCATTTCAATATTGTCATATCAATATGTGTTCTTCGCACAATCCACTTGCTTATTGGTAGTGGGCAATGTGAGAGCAGGAGTGATGTGAGATATTGGTATAGCCTCAATGAGTCCATGTCACCCACCTTCATTGTAGTCATCATCATGCTATGTGTGTCATGGTGTTTGACCTGCAGCATAACACATTACAAACCCCCTGCACAGTACGTATTGGTTGGAAGGGTGTTTGATTGAGTGTTATTGATGTGATTAATCTTCCAAGTTGTACTGACATTTGAGGCCATGCCATTGTCACTGTGTTGTTTTAAATTGTTCCCTTGTGTCGTGGAGTAGCATCTGTTGTTATTTCGGTACTGTCATTTGTCCATAGGTCTATGTCCAAATGGGTGAGGATATCACACATGCCTAGCAGTGTCACAACATCAGTGTCTTCCTGGCCACGTGTTGATGTTGTGGTGTTTGTGTTGTGTATCCTAGAAGTTTGCTGTGCTGTGTGTATGTAAGTAGGTTTCTGTACTTACCAACAAGTATGCCATTTCCATATCATCCATCCTGGAAGTGTTGATTGATGGTGCAGTGACGGAAGATGAATGAATCATGTACACTCCCAGGATACTTTGCCACGATGTTGGTGATCAAACCCCGGTGATCGACAATGGCCTGCACATTGATGGAGTGTGTGTGCTTCCTGTTGCGGTATAGATATTCGGTTGCAGCAGGTGGCACAAGGCGTACATGTGTGCAGTCAATGTCACCAAGCACGTGTGGGAAGCCATTAATTTGGTAAAACCCCTGTTTTGTCTCCTGCTACTTCAGCTGTGTGTTGGGGAAGCTGATGTGGCGGGGTGTGAGGGAGATGATGGCATCCAATACCTTGGGTAGGAAGGCGGATAATGATGGCTTTGAGATCCCGGCAACCAGGGCACCAGTGGTTTGGAAGGAGCCACTTGCCAACATGTGGAGTACAGCTAGCAGCTTGGTTTCTGGTGGAATGGTGCCGGGTGTCTGCAAGCTGGGTGCCAACTGTGGCTCATTGTTGTGCAGCAGCTGCTGAATGGCTTGCTAGTTGAGCCTGTACCTCTGGATGATGTCTTGTTGGCAGAGTCCCAGAAGGGGTGCCCTGGTGCGGACGATCCTCTCCTGCTTCTGCGTTGCCTTTGGGGTCCCTGCAGGTGTTGTGGAAGCTGCTGTTGTTGGTCCTGTGGTCTGCGTCTGCGTGCATGCTGAATGAAAAGCACCTCCATGTCTTCCTTTTGGAGCTCTGCTGTTGCTTCTGTGTGTTTTCATTAAGTACAGGTGTGTTTGCCCTATTTTAATGCCTGCCCTGACCCAGTCGTTATTTTTTTACGCAAATCGGGCTGTGCGTCATATTCCGACTCCGCCTCCCGGCCGTGCAGGATATTTGCGCTATTAGATAAATAAGGCGCACAGGTGTTTAAGTCATTTTTGGGACGGGAACGCCTACCTTGCATGTCATTAACTCAAGGCGGTTTCCCGCATCCAGAAAATGACGCACATGGCAGAATTTTGGCTTTCGCGAGCTCAGCCATCAAAGTTTAAATATGGTGCGCGGTTTGTGCTGAATGTGCGTCAACATTTTTGACGCACATTCGGCGCAAACAGAGTATAAATATCCCCTAAAGGTGTCCAAGATACCCCACCCCAAGACCCTGAAAAGTAGGAGTAAATTTACCCTACTTCCCCAGAAACACACAAAAGTCGTGATAAGAGATTCTGCAAAGACAACAACTGACTGCAAAGCACTGAAGACAGATTCCTGGACCTGAGGACCTGTAAAGGAAGGCGACCAAGTCCAAGAGTCACAAAAGTGTCCAGGGGGGCAGGAGCCCACTAAACCCCAGATGAAGATGCAAAATGGCTGCCTCTGGGTGGAGAAGCTGAAGATTATGCAACAACGGAAGGTGCCAGGAACTTCTCCTTTGCACAGAAGATGTCCCACGGCGTGCGGGAGTATGCAAATTTGTTTCCACGCAGAAAGACCGCAAACAATACTTGCTAGCTGCAAAGGTCGCTGTTGAAAAAAATGGATGCTGCCCTGGCCCAGGAAGGACCAGGAGGTTGCCCCTTGGAGGAGGAGACAGAGGGGGCACTCAACAGCACAGAGAGCCCATGCAGAAGCAGGCAACACCCACAGAAGCACTTGAACAGGGGTTCAAGAAGTCTGAGCACAGCGGTCGTCTCAACACTACAAAGGAGCGTCCCACGAAGCCGGTGGTCAACTCAGTGAGTTGAGCAATGCAGAACGGAGTGCTGGGGACTTGGGCTATGCTGTGCACAAAGGATTCCTCGCAAAAGTGCACAGGAGCCCTAGCAGCTGTAGTTCACGCAGTACACAAAATTACTGTCTGGCGTGAGGAGGCAAGGACGTACCTCCACCAAATTTGGAAGGAAGGCCCACTGGACTGTCGTGGTCACTTGGATCCAGCTCCTGTGTTCCAGGGACCACACTCATAGAGATGAGAGGGGACCCAGAGGACCAGTGAAGCAGAAGTTTGGTGCCTGGGTTAGCAGGGGGAAGATTCCATTGACCCACGGGAGATTTTTTCTTGGCATCCAGTGTGGGGTGAAGGCAGACAGCCCTCAGAGCATACTCCACCAGGAAACAGTCAAGAAAGCCAGCAGGATTAGGCGCTACAATGTTGCAGGTAGTCATCTTGCTACTTTGTTGGGGTTTTGCAGGCGTCCTGGGGCAGTCAGTGGTGGATCCTTGGCAGAGGTCAAAGAGAGAGATGCAGAGGAACTCTGGTGAGCTCTTGCATTCATTATCTGAAGAGAAACCCACAGGAGAGACACTAAATAGCCCTCAGAGGAGGATTGGCCACCTAACCATGTAAGCACCTATCAGGAGGGGTCTCTGATGTCACCTGCTGGCACTGGCCACTCAGAGGCCTCTATTGTGCCCTCACACCTCTGCATTCAAGATGGCAGAGGTCTGGGACACACTGGAGGAGCTCTGGGCACCGCCCCTGGTGTGATGATGGACAGAGGAGTGGTCACTCCCCTTTTCTTTGTCAAGTTTTGCCCCAGAGCAGGGGCTGGGGGATCCCTGAACCGGTGTAGACTGGCTTATGCAAGGAGGGCACCATCTGTGCCCTTCAAAGCATTTCCAGAGGCTGGGGGAGGCTTCTCCTCCCTAGCCCTTAACACCTATTTCCAAAGGGAGAGGGTGTAACACCCGCTCTCAGAGGAAATTCTTTGTTCTGCCATCCTGGGACTGGGCTGCCCAGACCCCAGGAGGGCAGAAGCCTGTCTGTGGGTTGGCAGCAGCGGTAGCTGCAGTGAAAACCCCAGAGAGCTACTTTGGCAGTACCCGGGGACCATGCTGGTGCCCTGGGGATGCATGGGCTTGGCACCCCAATACCATATTTGGCATGGGGGGACAATTCCATGATCTTAGACATGTTACATGGACATATTCAGAGTTACCATTGTGAAGCTACATTTAGGTATTGACCTATATGTAGTGCACACTTGTAATGGTGTCCCCACACTCACAAAGTCCGGGTAAATTGCCCTGAACAATGTGGGGGCACCTTTGCTAGTGCCAGGGTGCCCTCACACTTAGTAACTTTGCACCTAACCTTCACTAGGTGAGGTTTAGACATATAGGTGACTTATAAGTTACTTAAGTGCATCGTAGAATGGCTGTGAAATAACGTGGATGTTATTTCACTCAGGCTGCAGTGGCAGTCCTGTGTAAGAATTGTCTGAGCTCCCAATGGGTGGCAAAAGAAATGCTTCAGCCCATAGGGATCTGCTGGAACCCCAATACCCTGGGTACCTAGGTACCATATACTAGGGAATTATAAGGGTGGTCCAGTGTGCCAATCAGAATTGGTAAAAATGGACACTAGCCTGCAGTGAGAATTTTAAAAGCAGAGAGAGCATAAACACTGTGATTCGGGTTAGCAGAGCCTCAGTGACACAGTTAGGCACCACACAGGGAACACATTCAGGCAACAAACTATGAGCACTGGGGTCCTGGCTAGCAGGATCCCAGTGAGACAGGCAAACACAAACTGACACACAAGTAAAAATGGGGTTAACATGCCAGGCAAGAATGTACTTTCCTACAAGGTCCTCCCTGGGCAGGAAACAAGCATCCCAGGACTAGTTTCAGGGTATCACCCTTCATCAGCCAAGCTAGCTTGAATCCAGTGATGCAGTGAGCATGTCCGGGCATAACCTTCCCATAAAAGAACAGATGATGGACGGAATGCTGAACAATGCAACCATTCACCCCAGTCACAAACATCTAGGCTTAATTCATTGTTTTTTTGCTCACCACACCACCCAGTTTGGACCCAGTCATATACAAATAAGTCTTGATCCTGTTCCCCACAGGAACAGTCCATCCCAAACTGCCAAGCCAGGTCCTCCCTGGACCAGACGCAAACATTCCAGGACCTCAGTGAGCACGGGACCCACGTTTGGGCATACCCTTCCCACTTCGTGTGACAAATGCAAAATGAACAGATGATAGATGGAATTCTGAACAATGCACACATTCTCACCTAGTCACAAAGATCTGGGTTTAAACCATCATTTTTTTGCTCACCACGTCACCCCAGGTTGGACCCAGCCATATGCATATCAGTCTTGACCATGTTCCCCAGAGGACCCGCCCAAACTGCCAAGGCACATCCTCCCTGAGCAGGAAACAAGCATCCCAGGACTAGTTTCAGAGTATCACACTTCATCAGCCAAGGTAGCTTGAATCCAGTGATGCAGTGAGCACAGGCTCCATGTCTGGGCATATCCTTCCCACTTAGGGCAACAAATTAAAAAAGAAGAGATAATGGACGGAATGCTTAACAACGCAACCATTCAGCCTTCGTCACAAATATCTGGGTTTAATTAATTGTTTTTTGGGTCACCACACCACCCCACCTTGGACCCCGCCATATGCAAATCATTCTGGACCCTGTTCACCATGGGAACAGTCCAGCCCAAACTGCCAAGTCAGATCCTCCCTGGACCAGAAACAAGCATCCCAAGACCAGTTTGCTGGTATTACGCATCATCAGCCAGGCTGGCTTGAATCCAGTGGCACAGCGAGCACAGGACCCAGGTCTGGGCATACCCTTTCCAGTTAGGGTGACAAATGGAAAAAGAACAGGTGATGGACGGAATGCTGAACAATGCAAACATTCACCACCAGTCACAAAAATATTGGTTTAATCCATTGCTTTTTGCTCACCAAGCACCCTAGTTTGGACCCACACATATGCAAATCAGTCTTGTCCCTGTTCCCCATGGGAACAGCCCAGCCCGAACTGGCAAACCACATCATTCCTGGACCAGAAACAAGCATCTCAGGACAGGTTGCAGGGTAACACCCTTCATCAGCCAGGCTAGCTTGAATCCAGTGGCTCAGCGAGCACGGGACCCAGATGTTCCCGTCCACAATATGATACTACCCCCCTACCGCCATATTTATACTCTGGTGCAGAAACGACACGCAGGGAGTAGGCTGACCCAAATAATGGTGCTAAGCCTGCTTAGCACCATTATTCAACGCCTGGGTCAGACCAGGCTTCAGAGTAGCTGGACCCATTTTAATGGCCAAACACCATGGATTCCCACCCCAAGCCCCAGAAACACCCACACCAGTGGGACACCACATGATGGGAGAGTCCGTCCTTGCTAAGTATAGGTAAGTATTTTATTATTTTATAAATTCATTTTAAAGTTTTATTTTAATTTTATTTTTTTATGTACCATTGGGGGCCCCTTACACTGGTCCCCTGTGCTGGCCACTGGGGGGGTGGGTATGACACCTGTCTTTACTAAGACAGGAGTCATTTTTGGGTACTAGTGCGTCAGAAAATGACTCTAGGCTAGTTAGTGGCATATTTATTGCAGCTAACCAGCCTAGCGTCATTTCTGACCTACTAGTGCCTTTTATCCTACTGTCATCTCACGCGGCTAGTGGTTTAGCTTTGGACTCTAGCCTATCCTTAGCACTGGTGTGCGCCAATCCATAGATATGACGCACTACTGCCGCTATGGAATGGAGATAGCCGGCGCAAAGGATTTTTCCCCCAAAAACTGCATTTGCGCAGTTTTACTGCAAAAAACATAACTATGCCCTATAGAGCGACAAATGCAAAAAGAACAGATGATGGATGGAAAGCTGAACAATGCAAACTGTCACCCCCAGTGACAAAGATCTGGGTTTCATCCATTGTTGTTTTTGCTCACCACGCCAGAAGGACCCACCCAGAGCTCAAAAGCTTTTTATTTTAATGTTTTGCTGCAAAATCGTAATGTTGTCACAAATTTACAGAAAAAAAAAACAAGTGCGGGCTCCCAGGCTTGTTTTTTAATAAGCTGCCGGGTGGGACTCCTGTGCCCACATTCAGCCCCAGGAACCACCTCCTCTCCAGTGCTATTGTTAGAGTAAAAGCAGGGGTGCGTGGACCCAGGATCCACGAGGACCACCACCTCCCCGGGGCTTTCACTAGATTTGGTGCAGGGGTTGGTGCAGCTCCCCCATGCACCTCCCTCGGGCAAATATTTAACAACATTAGAAAGGGGGACAGTTTTGGACCCCCACAGCCCTGGGGATCATCACCTCCCCTGGGCTCTTTTTGTTGGAGGGGGCTGCATGGCTCCCCTCATGGAGCCACTCATAACCTTGGGGACTGCCACTCCCTAAGGCCAGCTCCTGCTATGTACCAGAGTGCCCATCCCTGGGACATAGCTGTTTGCTGTGGTTTGGCTGCAGCTTTGACAGCTGCCACCAAGCCACATCAAATATTCTTCTTGTAACAACAAAGAGCTGTCAAACAGCATTCCCTCTCTGTGAGCAGAGGTTTCCTATGTCTCTGTGTCTGTAAAGGTGCAGGCAGGTAGACAGAGGAAACAATTGCTCTCACAGACAGGAAGCTTTCTGTGACAGTAATGCTGGCTCCCACAGGTGGGAATCTAGCTGGGGCTCTGGGTGCCTTCAGGCCCCCCCTACAGTCCCCGACATTGTGACAGGGAACCCTGGTGGCACCAGATCATGGGGTTCCCGGGGCCAAGATTGGCCTGGGCATGGGGAGGGGGGCTTAGCGGTCTCCCTCTCTACCCCCAAAAATAAATGATTAGGCCATGCCCCAGGGGATTGGATCCCCGGAGCCAAGATCGGCCTGGTGAGAGGGGGCCACAATGCCCTCCTTCCCTCCAAAAATTGTTTCATTGTTTAGGCCGGGTTCGGGGGATGGTATCCATGGGGCCGAGATTTGCCTGGGGGATGTGTGACTCCCTACCCCCAAAAATATTAATATTTAGGTTGGCCCAGGGAGATGGGGTCCCCGGGGCCGAGATCAGCCAAGGGAGTGGCCCACTCATCCCCCCCAAAAAATATTTAGGCTAGGCCCTGGGGGATGGGGTCCCAAGTGAAGGTTGGCATGGGGAGGGGTAACCGTGCATGGTTGGGTTGTAATAGGAGTTGGCTGCAGGGACTGGCCATAGGAAAGGCCCTGCGGCCAAGCCCCACTGTGCAGGGCCAAAGGCTGTGCCCAGCACATAGCAGTGTTGGGTGGTTATATGGGTCGGCTCCACCTTGAACTGCCACTGCTTCCCTTCCTATGTCCCCTTGGACTATGCACCTGTGCTACAAATAGACTGGAACAATACCCTGGACTTTCCTCCATCATCACCCGATCCCAATGCACTTGCCCCTCTTCTTCTTAGTACTTCAATAAACACCCTTTGAAAAAACTACAAGTATGGAGTATGTTACATTTGTAAAGTATGTATTCGTTTAACCAGGTGAAAACATTGCAGTTCAACTGTACAGTAATATTTCACATAGGAACGACCTATAGTTTCCTGCAGTGATCACACCAGGAGCGATAGTGGGGCACCAACATCTGCAAAATGAATTGCCAAAGGGTACAGTAAGTGGGCATAAAAGTGGGAAGAAACAGCCAGCCAGTGCCAGAGATAATCTAAATAATGACAATGAAATGTGAAGTAACACTGTCTTACCTGTGTGTCACTGGAAGTATTGTTGTATCACTGCTTTTCTGTTGTCCTCATCCTCATCCTCTGCCTCCTCATCCTCACTGCCCACAGGGTCCACTGCTGCCACACTGGCATCTCCAGCCTCCTCCTCCTGCAGAAAAGGCACATGGCGTCTCAAGGCAAGGTTGTGCAACATGCAGCATGCCACGATTATCTGGCAGACCTTCTTGGGTGAGTAGCACAGAGATCCACCTGTTAGATGGAGGCACTGGAACCTGGCCTCCAGGAGGCCAAAGCTTCTTTCAATTATCCTTCTGGTTCACCCATGTGCCTCATTGTAACATTCTTCTGCCCTTTTCCTGGCATTCCTCACAGAGTTCATTAGCCATGATAGTTTAGGGTAACCTGAGTCACCTGCAAATATCGAGGGACAACATTTAGCCACACACTATCCCATATGGCCCACACCATACCCATAAGCCAACATCCACTGGGTGGGAACCAGGGTCACCTATTAGCCACACCCGGTGCCTCTGTAGTTGGGCCATCACATTTGAGATGCTGCTATTCCTCAGGATAAAGGCATCATGCACTGACCCTTAATCCTTAGCATTGACACTGGAGATGTACTGGTCCGCCAAGCACACCATCTGGACATTGATGGAGTGGAAACTCTTTCAATTTCTGAACACCTGTTCATTCTGGCGGGGGGGACAAATGCAATATGAGTTCCATCAATCGACACAATTATGTTGGGGATATGTCCCATTGCATAGAAGTCAGGCTTCACTGTAGCCAAATCCTCCACTTGGGGGAAAACAATGTATCTGCACATGTGCTTAATCAGGGCAGACAAAACTCTTGTCCGCACTATTGAGAACATTGGCTGTGACATTCCTGCTGCCAAGCCCACTGTCACTTGGAAAGAACCAGTTGCCAGGAAATGGAGCACAGATAGGACTTGCACAACAGGGGGGATTCCAGTGGGGTGACGGATAGCAGATATATGGTCAGGCTCCAATTGGGCACACAACTCTGTGATTGTGGCCCTGTCAAGTCTATTGGTGAGGATAATGTGCCTGTCCTCCATTGTTGCCAAGTCCACTGGGGTCGGTACACGGGGGTATGTCTCCATCTCCTATTCATCTGCAGTGGTAGCAGCCTAAGGGATAAAAGAGTGAGGAGCAGTCACAAAATGAACATTGGAGCCACAACAGTACAATGCATGATGTTAATTTGTAATGGGGAAGTGGGATTTGTCCTGTATGTCCAAATCCTAACTGTGGCGCACTTATTATCCAGGGCCTGCCCCCTCTGAAATGGCGTCCACCTGTCCTGTGGAAGTGAGGTAATTCCACTGACGTTGTGGGCTGTTGCGGGAAGCAGTCGGTAACCACCGTGCAACGCCGCATTGGTTAACATTGGGCCCAATGGGAAACAGTGGCCAATGGTGAAATATTCCTGCGGTGACGGTATGCATCGCCGCGGATGTAACCGCCAATTTTGTTTCTGATCACTTACTTGCTACCTGACATTCAACAGGAGAGGACCTACACTGCATGTCCTGCTGTGACCTGTGTCTGGACCCTACCATGGCCCGTGTGACTGGGGAAAGGGTCCCTGCCTTCACCTCAGCAGAGTTGGAGCGACTGGTGGATGGGATCTATAGGATAGTACCATCTTTCTTGCCATGTTACCCCCATTTTTACCAGTATGTCAGTATGTTTTTGCCTGTCTCACTGGGATCCTGTTGGTCATGACCCCAGTGCTCATAGTTTTTGGCCTAATGTGTATGTCTGTATAATGCTTAACTGTGTCACTGAGGCTATGCTAATCAGAGCCTCAGTGCTTATGCTATCTCTGCTTTTTAATTTGTCACTATAGGATAGTGACTTCATGTACCAATTTCAGTACGCACACTGAACCCCCTTTATAAGTCCCTAGTATATGGTACCTAGGTGCCCAGGGCATTGAGTTTCCAGGAAATCCTTATGGGCTGCAGCATTTCTTTTGCCACCCATAAGGAGCTCAGACAAACCCTTTCACAGGACTGCCACAGCAGCCTGTGTGAAATAACACACAAGTTATTTCACAGTCATTTTCACTCCACTTAAGTAACTTATGAGTCACCTATATGTCTAACCTTCACTTGCTGAAGGCTAGGTGCAAAGTTACTAAGTGTGAGGGCACCTTGCACTAGCAAAGGTGCCCCCACGCAGTCCATGTGTCTAAGATCATGGAATTGTCCCCCCATTCCAAATATGTTATTGGGGAGCCAATTCCATGCACCCTGGGGGCTCCACTATGGACCCCCAGTACTGCCAAACCAGCTTTCTGAGGCTTGCAGTGCAGCTACAGCTGCTGGCACCTCACAGACAGGGTTCTGCCCTCCTGGGGTCTGAGCAGCTCAGTCCCAGGAAGGCAGAACAAAGCATTTCCTTTGGAAATAGGTGTCACAGGCTGGGGGGTAGCCTCCCCCAGCCTCTGGAAATGCTTTGAAGGGCACAGATGGTGCCCTCCTTGAATAAGACAGTCTACACCGGTTCAGGGACCCCTTGTCCCCTGTTCTGGTGCACAAATGTACAAAGGAAAGGGGATTGACCACTCTTCTGTCCATCACCACCCTAGGGGTGGTGCCCAGAGCTCCTCCGGTGTGTCCCAGATTTCAGCCAGGTGTTGGGGCACTCTGGAGGGCTCTGATTGGCCAGTGCCAGCAGGTGACGTCAGAGACCCCTCCTGATAGGTCCTTACCTGATAAGGTAGCCAATCCCCCTCTCAGGGGGTCTCTCCTGTAGGTTCTCTTCAGATTCTACTTGCAAGTTTCGAGAAGGAATCCTTTGCAACTACTGCTTCATCCTCTGACCTCGGATGAACTGCAGCCTGCTCCAGGAACCGCTGTAACAGCAACAAAGTATCCACAAGGAATACTTTTCCTCTGCAACTTCAGTTCCATAAGGCAATTGCAGCAGTTTCCATGGTGTGCACACTCCGAGGACTTCCTGTCTTCACTCTGCACAAGAAGGACTGAAGAAATCTCCTGTGGGGGTGACGGAGTTACTCCCCTGCTCATGCAGGCACCTTCTAAGTCGACGACTGGTTCTCTTGGACTCCTCTCACAGCGACGAGCATCCTCCTTGAAACACAAAGGGTGGACCCCATCGACTCAGACTGTCCTGAGGTCCTGCTGTCACAATTTGGAGGAGGTAAGACCTTGCCTTCCCCCAGAACAACAGTACCCATGTGCACTGCGTCTTCTTCACCTCCTGAGGTCTCTGTGCACTATTTGCAAAATTCCTTCATGCCCAGCCTGGCCCAGGCCCCTAGCAATCTATCCTGTGACGCTCAACTCGCTGAGTTGATCTCCGGCGGCGTGGGTCCTCCTTTTGTAGGGCTGCACCAACTGCATTTTGCTCCTCCTTTGTCCCCCTGTCCTGGGACACCCATGGGTGCTATCTGGTGCTCTGAGGACTCTCTGAAGTGCTGAGAGACTCCTCTTCTTCCTCATATAGAGTTGAGGCCCCCAGGTCCCTCCTGGGTCCAGATACCACCTAGTTGATGCAAAACACAACTTTGCCGTAACCAAGGCTTGTTGGAGGAATCCAGTGCCAAAACTCAGCTGCATCCATCTTCACGATGTGCGACATCCTTTGCATCATGCAGGAACCCGCTGGCATCTTCCTAAAGTGCATTTCTGCAGTCTTCGTTCAACCAGGGACTCTTCTTTTGCACCCTCTTCTGGGTTGGCAGTGCCTCCTGCCCTTCCTGGAACTTCTTTCGACTTCTGGCCTTGGTTTCCTTCTTTTGCAGGTCTTTAGGTCCAGAAATCCACCGTTTGTTGTTTGCAGACTTGGCTGGTTCTTGCAATAATCCCAATCACGAGGTGTAGTGTGTGCTAAGGAAACTTGCAGCACTTTACTCCTGTTTTTCTGGGCTCTGGGGTGGGGTGATTTAATTACCTTTACTGTATTCTTACTCTCCCAGCGATTCTGCACAAACTATATTTTTCTAGGGGGGATTTTGTGATTCGAATTCCACTTTCTTAGTATATGGTTTGTGTTGCCCCTAGACCTATTTTCTCCCATTGCATTCTATAGCATTTCCTATTGTATGCACTATCCTATGTCTAATAACTTGCCTTATTTTGTGTCTAGTGTATATATTGGGTATAATACTTACCTCCAGAAGGAGTATTGCTTCTGAGATATTTTTGGTACTGTGTCACTTAAATAAACTACCTTTATTTTTGGTAACCCTGAGTATTGTCTTTACTTGTGTATAAGTACTGTGTAACTATCAGTGGTACTGCATGAGCCCAAGCTGCTCTACTATAGCTACCTTTATCAGCCTAAGCTGCTAGAACACTACTACATTTCACTTATAAGGGATAACTGGACCTGGTATAAGGTGTAAGTACCCAAGGTACCCACTACAAACCAGTCCAGTCTCCCACAGGGTCCTACCCCAGTACGGACTGCTGTAACGGCCTCCAGACCAACAGGTGAATACACTGTGGGCACAATGCATGTGTCAGGAATGCATGGAGTGGTGTGTGTGAATACATTGTGTGGGGGGGTTGGTGGAAGTCCCCTGTGCGGCATACAGATTGTGTGCTGGGCCATGGTTGTGTAAATGGTGATGTGAAGGTAACAGGCAGGACTGTCTGACTGATACTATTTTCCTGTGTGCATTTCCTCTGCAGGACAGCGACCATCAAAAGAAGGGTATATGGTGTGCCATCGCCAAGGACATGTGGACCCTGGGGGTCTATGGCAGGCAGAGCACCCACTGTTGGAAACGGTGGGAGGAGCTGAGATGCTGGGCACAGAAGACGGCGGAGGCCCAGCTGGGGATGGCCTCCCAACGACGAAGGGGTGCCTGTCGAACCCTGACCCCCCTGATGTCCCGCATGCTGGCTGTGGCCTATCCTGAGCTGGATGGGCGCTTGAGGGCATCACAGCAGCCACAAGGGGGTGAGTACAGTTCCCATCATTACCACATATGCATGGAACGGTGGTATCCGGGTGGGGGATGTGTGTCAGTTGGTGCCCCTAGCCAGGTCTGACATTGCAGAGTAGGTCCCATGGTGGCCAGGGTTCTGTAGTGCTCAACGTGCTACCTAGCTCGTAGGCATCCACTACTGGTTAGGGCTGCGTGGGTCCCAGGTGTGCTGCATTTGTCAGTGTGTGCCCCTCCCCATGCATTGGTGACTAGAAATATACCTGGTAGTGCAATGCATAGTGCGTAGGGCTGTTCCCTGTGTGTGGGAGTGGTGTGTACGCCAAAGGTGGTGTTGGTGCAGTCCTTGACCCACTGTATCCTTTGTCTCTTCCCCACCTTTTTGTTTTGTCACCCTGTCCTTATGTGCATTAGCATCATCTGGAGGAGCAGAGGCACCGGCGACAGAGGGAGCTGCATCCCACAGGACCCAGGAGGCATAGTTCACCAACGTGGAGGGCACCAGTGGGACAGAGGGCGAGAGGAGAACCACGGCAGGGGCTGGAAGGGACATTTTAGACACAGATACCTCCTCCGATGGAAGCTCCCTGGTGGTGGTGGACACCTCTGTGACCACCCCAGCTACAGCCACTAACCCCCGTACCAGCACCACCCTCCCAGCACCCCCTCATCGAGTTGTCCGTGCCTGCTCACCAAGGAGGGTGGGTATCTCCTTCACCCCAGGCACCTCAGGCCCTGCCCCAGTGAGCCCTGCTGCCCTGAGCGAGGAGTCTAATGAGTTCCTGAGATCCATCTCTGTAGGGCAGTCAACCATTGTGAATGCCAATCAGGGGCTGGCAGCCCAGTTGCAACACACTAATGTATTCCTGGAAGGCGGTCACACTAGGTTGGTGGCCTAACAGAGATCAATAAAGGCTCTGGCCTCCTCTCTGATGGCAGCCATTGTCCCTGTGTCCACCCTCCCCCCTCCAACTTCCTCTTGCCAATCCCATTTCCCTCAACCCCGACCTATCCCAAGCACACAGGCAGACGAGCATGCACACAAGACAACACACAAGAGTGTCACAGGCAAACACAAGCACAACACATCATCCCACAGGCA
The DNA here is from genome assembly GCF_031143425.1 of Pleurodeles waltl. NCBI lineage: Eukaryota > Metazoa > Chordata > Amphibia > Caudata > Salamandridae > Pleurodeles > Pleurodeles waltl. The sequence goes on from NC_090447.1 coordinate 590,989,984, forward strand.
CTCACACAAACACCATCCAGATGCAGACATACCAACATCCAAAATTTCCACTGTTTCCCCTCCTCCTCCACTTCCCTCCCAGTTCTGTCCACACTCACACCTGTAGGCACTACATCCTCATCCACTACCAGCATCACCACCACACCTAGCAGAACACACACCTCACTGGCAGACACCTCCACAACAGCCATGCACACATCCCCTGTGTCCTCTCCAACTGTGTCTGTCCTTCTCCTCCCATAGTACACAAATGCAAACACTCAGACACCCAACAGCCATCCACCTCAAAACAGCATCCAGCCGATGCACCTCCACACACATACAACAGACAGACACCTCCTACAACCACTCCCTCTTCCTCCACTCCCAAACCTTCTCCCTCTTCCTGCCCCAATGTCCCTAAGAAGTTTTTCCTCTCCACCACTACCCTCTTCCCTGCCCCCCCATCCTTCACATCTGGCCAGGGTGGCAAAAACCCAGGCAAGCACCTCAGCCACCCAGTCCAAGGGCCCAGTAGTTTCCACACCCACTCTGGTGGGAAAGGATCCAGGGCACATGTCCAGAGGTTGAAGGAGCCTGCACCTGCCAGCATCAAAGAAAGGGTGCCTGCCCCAGCTGCGGCCTAGAAGGGCAAGGAGCCAGCCCCAGCTGCTGCCCGGAAGGTCAAGGAGAAAGCCCCAGATGCTGCCCGGAAGGGCAAGGAGCCAGCCCCAGCAGCTGCTAGAAAGGGCAAGGAGCCAGCCCCAGCTGCTGCCAGGAAGGGCAAGGAGCCAGGACCAGCTGGCATGAAGGACAAGGGGCCTGGTGCAGGGACTCAGACGGAGACCCCACCACCAACCATGGTTGTGCAGCCATCCGAGGCTGCAGGGGATGGGCTGGAGCCTCCCCCCACCAGCAGCAGCAGCAGTAGCAGCACCACCACCACCAGTGGACAGCCTGCTGAGGCTGCAGGGGATGGGCTGGAGCCTCCCCCCCACCATTGGCTGCAGCGGCACCACTACCACCACTGAGCAGCCCTCACCGCCAGTGGACGGTATGTAGTCCTGCATCCATGGGCTGCTGTGCGGCCTGCATCCTGCAAATCTAGTGGGTATGACACCCACCTGGGAGACTGTGACCTTACACTCCCCAGGATCAAGAGCACTGGCACAATGCCCCGTCCAGAACCAGTGGGCAAGACACCCACAAACCCCAGCCTCTGCAGGATCAAGAGCATAGGGCACGATGCCCCCTCCAGAAACAGTGGGTAAGACACCCACCAACCCCAGCCTCCCCAGGATCAAGAGCACAGGGCACGATACCCCCTCCAGAACCAGTGGGTAAGACACCCACCCACCCCAAACTCCCCAGGACCAAGCACAGGGCATGTTGCCCCCTCCAGAGCATGTGGGCAAGTCACTCACTTGAAAGACTGTGGTCTTGCACTCCCCAGTACCAATCACAGGGCATGTTGCCCCCTCCAGAGCATGTGGGCAAGTCACCCACTTGAGAGTCTGTGACCTTGCACTCCCCAGGACCAAGCACAGGACATGTTGCCCCCTCCAGTGGTCTTGTTCCATCTACCCCCCTAGGTGCCCCCCATTCCCTGTCCCCCTGAGGTGACTGCCTATTTCCCAAATGATGCCCCTGCAGTGTTCCCTCCATGTTGATGCAGGTGACAAGTGGGGCCTTGGACTTTGGCCTCTGGCCTTGTGGCCCACGCACACTGAGGACTCGGCAGTGTCACTTGAACTGTACATAAGTATATGACAGTTATATTGCATTTTCTTATTTTTACTGTGTTGATCTTATTACACTCACTTTTGTACATCCCTGTTGTCCTTGCATTATTCATCAGGGGTGTGGGGTAAATATGTTTTATTTCCTGCTGCTGATTGTGTATATGGTGTTGGGGGTGGGGGTGTGTGTTGTGCATGTGTGTGTCACTCTCTTTTTCCTCCACCTCTCCCTTGTTTGCTAGGCGGCTGTACTCACCGTCGTCGTCGCCACCGTCGTTGGGGTTCATGGTGGAGGAGGACGTAGAAAATCATTGGGAAGACATGCAGCTCGGGCTCCATGGTGGCGTGGTTCTTCCCTGTGTCTCCAAAGGTGAGTCCTTTCCCTTCTGTGCAGTGTTTTCGCCAGGCTTTTGATGTCATTGTTCTAGCCCAGGAAAAGGTGGTGGTTTCCAGGGTCTTAATACGGTGGGCCGAACATTGTCTTCCGTCTGGCTGTAGGCAGCTACCTCAGTGGTGGCTGTTGTTTCCGCCCTGGCGGTCGGTGTATTAAAGTTGCTGTCTATCTGAGTTCTCACCGCCATGGTCATAATTTGGTAGTAGTTACCGCCAGCCTGTTGGTGGTATTACCGCCACTTTATCACCGACCGCCAGGGTTGTAATGAGGGCCTAAAGGTTTTCTAACACATATAAATCAGATGTACCAAATTGGCCATCTGGTCCCACTTGAACGGGGCAAAGTCAAAAGTTGAGGCCGACTGAGATGGAGCCCTGCTCAGCTACACTGAGCAGGAGGCCTTGGTCAAAGTTTTACCTTCAGAGTTAAAAGAATTTTTGAAGATCTCCCACCGACCAAGACGAAGTCACAAGTTGAAACTCACCTCATTGGGGCCCTCTTCAGATATGTGTTGCATGAGGCCTCGTGAAGAGTTCTACGTTTGGACTCAGATGATCAGATGATCAGGACAGAAATCATTGTCTGGGACCAAGTCGAAGTTGAAGCACGACCTTGCTGAAGCCCTCCTAGGAAGCACTGCCTTTTTACCTTCTGAGTTAGAAAGTGTTTGGGAGCTTTTCTTCTCTGATGTCAGACGACCATCTACAGCAAGACAATTTTGATGCAACATTGTTGGATTGCCTTTCCACGAGCCCCAGGTAAAAATCCTGAAAGTCTGGGGCTCCAGAGCTTTTCAGCAGGACGGGCCTGCAAGTCAGGTCGGGTCAGGGTCGACGTTGGCTGGCTTGACTCACGACGTCGGGTCGGTCCATATATGGAGCTTTTTTCCAAATCTGCTCCAAATGTCTCCAAACATCTGGTTCTTCTTCCATAAGTTATTTTAAGTTCTTTAGGTGTCCACAACTCACTTCAAGGTTTCAGAAGCTCTGAGTTGCTTCTTAGGGTTTAGGACTCCAACTCCCAGAATGCACCTGGTCACTGGTCTGCTGGTCAACTTCTTCAGGCTTGATGCAGGGGACTCTGGTCAGCTATTTTCTACATGTTGCATACAGGGAGTTCCTTCTTGAAGCAGTAGAAGTCAGGCAAAGTCCACTTCTAGGTGAATCCCAAGTGAGCAGATGGTACAGTCCTTCTAGATGCAGTGTCCAGGTACAGGCCAGGGGTCCAGCAGGGCAGTCCTTCTTCTTCTTGTCTTGTTCCTGTAGGGATCTGAGGTGGGATGCAGCTCTGCCAATTTTATCCTGTAGTAGAAAGCACGGGGTGCTTCTGTCCAATCACTTGCAAGCCATCTCCCTTTTGATTAATCAATCCCAAGGACCAACATTCCTCGAAAATCCAAGATGGCAAAATTCAATCTTAGAGTTTAGATCTAGCTGGGCCCACCCACTGGTGTGACTATGTTTCCCTTAACACACCCCTTCCTTAATCTAATCGGGGGCACCTGGTTGTCTGGGGCTCTACGAAATGTGGGAGGGGGGGTACAGTTGCTGTCCCAAATGTCCTTCCCTCCTTTGAAGTCCAGTTTTGCTGCTCTCCCCCAACCTGTTCTACCATCTGCTGAGGCAGATCTCCTCCCGCTAGATGCTTCCTTTGTTTCAGCCCAACCCACTTCACACCACATCAAGGCAGCCTGGCCTAGACTGCCAGAGGCTAACCAATCAGAGAAGGCCAGTGCAGGGCTGACGCTGGCAACTTTTAGTAAGAGTTCTAAAACTCGTTCTAGGTACAAGTTATATTAAATTCAACAGTGGTAAGTTGTTGGATTTAATATAACTTTTAATGTAATACTTAACTTGCCATATGTAGCTCCATCCTGTAGAAAATAAGACTTTATTATTTTAAAATAAAGTCTCCCCATGTTAGCCTAATGAACCAATTCACTACAATGGGGAAAACAAATGTAGCTATTTTTCCCTCACCAGGGCTTATGAAACATATTTTATAAAGTTCCTACTTATAGTTAGACTGCACCCAACCCTGGTACACTTAGGGCATACCTTAGGGGTGACTTATATGTAAAATTAAGATGGATTAGGACTTTGGAAGAACTTTTAATTCCAAGATCAAATTTGGGGTTAACTTTAGCTTAAAAGCAGACACTGGGCACCACAGCAGTGCACCTATGGGTATACTAGCTATGCTGGGGGCCCTAAACTTACATGGCCTACCATATGGTAGGGACTTATAGGTAGGATGGTACAGCCAATTATCATTACTCTAATTTGCACATGCTACTTTAGTCAGAGCACAAGCTCAGGGCACTATCAGAGTCAGAAAAATGCCAGTGTGAGAGAAAAATGGGGGAAAACAGTTAGGGGGCTTCTGCAATCAGCCCAGTTTTCCTGCAATATATGTATATATATATATATATATATATATATATATATATATATATATATATATATATATATATACGGACAGAAAGCACACTCTCAACAGGTTGCAGTTTATTTTGGAAAGCTGCAAAGCCAGTAACATTCAAAGAATTCTTTACATATTATCCAGGCCTTACGCGTTTCAGACATCGCGTCCTTGGTACAGGCAAAATGCTTGGATTGAGCAAATGATTGCAGGCACCTGATTACTTCATTAAATACTCTGGTGAGATACACAATGCATCTTGGTAGTGGTGGTTCTGCACATTTATATTACATCTTAAGTAGATGAATATTTCTGCCTTAGTAGGTTGCTGCAGCAGGAGGACAACTTTGTTTTGTGTGTGTATATATATATATATATATATATATATATATATATATATATATATATATATATATATATAGATATATATAAATATATAGATATATATATAGATAGATATATTTGTATACAACATAGTGGTGGTCGTCACTTGGTAGTAATAGTTAGGGCCAAGGCCCTGATTTATTTTTTTTGGTGCAAAACTGCACTAACGCAGTTTTGCACTAAAAAGTTTAGCACCGGCTAGCATCGTTTCTGTGCACCATCCGGGCACCATATTTATGGAATGGTGAAAGCCGGAGCAAAGGGTAGGCTAGCATCAACAAAAATTACGTTAGTCGAGTGGGGCTGGCGGTATGGAAGAAGGGGGTTTTGCACCAAAAAATGACGTTAGGCAGATTAGAGTAAAAAAAATGACTCTAACCAGATTAACGTAATTTTATGGTGCCAAACCTACCATGTCACATGACTCCTGCCTTAGAAAAGGCCAGAGTCATGCCCACCACCCCAATGGCCAGCACAGAGGACAAGGGTCCCCTGGATATGGCCATTGCACCCTGTGCCATGTATGGGGGACCATTTCAGGGCCCCTATGGCATTTTCAAAAATAAAATAAAATACTTACCTGTACTTACTTGTACTTACCTGTACTTAACTGGGATGAGCTCTCGCATCCTCTGCTGTCCCTCTGGTGTGGGTGGGGGTGTCCCTGGAGCCTGGGGAGGGCACCTGTGGGCTTATTCCATGGTGTTCCACCATGGAAATAGGCCCACAGGTCCCCTAACGTCTGCCCTGACCCAGACATTAAAAAATGGGGCAAAGGAAGCTTTGCACCATTTTTTGACCCTTCCTCCCTCCCGTGCACCATTTTAGCACAGAAGTATAAATATGGCATTAAGGCTATAGAGTCATTTTTTGCACGGGAACGCCTACCTTGCATCTCATTAAGGCATGGTAGGTTTCCACGTCCAAAAAATGACCTTAACTCCATAAATTTGGTGCTAGACGGGTCTAGCGCCAAAGTATAAATACAGAGTTAGTTTTGCACCAAATTAAAGTAAAAAATAAATGACACTATTTCAGTGCAAACAGAGTAGAAATATGCCCCCAAGTGTCTATAGAAAGTTTGTTTTTCTGATAATTAGGATGCCTTTTGATGAATCTTCACAAAATTGTCCAGGAAAATGCAACGCTCACTTGAGCTGATGTCTCAAAAGTTTTGTAGTGATTCATCTTGGGGGGGGGGCAGAAAAAGTGGAGTTCCAAAACACCTTTTTCCCATTACGTTTTCCACAGGAACAAACTACTGGACGGAATTACACCAAATTGGGAGGAAAGGTAGGTCCTGATCCAGAAAACGACCATTTTCTGTTTTGGTGTAAATCCGTTCAGTAGGTTTTCAGAAACTAAGAGTTAAAACATTTGTACATATAGGGACTCGAAGGATTCGCGACTCCTCCAGATCTCGTGCAGAAATCTGATTGGCTGTCAACAAATCAACCAGGAAGTGTTGGCTGCCATGTTGGGACTCGGCAGCCGATTCCTAGAAAAAAATGTAAATAATATAAAGGGACCAGGGTACAGACACCCGGACACTTTAGCTCTGGAGGTGGGGCTCCAGAGTGACCATCCCTATGGCTATAAAGCAATTGTTTTTTTTAATTTTCACTGTGACTCACGGTGGATCCACAGATCTGGCAAATTAAAAAGAAAAGTCAATTGAAAATTCACATTTCAGTATAAACCTTAAACTTTGAAGTTTACAAAAATTAAAGAAGGAAAACAACCAAAGGCACACCTAGACCCACATTATGAAATTGGTGGTAATCACTGCCGACCACTGTGGCGATTGTGAACAGAAGACAGCCAGTGGCGGTGGACTGCACACTGCCGAATAATGATGCCAAAAAGTCAAACCTCCAAAAATTCTGCAACCTCCACCCACCGCCAGGGCCTTTAATGGCGGAAAGGCAGTACATCCCACCCCACCACAGCCATGCAGACAAATCCTCCACCCACCAAATAATGATGCGTGGTGGAGAGTGAATGCTGAACAACCATTGGCGGTACGGACCGCCACGGCCAGCATTGGGACCCACCAACATCAGATGCACACATTAGCAACTTTGAAACCCACACACTTGACACACATCCACAACACTATAAAACACCCACATACATACCCCACAATCCTTTGCATCACCAGTAGCACTAGTGAGATTGACAACACAACACACATACAATGAACACAACATCACACAAGTCACACACACATATACACCACCAAAACACATACAAACCCCAAACACCTTATTAAGCCACACTCACAACCACACAACAGCACTCTCGCCAATAGACCCACAACACACCACCAACAACACACACCATGGCATCCCCTAAGCACCCCCGCTTCACAGATATGGAGCTAAGGACCATTGTGGATGAAACACTCAGGGTCGAGGCACAACTATTTGGGGCACAGGTGCAGCAGTCACCTGGGGCCAGGAAGATGGAGCTGTGGCAGACAATAGTCAACAAGGTCAACGTAGTGGGAAACCATCCACGCACAAAGGAGGACATCTGGAAAAGATGGAACTACCTGTGCAGGAAGGTTCGGTCAATGGCATCCAGGCACAATATTGCGTACAGAAGACATGTGGCGGTCCCCCATCTACACCTCCCCCCCCGAAGACACCGAATGGGAGGAGAAGGTCATGGCTATCCTGCACCCAGAGGGCCTCACCGGACTCACTGGAGGTCTGAACTCGGGTAAGTCAACTACTATACCTACACATTCCCCCCACCTATAATGCATGTATCACCCCACCCCTCTCACTCCCACCAGGACCTCATCCCCAGCCAGTCAACAACACCCACATCCAACTACCCTCATGCCCACTATCCCACAAACTCACCTCCATCCTGCCCTCTGTGCACAGTCACCTACCCCTGCATGGATTCCCAGTGGCACTACGGCACCCACAATGCACCTCCAAACCCCACATAAAATGCAAAGAAATGTACAGGAAGGGACCTTGCATGCCACAACAGGGGAATATAAGCACAAAATAGGTCAGAACAGTGCATCCAGTGCTAAAAAAGTACCTGACACCCACATGTCCATAACGCCCCCACAGGCACCACAACCCATGCCACCCAGATGGAAACGCCAAGGAATGCCGGCGCCCCACATGAAGACAGAGGCCCCACTCAGGAGAGTGCAGATGGATGGATGAAAATTGAGGAACTCCATGGCCCATCACATAGTCCTGGACTGTCACCCTCCAGCAACCCCACCCAGGATACCACTGACAGCCCTACCACCCAGCCACCATCATCAGCTCAGGCCAAACGACCTCACATCAGTGTCTTCCGGCCATGGAATGGCGGACCACATGTACAGAGGCCAGAGTCTCCACCCACCAACAGGCAGGATGATGAAGGGCCCAGTACAAGTGGGACTGTCAGACTTGTGCAGGGGACACAGGCACAGGGGGCTAGGGCAAGTGGGAGGGCATCAGTGGCCCACAGGGTTGGTCAAAGGTTGGATGCAGTAGCCCAGGAGGTGATATCTGAGGTCCTAGGAGCATACCACCATACCCAGTACAGGATGGACCAGATCCTGGCCACCCTGGAGCAGAATCAAAGGCTGCAGGTAGCACACCACCAGGAGGCCATGGAGCAATGGAAACAGCTCAATGCCACCATGCCCTCCATTGCAGGGGTGCTGCAGCACCAGTACCACAGCCAGCCTGAGTCCTTCATTCATCTTCAAGCCCTAACCACTAGCGAGTACTCTGCCCTGCCATCTACATCTGCAGCAGACACTGGACTGGTGGCACTGCCAGAGGACACACAGGAAACCAGCATCCCTACCCCTGCAGCCCAGCTCCAGCCACGCAAACATGCCCTCAGGCCCAGACATGCCACTGAAACACCAGCCAAGACCAAGGCCACCGCTAGGAAGTGACTCTGCCCTGAACTGTCTCCCTTGTGTGTCACTGTGATCCCTTGTTGACATGCCACTGCCATCACACCATCTACCAATGGCCACATGGACCATAACCCAGTTCTACAAACAGCTGAGCATATGTACCTGAGTATGGATATGCACCATGTGCCCCATCCCTATCAGTGTCCCACGAAAATGAATATTTTGGCATTTAAAAAATGCACCTATGCACTCAAATCGTATGTACCTCGTTATTATGAGAGTTCAATTGTGAGTGTGTATGCATTAGACAGTCAATTTCATAATCATACCTTTATTGCAGGAGGGGATCCAAATTACTGTAGTGTCTGAAGTATGTCACAATGTACATAATATTGGGTTACCTGGCACATGCCACTTCAGTCATCAGTTAACAGTGTCACTGACTATAGACACCACATTACCAAGTACATGAGTCAGACTGAAACTATGCAGTGAAGACATCAGCATCATTGAACAGTACCTTAGAGTCACTGGAAGTATAGGTGGGTCAGCTGGTTCCTGGAGTTGATATCTTCCCCCTATTCCACCTCACCATCACTCTCATCCCCTCTTTGAGGTTGCTGGGCTGGTTGAAGAGCACCCTCCTCTTCCAGAAGGGGGATAGCTTTCCTCACAGCCACGTTGTGCAGTATGCAGCAGGCCACCACAATCTTACACACCTTGTGAGAGACATAGCACAGGGATCCCACAGAGAGATGGAGGTAACAAAATCTAGCCTTCAGCAGACCTATAGTGCGCTCAATCACCCTCCTAGTACGTCCATGGGCCTCATTATAATTCCTCTATGCAACTGTTCTGGGATTACTCACAGGTGTCAGGAGCCATTGCAAGTTGGGGTAGCCAGAATCACCTGCAAAAGTGGGCGAAACAGGACCTTAATAAACTGACTTTACATGCACATAGCCTGTCTGTCAGATATGTAGAGATCCAGTGTAATACACACTAACCTTTGAGCCATCCTCTGTCCCCGTGTAGTTATTCCATCAATTGTGGTACACTGCTGTTTCTCAGGACAAAGGAATCATGGACTGAGCCTGGGGACCTAGCATTGACATGTGATATGTACTGGTCAGCAGTACACACCAATTGTATATTCATGGATTGATAGTTCATCCAATTTCTGTACACCTGTTCATTCACTCTTGGGGGTATGAGAGCTATGTGGGTTCCATCAATGGCACCTATCACATGGGGGATGTTAGCAAATACATCAAATCCAGATTTCATGGCAGGAAGTTCAACCCTTTGGGGAAACTGAAAATATGTTTGCAGGTGTTGGACGAATGCATCCAGGAATTTTGACAGGATGAGGTTGAACATTGGCTGTGAGACCCCTGCACCCATGACCCCTGTCACCTGAAATTAACCTGTAGCCAAAAAAATGGAGTAGAGATAGCACTTACACAGTTGTAGGGATGGCATGCTGAATCTGATTATCTGGTTTAAGAGCAGGATACATTAATGCACAGAGGTCTTGGACAGTAGCTCTATTGAGCCTGTAGGTAACAATGATGTGACATTCCTCCATAGTTTCCAAATCAACCAGGGGTCTGTAAGCAGATGGGGACCTCCCTCGCCACATGGGTCTGAACCTATGGGGTGTGGAAAGAACAAATTTTGAGTGTAAACATGAACTTGCATCACATGATGTCACTGTACCTTTGTAAGTGCGACACGTAGGTATCACACACAGAAGCAAAGTATGAACTATACCATCAGGCCTTTGTGTGCTGTCATAATAGCATTCCAGTGTGGACACAATTCCAAAGATGGGTACATGTGAGGATCCTAGACTCATGTCAGCAAGTGACTAAGGTTGGAGATTTTGAGGCCCTAGATGAGGCCCCTTGCCAAACTATGAAGACGTGGTGGTTGCAAAATGGCAGCTTCCTGCCATCCAGGTACGAGAGAGTGGAAGTGACATCAATCCGCTGGCGTTAGTCATCATGGTGGGAGGCAGTGTTCACCGCCGCGCACCCGTTCATTGGATTACATGGTTGTCAATGGAGAACCTGAGCCAATCATGATCGCTGCCAGCAGTGACAGAGCACACCGCCGTGGTACCTACCCCATTTCATCAGACCCTTGACACTTGACTCCTGATTCTAGAGCAGGCTGGTACTCCACTGCGTGTGCTGCTGTGTTCTGACTCTGGTCTCTGAGATGGCGCGGGTCACAGGGGAATGGGCCCCAGCCCTCACCACAGAGGAGCTGGAGAAGCTGGTCGATGAGGTCCTACCCCTGTATGCCAAGTTGTATGGGCGACCAGAAGAGCAGTTGAGTTGGCATCTGTCATCCTTAGATGTGTGTGATTGTGTCAGATGCCTGTGTGCATGTCGTTCTGATGTGTGACTGCCCAGCTGTAGACTGTCCGGCATATACTGTATGTAAGTTGACAACTTGCCTTTCAACAATGGTCGTTCCATAGGGAACAACATGTTATCTGTTTTCGGTGCACACATACTGCCATCTGTTTTTTGCTCTGTGTGTCCCATGCGGTCAGCGCCCATCAAAAGAAAGGCCTGTGGCAAGCCATTGCCAAGGAGGTGCGGACCCTGTGGGTCTACAACCAGCAGTGCACCCACTGCAGGAAGCGGTGGGAGGATCTGAGGTGCTGAGCCAGGAAGACTGGCGAGGCCCAGCTGGGGAAAGCTCCCAACGAGGAAGAGATGCCTGTTGGACCCTGACCCCCATAATGGTCTGCATTCTGGCGGTGGCCTATCCGGATCTGGATGGGCCCTTGAAGCCAGCACAGCAGCCACAAAGGGGTGAGTACCTACACTGTTGTGCTACTGCTTAGATAGATGTATGTTGATGCTGTGGTATGTATGCATTCTAGTGCCAGGCACTTGGACAGGTGTGCTCCTGCAGTCCTGCCCCCTCAAAGTCCCTGCAATGGTGTGAGGGGTAGTTTGACTAGTCTCAATAGACCCACAGGGTTCCCCTCTCTGTCATCTGGTATGCTTTGTGGCCTCAAGGACTTATAAGTGAATTGGCTGGGCATGGTCTCTCATTGGTGTCCTCCACACAGTGTATCAGTTCTGGGTTTTATGTGGGTTATGTGGTGTATTCTGGGGTAATGGCCACTAGTCAGTGGCACAGTTATGACATATGTTGTACGTGCTGTGTGTAGGTGTGTGACCTAGGTGGGAGTGTGTGTAGGCCAGAGATGTACATATATTACGTTTTTAACAAAGTTCTCCCTTGTTTCGTCTCGCCACCCCTGTGCTCTTGTGTCCTTTGTGTACATCAGCATCATCTGGGGATGCAGCAGCCCATGGTTCCAAGGAGCAAGAGCCAACCAACTCCAAGGGGAGCAATGGGTTGGAGGGCGAGGGGAGTACCACGGGGGAGGCAACTACCACTTGAGGTAATGACTCTGATATCTCCTACGATGGGAGTTCCCTGGTGGTGGCAGACCATACTGGGCCCACCCTTCTATGCCATCTTCCGCCACCCCCATACCATCACCGCCCTCCCAGTTGCTCCCCACCGAGTTGCCCATTCCCGCTCACCCAGGAGGGTGGGTGTCTCCTTTGCCCCAGGCACCTCATCCCCTACCCTAGTCAGGCCTGATGCCCTCACGGAGGAGGCTATTGACCTCCTGAGGACCATCTCTGTAGGGCAGACAACCATTGTCAATGCCATCCAGGGGCTAGCATCGCAGATGTAGCAATACAGTGCCTACCTGGAAGGCATTCACGATGCCATGTCTATCATAAAGAGAACTTTTCAGGCTCTGGCCTCGTCTTTGATGGCAGCTGGTGTCCCTGATCTTTCCACCCCCCCACCACCTCTACCCCTTCCAGCATCCCACTTCCTTTACCCATCCAAAGCACACATACAGACAGCCATGCACACAGATCAACACACAAGAAGCACCCATACAAACACAAGCACCACACTTACCACCACAGGCAGGCACACACCCAACATACCACAGCACAGACAACATATACTTCTCCCACTGTGTCAACCTCCCAAGCCACCCTGTCTGTCACCTCAACATGCACACCCAAGCGCAATGCACCCTCAGTCACTGCTGCTACCCCCATTCATGCAGTCACCACAACATCTGACATCCAGACATGCACACCAGACACCACACCTGCAGTCACCACAACTCCATTGTCAGATACTTGCTGCACACTCACCAGACATGCAGACACCAAGACAACATCCGTGTATACTGGCAGCCTGTCTTGTCCTACTCTGTCCACCCCCCTCCTCCCAAAACACTCAAACATTCACAGACATCCCCTCCACACACATCCACCACACAGCATACTTTACAGGCAGCTGCATCCATGTCCAGCACATCTACATCTGATACAAGCACTCCCTCAACCTCCACTCCCAGACCTGCCTCTAAATCCCCTTCAACTGCCCCAAAGAAGCTTTTCCTATCCCATATTGACCTGTTCGAACCCACTGACTCACCCCATCTCGTCCCTAAACGTGCCCATCTCCTTGTCCAGTCCATTCCTTTTCACGTCCAAGTCTGTCCCAGTCCACCCTTCCCATTCCTGTGCCCCTTCCATAGGGAGGAGGAATCCCTGTGTTGCCCCAGGTCCCTCTGCCACCCCCCGGTCCAATCCCACTCCCCCTCCTTCCAAGGGCAAGTCCAAACCCCCTCCATCTCCCAAAACTAAGCCCAAGGCCCCCTTCCAGACGTAAGTCCCCACCCCGCCACACCCTGCCCCTGTTCCCTGAGGTGCCTGCCTGCCCCATTTATGCCCCTTACGAGTGGAATACCCTTTGCACATGTGGGAGTCAAGTTTGGCCTGTTTTGGCCCTTCAGGCTATTTGTAATTGACTGGCCAATGGCCTTATTTGGACAATACTTTTTTTCCTTCAAAGAAAGTTTTAGTGCCCAGTAGTGCTGCTGGCACAATATGGAGACATTGTACAGCGTTTCACTATGGAGGGGTGATGTGCACATGTGGGTACTTTGGTGCAGGTCTTTGTTGGCTTGTGTCTGGCAAGTACATTTTGTAATGGTATGTTTGGCTTGGGATGTGGGAGGGGTTAGGAGTGTGTTGCAGGGTGGGCGGGGGGTGTAACTGTGCTCTTTCTTCCCATGTGTACTAGGCTGTGGTACTTACTGTCATTCGTCTTCGTCGGCGGTCACCGTCCTGGAGGAATATGGCAATGAGAAGCACTGGCATTATTTCCAACTCTCTCTCCATGTCTGCGTTGTGTGTGCCTCCTGTAAATGGGTCCTTTTATATTGTTCATTTCCACCATGCTTTGCCTGGTGGTGTTTCTCACCCCGGAACTGATGGCAGTCTTATGTTTTATTATTTGGTGGGCAGGCAGGACATTTCTGCTGGCGTGTGGGCGGCCTCCTCCGTCCTCATCGGGACTACTACGATGGCGGTGTGTGGATGGACCGCTACTTGTTTCTCATTGGCTTCATTATTTGGTGATCCGGACCGCCAGCCTGTTGTTGGTAGTTAACGCCACCTTCGGCAGGGCAGTGTTTACCGCCATGTTCATATTGACCACCCTAGAGAAGAACCCTCAACTTTCAGTGCAAGGGTCTGTGACTGTAACTTTTAGGCCATAAGCAAGCCCTTACTGTGATGCTTCCAGACATAGGGGGTCATTCCGACTCCCGCCGGCGGCGGTAACCGCACGCCCGGCGGGAGCCGCCGAATGACCTATAGTGCGCTCAATCACCCTCCTAGTACGTCCATGGGCCTCATTATAATTCCTCTATGCAACTGTTCTGGGATTACTCACAGATGTCAGGAGCCATTGCAAGTTGGGGTAGCCAGAATCACCTGCAAAAGTGGGCGAAACAGGACCTTAATAAACTGACTTTACATGCACATAGCCTGTCTGTCAGATATGTAGAGATCCAGTGTAATACACACTAACCTTTGAGCCATCCTCTGTCCCCTTGTAGTTATTCCATCAATTGTGGTACACTGCTGTTTCTCAGGACAAAGGAATCATGGACTGAGCCTGGGGACCTAGCATTGACATGTGATATGTACTGGTCAGCAGTACACACCAATTGTATATTCATGTATTGATAGTTCTTCCAATTTCTGTACACCTGTTCCTTCACTCTTGGGGGTATGAGAGCTATGTGGGTTCCATCAATGGCACCTATCACATGGGGGACGTTAGCAAATACATCAAATCCAGATTTCATGGCAGGAAGTTCAACCCTTTGGGGAAACTGAAAATATGTTTGCAGGTGTTGGACGAATGCATCCAGGAATTTTGACAGGATGAGGTTGAACATTGGCTGTGAGACCCCTGCACCCATGCCCCCTGTCACCTGAAATTAACCTGTAGCCAAAAAAATGGAGTACAGATAGCACTTACACAGTTGTAGGGATGGCATGCTGAATCTGATTATCTGGTTTAAGAGCAGGATCCATTAATGCACAGAGGTCTTGGACAGTAGCTCTATTGAGCCTGTAGGTAACAATGATGTGACATTCCTCCATAGTTTCCAAATCAACCATGGGTCTGTAAGCAGATGGGGACCTCCCTCGCCACATGGGTCTGTACCTATGGGGGTGGAAAGAACAAATTTTGAGTGTAAACATGAACTTGCATCACATGATGTCACTGTACCTTTGTAAGTGCGACACGTAGGTATCACACACAGAAGCAAAGTATGAACTACACCATCAGGCATTTGTGTGCTGTCATAATAGCATTCCAGTGTGGACACAATTCCAAAGATGGGTACATGTGAGGATCTTAGACTCATGTCAGCAAGTGACTAAGGTTGGAGATTTTGAGGCCCTAGATGTGGCCCCTTGCCAAGCTATGATGACGTGGTGGTTGCAAAATGGCAGCTTCCTGCCATCCAGGTACGAGAGAGTGGAAGTGACATCAATCCGCTGGCGTTAGTCATCATGGTGGGAGGCAGTGTTCACCGCCGCGCACCCGTTCATTGGATTACATGGTTGTCAATGGAGAACCTGAGCCAATCATGATCGCTGCCAGTGGTGACAGAGCACACCGCCGTGGTACCTACCCCATTTCATCAGACCCTTGACACTTGACTCCTGATTCTAGAGCAGGCTGGTACTCCACTGCGTGTGCTGCTGTGTTCTGACTCTGGTCTCTGAGATGGCGCGGGTCACAGGGGAATGGGCCCCAGCCCTCACCACAGAGGAGCTGGAGAAGCTGGTCGATGAGGTCCTACCCCTGTATGCCAAGTTGTATGGGCGACCAGAAGAGCAGTTGAGTTGGCATCTGTCATCCTTAGATGTGTGTGATTGTGTCAGATGCCTGTGTGCATGTCGTTCTGATGTGTGACTGCCCAGCTGTAGACTGTCCGGCATATACTGTATGTAAGTTGACAACTTGCCTTTCAACAATGGTCGTTCCATAGGGAACAACATGTTATCTGTTTTCGGTGCACACATACTGCCATCTGTTTTTTGCTCTGTGTGTCCCATGCGGTCAGCGCCCATCAAAAGAAAGGCCTGTGGCAAGCCATTGCCAAGGAGGTGCGGACCCTGTGGGTCTACAACCAGCAGTGCACCCACTGCAGGAAGCGTTGGGAGGATCTGAGGTGCTGAGCCAGGGAGACTGGCGAGGCCCAGCTGGGGAAAGCTCCCAACGAGGAAGAGATGCCTGTTAGACCCTGACCCCCATAATGGTCTGCATTCTGGCGGTGGCCTATCCGGATCTGGATGGGCCCTTGAAGCCAGCACAGCAGCCACAAGGGGGTGAGTACCTACACTGTTGTGCTACTGCTTAGATAGATGTATGTTGATGCTGTGGTATGTATGCATTGTAGTGCCAGGCACTTGGACAGGTGTGTTCCTGCAGTCCTGCCCCCTCAAAGTCCCTGCAATGGTGTGAGGGGTAGTTTGACAGTCTCAATAGACCCACAGGGTTCCCCTCTCTGTCATCTGGTATGCTTTGTGGCCTCAAGGACTTATAAGTGAATTGGCTGGGCATGGTCTCTCATTGGTGTCCTCCACACAGTGTATCAGTTCTGGGTTTTATGTGGGTTATGTGGTGTATTCTGGGGTAATGGCCACTAGTCAGTGGCACAGTTATGACATATGTTGTACGTGCTGTGTGTAGGTGTGTGACCTAGGTGGGAGTGTGTGTAGGCCAGAGATGTACATATATTACGTTTTTAACAAAGTTCTCCCTTGTTTTGTTTCGTCTCGCCACCCCTGTGCTCTTGTGTCCTTTGTGTACATCAGCATCATCTGGGGATGCAGGAGCCCATGGTTCCAAGGAGCAAGAGCCAACCAACTCCAAGGGGAGCAATGGGTTGGAGGGCGAGGGGAGTACCACGGGGGAGGCAACTACCACTGGAGGTAATGACTCTGATATCTCCTACGATGGGAGTTCCCTGGTGGTGGCAGACCATACTGGGCCCACCCTTCTATGCCATCTTCCGCCACCCCCATACCATCACCGCCCTCCCAGTTGCTCCCCACCGAGTTGCCCATTCCCGCTCACCCAGGAGGGTGGGTGTCTCCTTTGCCCCAGGCACCTCATCCCCTACCCCAGTCAGGCCTGATGCCCTCACGGAGGAGGCTATTGACCTCCTGAGGACCATCTCTGTAGGGCAGACAACCATTGTCAATGCCATCCAGGGGCTAGCATCGCAGATGTAGCAATACAGTGCCTACCTGGAAGGCATTCACGATGCCATGTCTATCCTAATGAGAACTTTTCAGGCTCTGGCCTCGTCTTTGATGGCAGCTGGTGTCCCTGATCTTTCCACCCCCCCACCACCTCTACCCCTTCCAGCACCCCACTTCCTTTACCCATCCAAAGCACACATACAGACAGCCATGCACACAGATCAACACACAAGAAGCACCCATACAAACACAAGCACCACACTTACCACCACAGGCAGGCACACACCCAACATACCACAGCACAGACAACATCTACTTCTCCCACTGTGTCAACCTCCCAAGCCACCCTGTCTGTCACCTCAACATGCACACCCAAGCGCAATGCACCCTCAGTCACTGCTGCTACCCCATTCATGCAGTCACCACCACATCTGACATCCAGACATGCACACCAGACACCACACCTGCAGTCACCACAACTCCATTGTCAGATACTTGCTGCACACTCACCAGACATGCAGACACCAAGACAACATCCGTGTATACTGGCAGCCTGTCTTGTCCTACTCTGTCCACCCCCCTCCTCCCAAAACACTCAAACATTCACAGACATCCCCTCCACACACATCCACCACACAGCATACTTTACAGGCACCTGCATCCATGTCCGGCACATCTACATCTGATACAAGCACTCCCTCAACCTCCACTCCCAGACCTGCCTCTAAATCCCCTTCAACTGCCCCAAAGAAGCTTTTCCTATCCCATATTGACCTGTTCGAACCCACTGACTCACCCCATCTCGTCCCTAAACGTGCCCATCTCCTTGTCCAGTCCATTCCTTTTCACGTCCAAGTCTGTCCCAGTCCACCCTTCCCATTCCTGTGCCCCTTCCCTAGGGAGGAAGAATCCCCGTGTTGCCCCAGGTCCCTCTGCCACCCCCCAGTCCAATCCCACTCCCCCTCCTTCCAAGGGCAAGTCCAAACCCCCTCCATCTCCCAAAACTAAGCCCAAGGCCCCCTTCCAGACGTAAGTCCCCACCCCGCCACACCCTGCCCCTGTTCCCTGAGGTGCCTGCCTGCCCCATTTATGCCCCTTACGAGTGGAATACCCTTTGCACATGTGGGAGTCAAGTTTGGCCTGTTTTGGCCCTTCAGGCTATTTGTTATTGACTGGCCAATGGCCTTATTTGGACAATACTTTTTTTCCTTCAAAGAAAGTTTTAGTGCCCAGTAGTGCTGCTGGCACAATATGGTGACATTGTACAGCGTTTCACTATGGAGGGGTGATGTGCATATGTGGGTACTTTGGTGCAGTTCTTTGTTGGCTTGTGTCTGGCAAGTAAATTTTCTAATGGTGTGTTTGGCTTGGGATGTGGGAGGGGTTAGGAGTGTGTTGCAGGGTGGGCGGGGGGGTGTAACTGTGCTCTTTCTTCCCATGTGTACTAGGCTGTGGTACTTACTGTCATTCGTCTTCGTCGGCGGTCACCGTCCTGGAGGAATATGGCAATTAGAAGCACTGGCATTATTTCCAACTCTCTCTCCATGTCTGCGTTGTGTGTGCCTCCTGTAAATGGGTCCTTTTATATTGTTCATTTCCACCATGCTTTGCCTGATGGTGTTTCTCACCCCGGAACTGATGGCAGTCTTATGTTTTATTATTTGGTGGGCGGGCAGGACATTTCTGCCGGCGTGTGGGCGGCCTCCTCCGTCCTCATCGGGACTACTACGATGGCGGTGTGTGGATGGACCGCTACTTGTTTCTCATTGGCTTCATTATTTGGTGATCCGGACCGCCAGCCTGTTGTTGGTAGTTACCGCTACCGTCGGCGGGGCAGTGTTTACCGCCATGTTCATATTGACCACCCTAGAGAAGAACCCTCAACTTTCAGTGCAAGGGTCTGTGACTGTAACCTTTAGGCCATAAGCAAGCCCTTACTGTGATGCTTCCAGACATAGGGGGTCATTCCGACTCCCGCCGGCGGCGGTAACCGCACGCCCGGCGGGAGCCGCCGAATGACCGCACTGCGGTCAAATGACCGCGGCGGCCATTCTGGCTTTCCCGCTGGGCTGGCGGGCGTCCGCCAGAAGGCCGCCCGCCGGCCCAGCGGGAAAGCGCCTTCAACGAGGAAGCCGGCTCCGAATGGAGCCGGCGGAGTTGAAGGCGTGCGACGGGTGCAGTGGCACCAGTCGCGATTTTCTGTGTCTGCTTGGCAGACACTGAAAATCAATGAGGGGCCTGTTAGGGGGCCCCACGACACCCGTTACCGCCATCCTGTTCCTGGCGGTGAAAACCGCCAGGAACAGGATGGCGGTAAGGGGGTCGGAATCCCCATGGCGGCGCTGCAAGCAGCGCCACCGTGGAGGATTCCCTGGGGAAGTGGGAAACCGGCGGGACACTGCCGGTTTCCCGTTTCTGACCGCGGCTGTACCGCCGCGGTCAGAATGCCCATGGAAGCACCGCCGGCCTGTTGGCGATGCTTCCGCGGTCGTTGGCCCTGGCGGTAGGTGACCGCCAGGGTCAGAATGACCCCCATAGTTTTGACATTCAAACCCATGCATGTGATTTGAAAGAGATGTGAATGTTCCATTACTAGGAAGGTTTAACAGTCAAAACATCAGTAAATAAACAAACACACTGCTAAGCGATACTAGGATTAGAACCTTCAACCTACTAGGTGATAGCACAAGACCTTAACTATTAACTCAGAAGTGACTCTGTTCAACTGTTCATCCAAACATAACTATAACATTCATCCCAAACATCTTGCTGGTCTTAATTTTTAAAGTCATTGCTAGGGGTGGATGGAGTGGGTGCAGTCGCACTACGCAGAATTATGTGAAGTTGCAAAAAAACTCCGCTGAGCTACGTGGAGTTCCGTGAGTGGGCGAAATTCTCTGTGGTGTCCGTTCGCATTGCTTATGATGTCAAACGTAATGCGACATATTTAATTGTATTGAAAATCACATGTGAATGGCACCACGTGGTTTGCAAGGGTGCAGCCATGTTGCTTTTCAATCTGGTTATGGTGCTGGGCCTGTTTTTTCCTTCCATGTTTTTCCTTGGAATCCTCCACCCTCCTAATTATTCTACCCCTCATTTTTATTTATTTTATTAGCCTCGCTTATACTGAATCTATATTTTTACTTTTAAAAAAAAAAAAAATAATAATTTTTGTGACTTTTTGCATTTTTGTTTATTTTTCCTGTTTCTTCCTTCCGTCATTCTCTTTTTCTTCTCTTCTTCACCCCACCGCACCAAGGCAGTTTAAGGTAGTAGCAGCCACCTACCTTGTGGACGGTGGTTCTGCCAAGGGGTGCAGGCTCGCCCCATCTTCAGCGAGGAGGAGGTGGCAGCACTAGTTTTGTTTGTGCAGCACCATCCCCCTACATTCTAACAGCAGGTGGCAGGCTTAGTTCTGATTATACCCTTGGGGATCATCGACTGCCGGTTGCAATGGTGTTGCCACTGGGAGGCTTGAGCACTGGCTTTAGGAGCTAGGGCTGGAGACCATGAGTGCTGCCTCCTCCTCCTCCTCCTCCTCCTCCTCCTGGAGGGCTACCAGCTGCTGATATTCATTTCTGATGCGCTGCAGCCTCTACTGCCACCGTCAGGCTGCTATCTCCTGGCAAGTTGGAAGATGTCAAGGAGGAGAAGGATGATGCAGCACTCATGGTCTCCGGCCCTAGCTCCTAAACCCAGTGCTCCAGCCTCCCAGTGGCAACACCATTGCAACCGGCAGCCATACACCCATCCCATTCCCACCACTGCTGCCCCCATCCTCATGCCAGAACCTTCTATTTCAATGTCGCCTCCTGTAACATCTTGTGTGACTGGATCGCTAGATGGCAGGCATTGAGGCGGCCTTCAATGATGTCTGGAACCTACTCTGAACTTGGACGTGCCCTCTTTTATAAAAATGTTTGTTTTGGTTCGAAAGACACTTGTCGCTAGAGTGGGTGGGGAGGGAGTTGGGATGGGGTTTGACTTCAACTTAGACTTTTCGTTGGACTTTTTTGGGGATGGGGCTACTTGTTTGGGGAAGGGGTGTGCCTGTTGTGGGTGGAAAGGGTAGGTGTTTTATTTTATGCAATAATAAAGGGGATAATTTATTTTACTTTATTTATGCCTCAGTCAAATGTTCATTTGGTGTTTTGGTTTGCATTGCTGTCTTTAAGTGTAGCATGTTTTTAAAATCTGCTAAAAATGTGTATGTAATTTCCTATATGGTTACCCTTGCTCTATTGCCCTCTGCAACTGAACTATGTTGACCACTAGTGGATGATTGTCATTGCCTATTTTGCCTAAAAAACTGAGATACAAATAGACAAGTAAAACAGCATCTTCTTTAGTTGGAGTTATAATTACTAACTAAACAAGTTAACTGCTTAAATCGATAGTTCTTTTCTAACCTGAATAGATTAAGCCAAGTAGTTGTCTTCTTTTCACTGTAGGCTTTTTCCCAAACAGCATCTTACCTCTTAAGCAGGTGACAGATAGGTGGTAGTGGTAGCAGGTTAGGGCGCTAACAGGGAAGACAGAACTTTACTGAAGGTGTCACTCTAACTACAAGATTAATCCCAAGGGTTATGCATCACTGTCAACTCAATTGAAAGACAAGTAAAACAGAGAGTTATTGGGTCATCATATTATCATAACCTTACTTTAAGACTGAGACCAGACTACCATAATGCCACTATTTGACACCCAGCTAAGAAGAACTGATATGATTATAAAATCTAGCAATATCAATTTCTTCTGAGCAATGGTGGGGAGCTATAAAAACTAAACTTAGGAAATTAAATCATGGACTCAGACTCGAGTGGTTATATCAAGTTAAGCATTTATGGAACATACACACAAGTCATGAGTAATGATTTGATTGGGCCGGAGTGGAATATTGCTCAGGTAGAAGAAGGCAGAATGACATGCAGTGAATTGGTGTTCCTTTCACCACATCTGCCTTAGCAAGAGTGTGATTCATTTATGGTGTAAAATTAAGTCACACCTCAATAAATCACACAGCCCAGAGGAAGTGGGTTAGAGGCTCAAAGAAATGGATGTGAAATGGGATTTGGAGAAAGGTGTGACAAAGACAAACGCTTCACAAAAGAACCTGCAGCAATATTTATTGGCGCGATGAGCAGCACACCATAATCAATCTTTTGTGGAAAGAAAGTGGAAACAAAGGGAGAAGTATGACACAGTTCAGTTAGATGTGTGTAAACAGCCCTTCTGACCCAAAGAGGCCCCAGATAGTATACCTTAAATGTTATGTCTTCTATTTTTGTATATTAGAAATTATGGAAGATTGAAGATAACCCACACTGTTCTAAAAATTATGATTGTTAAAAGTAAAATGATATTGTATTTACAAATTGGGTGATGCATCTCCATTCTTCTTGGAATATCAGTCACTCTTGGGTACCTGTCTGAAATCTGTACCTCTCCGGTAGGCAAGCTGGAGTCTTGAGCTGTCCACTAGTTTTTTTCATGCAGGAGAGGACTACAGTAGCTGTATTATAGAGTAAAGGAGATGGACAAAAGGAAGCAAGGTAAGCTTCATGAGAAGTCAGGAGTTTACCAAGAAGACTCAGAATCGGACCAAGAACATAAGGAGATTCACATTTCAGCCAGCAATGTAGCAAACACATACTCACTAGCATTTCAAAATCAATGCACCTCTCTCCAGTTCACAGAGCTGAGTGAGTACTTGGCCTCACAGCTCTTGCCATCATCATGATTTCTCTTTGAAGTCTATAACTTTCTGCTTCTGGCTGTTGGGGTAGTCCTGCCCTGAGTCCTTTCATCCTTCTTCTCCAGATTCTGAGTAACACCGTCCCTGTCCCAAACCAACCAAGGTAAACCTGTGAAGTGCACTGCAGCTGAAATGAAGAAAAAATAGAGAAAAAGAACTGGAGTATTTTGTGTAGATTGGAGTTTGGTAACTAAAGTGACTAGTCTGTCCTGAGGTACCATAAAAAAGGAGTTGACCCTGCAGGTAAGTTTCACTAAGTTTGAAAGGCCACTCACGTTTGGGAAAAAATCATCACCCATCAGCCCCCCACTCACTTTTGGGAACAAATTATCACCCATCAGCCCCCAAATATTGCAAATCCTCAAAACGAGTGTATGAGTTTCTTAAACGCCCTCCCTCACTATCAGCCACCACATACATCAGTCATCACTCACAAATTCATAAACACTCAATATATCACCACTCATTGGCACAAAAAGAGTTACTTTAGTACTAGTAGTAGTTACATCTTCCAATACAAGCACAGTTGTTAAACAAATTCCCTTCTCTTTGATGATACCAACACAACACATTGGAATTTGACATTGACACTCACAGTCTTTTGTTTTGATCCAAACTCTTCTGGGGCAGTCCTGCTAGGTAATGTAAAAAAAATAGGATAGGTAATGGCATGTGAGGGAGGCAGGCATGATCTCCAATGTCTGGAAGGGTATGTTGGGGCTTTTTCAGTGCAAGTGTGTCCAACTCCACTCCGGGCTTATATATGACTATAAAATGGTGAGACAGCATATATCAGACACAAACATAATGTTCCATTCTTTGTGCAAAGAAAATCAAAAAGAAGTTCAATGAGAAATAATTTAAAAGTTCTATGGTGGCACTGGCATACTCAATCTGGGAAGGAGAGTTTGTTCTCAAACTCTGGTGGTTTACCCAGAAGGTGGTCGGCTAACTTGATTCTGACCAATCATCCTCCTCCTCTTCCTGTGTTGTTTCGGGAATGGTGTAATCAAGTGGCATAAAATGCTGGTTCATTTTAATTATGTTTATTTTCTCCATGTTTTGAATTGAGAGACTGGTCCTTCTCACTTTTACAACTGCACCAGCTGCACTGAAAACATGTTCAGCAGACACGCTGGCTACCGGGCAAGCCAGATACTTTATTGCCAGCCTGCTGAGCTCTGGCCATTGGCGCATCTTCCTATGCCAATACACCAATGGGTTTTGATCTACATACACCTCTTTTGGGTTATCCAGATTCTCCTGGAACATCAACTGAATGGTCATTGTTCCTGCCACCTGCTTGGCTGCTTTTTCCTTTGCCTCTGCACTGGACTTAGGACCTGCCACTTGAAACCAAGCCAATGCAGAGTTTGGGTCTGGTTCTTCTGTTGTAGTTGTCACCGATTTTCTTGTTGGTGGGGTTGGCAGGTGTGAGACAAGACTGCCCTCTCTGGAAGTTAAAGGGGCACCCTAGAACTACAGAGTGGGACTCTACATTGTAGCCGTTCTCAATCCACCTCTTGTATTGTGAAACATCCCCTTCAGAAAAAGGAAAGAAAGTGGAAAGAATTTCAAGTAGGCTGCACAGATGCACTTTTTGGACAAGTTGATGTCATTTTGCAGCCTTGCATTACAAGTCAAACAATAGCTCAAGCTATTAACCAAGGCATGTGCTTCTGGATTTTTTTTCGCAACCCCGAATGCGAACCTTACAGACACCTTCTTTAGCTGATCCTGCAGCAGATGCAACAACGAGATAGCTTAGCCTATTGTACTGTCCTCCTTGCTGACTTGACCCATGAGAATCTCATTTGTCTGTATCCATGGTGGTCAGTCATATCTTTCTCAATTGCATCAGCTCTGCTTTGAGTGACATAGTCAATTATCTGTTTGTACTGTTCAAACAGACATTGCAACATATAATGGGTTGAATTCCAACGTGTTGGCACCTCCTGTATCAGGGCTTCAACTGGTACTCTGTTTTCACGCTGAATAATCCACATCTGTTAACGAGCTTCAAAAGAGTGGCTGAAATGAGTGCAGATTCATCTGCAGGTGGTCAGTATGTTGCTGACTATGCCTTTTTTTTAAAGAAAGTCTTGGAGAACCAGGTTGATGCAGTGCCCCAAAAACAGGATCATGAAATTACCACCATCTGTCATGGCCTTGACCATGTTACTCCTATTGCCTGTGCAATAAATCCAACTCAAAAACCTCTTGGTCACAGCCATTCAGGCAACTTGCTATTAAATTCCTCCAAGATGTTTGCAGCTGTGTATGACTTCTCCATGGCAAACATTGCTACTGTTGCATGCCGCCAAAAGCTCTTAGAAATTTCTTCAGGGCAACCCCTTAGATATCTTTTGCTTCACCCTCATAAAAGAGATTCAGTGTGGAATTGATGCGCATGTAATCAGTCTCCTGATAACTGGTCCACAAGTCTGCCATCAGGTGGATAGTGTGGAAAACACTTTGCTGCAAAGCTTGTCCAACCAATTGTAGCACATTGTGATCCAGTGCTGGAACAGCAACTCTGGCAAAGTAGGTCCGGCTTGGAACCTTTCATTTAGGACAGAAGGCTGCCACAAACTCTAAGAATCCTACTCCCTCCACAAATGAAAAAGGGAGGAGGTCCTGCATTAACTTTTTTGCCAGCTTCTCATTGTAAAATGTGCCATTGGGTGGTTAGGGTAATAGGGCCCCTCCTGCCTAAACATGTCCATTATAGAAGCCTGGATGTTCTTCTTTTCTGGGGCCACTGACGCAGGTGACTTTTGAGAAGTAGGTGGTGGTAGAAACAATGTGCATTGTGGGAGCAGACACAGTATTCTGTGGTATCTCCATCTGACTTTGAGTCTTCTCGTGCCATTGCATGGATGGGGTGGTTCTGCCACACTGTTGGGAACAGGGCTGCTTTGCATGAGGATGTCACCCTCTTCTACCTCACCTTTCTCCATGATTTGATGAGTTGTAACTTATGTTTCCTGCCTCTACTCACCTTCACCACAGCAACCACCTAAAGCAATTCTTTTTACGTTGCTCCTCATACCAGATTATGTGATGTTTCTTCATATGGGTCATCTGGCCTCATCTAACATAAATTGAACAAGGCTTACTTTGACAAACATTCAGGGGGGCAAATGGAGCATATTGCAATGTTCTCTACCAGTTTGCTACACATAAAAAGTCCCAAAATGGGGAGGCTTTCTTATTGTGCCACTTCCAATGCCTGAAGAAGAACTGATGTAGCTGGTCATGTGCATGTCGATTGCCTCTCTGCATTCCATAGTTCTACTGAGGTATGGGCTAGTGCAAGTCTCTGCTGGGGCCTTACAGATAAGGGAGCTGGCAGTGCTGCCTGTGCCACATCCCTCAGACCAGGTTAGTTAGTTATGTTGGAATCGTCTGTGCCAGCTTTCACAATGACTGTCTCGTCATCATTATCCTCATCATCCTTTTCCAGGATTATAAGGCTTTTTGGAACTTTTCTTTTCCCTTGTCTCTCCTGGTGTCTCCTGGACTCTGTCGAGGTCCACTCTATGTCCCCATTATTGTCATCAGAAGTGGTGCTGGGTCAAGATGGTGGAGTAGTACTCTTCATATTTCTTACTGGAAATCTGGTAGCCCTTGATTCTAAAAGAGGAAGTTCTTGCTCACCAGAAAGCTTAACCTCCTGTTCTGCTCCAACTTTGGAAAGACTTAGCTGTGGTTGCTGTCCACTTTGCTCTGTTACCTGAAACGATTGGGTATTACTTTGCAAAAGGGACAAATTCAATTCAAAATCACTGCTCATTGGCATTGCCATGAAGTGGCTGCCTCACTGACAGACATGGTCTTGGGCATAGGTTAGGGTGGTGCTGTTGATGCAGAGTGCTCCCAGGTTCCTCCCCAGAAGCTGGTGTGGCAGGCACACATCACCTGAAAATGGTTGCAGTTGGCACGCCACTGGTGGATGCTGCTTCTTCTAACTGGCCACTTTCTTGGGAGCAACTTTCTTTGGGGCCATCTTAGGACCTAGATTGGCAGTGGCACTAAGATGCATATGCAAAAGAGGTTGGTGCCTGTGGACCAAAGTAACTGTAAGGCCTTCTCTTTGGCAGTACTGTAGGTGATGTGGGGTCTCTTCTCTTGTACACTTAAAAACACCAAGCAAGAAAACCATGTAGTTAGTGAAATGTGGCATTGTTGCAGGTTCCAAATAGTACAGAAAAATGCAATTTTAGTGTGGTTGGTTACTTATGTAATATACCTATTTAATCAAACATTGTAAAGGCAAACTACATCACCATACTATGAAGGAATTACATTTCAAATCAGACAGTACAACAGGCAAATTTAGCTCTTTGCTCTATTTACATCTGTTTTAAAGGAGACACATGGAGTAGTCAGAGAGAGGTGCATGGGTAAATGCAATAATACATTAAATAACCTATGGTGGCAAGTTCATCCAGGGGAAATGAAATAATCATTAACACAATTAATTATGCTGTTGATTTGTCTGCCATGTTCCACAGCCAGGGTGTCCTGGAGGAAATTGAATTGCAACTAAGAAACTGAATACTGTAGTGCAGCTGTGCCTCTTAAATAAAATAAAAATGAATACAAATTAAAATGTAAAAGAAATTAACATTAAAATCAACATAAAAAAATAAAAATAAAATATTAAAAATATATATATATAAAAATAAAGAGATAAAAAATTTAAAAATTAAAAATAAGACTAAAATATTAAAATTTAAATAAAAACACTAAAGGAATCTGAGATGGCAATCACTGCTCAAAAATCAGGGAAGGCTCCAGGGCCTGATGGGATCCCTTCAGATATGTACAAAGCAGACTTGAACAACTGGATCCTGTACGTAAATAGGATCTCCAATGCCGTATTGACCAACAGCAATTATTGTGCCGATATATAACAAAGGGGAGAGAGGTTTACCAGGGAACTACAAACCAATCAGCCTCTTAGACAACTTACAAAAAATATTCTGTTATCAACTATTAAGCAGGCTGAAGAAATGGATAGAGAAGAATCAAGTATTAAGTCATCTCCAGGCAGGGTTCAGAGACAAGGTTAGCACCATCGATCAGGTATTCCTTTTCATCACCATAACATGGAAAACTGTTGATGTGGATGCAGGCCATCTTTTTGTAGCATTTGTAGACCTGAAATCTACTTTTGACCTTGTCCCACGTCATAAACTGTGGGAAGTTATGAGCAGTGTAGGGGTCCCCTGCTCTTTGCTTAATATAATCAGAGACCTCTATACTGGCAATCGAGCCAGAATTCATTGGGGACCGGATGGTGAATTAACCCCAGAGTTTCCAACAGATCATGGCGTGAGACAGGGTTGTGTACTTGCCCCTACCTTGTTTCTTCTATTCATTAACGCATGTATCCCCTATCTTTTGGAATGCCCTAGTGATGCCCCTAAATTGGGAGGGCAGAAGATTCCATGTCTCCTATTTGCTGACGACACCTTGTTAATATCCCAAACAGCTATAGGCCTCTCAAATTTGCTTGCGAGGTTCATAGATTTTTGTAAAGATCATGGATTGGAAATCAAGTCATTCAAAACTAAATATATGGTGTTTGGAGACAAAAAGCACAAGATGAGGAGACTTGTTCGTTTAGAGGGTGTGGCATTGGAAAGAGTGGGTACCTTTGATTATTTAGGTTTAAAATTAGAAGACTCGCATAAATGGCATGCTCATATCCAGAAATCAGAATTGTGTCTGAAACAAAGGGCGGGCGGTATTACGAGATTTGCTCCTAGATCCCCCAGATTTGCTTTGACTCCTTCTCTTGAAATATACAAGTCTCACGCGAGGGGGGGCTCTATATGGAGCTGAGTTGTGGGGCCATTGGAATCTGGAGGACTTAGCAAGGGTGGAAAACTTGTTTTTAAAGATGTTGTTAAGAGTTCCTTCAAGTACTCCTTCCTTGCCTATTCAAATAGACCTAAATCTCCTTCCAATTAATCAGATTGCCGCCCTAAGACCTTTGTTGTTTTGGATTCCTCTATAGTCATTAGACGCTCTCACTCCATATAGACTTGGGGCTGACCAACTTGGTGGGCACTAATTTTACTTCTAGAATTAGGTGGTGTGCTTACGTAGAAAGGTCCTTTTCTCATCTTGGTTTGGGGACCTATTGGAAGGATCCTTTTTCTATCCTTAAAAATTCTATACAGGTCTTGAAAGATGCATTTTGGCTCAATGTTCAAACCTTGCAATTGGCCGCAGTTCCACCTTCCTCTATGACTGATAGCTTCCTACAAATCTAATGTCACCATGAGTTTGAACATTACATGGACATAATACTTTCTCCATTTGCACGTGGCCTGTATACCAGATTTAGAATAGGGTCTCTTCCTTTGCGTACCCTAACTTACAAATGGTCCAATACAAACAATAGGTCCAAGCTATGTCTGTGAGAGTGAAGAAACTGTTACCCATGTTCTTTTTCAATGCCCTGCATATCGGAAACAGAGGGTTCTTTGGATTATCCCTCTATGCAAACAAATGGCAACATTTTTTTAATCCATTTGGCATTTTAGAATAGGGCTTTTAAAGAACAAATCTTAGCGACAGATATCAGAAGTAGGTCTAGCCGACTATAGCTGAGACATATAGTGCATGGATATCAGCTTATTGTATTTATTATTCAATTGATGTTGCATGTTTCTTTTTTACATTTTATACTTATGGAGATTTTTAGTTATTGTATTCTCTTGTCTTAAACTGCTGATTTTAGAGTATGACTCCAAATCTTATTACTCTTATTCTTAATCTTATTTTATGGATCGTTTTGTATCGTACTTTTATGGTATGTTTATGCTGAAATAAAGTGATGATGATGATGAAAATAAAAACAAAATTTAAAAAAATGAAATAAATGGCATAAACATTAAAATGTAGAATAAAAATGTAAAAATTAAAATATAAAATAAAATAGAAATTTAAATAAAAAATGACCAATAATTAGCAATGTTTGTATGTAAGCCTATGTCAAAGACAAACTGGCTATACAGTGTACGAAACAAATGGCTGCCAGCCAGCCACATGGTCAAACAACAACAAGGAACAAGGAAGAAGCATGGGAAAAAAAAAAGAACACATGCAAGCCTATGGAAGGGACACTGGCTGAATAGACAATATGTCTGGCAGCCAGCCACATGGTAAAACATCAACAAGGAGCAAGGAGGTGTGGCAAACAAAGACCACATGCAAGCTTATGCCAAGGGACACTGGCTGGATGGACAAAATGGTTGCCAGCCAGCCACATGGTCAAACAACAACAAGGTGTAAGGTGGCATGGCAAACAAAGAACACATGCAAGCCTATGGCAAAGGGGCACTGGCTGCATGCACGAAATGGCTGCCAGCCACATGGCCATGGTCAAACAACAACTGCAAACAAGGAGGCATGGAGAACAAAGAACACATGGAAGCCTATGGCAAGGGACACTGGCTGGAAGTACAAAATGACTGTCAGCCAGCCACATGGTCAAACAACAAAACAAGGAGGCATGGCAAACAAAGAACACATGCAATCCTATGGCAAAGGGACTCTGGAAGCATGCACAAAATGGCTGCCAGCCACATGGTCAAACAACAACAACAAGGAGCATGGAGATCAAAGAAGAACAAATGCAAGCATATGACAAAGGGACACTGGCTGCATGCACAAAATGGCTGCCAGACTCATGGTCAAATAGCATCCTCCTATGCCATCAAATATTATCACCCCACAATACATAAACTTTTTGCAAAGAAAATGCCACTAGCCAACATTTTAAATGTAATACAATGCCATCCCTGCCCTAATTGAAGTTTTAAAAACATATACCACTGAAACATTTATATTATGCACTGATGACTACTAGGCCTGGGCCGACTGGCAAAATGGTGCTTTGGAAGTCTATGCCATGTTCTAAAATAACATTGGAAATGTTACAAACATGTAGAGAAGATGTTGGGCTATGCAACTATGTTTCTTTTAAAAAGGTAAAAAATCAATGAAATGCAAAATAAATAATAACTGGCCCCATACTTAAACTCCAAGCCACCCACCACTATAAATTTTTAAAATAAAATTCAAGAAAAAATCAATACTGGTGCATGCCCAAGCAAACAAAGATCACCCTTATTCAATAGATTTTGCAAAAACAAAGGGGCTGATTAAAAGTTTGGCAGACAGAAACCCCTGTCTGCCAAACTCCTGATGAGGTGGTCTAATCCATGCGATCAACCTCCCTGCTGGCCCTCTTATGACTTTCTCACTGGGCTGACTGGCAGTTTCTGCTAGTCAGCCCAGTGGGAAAAGGACAGCAACATTGTCATCAGCTCATAATAGAGCCGTCAGCAATGCTGCTGCATGCAGGGGGCACCAGTATCCTCAGAATGTGCACTGTCTGCACAGCAGATAGTGTGCATTTTGTGGATGCAGGGCAGAGGGACCCCTGCACTGCCCATGCCCCAGGCATGGGCAGTTTAGGAACCCCCCTGTGCTCCTCTGCACCCGATGCGGCTGCTGTAGTACTGCCATGAAAAGGCTGGCTAAGAACAAGGTTGTAATCAGCAGGGTGGCGCTGACTTCTGTGCCTCCCTGCTTGATTGCAACCAGCACAGACATCAGATCAGCCCATCGAAATCTGAGATCCTGGTGGGGATGGGGGGAGGTTGGCAGGTCTGCCTGCCAAGCTCAGAATGCGGCGGTTGGACCACCACAGCCCTGGTGGTCCAACAGTCAACGTGAGGGTGGCGGTCTTCGGACTGCCAGACTTGGAATCTGGCCCTAAGTCCCTAAATACAAAGGTATATCCAGGAGACAAAGAGAGTGATCCTTCCACCTCAAAATCCAAGTGTAAAGTGACCAGGGATGGACAAAGCACTGGAAGAAACCTGCTGGACAGGAACAGGAAGACGGAGTCTCTGACACACTTCCTTCCTGTCTTAAACAAAAAGCTTCTCAATCTGAAAAATACATTGCAGGGTCCATTGGAGAAGAAAATCTAGTGAAAAATGTCTTTTTCATTACATTTAGTGGCTCTAGGTATAAAATCTACTGTAGGAGAGAGTTTGCGCTCATGGGCAGCCTGTTTTGGCCACAGGCACAGCTGAAGGCAATGTGAGAGAACACAACATCTTGCACACACTCGCTAGCAGCTCAGAAGAATCATCACACTTGAGAGAGAATGCTAAGACCCAATCTAACAAGAGCGAACAAACGCCGCCCACGCTTGAGTGCTAAACACGCTACTTCGCATTGCATAAAGTGCCAGAATTCCACAAACTCTACCGGAGGATATGAGTTCTTCAACCAGGCCTAGTCACTGTATAGAGAGACCACTACAATGACAATCTCTCTCTCTCTCTCTCTCCCATCACATTACTACTAATGTTGAACTTCTGTGGTTTCAACAGTAGGGAGTTAGCATGTCTTAAAGAATGACAACCACCAGACAGTTTGAGTTTTATTGGCCAGGAACATGGGTGTGTTATGGTGAAAGGCCTTGTGAGTCATGCAGGCTATCTTCAACAGAATCCTTGTTTTAAACGGTAACCATTTAAAAAACTTTAGGTCTGGTGTAATGTGGTTGGATTTTCTTGATCCCATAATGGGCCTAGCAGCTGAGTTTAATGTGGCCTTAAATTGTGCCAATCTTGCTTTATATAATCTTGCAAGAGTAGCACTCCTGTAATCTAATCTGGAAATGACTAGTGATTGGACTACTAACTAAAGGTCAACTGGTAGCAAGAAGGGTTTGATTTTTCAAAGCGTGCTCAGATGGTAATTAGCTCCCCTGGTGGCAGCACTGATATGATGTTGCATGTTCAGGTGAATGAATACAATTAATACATTAATTTAATGTTCAGTTAAATAAAACCATAACAATTTTACATTAAGAAAGAAAAAAAGTTAAAGAAATAATTACAAATAATGAGTGACCAGACCAGTCCGCTCCGACTTATGAGTAAAACAATGAAAATGATTAGACAATTGTTAGTGTCCCAGAGGGGTCTGAAAGAAATGTGAACCATTAAACATCATCTTTAGAAAGTAGGTTTAGATGACGACGCAATTCCGGCGCAAACGGAATATAAATATGCCCCTTAAGCCTTTATATGGGGGAGGGGAGGTCCTTAAGATAGAGGTCTAGACAAGCCCAACAAACCCCCCCAGGGACAGGAGTGCCTACAACAGTAGGGGCATAACCAATTTGGAACGACAAATTTGGGTACAGAAATATGAGTACTCAGCACCAAAAAAGTTGCTGAAAGAAGCAAAGCCCGCAGTGCGACAAGGCGATCCAAGGGGGAGAGGCAGCAACCCTGACGAAAAGCTGCAAGCTTGAACAGCCTCTGGATTCCCCCAAAGTCAGGAGAAATCACAGTATGTCAGGATCACCACAGTCGTAGTAAACACGCCTAGAACTAAGGCTGCTGTACGTAGGGGAGGACGAAGTCCACAGACGTCAGACAGCACAACCGGGTCAGGTCGCAGGTACCACAGGATGTGTGGAATTGGATTTCCCCTCCTTGCAAGAAAGCAGCCACATCAAAGGGAAGTCAGGGTCAGAGGACATCAGGAGCCGACACAGGAGGCAGTTGTGGTCATAGGATGTCTAGCGAGCACCAGGGTGCAGATCGCAGGATCGTTGAGAACTGCAGCATTGGTTCTCGCATGTGCTCATGAATGCCTCCACAATGAGAATAAGTCAGAGGATGCACAGCGGGTCAGCAGCCCAAGCACAGGCTCAACACTCACCATGCCTTCGTCTTCATGGTGAAGCAAGTTGGCAACAGCTCCATAGCAGCCACTAGGAAAAGGAAAATTCAGATGGGTCTGCGGCTGACCACAAACACCATTCTCATCTGAAACCCCGCAGTGGGCTCAGGCTTCCCCCGCAGGTACGTTTGTCACAGTGCCACATTGCTCCACAAACATGCAAAAACAGCAGGACAAAGCAGCACCCTAGAAACAATCCTAGGCAGCGAGGAGCAAGACGGGCTGGAAACAGATGTCAAAACATTCAACAATGAATGTGAGTAGAAGTAAACTCGATTCACATGGATTCCAGTGTAATCTTTGTTGCAATGATGTAAATCCAAGGGGTGGCTTGCAGGACAAAAGTAGAGATATCTACAGAATAATGATCACAAAATCTAGGAGCTTCCCTGCAGAGTTTTAAATTGGCAGCCATCTTGAAACCTTGAACGCAGAGCTTTCTGTTGAGAATAATTTTGAAAGCTTGAAAGCCTAGTTTTCTGTTGAGTAGATTTTTCACCTATATCTTGTTCAGAAGAAGAGTCCTGAGCATTTCTGGCATATTTAGTGGAAATTCCTGCCACTTTCTTTTGAAATTGGGGTTTTGATTGTGGAAGCTTCTTTTTTTTTCAATGATGACATGCGAAGAGTTCTATGATTCCTTTTTCAGTTTCACATACTCTTCCTATGCTGCATCTCACTCTTTATAACCTTCTGTCTAAAGAGTCCTGAAAGGAAGGAAAATCATGTGTATCAGAATACTGATACCTATCATGCAGTTTAATTGTATCACAGTTACAAAAAGTAACTTTTTTCAGAGGACTCCAGTTGTGGAGATATACCCTAGATTTTCTGTATGTCTTTTTTGTTATTTTTATGGCAAAGTTTTTTAGAAGACTCAGGTGGCTGCTTGGTAGTATCTGTATCAGATTTTGTTTTACTATGTGGCTTACCATACTTGGATCAAAATTATCATGACCTATAAATACATAGGTTTCAGAATTAATTTTCGGTAGCTCCCATTCGTGATCTGCAGGGTGGGTTAGTGCTAGAAGTTGGTGTATCATCAAAGATGCAACCTCCCCTTTAATCATTACCTAAAATCATTGAGGATATTGTGGCAAAACTGCCAAATAATTTCATCCCTAAATCCAGGGAAGGGGCTGCCATAGGTTCATTTGGAACTCTCTTTAGCACTTCAGGCAAACCAGCAATTGATAGGATACCATGCAGCGCAAACTTCAACCGGGAGAACAATACCAAGTAGAACACACATAGTGAGAATTTTAAAATTTATCTTGCGACAAGTATGGGGAAACACTGCTTCAAGCTGGTTTATTTTTTGTACAATATAAAATGGAAATGTCTCCAGTTTGTAGATATTTTACCTATAATAGCATTAATAGTAACTGGATTAATAGCAGGCACAGCTAACTATAGCAATCCAGTTTGAACAGCCCTCGTGGGGAAATAGTTATTGTACTCATAACAAACTGCAATAAATAGCTAAATTAATGAGTATACAGGCTTTGTAAGTCCCAATTATTTTATGGCCATACATTTGGAGATGGTGTGTAGCCAGATAATACTGGCCAGGGTGCCCCATCATTACTTAGGTAACCAAGTCTTACATTTTGAAGTGTGTGTGGAAGGGCCCCTTGGAACACATTTTGATGTTCCTGAAATGTTAATGGTATTTCTAAATATTCATAAGCTCTATACTGAGCTGGTACTGCTGCTTCAGTGTATGCATGAAATATTTGTGGATTAGCATCGACTGTAGAAAGATTATCCTGGGAATAAAAACATTTGAATTTATAGGCTTTGTCTGCCTTAACCATGAAGTTAACATCTTCTCCGCCATTGACAAACGCATGTGCAAACAAATGTGCAGTTACTGCATGTCTACAATTAACAGGAATATTCCCTGCTTGCTCTATATTTAAGGAATATAATTGAAATAAAGGCAAGACTATAGTGGGTATGGGGTAATCCTTATAAAAAGTCAAGCTTGAACAACCTACAGACATAAATAGGTGCTTCCTGTTAAGCTGAGGAGGGCGAATCCTTTTCATAATTTACACCTCTGTGTAGAAGTGAAAAAGGAGCCTTGGGCACATAGAAGAAAACTACTCACGAGACACATCATCCCATTCAATAACTACCTTTCCCAAAACATTGGTGGTGCCATGTTATACTGCTGCTCTGAGGACCACAGGGCTGTGTATATAACAAGAAGAACTTCATGATATAGAGACATAGGGGGTCATTACAACCCTGGCGGTCAAAGACCGCCAGGGCTGTTTTGGCGATTGCACCGCCAACAGGCTGGTGGTGCAATCTTGTGTATTTTGACCGCGGCGGAACCGCCGCAGTTGCACCGCCGGGGCTGGCGGTTTCCCGCCACATTTGCCCCGGCGGTGATAATCCGCCTGGGCAGCGTTGCTTGCAGCGGATTATGAGTCCTTTTCCTGGCGGTATGGGGAGTCACGTGGCCCCAGGGGGCCATGCAGCTTTTCACTGTCTGCTATGCAGACAGTGAAAAGCGCGACGGGTGCAAGTGCACCCGTCACACGGACACAACACCGCCGGCTCCTGTGTTGCAGCCGAGATCCCCACTGGGCCGGCGGGCGGAAACCAGGTTTCCGCCCGCCGTCGCAGCGAGGATCTCATAATGACCGCGGCGGGAGTGCGGCCACATTGGCACCGCACGGCGGTCAGCTCTTGGCGGGCGGCTGTAGCCACCCGCCAAGGTCATAATGAGGGCCATAGTCTACATACATAATCAATAATTGTTAGTTTGTTTTGGCTAGCTCACAATACCACAACCAAACCTCTAAACTGACCAGGATAATAGATGTTATTGGCAACTTGGAACAAGACACTCTGATTGCCAACAAATCCATGGAAACAGACCTACCATTTTGTTTGGTTACTTTTGAATGCCCAAGGTAAACACAAGAAAGATATGAAAATGCATTTTCAAAACATTTATTTGAATGAGAGTAATCTTGCATAAAAATCCTGAGCTGCAATAATTAGAATTATGAGACATGTTACTGTAATCAGCATTGTTAGAATAGTAAACAATATATAAAATTCTACTCTGGCAATTGATACTAATGTTATCTAACTCCTATCTGTATCTCAGACTATTCTAAAGTGAGCATAAAAAGAATACCCTTCTGGCAGATCATTTGCGTTATTCTAACTGTAGGAAAGTCGTCCTTTTTGCCCTGGTCACCCTCAAACATTTTGGACA
The DNA here is from genome assembly GCF_031143425.1 of Pleurodeles waltl. Lineage (NCBI taxonomy): Eukaryota > Metazoa > Chordata > Amphibia > Caudata > Salamandridae > Pleurodeles > Pleurodeles waltl. Next base: position 591,027,225 of record NC_090447.1, read on the forward strand.
GATGGTAGTGCTACTGACTCTTTGCTGTGCCCCAGTTACTACTTACAAGTCCCAGGACCAGTGCTCTGTGTCAAATGGATATGCAAATTAGGTTAATTATAATTGGCAGTATCAACCTACCTATAAGCCTCTAGTACATGGTAGGGCATGTAGGTTTAGAGATCCCAATGTATGTAGTGCACACATAGGTGCACTGCTGACGTGCCCAGTGTTATTTTAAAGACAGGCCTTTAAACTAAAGTTACATGCAAATTAACAGACTTCCAAAGTCTTAAACTACCTTATTTTTACATACGAGTCACCCCAAAGGATTACCCTAAGTGCCCCTAGGGCTGGGTACTATGTAACTATAAGCATGGACCATAAAAAAATTGTTCTATAGACCCTGGTTAGATAAAATAGGCAAATTAATTTTCCCTCCCTGTAGTGGATACGCTCCGTAGGGTAAAATGGGGAGACTTTATTTTAATTAATAAAGTCCCAATAGGAGCTAGATATTTCAAGTTTGGTATCAAACTGACTGTTATAATACATTCAAAACTTGACATTTTTTAATTCAATAGAACCAGTTCAAGGGAAAGAGTTTTAGAACTCTACCTGAAAGTTGCCAACTTGGCCAGTCTCTGGCAGCCCGGCTAGGCTGCCTTGATGAGGTGTGAAGTGGCCCGGGCTGAAGACAAAAAATGTGCCTGAGGGAGGAGATCTGCCTCAGCGGATGGGGAAAACAGGTTGGGGGAGCGCAGCCAAGCTGTCTTCAATGGAGGGAAGGATATTTGGAGCGGCTCAGGACGTCCCCATTTCCTGCAAACTCAGACAACCAGGTGCCCTCTTGATTAGATAAGGAATGGCCAGCAAAGTGGTGTATTAAAGTTTTTTAGCCACACCAGTCGTGAGCTCAAGCAGACCCAACCTCGAAAATTAATTTTCAACCATTTTGGATTTTTAAAGAATGTTGCTCCCTGGGATTGATTTTTGTCACACTTCCCAGGAAGTGGTCATCCAAGAGGGTGGTGGCCTGCCTGTGATTGGACAGTGGCCCCCTGGATTTCACCCCAGCAGCAAGGATAAGTTTAGCAGAGCTGCCAACAAGTGGTTCAAGAAGGGACTCCCTGTTTCCTACACATAAAAATAGCTAACCAGAGTCTCCTGCATTAAATCCTGTCAAGTGATCAATTTGGAGTTTGAGCCAGGTGCATTCTGGGTGTTGAGACTCAGAGCTTCTGGAACCTTGGGGTGAGGTGTGGACTCGTAAAAGACCTAGAAAGACCTTCCGGAAGAAGATCCAGAAGTTTGGAGAAGATTGGAGAACTTTTGGAAAAAAACTCCATAAAGGGACCGACTCGAAGTTGTGAGTCAAGCTGGCTTATGTCGACAGTGACCCAGCCTGACTTGCAGGTTCATTACGAAAATCTCTGGAGCCTCAGACTTCCAGGAAGGGTCATCTGATGTCATAGAGAAAAAGCTCAAAAAATTTGACAAAATACAAACATAAAAAGTTGACCGGGACTTCCCATGCAGCATATCCGAGGAGGGCTCCAAGGATGTCGGATCAAGTTGCAACTTCGGCCCTGATGAAGATTTCCATCCTGAAAAATCGACTAATTCCGAATGCAGAATCCTTCACCAAGGTCTCCTGCGATGCGTATCTGAATAGGACGGGCGGAACCTCAGTTTCCGCCTGCTGGCCCAGCAGGAAATGGCCTACAGCATTGTCTCCGGCTCGTTATAGAGCAAGTGGCAATGCTGTAGTGCATACAGTGAACACTGTGATGGTGCTGGCCAGGGGGAGCCCTGCACAGCCCATGCCAAGTGCATAGGCAGTGCAGGGGCCACACTGGGGCCCCATGCACCCCGTCTCCGGCAGACTTTTCATGGCCAGGTTACCGCCATGAAATTACTGGCGGAGAAAGTGGTTGTAACCCTGAGGGCAGCACTGCTTGCAGTGCTGCCCTGGTGGATTTGCACCACCAGCACCCCCAGGCTGTCGTGAAGTCTAAATCTGCAGTCGTAATATGGCTCTCGGACCACCACATTGGCAGAAGTCTGACAGCCACTACTAATCTGGTGGTCATTAGACCGACAGGTTCGTAATGAGGCCCAAAGTAAACTTTTGACCGAGGCCTCCCATTTGCTGTAACCGAGCAGGGCTCCATCGCTGTCGGCCTTAAACTACCAGATATCCCGAGGGGCGCTTTTAGTTTCTATGAGCTAAAAAACATTCACTCTTTAAAAATTCATATCTCCGGCTCCCCTTATCTGATTTTTTTCATTTTGGTGTCAAATTAAAGATACAAATATTTCCTAATTCTATAAATTGGTTTTGGATTTTTAAACTGTTTCCTGTCTTTTATTTTATTACTGTTTTGTGATATTTGAATGCTTTACACACTTTGGCCCTCATTACAACCCTGGCGGTAAAAGCCGCCTACAGCCGTGCTGATGGCCGGCAACATACCGTGACCGCGGCGGTAATCCGCCACGGGTATTATGACCCACACATAGAAATTCACCACTATACAGACACCCACACAAGTCCGCCAGATCAAAGGTCAGTGGTAAACTGGCGATAACGAAACCCACACTGTTACGCCAACAAGAATACGCTCACAGTATCATGACCCATGAATCACCATGGCGGTCTTTCAATCGCAGTAAACCATTGGCGGTACATACCGTAGGGCTCAAAATACACACACACTTACAAAACTACACCACATTGGACAATTCAAACTACACACACTTGACACACATACACACACCACACACACACACACCCAATCCAATATAAAATACACACCCACAACCCCTTACAGCAAAAAAAAAGATAGCAAGCAGAGAGAGACAAGCAAGGAGAACCCACTCAATCAGAGGCACAGAACACCATCACCCATACACCATTCATGCACATCACAGCATACATCACAACACATCACCCCCACACATCACCCCATGCATCCTCACACATATCACTTGAACCACATCCATGGTACCCCAAAGACACCCCAGGTTTTCTGAGGAGGAGCTAAGGGTAGTGGTGGAGGAAATCATCCAGGTAGAGCCAAAGCTATTCGGATCACAGGTGCAGCAGACGTCCATTGCACGGAAGATGGAGCTAATGCGGAGAATCATGGACAGGGTCAACGCTGTGGGACAGCACCCAAGAACCAGGGATGACATCAGGAAGAGGTGGAACGACCTGGGGGGAAGGTGCGTTCCGTGATAGCAAGACACCAGACTGCTGTACAGAGGACTGGCGGTGGACCCCCACCTCCTCCCCCACAAATAACAACATGGGAGGAGCAATTCTTGGCGATCATGCAATCTGAGAGCCTCACAGGAGTAGCAAGAGGACTGGACTCACATACCCCCACCCTTACCTTCACTCCCATCACTCCATCACCTCACCAATACCCCACCATCACAACCCACACATCCCAACACCAAGCCCTGCATGCAACAACAATGCATGGACACCCATCACAGCCCTGCATGGACACCCATCACCACAGCATGCCTAGTAGATAGACTCACCCAGCCCACACAATCAGCAATCACACAAGGCCAAGGTGACAGGGAAAGCACAATTGTACAGGGAAACACACCCATTGCACAAGATGGCACATACCGATACAATAACAATGCATTTGCATCCCAACAGGACCCCTACCCAACGTCACCAGAGAGGAGGTACCACCAACAGAAGAGGCCCACAGTGATGACAGCAGCTCTGCGCTCCTGGATCATGATAATCAACCTGGCCCATCAGGGACCTCTGGACAGTCGGTTCCCCTGCCACAGTCCCAACCCACCACAGAGCCTCCCCCTCAGGAAACACCAGCACAGCACCCACCCAGCGGGCCCATACCTCTGTCCCCAGGACACATCAATCAGCAGTGGGTCCACCACTACAGGGACCCCAGGCAACCCCACTTACACAGGACAACAGGGAAGCTGGGAGGACTGCCGTGTGACAGGGGGAGGACAGGCCCAGGGAACCGACCCTCCACGAGGCACTCTCCAACATCATGGGAGCATAACACCATTCCCAGGAGACCATGGGCACAGTACTGGCCAAGTTACAGGAGACCCAGCGGCTGCAGAAGGGACAGGACCTGGGTATCAGGGAGGACCTCACAAAAATCCACACCATCTTGGTCACCATTGCAGGGGTGCTGACTGACATGGGAAAGACCATGAGGGAGGCAGTGGAACAACAAAGGGCCCCTGACACTAGCCAAACCGAGGAACAGCCTTCCACCTCCGCCGGCGCTAGTGGACAGGAGGCCCCACCACAGGACCAACAGGCCACCAGCACCCCACCCCCTGCAGAAGGAGAATCACCCTGCAAACAGTCCCTGTGATTCAGGCAGAAGGGAGAGAACATTGCCAAGACCCCGCCAAGAAATAGGACTCTCCTGATAGTCATCCTTCCGTCCCACTCTTTTACCCCGTCCACCGTGAACTGCCATTGCTCCCCTTCCTATGCCCCCTTGGACAATGCACCTCTGATACCCAGAGACTGGACTCCACCCTGGACTTTACTGCACCATCACCCCAGCCCCTTGCACACACCCCTATACTTATTAGCCTCTAAATAAACACCCTTGAAACAAATACCAATCTGGAGTAAGTCTGATGATTCACAAATGTATTAGAACAACATTATCCAAGCATTGCAACGCATATATACAGTGAAATATACTACAGGATGACCTCTGGTGGGCAGCAGTACATACAGCAGGAGCCAGAATGGGGCACAGAGATCTGAAAATAGAGAATCCAAAGGGAACAGTCAGTGGCCATAGACATAGGGTAAGAGGCTGCCTTGTACAATGTTCAACAGATTACTGAAATGTTAAGTGGAGTTACAATCTCTTACCTGTGTGTCACTGGAAGTACTGCTGTATTATATTTGTTCTGTTGTCAACATCTTCTTCCTCTGCCTCCTCTTCGTCACTGTCCACAAACTCCACCAAGACCATCTCCTGGCACATCCTCCTGCAGAAAAGGCACCTAGCGTCTCAAGGCCAGGTTGTGCAACATGCAGCATGCAACAATGATCTGGTGCACCTTCTTGGGTGAGTAGTAGAGGGAGCCACCTGTCAGATGTAGGCACCAGAACCTGGCCTTCAGGAGGCCAAAGGTTCTTTCTATAACCCTCCTTATACGCCCATGTGCCTCATTGTAACGTTCCTCTGCCTTGTCCTGGCATTCCTCACTGGGGTCAGTAGTCATGAGAGGTTGGGGTAACCAGAGTCACCTGTAAATATAGGGTGACAACTGTTAGACACACACCAACCCTTAGGAGCAATCCCATACCCAGACATTAACATACAGTAGGTGGGGACCTTTGGCTCACCTATTAGCCACACCTGGTGCCTCTGGAGTTGGCCCATCACATATGGGATGCTGCTATTCCTCAATATAAAGGCTTCATGCACAGAGCCAGGATATTTGGCATTCACATGGGAGTTGTACTGGTCCGCGAAACACAACATCTGCACATTCATTGAGTGATAGCTTTTTCTATTCCTGTAAACCTGTTCATTTCTCCAGGAGGGGACAAATGCTACATGTGCACCATCAATGGCACCAATGATGTTGGGGATATGTCCCAGGGCACAACAGTCAGCCTTCACTGTGGCCAAATCCCCCACCTGGGGGAACAGGATGTAGCTGCACATGTGTTTCAGCAGGGCAGACAACACTCTGGTCAACACGTTGGAGAACATTGGCTGAGACATCCCTGATGCCATGGCCACTGTTGTTTGGAAGGAACCACTTGACAGGAAATGGAGCACCTCCAGGACCTGCACTAAAGGGGGGATTCCTGTGGGCTGTCAGATAGTTGAAATCAGGTCTGGCTCCTAATTGGGCACATAGTTCTTTGATTGTGGCACTATCAAGTCTGTATGTGATGATAATGTAACTGTCCTCCACTGTCGCAAGGTCCACCAGGGGTCTGTACACCGCAGGATGCCGCCATCTCATATTCTGCCTCAGTGGTTGAAGCCTATGGAAGAGAACGGTGAGCAGAGGGTCATATTTCCACATCTATTGTACTAATGTTGATTAATTTACTTTACAGAAGCAGTATTTGAACTCGAGAATCAGTTAATGTGCCAATGTCTGCTGTGACGCAGTTAGGTGCCATGCCCTGTGCCCCCCTGAAATGGTGGCTGCCTGACCTGTGAGGAGGATCTGTGTCTGGAAGCGACAATGGCTCAGGTGTCTGGGGGAAAGGGCCCCTGCCTTCACTGTGGAGGAGTTGGAGAAACTGGTAGATGGGGTCCTACCCCAGTACACATTACTCTAAGGTCCTCCAGACAAACAGGTGAGTACACTGTGAGCATGATGCGTTGGCCATGAAGGTATGGAGTGCTGTGGATGTAAGCCACATGTTGGGGGGTGCTGAGGTGTCCTGGCCAGAGTGCAGCATGTAAGGTGGTCAGTGTATGTGCGTCAGGGCATGGGTGGGAACTGGTGGGCAATGAGTATGACGGTCCGGATGGGTGAGTAATTTCCTTTTCTGCTGTCTTTTCCCTCCAGGTCAGCGCCCACCAGAAAAAGAGCATTTGGGGTGCCATCGCCAAGGAGGTGCGGACCCTGAGGGTCTTTCACAGGCAGAGCACCCACTGCTGCAAGAGATGGGAGGACCTGCGCCACTGGTCAAAGAAGACGGCGGAGGCCCAGCTGGGATGGCCTCCCAACGTGGAAGGGGTGCCCGTCGCACCATGACCCCCCTAATGTTCCACATACTGCTGGTGGCCTATCCGGAGTTGGATAGGCGCAAGAGGGCATCACAGCAGCCACAAGGGGGTGCATACAGATTCTGAAAGCTGACTTTGCGCGTGTTAGGATGTACCTGGGGGAGGATGTGGGCTGTGGGTGCCCCTAGGGCAGGGTGATCATGGAAGGGTAGGTCCCTTGTTGGGCAGGCTCTGGAGCACTCCTGCCCCAATGGTGTAAGTGGCCATCTACTACTGGGCAGGGTCCTGTGGGTTTCTGGTGTGCAGATGGTGGCATTAGGCATTGTACCCCATGGGTTGGTGACTGTCTCAGTAAATGGTTGGGCATGGGCTAGTGTATAGGGCTGATCCCTGTGTGTAGTGTACGCCAACGGTGGTGTTGTTGCTGGCATTGACTAAGTGTATCTTCTGTCTCCCCCCCTTCTGTTTTGTCACCCTGTCCTTGTGTGCATTAGCTTAATCTGGCAGAGGAGCAGAGGCACCGGCGACGGAGGGAGCTGCACCCCACATGGGCCTGGAGGCTGAATCCACCGAGGGTGAAGGTGCCATGGGATTGAGGGCGAGAGGAGCACCACAATGGGGACAGGAGGGGAGACCACAGACAGCGACTCCTCCTCCGATGGCAGCTCCCTGGTGGTGGCAGACACCTCTGTGCCCACCCCAACAACAGGTACAGTCGCCACCCCCTTACCAGCAGCCCCTCAGCATGTTTCCTGTGCCCGCTTACCCAGAAGGGTTGGCATCTCCTTCGCCCCAGGCACCTCAGGCCCTGCCCTAGTCAGCCCTGCTGCCCTCAGTGAGGAGGCTATGACCTCCTGAAATCCCTCACTGTTGGGCAGTCAACCATTCTGAATGCCATCCAGGGTGTCAAGAGGCATTTGCAACCAACAAATGCATACCTGGAGGGCATTTACTCTGGCGTGGCGGCCCAACAGAGAGCATTTCAGGCTCTGTCCTCAGCACTTATGGCAGCCCTTGTCCCTGTGTCTAGCCTCCCCCCTCCAACTTCCTCTACCCAGACTCAATCCCCTCAACCTCAGCCTATTCCGAGCACACCTTCAGACCAGTCTTCACCCAAATCACCACACAAAAGTGGCTCAACCAAACATAAGCACCACACTTCATCTCACAGGCACTCACACAAGCAACATTACCATGCAAACACACCAACATCCACTGCTTCCACTGCCCCCCCTCCTCCTCATCGTTCACCTCCCTCCCAGTAGCATCTTCCTCACACCTGCATGCACTACATCTTCATCCACTACCTCCACCACCAGCATGCCCATCACAACACAGCCCTCAATAGCAGTCACCACCCCCACAACCATGCACACATCCCCTGTGTCTTCTCCCAATGTGCCTGTTACCCCTCCTCCCAAAGTACACAAACACAAGCACCCACCCACCCAACAGGCATCCATCTCACAACAGCATCCAGCCCATGCACCTTCACCCAAACTCAGCAGACAGACACCTCCTACAACCACTCCTTCTTCCTCCACTCCCAAACCCTCTCCATCTTCCTGTCGCAGTGTGTCTAAAAAACTGTTCCTGGCAAACATTGACCTCTTCCCTACACCTCCCCCCGTCCTTCCCCTCAGGCCAGGGTGTCCAGATCCCAGGCCAGCACCTCAGCCACCAAGTTGGCGGACGCTGTGGTACCTGCAACTTCCAGAACATCAAAGGGGGCACCCGTGAGGCCAGGCAGTGTGCCACGACCCCTGCAAACGACCAACCCATTCCGAAGAAGGGGCCAGCATGCAGCACGGCCAAGGAGCACGACCCACCCAGCAAAGCCCCCTCCAAAACTCCAGCTGCCAGTGCCAAGGTCCCAGCAGCATCTGCCAAGGTGAGGAAGGGGCAGAAAAGCCAAGGCAAGGCACTTCAGGTCTCAGAGGCTCCAGGTGAGGGCCATGGTACCCCCCATCAGAACCGGCAGCCCCGCCATCTGTACCGCAGCAAGCACTGCCACAAGCACCGCCGCAAGCAGCGCCACCTCCACCACCTGCCCCTCGCTGCCACAACAACTGTCAGCAGCAGCATCCCCAGTGGGCAGCCATCCGAGGCTGCAGGAGATGGCCTGGAGCCTCCAACCACCACTGGAAGCACCCCCATCAGCACCGGCACTACCACCAGTTTGCAGCCTTAGTCGCCGGAGGATGGAGTTTGGCCCTGCCTCCATGGAGTATCATGCTACCTGTTCCCTGCAAATGTAGTGCCTCAGACATACAGGTGAGGGAATTTGAACTGCCACACCCCAAGTGCTGCATCACTGGGCACAAAGGCCCCTCCAGAGCCAGTGGAGAAATGCATCCACTCCCCCTATCCTTGGCAGGATGAAGCAGACTGGGCACAGACCCCCCCCCAGAACCAGTGAAGAAATGCATCCACTCCCCCTATCCTTGGCAGGATGAAGCAGACTGGGCACAAAGCCCCCTCCAGAATCAGTGGAGAAATGCATCCACTTCGCCAATCCTTGGAAGGATGAAGCAGACTGGGCATAAAGCCCCCTTAAGAACCAGTGGAGAAATGAATTCACTTCCCCAATCCTTGGCAGGATGAAGCAGACTGGGCACAATGCCCCCTCAAGAACCAGTGGAGATGCCACCCACTTGAGAGACTGTGGCCTTTGCACTCCCCAGGAGCAAGCAGTGGGCAACCCACCCACTTGAGAGACTGTGGCCTTACACTCCCCAGGAGCAAGCAGTGGGCGACCCACCCATTTGAGAGACTGTGGCCTTGCACTCCCCAGGAGCAAGTAGTGGGCATGGAGCCCCCTCGAGGAGCAGTGGCATAGTACCATCTTCTGGCTGAGGTGCCCCTCCTCCCCCGTCCCTCTGAGGTGCGTGTGTGTTTACGACCTGATGCCCCTGCAGTGTTCTCTCCGTATTGAGGCAGGAGTCAAGTGTGAGCTTGTCCCATGATTTTTGGCCCAGTGGGCCACGGACATTTGCAAAGGACAGTGTACGGCCTTTTGTACATAATGTAAATGTTTGCATATACTGTTTTTCTATTTGTTAAGTGTATCTGCCTATTTCTAAAATATCACTGATTTATCTCAATTATTTTTGTCCTTGCGTTCTTCCAGGGGGTGACGGGGTGTAAATGTAATGTTGATGCATGTGTTTGTGTGTATGGTGTTGTGGGTCAGGGTGGGGGTGTTGCGTGTTGCGTGTGTGTGTCACTCTCTTTTTCCTCCCCCCTCCCCTGTGTGCTAGGTGCAGTACTCACCGTGATCGTCCCCGCCGCCTTTGATATTCCTCGTGTATGAGGAGGTAGACCAGCATCGGCAGGACCTGCAGCTCGGGCTCCATGGCGTCCTGGTTCTTCGTTGATTGTCGAGAGGTGAGTGGTTTCCCTTCCAAAGACTGTTTATGCCTTGCTTTTGATGCATTGGTACCGCCCTGGAAAAGCTGGCAGATTGGTGGATTGTAATAGGGTGGGAGGTACATTGTCTTGCGCCTGTCTGTTGGCGGTGACCGCCGCGGTGTTTGTTGCTACCGCCGTGGCGGTCGGAGTGTTAAAGTGGCTGTCTATGTTGACGGTTTCCGCTGTGGTCGTGATCCCATTTTTTTTACCGCCTGCCTGTTGGCGGTATTACCGCTGCTTTAACACCGACCACCAGGGTTGTAATGAGGGCCTTTGTCTCCTAAGTTAAGCCTTGTTACTCATTGCCAAGCTACCAAGGGTTGAGCTGGGATTAATTTATTGAGACCTAACTGGACCTTGTGGGGGTTAGTGGCCTATTGCTCAGTGCAGGCCCTTACCTGCCCTTACCAATAATCCACTTTCCAACACTAACCCTGATACCTTGATCTTAAATATAAGGAAGGCAGTTTCAGCGTACAAGGTCTCTTCCCTTGAAGGATAGAGGCTGGAGTCAGCAGGGCAGCATATCAGTCACAGATCACAGCAGTTCTGTGATCAACTGACGTGAGTGCTCCTACCAGAGTATAGTATGGCTATTTTTATAATATATAACTCTCTTATCACTCTGAGACAGAGGTGCAGAACTATTACTGTGGTTCGTCTAGCACAAATAGGTTGCCTCCTAATAAGCACAGAAAAAGAAATCAAAGTATTATGTTCTGATTGTATGTCCCCGGGCTGAATGTGCACGCTACAGGGTGACCATACCTTCCAGGAATAAATGAATAGACAGCACATTCTTATGTCAGAGGGAAAATATGTGTAAAATCACCATTTAGAAAAGATGACAAGCTAAAGCTGGAATCTAAAATGGAAACCTAAGGTGGGCCATGCAATGGGGGGAATGCAGCCGCCTCTTTTACCCTTAATTGGACCTGGCGACTCTATCCTTGGGGACAGTATAAACTAAAGGGCATGGAGCCATGTGCCCCCCTCCGCAACCCTTAAAAAGCTCCAGGGGCCTTATTCTAGGTGAAAAATACAATTAAACAGAGGTGTGGGGCATGCAGCCACCCTCTGCAACTCTTAATAGGCTCTGGGGACTACATCCCCCTTGGCCAAATCCAATTAAAAAGGGGCAAGAGGATGCATACCCCTCCTCCTCAATCCCTCTTGGGTACTGGAGACCGCATTCCGGGGACCATAATTTTAGGTGAGGGGGCATGGAGGCCCCTCTCCCCGAGCTTTATCAGGTCCCTGGGTCCCCATCACCCAGGGTCAAACCCAATTGAAAATGGGAGAGGACAAGTGGACCATCTACCTGAGTCTTCTTGGGCTGCAGAGACCATGTCCCAGATCCACATTAAATAAATAAGGGAAAGGAGCATGAGGTCTCCTTCTTGAGCCTCAATATGCCCCAGGATCCCCATCCCCCGGGACCAAGTAATTACTAATGGGTGGGGGTATGTGACCCCTCTCGGAGCCTAATTAGGCCCCAGGGACCCGATTCCCTTGGGCCAAAAATGTAAATACATGGGAGTCAGGCTGCACAGCCTTCCTCCCTGAGCCTTTATTGGCCCTGGGAGCACCATCCCACAGGGCTGTGTCTCATTTAAAAGGAGAGGGCATCTGCATGACCATCCTTCCTTGAGCCTTATGAGGCTCAAGGAACCCCATTTCCCAGGGCCATGATTTTTTTTTAAAGGGGAAGGAGGCTGCATGGCTGCCCTCACAGATCCTTGTTAGTCCCTGGAGATCCCATAACCCAGGGCCACATATACATTAAAAGGGGAGGGGAGCTGCTAGGGCCCCCCTCTTTGAGCCTATTATGTCTTAAGGACATCTTCCCCCGGGTGTGTATTTATAATAGGTGGGTGCTACAGTGCCCATCAAGGGCACCCACTATGCACACATTGAGGGTGGAGTGAAAGCCACAGGCCCCGAGGCCCCAGCTGGCTCCCTGCATTGAGAAGGAGCCAGCATTGTTCCTGCTTGGAGGGAGCAGCAATTAAGCTTCGACATTTGGGTGGGAGCAATATCATTTTCTGTGTCCCTGCCTGCATCAGCGCGGGCAGGAACACAGAATACAAGTCGGCTCCCAGCAGGCTGGAGAATTTTTCAAGCTCCCACCTGATGGGAGCAGACTTTATCTTTGCCTTTGTTTAGCATGAGGTTAGAAAATGTTCCTACCAGAGGAGAGCAAACACATGCTTCCCTGCCTTTTCTGGTGAGGGTAGGGGACCATTGTGTTCCAGGGGTAGGCTACCTGGGACACAACTACTCAGGCGGCCCCAGGGGAACAGGTCCATTAAACTCAGGGAGTGGGGTCACACTGCTCCCTTTCCTTTAATTTAAATGATGGCTCAAGGGGATGTTGTCCTTAAGACCTTTCAAAGGCTTGTTGACAGGGGCTGCATGGACTCCCTACCCCTTAATGAACACATTGGGCCCTCAGAAATAGGACCCTGGGGCTGAATTTGACTTAGAGAAGGAGAGCCTGCGCCCCCTTCCTCTAAGCATTTAAATTGGGTCTGCGGGAATGGGGTCCCCAGAGCCAAACTTTGCTTGGGGAGGGAACCACGCACACTCTTCTACTTAATAAATGGATTAGTCCTTGAGGGATGGGGTCCTGAGGACCAAATATGGCCTGGGAATAGGGACTGCGTGTGCCCTTCCCCAATAAATATAGAACAGGCCCAAGGTGCCTTTTTTTTTTGTTGCTATTATCCTGTGGGACTCCAGCGGGATTGCAGCAAAATTTGCTGATTTGTTTTTTGTTTCAGGACCCAGGGGAGTCCTATTGTGTCTTCCTCATGGGACCTAGGGGGCAGGGTATCCCTCTACTACCCCCCCATATTATTTTTTTAAGTTCAGGATAGGGGACTAAGGGCCAGATGTAGCAAACGTTTGCGAGTCGCAAATGGCCCGAATCACTATTTGCGACTCCGCTAAATCGGAAATGGGATGCAAAAATCCCATTACCGACTCGCAAAAAGCGATGCGAGCCGTTACCGACTCGCAAAATGTGCGACCCCATTTTGTGACCCGCAAATAGGAAGTCGCAATTTGCGAGTGGCAAACCATATGCAATTGCAACTCGCAAATTGCGACTAGTCGCAAAAAGCCCAGTTTGCATGTCCCATTTACCACTAACTCAGAGCAGGTGGCAATCATTACCAAAGTATAAAAGGAGACCCAGAAGGCATCTGGGTTACTCAAGATGGCGGAGATATACCTTATAGCAGTGAGGAGGAGAGTCCACGCAGCCCAGCAGAGGAGGAGAAGGAGCCAGAGACAGGAGAAGATTTACAGAACAAGCAGACTCTTTTTCAGCAAACTGAGGAAGAAATCTATGACAAATACAGACTTAGCAGCGCAACTATACTAGAATTAATTGAATTACTCAAACCACAGCTAGAACGCCAGACGCTGCACGGCTGCGCCATCCCTACGCATGTGCAAGTGCTATGCTCACTGCACCTCTTGGCCTCGGGGAGCTATCAGGGGGTCATTGCTGTGGCAGGTGAGGTATCCCAAAGTGCACTATCAAGGTTCCTCAGGGCATTCCTAGATGCCATACTAACACACATGTCTCACTACATATACCTACCCAGGAATGAGGCAGAAATTAACAGTACCAAGTTGGACTTTTACCGGATTGCCAACTTTCCCCATGTCATAGTGTGTGTAGATGGGACACATATTCAAATATGCCCTCCTGCAAACCTGGAATATCTGTCCCGCAACATAAAGTGTACCCACTCACTCAATATTCAGGTTGTTTGTGACGCCCATTATGTCATCACTGACATTGTAGCAAAATTTCCAGGCAGTACTCATGACTCCTACATTTTTAGGCACAGTGGGATACACCAACGCCTGGAACGTGGGGAGTTTGGAGACGGATACCTCCTAGGTAGAGCTGCATACACCTTGTAGACATACACACAGATCAATGTGCACACCAACCAGGACTTTCTAACAGTGTACTGTTTGTGCCCAACAGGTGACAGTGCATATGCACTACGGCCATGGATAATGACTCCGTACTTAACACCCAGCAATGAATGTGAGAGACGATACAACAGTGCACATAGGAGGACCAGGAACCTGATTGAACGCACCTTTGGATTGCTGAAAGCACGGTTCAGATGCCTCCACCGAAGTGGAGGTGCCCTCCAGTATACCCCCATAACGGCATTCAAAATTGTTGTCGCATGCGCTATCCTGCACAACATTGCCACCCGACGTGGGCTACCTCTCACCCCTGCAGACCCAGATTCTGAGGATGAAGAGCAACCACATCGCCATCATGGGGATCGGAGCATGGCAAATCAAGGCAGACTGAGACGGCAACACATCGCAACCCAGTACTTTGGAAGGTACATGTCAACTTCAACCATACTCACCTATTGACCAAAGACTCCATTTGTTAAGTGGAACAATAAAATGATTTAATATGTGCAGAAATTGAACTATTTACAATGACAAACTGTTCAGGGAGTTCAGAAAGCCAACCTGGCATGGGGCACATTGCCATCATGTGCCCCAACATCAGGGACAGTGTTTAGTTTATGGCCTACGGCGGCCTCTGCCAGCCTGGCTGGTCCCAGGTTGTTCAGCAGTGCTCTGCCTCGTACTCCCACTCCGGAGCACCCTGGTGTCACCAGCAGAGACACTGCTCACAGTGGAGCCCTCTTCGCTGTCCTGTGGGGTGTCCCCTGTACCCCTGGACACATGCCGTGCCTCCATGAGGTCGATCACATGGGTGATCCAGCCCAGGCCTGTTGCCACATCACCTGCAAAGTGGCCCATTTCCACCTGGAGGCCGACTGTTCTTCTTGACAGCCCAGTGGTGTTGACTGCCAGTCTGCAAATTGAGGAGGCCATCCTGTCCAGCCTCTGGAGCAGCTGGCGGTCCCTGCCCCGCCCACCCTCGCTCTGTGACAGCAGTCCAGCCACCAGTTCACGCATGGACAGGGCTAGGTCCCCAGTGTTGTTGCCTATTACGTCCAGTTGTGCATGGAGCTGCTGCATGCTGTTTTCATTGCTCCTTACAAAGCGGTGCAGAACTCCACTAATCCTCCCTAACATTTGGTTCTGCAGGCGCTGACCACGTAGCAGTTGTGCTTCTGTCATGGTTGTGGATGGACGCCCTGACTCGGCCTGCAGCCCTGCTCTCCTCAACCTGCGTCGCCTGCGCAGCGGTGGATGCCCTGTGAGATGTGCCGTGGCACTCCTGGCTGTTGCTGGTGCAGCCTCCGGAACCACTGTTTCAGCAGGTGTTGTCATCAAGGGGATGGTGTTGGTGGTGCAGGTGGGAGTGGTGGCTGCTCCTGTGCTTTCCTCATGGGGCTGGCTGACTGTTGGCACCTGGCTGCTGTGGCTGGTGGTGGGGTCTTGTGGGAGACCTGTGGGACATGGTGGAACAGACTGTCTGTGTCTACTATCTGTTGCACACTTCCTAATAAACATTTGCCTATTGACTGCCTACTTGACTACATTGCCCATAATGCATCATGCTGGTATATGCTACCCTGAAATGGAGCTATCTTGGTTTTGCATGCCCCTGTGTACATGGTGGCTGGGGGTATGGCATTGATGGGGGTACAGGCATATCACATGGTACTCACCGGTTGATGTCCTGGGCTCAGAGGTGTCCAGATCTCCGAATCCTGTTACAGCCTCCTGCTCCAGGGTCTCCTCCACCCTTTCCTCCAGGGGTGTGGGTGGTGGTATGGATGATGGTCCCCCTTCTGTGCCTCTCATCTCCCGGAGCCTTTCTGCCACCCTCTCCTTGGTCCGGGAGCGGAGGTCATACCACCTCTTCTTTATCTCATCAACACTCCTGTGGCTGACCCCCAGGGAGTTCACCTTTTCTTGAATATCCTGCCAAATTCTTTTTTTAGTAGAGTCTGGCATATTAAGGGCTGCCTTCCCAAATTGCTCATCATGGTGCTGACAGCATTCCTCTGTCAGCACCTCCAGCTCCTTCTCAGCAAATTTCAATTTCCTCTTTCTGGTAGTGTCAGCCATTGTTGCTGTTGCTCTGTTTGCAGTTCTGCTGTTAAAAAGGGTGTGGTCCTCCCTCCTCCCAGGTGTATTTGTAAACTTCCTGGCTGTGATGTCATCATCATTTGCCAGGAAGTGTTTCCAGAGTGTTCTGGAGTGGTTTCTGGAGTGTTCTGCAGCACCTGCAATCAATTTTCATGCAAAAAGTGACCTCGCAGACAGCGGACTCGCTATCTGCGTTGCGACTCCGGGTGCGAGTCGCAATTTGTCCCCGAAAGTTGTACCTGCATTCCTATTAGCGACACGCAAATTGAGAGTCGCACATGCTCGAAAATTGCGAGTCGCTAATTTTTTGGTACCTACATCTGGCCCTAAGTCCCTGACTCCTGTAATGGCTGACAGCAACATTTTTCTCATGTTGATATCATGACATCATTGATGACATCTCAAATGACATCACTGGTGGAAAACAAGCAAAACAGGGCTGATTTTGCCCTTATTATGAGCTCTCTGAAGTTATAGATCATTTGCCTATGGCTGGGTCCAAACTGAGGTGGCATGGTGGATGAAAAATTATTAATTCAGATGCAGACCCAAGTGACTGTCAGTGGCTGAGAATAATTAATGTATTCATCAATCACTTTGTTCTTGTTGTTGCAGTTGCCGCCGTTAGTGTAATAGGTATGCCCAGACATGGATACCATGCTCACTGTGTCACTGAAATCAAGCTATACTTGGCTAATGAGCCCATAATAAGGGCTGTTTGTTTTCTGGTTCACAGAGGACCCGGCCTGGCAGTTCAGGATGGACTGTTCTGATTTCAGCTGGGTCAGGGCTGATTTGCATATGGCTGGGTCCAGACTGGGGAGACATGGTGGGCAAAAAAGGATGGATTGAGATGCCGCCCAAGTGATTGCCAGTGTCTGAGATTAATTCAAGCATTACATCCATCACCTTGTTGTTGCATTTGCTACCCTAAGTGCAACAGTACTCCCAGGTATGGGTCCCATTCTGACTGTGCTAATGGAATTAAGTTATACCTGGCTGTTGAGCCCGTAATAAGGGCACATCCAGTTGTGAGTTGATTGTTTTCTTGATCAGGGAGAACCTGGCCTGGTAGTTCAGACTGGACTATTCCAACTAGAGAAGGTTCAAGGCTGATTTGCATATGACTGGGTCCAGACTGAAGTGGCATGGTTGGTGAAAAATTATGCTTTCGGGATGTGGTCTAAGTGACTGCCAGTGTCTGGCAATTCAAGCTTTTCACTCATCACCATGTTGTTGCTGCAGTTGGTGCCCTTGGTGCATTGGGTATGCCCAGACATGGGTCCTGTTCTCACTGTGCTACTGGAATTAAGCTATACCTAACTGATGAGCCCATAATAAGGGTGAACTGGTTCTTGGTTGCTTGTTTTCAGGACCATGAAGGAATTGGCTTGACAGTTCTGGCTGGACTAGTTTGACTGATGCAGGGTCAAAGCTGATTTGCACATGGCTGGGTCCAAATTGATGTCACATGAACTAAACTTAGAATCTTGGGCTATGTGTGCTTGGGTGTATGTTTGAGAGTCCACCAAATGTAAAAATGATGTGGATGAGTACATCCTTTTGAGTAAATATGTCAGCCATGTTTCAATGATTCTCCTGCTCTAAACTCAGATTCATGTTTTCTCCAGACTATTTTTTTACCATGTCATTGATCATCTGGTAAAGATTTATTATGTACAGGTACACACCCGCTCTCCTGTTTTCTCCGGTCCCCTTCCTTTTATCCTCACAAGATATCTATATTGTTTCCAGAGAACATCCCTGCTGCAATTTCTTGCAAACATGCTGACTGTATTTGTCTACATCTTTTAATCAGGATTTATGAAGGAAGGAAGTGGAAGAAGGGCTCCCAAACACTGTCTCTATATGCTTCTTCAAGGTTCTGTGGGACAGATTCACAAATATGTAAGATAAGGCAGCAAAACAACAAATGTTGCTGCACTGTGTTGCACAAGATGGGGGAGCAGGACAGTGGCTACAAGTATATGATGATGTTTCTCTCATCCCCTAAATTGGTGCTCTTTGAGCCTGCCTTGTGCCACACATACCTCCTTGCACCATAGTACAGGGGTGTTTGCATTGTGTGTAGAATAGGTTTGGGTCTGGAAGGCTATACATCCAGTACAAAATGCTATGCTTAGGCTCACTTAAAAAATGTTTCCACTTTCGCCGTATAGTAGATCACACATGCAATATTGGTAAAGTTAGGAGTAATAAAAACATTTCACCATTTTCATGCCTGCATTAAAGAGGTGTTATTTTCTGCTGCAAAGCCCTTTCTACTATTGTTAGTACATGGGACTTTGGGTAAAATAACAAGATTGGTTGCATGGAAAATCCATGTAACACCCATAGAATGCTCCCTGGATGAAAAATGTCACAAAGAAGCACAAAGCGCCATATGAGTTACTTTCTGACAACTTTGCAGCGCTAAAGAAATGTTTAATACGAATAACATTTTGTTTATGACTCTGTAACACATTTGAGGTTATTTCAGCATATATACTCAAAGTTGATTGTTTGATCTCACTTCAGACTTAATAAAATTTACTTTCTCTTCATTTCTTATTTTTTTACTAAGTCCTTCCTCTAATTATGTCTGGAAGCAATATGGCATGTATGGTATAAGTAGGGCCATTGGAATAACGCATAATTTGCTGCATTATCTTCAAATTTTACCAACATGTTTGTTTCTAGCTCAGACTGATCAAAAGTTACTAGATGTGTGGTGACGTGGTTTGTCTGAGTGGAAGAGTGCTCCTCTAAACGTTGTGCTGGATTTTTGCTTGTTGGTGTAGGAAAGTACAATCTTCCTTGGCATGTTACCCCCATTTTTACCTGTATGTCAGTATGTTTTTGCCTGTCTCACTGGGATCCTTGTGGTCAGGACCCAGTGCTCATAATTTATGGCCTAATGTGTATGCCTGTGTAGTGCCTGACTGTGTCACTGAGGCTCTGCTAACCAGAACTTCAGTGCTTATGCTCTCTCTGCTTTTAAATGTGTCACTGTAGGCCAGTGACTTAATTTACCAATTTCAATTGGCATACTGGACGACCATTATAAGTCCCTAGTATATGTCACCTAGGTACCCAGGGCATTGGGGTTCCAGGAGATCCATACGGCCTGCAGCATTTCTATTGCCACCCATAGGGCGCTCAGGCAAACCCTTCCACAGGCCTGCCATTGCAGCCTGCGTGAATAACGCACACGTTATTTCAG
Organism: Pleurodeles waltl; assembly: GCF_031143425.1. Lineage (NCBI taxonomy): Eukaryota > Metazoa > Chordata > Amphibia > Caudata > Salamandridae > Pleurodeles > Pleurodeles waltl. The sequence goes on from NC_090447.1 coordinate 591,046,626, forward strand.
AGCCATTTTCACTGCACTTAAGTAACGTATAAGTCACCTATATATCTAACCTTCACTTGCTGAAGGTTAGGTACAAAGGGCCTGATTACAACTTTGGAGGAAGGTGTTAATCCGTCCCAAAAGTGACGGATATACCACCAGCCGTATTACGAGTCCATTATATCCTATGGAACTCGTAATACGGCTGGTGGTATATCCGTCACATTTGGGACGGATTAACACTTCCTCCAAAGTTGTAATCAGGCCCGAAGTTACCAAGTGTGAGGGCACCCTTGCACTAGCTAAGGTGTCACCACATAGTTCAGGGCCATTTCTCCGTACCTTGTGAGTGCGGGGACGCCATTACACGTGTGCACTACATATAGGTCAATACCTATATATGGCTTTACAGTGGTAACTCCGAATAATGCCATATAACATGTCTAAGATCATGGAATAGTCCCCCCATTCCAAATCTGGTATTGGGGAGCCAATTCCATGCATCCTGGGGGCTCCACCATGGACCCCCAGTACTGCCAAACCAGCTCTCTGAGGCTTGCACTGCAGCTACAGCTGCTGCCACCTCACAGACAGGGTTCTTCCCTCCTGGGGTCTGGGCAGCCCAGTCCCAGGTAAGCAGAACAAAGCATTTCCTCTGAGAGCAGGGTGTTACACCCTCTCCCTTTGGAAATAGGTGTTACAGGCTGGGGAGGGGTAGCCTCCCCCAGCCTCTGTAAATGCTTTGAAGGGCACAGATGGTTCCCTCCTTGCATAAACGAGTCTACACCGGTTCATGGATCCCTTCTCCCTTGCTCTGGCGTGAAACTGGACAAAGGAAAGGGGAGTGACCACTCCCCTGTCCATCGCCATCCTATAGGTGGTGCCCAGAGCTCCTCCAGTGTGTCTCAGACTTCAGCCATCTTGCTTTGCAAGGTGTGGGGGCACTCTGAAGGGTTCTGAGAGACCAGTGCCAGCAAGTGATGTCAGAGACCCCTCCTGATAGGTCCAAACCTGATAAGGTAGCCAATCCCCCTCTAATGGCTATTTAGGGTATCTCCTGTGGGTTCTCTTCAGATTCTGCTTGCATGTTTCCTTCAGGAATCCTCTGCAACAACTTCAGACTCTTCTGACCTCGGATCAACCGCAGCCTGCTCCAAGAAACACTGTAACTGCAAAAAGTGTCTACAAGAGACACTTTTCTTCAGCAACCTCAGCTCCAAGTCAGCAACTGCAACAGTTTCCACAGTGTGCACACTCTGGGGACTCCCTGTCTTCATCCTGCACCAGAATAACTGAAGAAATCTCCCCTGCTCCAAGCAGGCACCTTCCAAGATGACGACCTGTACCCTGGGACTCCTCTGACAGTGACGAGTGTGCTCCTAAGGACACAGAGGGTGGACATCATAGGCATAGACAGTCCTGAGGTCCTGCTGCCGCAATTTGGAGGAGGTAAGACCTTGCCTTCCCTAAGAGCGACAGTACCCCTTGTATACTTCGTCTTCTTCACCTCCTGAGGCCTCTGTGCACTCTTTGCAAAATTCCTTCATGCACGTTCTGGCCCAGGTCCCCAGCACTCCATCCTGTGACCTCAACTCGCTGAGTTGTTCTCCAGCTGCATGGGGACTTCTTTTGTTGTGCTGCGTTAACTGCATTTGGCACCTCCTTTGTCCCCAGATCCTGCGACCTCCAGGGGTGCTGGCTGGCATCATGAGGGCTCTCTAAAGTGCTGACAGCACCCTCTTCCTCTCACACAGTTGAGGCCCCCAGGTCCATCCAGCGCCATTTTGATGCAAAATGCACTTTTTTCATAGCCAAGGCTTGTTGGCGACTTCCAACACAAAATCATGTCTGCAACCATCTTCTCGCCGTGGGACATCTTTTGCATCATGCAGGAACCTGCTGGCATCTTCCTAGGGTGCATTTCTGCAGTCTTCAACTAACCGTGGATTCTTCTTTTGCACCCTCTTGTGGGTTGGCAGGGGATCCTGTCCTTCCTGGAACTTCTTTCGACTTCTGGACTTGGTCCACTTCATTTGCAGGTCTTCAGGTTCAGGAATCCAGCAGTTGTCCTTTGCAGACTTGGTTGGCTGCTGCAAAAGTCCAATCACGAGGTGTAGTGTGTCCTAAGGAAACTTGCAGTACTTTACTCCTGCTTTTCTGGGCTCTGGAGTAGGTTAATGTACTTACCTTTACTGTATTCTTACTCTCCCAGAGATTCTGCACACACTACACTTGTCTAGGTTGGAATTCGTGATTCACATTCCACTTTCTTAGTATATGGTTTGTGTTGCCCCTAGACCTATTTTCACCCATTGCAATCTATAGCATTTCCTATTGTTTGCATTGTGCTATGACTATTCACTTGTCTAATTTTGGTGTCTAATGTATATATTGTGCATAATACTTACCTCCAGAAGGAGTATTGTTTCTAAGATATTCTTGGTGCTGTGTCACCCAAATAAATACCTTTATTTTGGTAACACTGAGTATTGTCTTTACTTGTGTTTAAGTACTGTGTAACTATAAGTGTCATTGCAGGAGCTTTCCATGCCTCCTAGTTCAGCCTAAGCTACTCTGCTATAGCTACCTCTATCAGCCTGAGCTGCTAGAACACTAGTACATTTCACTAATAAGGGATAACTGGATCTGTTATAAGGTGTAAGTACCCAAGGTACCCACTTCAAACCAGGCCAGCCTCTTGCAGTTGGCCTAAGGACTCTGTGCACTTTACCACTGCTCCCAGTGCTAAAGTGCTTGTGCTCATTCCACTAAACATGGTCTGATTGGCACATACCTGTCAGGCATATTTAATTTGCTTGTAGGTCCCTTGTAGAGTGATAAACCATATACCCAAGACCTGTAAATTAAATGCTATCAGTGGACATCCAGTGCTTACTGTGCCACCCACTTAAACAGCACTTCATAATTGCCCCAGGTCTGCCATTGCAGCTTGAATGCAGTGTCCACTGCCATGTCAACTTGGCATTTAAAACCCCTTGCCAAGCATTAAACTCCCATTTTGTTACATATAAGTCACCCCTAAGGTACAGCCTGGGTGACTGCCTGGGTAGCCCATAGGGCAGGCTGCTGTATAATGAAAAGGGAGGACATACATATCCTAGTGGTGAAAAACTCCCAAATTCGTTTTACACTACTGTGAGGACTACCTTTCCCATCTGATAACATTGGAGATCCCTTATCATATTCTCTAAGCTGTAGTTCTTAAAACATAGGTGGTAGATATGTAATGTTTGACATCTCTGAACTTGTAATGATAAACCATTTTTAATAGTCAAGTGGGATTTATCATTACATGTTTTAAAATGCCACTTTTGGAAAGCCGATTTTCCTGCCCTTAGCCCTCTGTGCTTGGAGCCTAGCTTCGGTCACATGGCTGGGTTTAACTGACTGTTGAGACTGTGTGAATTCACCCCAGAGAGTCACACAATAGTGGGAATAGCAGAGACTGAAAGGGCCATTAACTGACTTGATCGCAGGTGGAGCTAAGCACAGCCCCACTTGCACCTGAATACCCTGGGCTCTGCCACCACACAATAGGCATAACTGCCCTATATTGTCAGTGCAGTCAGCTAGAAGTCAGGGTAGGGTGGCAGGCATCTCCTTGAACTTCAAAGAACCCTTCTGGAAACGTTTTCCAACTTTTAGGATATAAGTAGGGCTCTCAGTTCTACTCTTCAGTTCACCCCTGGAACTGCGGAAGGACTCTCAGAGGACTGCCTGCTGCTGTGACCTTCTGTGCATTCTATCAGACTGCTGCTGTACCTTGAAGGACTGCTCTGCAGCCTGGAGCTTACTTTTAACCTTCAGAGGTCAACCCTACTGTGGAGCCCTACATCTTCACCTGCACCCAGGACTTCAAAAGTAACTCCAATGGCTAGTTTAGCAGGCCTCCTGTTCAGAGCAACAGGGACAAAACAGGCTCCTGCCATTTTGAACCTGTACCCAGCCTAAGTGAGTCTTTTTTTATGTTTAATAATGCTTTATTGAATAAGTTAGTATACACTGGTACAATAGAATAAATACATTGTAACTAGAAGAAAAAAATAAATAAAAAATAATCATAAAGATAATTATATCTATAAGAAACAATTTGTATACACAACCAGACTATAATATTGTACCGTAGAATAATAGCATTTTTTGTCATGTTTAATTAAAGAAAGAAAGAGAAGAGAGAAAGGAAAGAAAAGAAAAATTAAAACAATGCAACATAAAAATCACATAGTTACCATAAAGCAACCATTAAGTATTAACAGTAGTATGAAAGGTCTTGTGTTGCGAAAGGAAAGAGGTGAGAGGAAGCCAAAGCATGTCCCTTTTAATTAACAGTTGAGTAGTATTAGCATTTGCTCGATCCATTCTGTGATTATAACAGATCAGATTCCACCAAGTTGCAACAGATATTTTCGTAGTATCTTTCCAATTAGAAGTTATAATTTGCAGTGCACTAGCACTGAGCAAATCAGCCAATTCACCAAGCAGTGGTTGGGAATACCAAATAGATGAAGTACCACCCAAAAAAAAATGTAATATATTGAAAGGTGCATTGATGGAGAAAATCTGATTAACTTTATCCCAAACTTGTTCCCAAAAAGTATGAACTGCAGGGCACTCAAAAAACATGTGCATATAATGACTGTTTTCTTTAGAGCACAACCAACACTTGCTATCTGTAGTAAGTTTAAATTTATAAAGATCTACAGAAGTATAGTACAACCTATTATAAAAGTAAAATAACGTTAGGGTTGTAGATGCTGAACGGGATAGTGCATGGAGTTTTGACCATATTTTGTTCCATGTAGATATAGGAATGTTTTGATTGAACTCCTGCTCCCATGCTAATTCTATTTTAGATTTTGGTCTCACAAGACTTGTATGTGTAAGGGTTCTGTATATAAAGGATGCTGGGACTTTTGAGGAAAAATTATAAGGTTGGGAATTAGGCTGTGTAGAAGAAGGAGCCTCCAAAGATTGAGACAATACGTTATAGAGGATAGCAAAGAGAGTTTGATATTGCACAGCGTAATACGTGGAGATATGAAATGTCTGTTGAATATCTTGAAATTCAAGTACAGCATTATCTAGAATTAAATGATCTAAAGTTATAAGGCCTTTGAGCATCCACTCTTTCCATACTAAAATTCTATTATGAAATGTAATATCATTATTGTACCATATAGGAGTTTGCCTGAGGTTCTCATTTGAGAAGTGAGAAGCAAGAAGTAATGGCCTGGCAATAGAAATAGAATGAGTTATTATCAGAGAGAAAAGAGATTTAGGAGGTTTTGAAAGCCGAACTGCATCTCTAAATGTAAATGGTGTAATTTGTGAGTGTTCCAATTGACTCCATAGAGAGGTCCCTTTATGAAAAGTGGGAGAGGGGGACAACCATACTTGTTTTAAAACAAATGCAGAGTGATATCTTCTAAGGCATGGAAAATTTACACCTCCATTATCTCTAGATTCCTGCAGTTTGACTAGAGATATACGAGATTTACGTTTGTTCCATAAAACTTTCATAAATAATGCATTTATAGTTTTTTTTAAAACTAGAAGGAAGTTTAACTGGGAGCATTGATAAATACAAATTTTAAATGGGCAACAACATCATTTTAATTGTGGCCAGTCTTCCCCACCAAGTTAAATAAAGAGGATACCATCTGTCAAGTAATTTCAAAATCCTTGACTCTACCTCTTTGAGATTAGTTCGAATAGTGTCTTTAAGAGAGTTGGAATAGGATATGCCCAGGCATTTGATATGCTTAGAGTTCAACGTGAAACCAGTATCTTTAAACATGTCTGGTAGACCGTAAGCATTTAATGGCAAAACCTCTGATTTATCTACATTAAGCTTATAACCTGAGACACTTGAGTATTCTTGTAATAAGTTACAAAATTCAGGAATAGTCTTTTGAGGATTAGAGATAAAACGTAAAATATCATCAACATAAACTGTGAATTTAATCTCAGTGTCTTTATGCTTAAAACCATAAAAAGCAGATGACCTACGTATTTTCTCTAGAAGGGACTCAAGGGCTAATATAAATAACAGAGGTGATAGAGGACAACCTTGTCTAGTACCTCTGTGCAGTGGGAAGTAATGGGATTGTTTACCATTAACTAAAATTGATGTAGAGGGTGAAGAGTATAAAAGTCTTATAAGTTTAATAATATAAGGACTAAAACCATGCCATTTTAACGCTCCAAACATAAAATCCCAACAAACTCGATCAAAGGCTTTTTTTAGCATATAGAGTTATGGCAGCTATAGGATCCCTGGACTTAGAGGCAAGATGAATAATATTGAGAAAAGTTCTAGAATTATCCGATATGTATCGCCCCTTAACAAAACCTGACTGATGAATGTCTATTAAGTCTGGGATAAAATGATTAATCCGTAAGGCTAGGACTTTTGCAAAGATTTTATAGTCGACATTAATAAGGGATATATGTCTGTAATTACCGCATTTGGATAAATCCTTATCCTTCTTAGAAATCAAACACAACATAGCTTCAGAAAAAGTGCCCTTTGCTTGATCTTTTGATATGAAATTTTGTATAAGTGTTAATAGCTTTGGAACTAAAATAGATGCAAAAGTTGAGTAAAATTCTATTGATAAGCCATCTGGGCCAGGAGCCTTATCTTTAGGAAGCTTGGTAATGGCATTTTTAATTTCTGTTTCAGATAGGTCAGAGTCTAATGGTGACAAATCTACTTTTTGTTTCGAAGGAATAGAGTGGATGAAGGTATCTACTTCAGTCATATTAGGAGTATTTTCTGGAGTATATAATGTGGTATAATAGTCGGTAAAACATTCCAGGATTTTTGAATCTTTAGTGTGACTGTTTCCAAGTGTGTCTGTGATAACAGTAATTTTAGACTTTTATTTTTTCATCTTTAACTAATTTGCCAATAGTTTACCTGCTTTATTTTTCCCCCCATAAAATTTTGAATTTATTTTGAGTAGGGTTCCACATGCACTTTCCAAGGAATACTTATTGTATTGTAATTTAGCATCAATCAACCTGGATAAGGTGTCTGGTTTGTTAGATGAGAAATATTCATGCTCAAGACATTTTGGGGGTCATTCTGACCATGGCGGTCCAAGACCGCCAGGGCCACGGATGACTGAAGCACCGCCAACAGGCTGGCGGTGCTTCATTGCCCATTCTGACCGCTGCTGTAAAGCCGCGGTCGGAAAACCGGGTCCGGCGGTTTTCCGCCGGATTTCCCCCGGTTGGGCGAATCCTCCATGGCGGCGCTGATGGGGATTCTGACCCCCTTCCCGCCAGCCTGTTTCTGGCGGTTTTTACCGCCAGGAACAGGCTGGCAGGAACGGGTGTCGTAGGGCCCCTGGGGGCCCCTGCACTGCCCATGCCACTGGCATGGGCAGTGTAGGGGCCCCCTAACAGGGCCCCAGCCTGCTTTTCACTGTCTGCCTAGCAGACAGTGAAAAGCGCAACGGGTGCAACTGCACCCGTCGCACACCTGCAACACCGCCGGCTCCATTCGGAGCCGGCTTCTGTGTTACAGGCCCCTTTCCCGCTGGGCCGGCGGGCGCTACCTTAGGTTGCGCCCTCCGGCCCAGCGGGAAAGTTAGAATGGCCCGAGCGGTCTTTTGACCGCGGGGCGGCCGAATGGCGGTTCCCTCCAGGAGGGCGGCGACCGCCGCCCGCCGGGGTCAGAATGACCCCCTTTATTTGTGTGAGCAATTGAGAGGAAACTATAGATTTTTCTTTCTTTTTAATGGCAACATAATCTACAATAAAGCCTCGAGCAGTAGCTTTAAATGCATCCCATATAAAGTTCATCTGAGTATCAGAAGGTAAATTGTGCATTAAAAAGTCTTTAGCAAACATTGTAAATTGTTCAATAAATAAATAATCTTGCAATAAAGTGTTATTAAACCTCCAGCGATTAGAGAAGGAGGAATTTCCTGAAAGGTTCATATCAATTATTACTGGGGCGTGATCTGATAAAAGAATAGACCCAATATCAGCATGTAGAATTGTTTGTATAACACTTTGTGTAGCAAATATATAATCTATTCTAGAATATGAGTGATGTACTGGAGAATAAAACGTGAATTCTAATACATCTGGGTGAGCAATTCTCCATACACCACGTAAACCTCTGGAGGAGATTGCTTGATAAAAAAAAAAATGCGTTTTATTAGGGATATAACGAGTTTGAGAGCGACGATCTACAAAAGGATCCATAAATTGATTGCAATCACCTCCTACCACAAGATTTTCAGAGTTGCAAGATAATAATAAAGAAGAAAAGCTAACCCAAAATTGAGGCTCTACTCCAGTTGGACCATAAACATTGCAAATGGAAAACAGCATACCATTAATCTTAACTGTCATTAAAATCCATCTTCCTATATCTTCCTTAATCTCCTCCACAACTTGTAATTGTACAGAGCTATGAAACAATATTATTACCCCATTCTTATTATGAGCTGCAGAGGAACCAAAAACATGACCAACCCAATTTCTATTTAAACTTTTAAAGTCCTGCTCTTTAAGATGGGTTTCGTGTACAAGAGCAACTTGACAATTCAATTTAGAGAGATGTTGGAGCACTCTTTGTTTCTTAACTGGATTACGTAAACCCTTAACATTCAATGAGATAATACGAAGACTGGTCATTTAACTAGTAGATGACATTTAGACAACAGAACCTTGCCAAGAGAAAAACAACATGTGAATCATAGAAGAAGGTGGAAGGGAAACTTATGAACATATATCTAAGTGAGGTTACATGTAGATGCCAATCTTGCATTGTAGAACATAAAAAATAATAAAGGAAGAAAGAAAAGTACAAAGAGAAAAAACCAGAGAGAAAGAAAAAGAAAGGGGTAACAAAAGCACCCAGTTGATAAAAGAAAGAAAAGATGACAAAAAGCCAAGAAGCTTAAGTCATAATTGTTTTAAAGAAAAGAAAAATACTTTGCATGGGAGAAAGGGAGTAGCAAAAAAAGAAAAAGAGGCCAATCAGCAACAGTACCCCCGAGGAACTACAATGATTGGATAACAAGAGAGAGGAGAGACGAGGAAACAGAATAAATACATTACAATATGAACAACTGACAACGTGACTTACCAACAAGGGAAAGAACACTATGATGTTGAGATATACAGGAATATAGACACAATTGGAAAGGGGATTTTCTCAACCTGAGATTTCAACGGTTTCTATATCTGTAAAGAAGAAATAAATAATTTAAGAATTTTACACTAACCAATCAAGTCTTGCTGAGTTCCATTGCCTCCCCTTTGTGAGTATATATAAACTGTTTCAAAAGTAGTTGTTCTGTCCTTGAAGGTGACCCTAAAGAAGCAAGGGTGAATAAGGCCAAATCTAGCATTCATAAATCTTAAGGCTGGTCGGAGATCCAGAAATTCCTTCCTTCGTTTGGCGGTCGCCGTGACCACATCCTGGCTAAAGAAAATCTTTTGGCCCGACCACAACATTTGTTTACGTTGTTTGGCAGCAGTCAAAACAGTCCTTAAATCTGACTACTGTAGAAAGTAAGCAATAATTCCTCTTGGGTTTGATGGAGAAGAGGGACCAATTTGATGGGCTCTCTGGATGTTGAGAGCAGTAGTATTCTGAAGACCAACAATCTTTGGAATATGTGTTTGCAAGAATGTTATCAAATCTTGGCCTTCTGAGCCTTCCGGAATGCCATAAATGTTTAGATTATTTCACTGAGTGCGATTTTCCATATCTTCTGTTTGTTTTTTAAGAAGTATGACTTCCTTAGTCAAGTTATCAACTTTAGTAGTAGTATCTGGTATGTCACTAATCCTCTGTTCCTCCTCAGGAAGTCTAGAATCCAGACGTGACCATTTCTCCTCAATTCTCTGTAACGCAATATTTGTCTCCATAACAAAAGGCTTTATTAGCTTAAGCTCATCCATAATGTCATCCAATGTGAGGGACAATGGAGACTTAGTTGGAGAGGATGGGTTTTTTTTAACTCTTTTGTGTCCCCCGGAGTCTTTACAACCATTAGAGTTATAGAGAGAGGATACAGATATTTTGGAAGTGTGAGGGGCTTCCATTTCAGCCACCCAGTGTATATTTAATACAATAGTTTAGTTAATGTTCCTGCAACGTCGATTAAGTCACCTCAAGGGACAAATATTGAAAATTATAGTAGAAAATCCAGAATAAAATGACTCTAACAATTCCAAGGGTGGCATCCAAGAGTGTCAAAAAAGTATTGAGTTCTCCACATTGATTAAAGTAGCCAAAAGACAAAAAAGAAAATATTTTTACGGAATGAAGAAAAAAAAAAAAATCCTCTCAAAATGGCAGCCGCATTCCTGTCAGAAAGGGAACAGTAGGTTGAAAAGATTAAACTCTGTAAAATACCTGAGTTATAAAAAAAGAAAAAACTCACCATACTGCTTCCTGCTTGGTCCAACATCAGATTCTGGAAAAAGAAAGAGCCAGCTTGCAAAAACGCCTCCCTCCAATAGAAAAACGTCTTCCGCAGCTCGGGAGCGTCGTTATCGAGCAGCCATCTTAGCTGCTCCGGCGCGCGATCTCCAGCCTAAGTGAGTCTTGAACCCACAAGAGGTCTCCATCCGCTCCTGGACCCTTGGTTGTGATGCTACATGTGCCCAAGTGGCCATTTTTCTAAAACTGATGTCTTGCTAGTTCGATCCTTAAACTTTAAAAAATCATAACTCTGGTTCTACTAATTGGATTTTGATGGTTTGGTGTCAAATTATTTATTAACATTTTCTTTGTAATTCTAAATTGGTTTGGGATTGTTATTGTGCTGTGTTTTCACTTTATTATTGTTTGTGTAGTGCATAAATACTTTACACATCACCTCTAAGTTAAACCTGACTGCTTTTTGTGCCAAGCCACCCAGAGTCAAACACATGTTAATTTAGTTACTTTTTTGTGAACCAACAACCCAATTTCTTACAAAGACCCTTTGCAAATGTTAACTGGTCATCTTGTGGTTGCTTTTTTCTGAACTTGGTTGTTGAACTGGTAATAATGAGGTTAAATCTTTGTCCAGACTGTATTACCATATGTAAAAATTACAAACTAATGAAGTAAGAGTATCATAAATGTGTTGCATTATGTGGCATAATTTGCTTTTCTTGCTGCATAACGTAGTCAATCCTGCCGCATAATTTGATGACCCCTATGCCAAATTCCAGTGGCCTTGGGGATAAGCACTTTTGTGCGCAGGTTCAGAAACGCTTAAATGAACAATGAGCCCGTGTGTACTATGGAAATAAAAATTAATACTCACTGAGTGAGAATAATCAAACCATAAACTGTAAAGCGTGATGTGAATTTAGTAATGTAGTCTGTACGAAGGGATACATCCTTAAGACACATTCCCCTTCTGTTTAAAAAAATATGGTTTATCCCTTGGGTATTAAATGTTTGCCAGTACACATTACGGGGACAGCTGGTCTTGTGCCCCTTTGGAATGATAACTTTATGCAGCTACTGTTGGTTAATTACAACATCGTTTATGAACCTCTATTGGGAAGGATGCTCAGCTAATCTCTTTACAGTTGATGAAAACCTGATCATTAAAACAAGTCAGCATGAACATTCGTGTATTTAATTTCGATTAAACAGTTGATGGCACTGCAACACACAACTGACATCAGCATCAACGTTCATGGTTATATTTGCAACTGGAGTGCCACAACGGTGCGCGCAGGTGAGGATCCATTGCTCTTCAACAACATGCTTTCTCCATTTTATTTGGAAGTAAACCTCTGAAAGCTGGAAATGCTCCATTTTCGAAACATAACACATTCACCGCGTTCGCCGGCCAAAAATACTTCATTGGATTGTTTGTGTAACCCGTTTCTGTCAAGCGCACCCACCACACTTTGCTTTCACTATAGTCCCGTTTTTCGGCAATAAAAAACAATTTTCCCAGGGAATGGAAAACAACTTTCAACGTGAGCTATTATTCTAGACGTATTTAGGGGCATATTTATACTCCGTTTGCGCCGGAAGTGCATTGGGTTTTTTTACGCAATTTTGGCGCAAAACTAACTCCATATTTATACTTTGGTGTTAGACGCGTCTAGCGCCAAAGTCCATGGAGTTTGCGTCATTTTTTAGAGTGGACACCTACTTTGCGTTAATGATATGCAAGGTAGGCGTTCCCGTCTAAAAAATTGACTCCGAGGCATGTGCGCCGTATTTACACTCCCGGGCAAAATTCACGCCCGGGAGTGGGCGGGTCCAAAAAAATGACGTGCGGCCGCTTTTGCGCCGTTTTTTAGCGCCTGGAAAAGGCAGGCGTTAAGGGACCTGTGGGCTCTGAAGGAGCCCAGAGGTGCCCTCCCATGCCCCCAGGGACACCCCCTGTCACCCTTGCCCACCCCAGGAGGACACCCAAGGCTGGAGGGACCCATCCCAGGGACATTAAGGTAAGTTCAGGTAAGTCATTTTTTTTTTTTTTTTGTGGCATAGGGGGGCCTGATTTGTGCCCCCCTACATGCCACTATGCCCAATGACCATGGCCAGGGGACAGAAGTCCCCTGGGCATGGCCATTGGGCAAGGGGGCATGACTCCTGTCTTTGCTAAGACAGGAGTCATTTCTATGGGGGTTGCGAGTCGGAAAAAATGGCGCAAATCGGGATGAGGCGAAAAATTTGCCTCAATCTGACTTGCCCCATTTTTGGACGCCCAAGCCCCATATCCCCCTACGCCGGCGCTGCCTGGTGTACGTTGTTTTTTTCCACGCACACCAGGCAGCGCCGGCGGCTAACGCCGGCTAACGTCATTAATTAAATACGGCGCCCGCATTGCGCTTCAGAATGGCGTTAGCCGACGCTATTTTGCGTTAGCGCAGTTTTGCGTCAAAAAGTATAAATATGGCCCTTAATGCGGTCTCTCCAATTTTGTATTTAGAATTTTTTTGTCTAAACTGTGATTATGGAACATTTACAGCTGTTAGAGACATTAGGCATGTAAAGCAAAGTAGGTATGTGTTCACAAATCTCCTGCTCTATGAATATTTTTAACTGCTCATTTACATTCCAGCAATAAGACTATTATTAAGTGTTCATTTACAATAGGAAAATTTCTAACACCCCTAAAAATCACTAACCGGTTCTATGAAGCAGCTGGATGGGCAGGCAGTCACGGCTGAAAAATTCTAGTTAAGAACAGTAAAATATGGGGCGTTGTCAGACTCGTTACCAAGATGGCCTTCCATCACACAGCTGAGCTCTGTGCTCGATCATCATCTTAATGGTCATCAGGGGCGGCATCAGTGCCACTCAAGACTGAAATCACTGGCGATCCCTCCTGGAACCCTCTGCCCTGCCCCGTGCCCAGCGCTGGCTGAGCTACAAGGCAAATCGTTGCGCACATGCGTTCCTCGGAGGTCCAGTCGTGACATGGGTGGTTGGAAAGTCTGAAGCAGCCGTGCAGATGGATCGAATACCAAGTCGGTCAGTCTCAGGGAGGGTGTTGCGTAGGGCAACTCGAGGACCATGCGGTGCCTGTGCCTGCCGGCGGGCCTGTCCTTATGTTCGGCTGCTGACTAGTCTAGCCTCTACGTGGGGGCGGTGGTGTGGCCGCTGCGGAGCAGTAGCGTCCTGCAGGTGATGCACTGCAGAGAGCTTGGCGCCCAGGCGAGACCCCGCTGACACTGACGTACCCCCATACCGTGTAGTAGTGACACTGAGGCTTTCAGGGTTGCATCCCGGGAGACATTGCCGTCCGGGCTTTTTCTCATTTGAGAGCAGCGATTTGATATGAAACTCTAGCCAACTTCAGTACTCATCCATCGGCATAGGCGCCCTAGCACCACCCATCACCTCTGAGATGCACAGAGCCGCCAGTCAGGCCAAAAGGGACAGCTGCGACTATGGGTAAACTGTACCAGAAAAGTAAATAAACTCACTTTTGAAAGCGATACCTCTGGAGGACCTAGGACAGCAGAGAGAGTGATGGAGTGACATAGCTCATGGGGATAGTGCCCAGGGCCTAGGGTCTTGGACTAAGGCCCTCTTGTTGTAACTAAAGGAGAGTGTGGGGGGGTGTGGCCAAGATGGCTGCCGGAACGGACGCTTAACTGAGGAGCTCCGCTCATGGCCCACAAACAAGTTAAGATCCTGTGCCCTGCCGCATCCCAAATCGATATAAACGGGTGTAAAGATCTCGTTTCCCACCCGTGCACATTTTGGGGGAGCTTCGGCCCGGAGGGTGCGGCGCCAGCAGAGGAGCCGGAAGCGTGGAGGCGGCGCTGCCGCCATTACCTAGGGCCGCGGGCCTCGCCCGATCGCGCCGAGAGTTGGACTGGGGAATGAGCCCGTGGGACGCCCGGACTTCTGGGGCCCCTGCTGGCGCTCCTCACCCTGCTGCAGTAGCCGCAGCGCTGGAGGCGCCCCCCGCACTGGGGGGTGAGCTCCGTGCCGGCCGGGCCCTGCTGGGTGACCCGGAGGAGCGCCTGACTGCTGCGGGCGGCCGCGTGCAGCGACCAAGGGCCGCCTGCTGGCCCCGCCCAATGGATCGGTGAATCCCTGAGGCAGACACTGAGGAATCCTGGACCCGGTGCCCACTGAATATCCTGGGACGCGGGGGCGATGTCGCGGCCCTTGTGTAGAGCCGCGGGCCTTACCTGATCGCGCCGCGCGGGTTCGCCGCAGGTCCCCCCGGTCCCCCACTGGACCCTCCACTGACTGAAGCCGCAGGATCGCTGGGGAACCTGGACCGCAGGTGTTCCCCCCGGTGAGGTGTACTGCGCGTTGTGCCCGACCCAACCGGGCCCTGCTTGGCGGGCCGGGGGATGGCTGGGACGGAGTAAGTGGCGCCTGAGAATCGGACACTGACCATGCCCGCTAGATCGGTGTGACCCTGGGGGAGCTGTGCGGAAATCGCTACTGGAATGAGACGCGGCCACCCCTGACCCCCAATTGGAGAGAACTTGAACACGCACTGGGCTGAACTCGGGGGGCCTGGAAAGAGATCTTCCCCCCTACGGCACAGAGTAAATTAGTTGCAATAGAAGAACAATTGAATAATAGCACCACCTCACCACAAAGCACGGAAACGATCTAATCCCAACAGGGGACAATAATAAAAGGGACAAGGAGGGGAAAGGGCGGATGCCCCCAGCAATTACCCGGCTATTAACCCCAACGGAGCGGAAGGGGCGGACCCCTAGGAAAAACATGGTCAAACCAAAACACCCCAAAACGGGGACTCTGGGGGATGGAGACCCCCCCTCGCTAACTGGCCAGGTGGACATGCAATCGACCACACTTCTCCAACTGAACGAAACACTATGCGCACATTCCCTCCAGTTTGATAAAATCATGCAAGCAATAATGGGCACTTGTGAGAAAGTAGCCTCTTTCTAGCCTTGTTACCCCCACTTTTGGCCTGTTTGTGAGTGTATGTCAGGGTGTTTTCACTGTCTCACTGGGATCCTGCTAGCCAGGGCCCAGTGCTCATAGTGAAAACCCTATGTTTTCAGTATGTTTGTTATGTGTCACTGGGACCCTGCTAGCCAGGACCCCAGTGCTCATACGTTTGTGGCCTATATGTATGTGTTCCCTGTGTGATGCCTAACTATCTCACTGAGGCTCTGCTAACCAGAACCTCAGTGGTTATGCTCTCTCTGTACAAATTGTCACTAAGAGGCTAGTGACCAATGTTACCAATTTACATTGGCATACTGGAACACCCTTATAATTCCCTAGTATATGGTACTGAAGTACCCAGGGTATTGGGGTTCCAGGAGATCCCTATGGGCTGCAGCATTTCTTTTGCCACCCATGGGGAGCTCTGACAATTCTTACACAGGCCTGCCACTGCAGCCTGAGTGAAATAACGTCCACAATATTTCACAGCCATTTACCACTGCACTTAAGTAACTTACAAGTCACCTATATGTCTAACCTTTACCTGGTAAAGGTTGGGTGCTAAGTTACTTAGGGGGTCATTCTGAGCTTGACGGAACCGCCAGAATACCGCTGCGCGGTCAAAAGACCGCCGCGGTTATTCTGAGTTTCCCGCTGGGCTGGCGGGCGACCGCCAGAAGGCCACCCTCCAGCCCAGCGGGAAAACCCCTTCCATGAGGATGCCGGCTCTGAATGGAGCCGGCGGAGTGGAAGGGGTGCGTTGGGTGCAGTTGCACCCGTCGCAATTTTCACTGTCTGCTTGGCAGACACTGAAAATCTTGGTGGGGCCCTGTTAGGGGGCCCCGCGACACCTGTTACTGCCAGCCTGTTTCTGGCGGTCAAGACCGCCAGAGCCAGGCTGGCGGTAAGGGGGTCGGAATCCCCATGGCGGCGCTGCCTGCAGCGCCGCTATGGAGGATTCCCCAGGGCAGCGGGAAACCGGCGGGACACCGCCGGTTTTCCGTTTCTGACCAATGCCCATGGGAGCACCGCCAGCCTGTTGGCGGTGCTCCTGCGGTCGTTGGCCCTGGCGGTCCATGACCGCCAGGGTCAGAATAACCCCCTTAGTGTGTGGGCACCCTGGCACTAGCCAAGGTGCCCCCACATTGTTCAGGGCAAATTCCCTGGACTTTGCGAGTGTGGGGACACTATTACACGCGTGCACTATACATAGGTCACTACCTATGTGTAGCTTCACAATGGTAACTCCGAACATGGCCATGTAACATGTCTAAGATAAAGGAATTGCCCCCCCAATGCCATCTCTAGCACAGACCTGGGTACTGCCAAACTGCCTTTCCTGGGGTTTCACTGCAGCTGCTGCTGCTGCCAACCCCTCAGACAGGTTTCTGCCCTCCTGGGGTCCAGCCAGGCTTGGCCCAGGAAGGCAGAACAAAGGACTTCCTCAGAGAGAGGGTGTTACACCCTCTCCCTTTGGAAAAAGGTGTTAAGGCAGGGGAGGAGTAGCCTCCCCCAGCCTCTGGAAATGCTTTCATGGGCACAGATGGTGCCCATTTCTGCATAAGCCAGTCTACACCGGTTCAGGGATCCCCCAGCCCTGCTCTGGCGTGAAACTGGACAAAGGAAAGGGGAGTGACCACTCCCCTGACCTGCACCTCTCCTGGGAGGTGCCCAGAGCTCCTCCAGTGTGCTCCAGACCTCTTCCATCTTGGAAACAGAGGTGCTGCTGGCACACTGGACTGCTCTGAGTGGCCAGTGCCAGCAGGTGACGTCAGAGACTCCTTCTGATAGGCTCCTTCAGGTGTTGCTAGCCTATCCTCTCTCCTAAGTAGCCAAACCTCCTTTTCTGGCTATTTAGGGTCTTTGCTTTGGGGAATTCAGTAGATAACGAATGCAAGAGCTCATCAGAGTTCCTCTGCATCTCCCTCTTCACCTTCTGCCAAGGAATCGACTGCTGACCGCGCTGAAAGCCTGCAAAACTGCAACAAAGTAGCAAAGACGACTACTGCAACCTTGTAACACTGATCCTGCCGCCTTCTCAACAGTTTTCCTGGTGAAGCATGCTGTGGTGGTAGTCTGCCTCCTCTCTGCACTAGAAGCTCCGAAGAAATCTCCTGTGGAATCTTCCCCCTGCAACCGCAGGCACCAAAGAACTGCTTCACCGGTCTCTGGGTCTCCTCTCAGCAAGACGAGCGAGGTCCCTTGAACTCAGCAACTCTGTCCAAGTGACTCCCACAGTCCAGTGACTCTTCAGTCCAAGTTTGGTGGAGGTAAGTCCTTGCCTCCCCACGCTAGACTGCATTGCTGGGAACCGCGTGTTTTGCAGCTACTCCGGCTCCTGTGCACTCTTCCAGGATTTCCTTTGTGCACAGCCAAGCCTGGGTCCCTGGCATTCTAACCTGTAGTGCACGACCTCCTGAGTTGTCCTCCGACGTTGTGGGACCCTCCTTCGTGACATCGGGTGAGCTCCGGTTCACTCCACTTTGTGGTGCCTGTTCCGGCATTTCTGTAGGTGCTGCTTGCTTCTGAGTGGGCTCTTT
Organism: Pleurodeles waltl; assembly: GCF_031143425.1. Taxonomy (NCBI): domain Eukaryota; kingdom Metazoa; phylum Chordata; class Amphibia; order Caudata; family Salamandridae; genus Pleurodeles; species Pleurodeles waltl. The sequence continues at coordinate 591,064,548 of NC_090447.1, forward strand.
GTCTTGCTGGACGCCCTCTCTGTCTCCTCACGCAATTGGCGACATCCTGGTCCCTCCTGGGCCACAGCAGCATCCAAAAACTGTAACCGTGACCCTTGCAGCTAGCAAGGCTTGTTTGCAGTCTTTCTGCACGAAAACACCTCTGCACGACTCTTCACGACGTGGGACATCCATCCTCCAAAGGGGAAGTTTCTAGCCCTTGTCGTTCTTGCAGAACCCAAGCTTCTACCATCCGATGGCAGCTTCTTTGCACCCACAGCTGGCATTTCCTGGGCATCTGCCCACTCCCGACTTGATCGTGACTTTTGGACTTGGTCCCCTTGTTCCGCAGGTACTCTCGTCAGGAAATCCATTGTTGTTGCATTGCTGGTGTTAGTCTTCCTTGCAGAATTCCCCTATCACAACTTCTGTGCTCTCTGGGGAACGTAGGTGCACTTTGCACCCACTTTTCAGGGTCTTGGGGTGGGCTATTTTTCTAACCCTCACTGTTTTCTTACAGTCCCAGCGACCCTCTACAAGGTCACATAGGTTTGGGGTCCATTCGTGGTTCGCATTCCACTTCTAGAGTCTATGGTTTGTGTTGCCCCTATCCCTATGTGCCCCCATTGCATTCTATTGTAACTATACATTGTTTGCACTGTTTTCTATTGCTATTTCTGCATATTTTGGTATTGTGTACATATATCTTGTGTATATTTGCTATCCTCATACTGAGGGTACTCACTGAGATACTTTGGCATATTGTCATAAAAATAAAGTACCTTTATTTTTAGTATATCTGTGTATTGTGTTTTCTTATGATATTGTGCAAATGACACTAGTGGTACTGTAGGAGCTTCAATCGTCTCCTAGTTCAGCCTAAGCTGCTCTGCTAAGCTACCATTTTCTATCAGCCTAAGCTGCTAGACACCCCTCTACACTAATAAGGGATACCTGGGCCTGGTGCAAGGTGTAAGTACCCCTTGGTACTCACTACAAGCCAGGCAAGCCTCCTACATTGGTTGTGCAGCTGTGGGATAAGTACTTGCAACTACTTACCACTTTGTCATATTGTACTTTTCATAAGAGAAAAATATACAAAACAAGTTCAGTGTATGTACACCTAACCAAAAAGTTTTGCTTTTCTTCTCTTACTCTTCTTGCTAAGTGCTGAAAAGTACATCTAAACTTTCAAAAAGTTCTTAAAAAGTATAAAAAGTTTTTATTTTCTGTTCTTTAAAAAGTTCTGAAACTTTTTCTTTCTTTTTCTGTCCCTTAAATCTTTTCTATAATGTCTGGTACAGGCCAAACTGTTGATCTGACCAAACTTGCTTATGATCACCTTAGCTGGAAAGGAGCAAGGAGTCTCTGCATTGAAAGAGGTTTAGGGGTAGGGAAGAATCCCTCTAGAGAACTGTTAGTTAACATGCTCATTGAACAAGATAAGACCTTAGTTGGCACTTCTGTTGAGAGATTAGCTGATGGTTCCCTCTCTGATTCTGGGGCACCCCTAGTAAAGGAGTTAGAAAGGAACCTTCCCAGCCTGCCCCCTAGCAAGCCACCTAGCATGGCTGGTACTAATGTGACTTCACATCACAGTAGGAGTGTTACTTCTGTAGACCAGAATGTTAGAGTGCCATCTGTTAGGGACAGGTCTCCCTCTGTTCATTAACACCATTCTTCTGTGTCAAAGCATGCCCAACCCACCCTCCCTGAAGACAGAATGTTAGAAAGGGAACTCAATAGATTGAGAGTGGAAGAGTCCAGGCTGAGGCTTAAACAGCAACAGCTGGCTCTAGACAGGGAATCTTTAGACTTAGAAAAAGAAAGACAGAGGTTGGGGTTAGGACCCCATGGTGGCAGCAGCAGTATTCCAAATAGTCATCCTGTAAAAGAGCATGATTCTAGGAATCTGCACAAGATAGTTCCCCCTTACAAGGAGGGGGATGACATTAACAAATGGTTTGCTGCACTTGAGAGGGCCTGTGTTGTACAGGTGGTCCCTCAAAGGCAGTGGGCTGCTATCCTATGGCTATCTTTCAGTGGAAAGGGTAGGGATAGGCTCCTTACTGTTAAAGAAAGTGATGCCAACAATTTTACAGTTCTTAAGAATGCACTCCTAGATGGTTATGGCTTAACCACTGAACAGTACAGGATCAAGTTCAGAGAAACCAAAAAGGAGTCTTCACAAGACTGGGTAGACTTTGTTGACCATTCAGTGAAGGCCTTGGAGGGGTGGTTACATGGCAGTAAAGTTTCTGACTATGAAAGCCTGTATAACTTAATCCTGAGAGAGCATATTCTTAATAATTGTGTGTCTGATTTGTTGCACCAGTATCTAGTGGACTCAGATCTGACCTCTCCCGAAGAACTGGGAAATAAGGCAGACAAATGGGTCAGAACAAGAGTGAACAAAAAAGTTCATACAGGTGGTGACAAGGATGGCAAGAAGAAAGATGGTGAGAAATCTCAGGATAAGCATGGGGACAAGGGTAAAACCAAAGATCCTTCTTCAAATCCTAAACACTCTTCAGGGGGTGGGGATAAAACAAATTCTTCCTCTTCTTCTCAACCCACACACATTAAAAAGCCTTGGTGCTTTGTGTGTAAAAACAGAGGCCATAGGCCAGGGGATAAGTCCTGTCCAGGTAAACCCCCTGAGAATACCACCACTAATACATCAAGCTCTAGTGCCCCTAGCAGTAGTGGTACTAGTGGTGGGACTGCTGGCAACAGTCAAGTTAAGGGTGTAGTTGGGTTCACTTATGGGTCCATCATAGAAACTGGGGTAGTCAGGCCCAAGACAGTTTCTGTCACACCTAGTGGCATTGGCCTTGCCACACTGGCTGCTTGTCCCCTTACAATGGATAAGTACAGGCAGACAGTTTCAATAAATGGTGTTGAGGGTCAGGCCTACAGGGGCACAGGTGCCAGTATCACTTTGGTGACTGAAAACCTTGTGGCTCCTGAACAACACATCATTGGACAAAAGTATAAGATTATTGATGTCCATAACTCCACTAAGTTTCTTCCCTTAGCTATAGTTCAGCTTAGTTGGGGTGGGGTTACTGGCCCTAAGCAGGTGGTAGTGTCACCTAGCTTACCTGTAGAGTGTCAGGTTGGGCTGATGTAGAGTTTTATACCCATGCAGCCATGCTGGGTATCCCTGAGGAATTGTTCCCTCTCATTTCTACTGAAATGAAAAAGCAAAGGAGAGAAGGCCTGAAAACTCAGGATCCCTCTCCAACAACAGGTAAAAAGGGAATCACAGTATCCCCTACCCACCCTACCATTCAGGATACCATTCCTGTGGTGGCAGAAACCTCTCCTGGGGTGGCACCTGTTCCAAGGGAATCATCAGTTGGCATAGCTGTACTCCCTGAGGTGGAAGTACCTCTCTGTGGGATAACTAACATTGGTGAAAAAAGGGCACCATTTTAGTTCAATCAATCAATAGTTTATTCGATCCAGATTTGGACCATTTAAAAAATTAGAAGTGATCATACATACAAAAAGATAAAAGCCATGAACCATCACTTAGTAGAGAAAACATTTGGCAGTTAGTACAGAGAGAAAAAATTCATAAAATTACATAAAAAGTTTCATAAATAATTAAGATGAGACTCTCAAAGTAATCTCTGAATCTTACCCTATGCAAAAGGCTAAGTGCAAAAATAATGTTAGGCAATTAGTAAAAACATGAAAATCATTCTAAAACAGATTTATATATAAAATAAGGCATAAAAACTACATATAGTAGCTCCTATTAGGAAAGGCTAGAGGTCAACCAGTGAAAAATAATGCCATAAGTTACTCAGTTCTATTAAATAAATTGATCAGATAAATTGCAACTTGCGATTTATAAAATTATATATGCTGAGGAACTATGAGTCGCTAGCCATCATGCGCAGGGCTACAGTCTTTTGTCGTCGATAGGTCATACTAATCATTTTATTTAAAATCCCAAATTAATATAACAGGGTGCTAGTTTGCTAACTTCTAGACCGTTCTTCGACCGATGGATTAAGATCTGTAGTAAACCTACTGCGGATTTTCCATGCTGCTGCCAAATATTTGGAAACAGAACTCACTATCAGCATGGAAGTGTCATATTTGCATATTCTATATACACTGTTTCGATTTTGTGATGGCAGTGTTTTACACAGAGGGATAATCCACTTCCCACGAGGGCATTTGTACAGAGGACAGAAAAATAGGACATGCTCAGAAGTTTCCTTGCATAGATGGCAATTTATGCATTTGTCAGATAAAGAACTATTGGGTGACCAGCAAGCTGAAAAGCTGTTGACTGCCAATGTTCCGTATCTGAACTGAAGTAATAAGGAATGAGCACGGGCTGGCATAGGGAGATCCAGGAAGCTTTCAGGCAGAGGTTCATGCTTAACCAGCAGAAACTCTGCTGTCAACCGACCCAACCCAATTGAGCCGAGAGATTCCTCATGGATCTTTTCCCAATAGCGGTCTTTCATCAGGCGTTTAGCATTACCAGGGATCATCTCGGGATTCTCCCAATACTGGGCTAAGTTCAGTTCAACCCAAGCCACCCTCATCTCCCTAAGCCACCGTACTTTTTCCCATCCATAGCAAGGTGGCAAAAGTTCTTTAACTGCTAATCTGAAGGGTTCGAGTTCCTCCGTTTTCCATAATCTGACCCAGTACAGAAGTGGTTTTAGGTATGCTGTGTCCTTAATACTATTTAGACCCAGGTCCAGTCTTAGGGGGAGCATCGGCGTGCCCTTCCCCAGTCTGGATATGTGTCTAAGGAAATTATTTTCTTTAATTTGAAGAGTGTCCAATTTTCTGTGAAATCCCCAAAGTTCCGCTCCATATAGGGCCGCGGCACGAATTTGAGCTTTGTAGATTTCAGAGATGAGGGTCAGAGGGGGACTTATTGCAGTGCTAGCCTTACGTCCTATCACTCCACATCTTTGGCTAATTGTTAGTGCCCCTTTCCTTATAGCTGGATCCCAGCTGCCCTTATCAGATAGTCTAATACCCAAATAATCGTATTCCATTACCCTCTCCAAATGAATTGAATCCATCCTAATGTTTGCTCTAAGCTTCTTATTCGGGGCACTGTATATCATGAGTTTAGTTTTCTTAAGATTTATGTCTAACCCGTGATCTCTGCAAAAAACACCGAACTGGATAACCAGGTTCTGAATTCCCATGGATGATTTAGACAAAAGGATAGTGTCATCTGCGTAAAGTAGGCATGGTACTTTGGTCCCGGCCAGCTTTGGGGAATCATTAGTGCAGTTTGCTAAATACTTAATACAATTATTTATGTATAGAAGAAAAAGGGTGGGGGCCAAAACACACCCCTGTCTGCATCCCCTCTCAATAGCCACTGCTTCTGTTAGGTCACCATTCTTGCCACTCCTGATTTGAGCATAAGTATTCTCGTGTAGTCGGATAATGAGTTTCAGGAGGCCATGTGGGACACCCATATTAGCTAGTGTCAGCCATAGCTGATTTCTAGGGACCAAATCAAACGCAGCTCTAAGGTCAATAAAAACTACGAAAAGGTTACCTCCGCCTACTTCTACAGTCTTCCATTTTAGTGTTAAAAATCTTAGCACCTGGTCTATGGTACTAACTGCGGGCCTAAACCCTGCTTGCAAATCAGAAATGGCATTAGTTTCCAGAATCCATTCTTCTAAACGAGACAAGATTTGCTTAGCAAAAAGTTTTTGGAAGTTGTCAAGTAAGGAGATTGGACGGTAGTTAACAGGGTTAGAGGGGTTACCTTTCTTAAAGATGGGAACTATCTCTGCTCCCATCCAGGAGCTCGGGACAGGTGCTCCTGCAGTTACCGCATTAGAAATGAGGTTCAGATATGGGGCCCATATATCTGGGTTTGTCTTATATAGATCACCAGGTATTTTATCAAGGCCGGGGGCCTTTCCCCATTTCAGTGACGCGATCGCAGCCTTGGTTTCTGCCAGGGTAAATTCAATTTTGGGACTCTCAGTAATCATGGTATGGGTCAGTTCCCTAGAAGTAACACCAGTAACCCCAGAATATAATCGGGAAAAGTGATCTGTCCACTCTACAGGGAGTATTGAAGCACCGGGCGGGCAATTAGGTTCTTCGCTGGCATCAGCCACTATTTTCCAAAATTTCGAGGTGTCGTTTGTTTTGGCAGACTCCAGGAGGGAAACCCATCTAGATTCATCCCATGTCCTACGGGTTCTACTTTGTTCCTGTCTATAGTCTTTCCTGGCTTCCCTTATATGGTCTGATTGGCCTCCTCTTAAAGCTCTCAGGAGTTTGTGTTGTGCTTCCCTACATGCGGCGTTGAACCACCTTGCGTTGCACTTCTTTTTAGCTTCTTTTGCAGACTCTTTAGTGAAAAGAATTTTTAGAGAGTTAAAAAATTGCGTGTGGGCTGCTATAAGCACACCCCTATCTTCTAAAGGCTGAGATATACGATCCATATGATCAGCCAGTTGCCTGAACACAGATGCCAAGGTGGCTATGTCGGTGCTCAGGGATTCCCATCTAACATTTCGTCTATTGTTGGACAATACAAGCAGTTGTTCATGGGTCTTGGAACAAGAGACTTCAAGTAGGGGTAATAGGTTCCTAAGAAATAAAATCAAAGGTTCGTGGTCACTTTCCTCATGTTCTACAACGTTCATGTCAACCATATAGCCCCACAGGCGGATATCAAGCAAAATATAATCTATCTGGCTCTTCTGTGTCCCGCGCCTGAATGTAGGGTGAAGATTGGGATCCGAGCGAGAACGCCCATTGCAAGCCCGCAAGCCATGTGCCAGTGTAATATCCACAACCTGATATGTTAGTCTATTTGTTTTTGGTCTTTTGCTAGATACCAGTTGAGGAATACCCCAGTAGGCGTCTTCATCTTTATATAGTTCCTGGGCCAGCGAGTAGGGTTCAAAAGTGACATTAAAATCTCCAGCAATAAGAATAAAGTGGGAAGGTGATTTACAAGAAAGAAAGCTGTCCAAAATAGTCAATGTGTCGGACTCATATTTACTACCCAGGCTCCTGTTATAAATATTAATTATTAGGAGTGGTTTCTCGCTAAGGGATGGTATTGATAACCCCATTAAATCAGGGCAGCCCAAGTCTATTGTTTCAATCCGACATTTAAAGGAGCAACTGAGCCATATAAGTAGCCCACCTGAGGGTCTCCCTGAATTCACCTTAGTTGCTGGGACCCAGTAACTTTTGTAGCCAATTCTGTATTTGGGCTCCAGTGCCCATGTTTCTTGAAAAAGGCATATTTTATGTTTGTCTATGAATTTGCCCCATTCAGGGTTGTTCATTTTATTCTCCAACCCTGCAATATTCCAACTAAGGATGGTGTCTAGGCCATCTATTATGTCTTGGGGAGCTTCAACCGCAGGGTTCTCTCTTGCAAATGGAATATCGTGGGGAAGTTTTATACCCTTTTCAGTTGTGTCTATACCAGCCGTATTTGGGTTTCCCACTACAGTATTTCCCAAAATATTTCTTGCCCCGTCTAGATCGGGGGATGACGTGAGCAGTTCCGGTGTCTGTAATAGAGGTGGATATCCAAGTTTGCTGAGGTCTGCTAAATCTATGGCTAGGTTAGTCTCAATCGCCTTGCGCTCCTTATTAGCACCCCCAATACAGATTTCAGAACTCTGGGCACAGGGGGAAAGCCAGATGCTAGTTTCCATCTTAGAAGGATCTGGCTGGACAAGTGTAGAAATTGGTGTAGGGTCTCTGGTGTCTGCAGTGAGGGATTGTTCAACCTCGGGATTACCTTGCCCTATTGCATGAGTTTTATTATTTCTGCCTATAGAGTACTTTTTATCCCAATTGTTTGAACCCTGAGGCTGAGATAAACTGTACTTAATGCTGTCTTTTAGTCAATCAATTTCAGAAAGCGAGAGCGAGAAAGGGCTGGGTCTTGGTTGAGAATCAGGCTGCATCTGTGCCCTAGTGAGACCTCTGTCTGACATTGTTACCCCCTTAATGGCTGATACAGCTTTGTGAGGGTAGAAAGCCTGGAGCCTGCAAAGTGAGGTTACTCCCCCTAGAGGGTTAGAATGACACACGTTCAAGGAGAGCTGTTGGACAAGGGAGGGCGCATCGAAGTTAATAACAATACAATCCCCTGTACCGGGGTTTTTGAGTGGACCCACCCAACCCACCCTCCTCACCATTAATATTGAGGGTATCATGTGAAAAGCAAATCTAGCATATCTATGAAGCCAGTGGATGACCTTATTTTTCAGTTCTGTAAATGATTTGGAAGTATTAGGCTTAAGCTTAGGAACATTCGTAATAACAAGCACATAAGGACAAGCTTCCGGTGGTAGGTGTAAAGTTCTCATATTGGTTCCTAGATCCCTATGCATCCGGGCTGCTGGAGAGTTTGTATGGGCCTTGAGCAGTTTTGTGTCCATGTTCATAGAAGGAGCAATTTCATCAGTCCGCCTTGGGAGGAGGGAATCTCTCTTTAGGTGCCGTGTTTTAGGGGGGTTGGCCAGTCTAGCAGTAGAAGCCTTCACTTGTTGGTGCGAAGAATCAGGGCAAAGTGATTGAGAGATGTGGGCCGTACTTGGTGATGGAGGAGGGTTACTGGCACTGTTGACTGGAGGGCAAGGGGGAAAATATTGTTGCGAATATTGTAGATCTAATGAGGAAGAGGTATTTGGCTGATTAAGTTTAGTAAGAACGTCAAGTTTCTCCTCAATAGCTGATAGGCGAGTTGTTATAGGGTATAGTTTTTTGGAGAGCTCGTCTTTTATAAAATCTATTATGAAGGCTATGTCTAGGCTGCCCTTGTTAATAGCTTGGGCAGGTGTACAGTCCTTGGTCCGAATAGGCACGGCATGAATGGGGGAGTTCAAAACACGGGCCCGTTTGTTCTTTAGGTTTACCTCCCCTCGTTTCCTTTTGCCCTTTGAGCTGTGCTCTGGTGAGGGTGCAGGCCTATCTGGCATAGACTGTGTAATTTCTGAAGGATATATGATCTTGTCCAGGGGCTCTGCGATGGGCAATCGGGTAGTTTGGGTAGTAGGAGGTGGAGTTGGCGGGGCAGGCTGGAGAGTTGGTGGGTGAAAAGGTTGTAGTGGAGTTTTCGACAGAGCCTCGGTTGGTGGGGGGGCAGTCAAACGGCGCTCCACCAGTTCAATTTCTTTTTCTAATGCCCCCACCGCTTTTTGAAGGAAGCCATCTAGAGTCTTGTTATTGTCGGCTTTTACCAAAGGCATCCCCCCCTTCCGTCTACCCATCTTGCTTTGATAAGGCACTTAAGTCCAGTCCCAAAGTTTAGCAGTTTATTTCCATGGGTGCCCTTCCTCTCCTGCTCCCACCCTGTTTTAGCTCTACTAGGGCTTTGTTTAAAAAAAAAAAAAAAAACTGAGACACCAGGAGGGCCAGAAATGCAGCTCACCTATATTAAGGTGTCCGGGTGGTTAAAATATGTTCGTCCGCTGGTCACCGACATCGGAAGTCAAGATGAAAATAATGCAGCCCAGCTCGGCCTCTTCCGGTCGCTGACGGGCGAAGGACGGGCCCGCCCTTGGCCCGGGCTTCGCCCGGGCGCTGCCCCCGCGCGTCCCGCGACGGCGGGAGCGCAAGAGTAATTTAAAGGGCTCCTGCCCTTTGATGACTGGTCCCCGGCAGCAGCGACGCGCTTTTAGTTAACATGGAGCATCCCTACAAACCTCCCAGAGAAACTTTAGTCCAGAAACCCTGCACTGCCTCACAACACTTAGGACAGCATCCCTGCCCTAGTGTGGAGCTCATAGGACAACAGCCCTGCCCTGCTCCAACTAAAGAGAAACAGCATCCCTGTTCCCTCTTCCAGCCATATGGACAACGTTTTTGCCCAGCTATGGCTTTACTGAGACAGCATCCCTGTCTGGCATTTTCATCACTACAAATAGGTTCAGTGGACAATTCCCACTGCTCTAAATTAAAACTTACTGATAGAAACTCTGAAAATACATCTTCACATTGTTGCTTAGCTAAAAAACTTCAAATAGGGTGGTTTACATCCCCACAGGGAAGTAACCATATAGTAGATGATAAAGGGAGTAACCAGTCTATTGCAGAGCTACTCTCTACTTATCACCACTTAGGCAATAACGTCTCAACTGGCCAAGGTTAGCCTTATTGTCCTTCGTTTGGGGGGGGGGTGAGAAAGTAGCCTCTTTCTAGCCTTGTTACCCCCACTTTTGCCTGTTTGTGAGTGTATGTCAGGGTGTTTTCAGTGTCTCACTGGGATCCTGCTAGCCAGGGCCCAGTGCTCATAGTGAAAACCCTATGTTTTCAGTATGTTTGTTATGTGTCACTGGGACCCTGCTAGCCAGGACCCCAGTGCTCATAAGTTTGTGGCCTATATGTATGTGTTCCCTGTGTGATGCCTAACTGTCTCACTGAGGCTCTGCTAACCAGAACCTCAGTGGTTATGCTCTCTCTGTACAAATTGTCACTAAGAGGCTAGTGACCAATTTTACCAATTTACATTGGCATACTGGAACACCCTTATAATTCCCTAGTATATGGTACTGAGGTACCCAGGGTATTGGGGTTCCAGGAGATCCCTATGGGCTGCAGCATTTCTTTTGCCACCCATAGGGAGCTCTGCCAATTCTTACACAGGCCTGCCACTGCAGCCTGAGTGAAATAACATCCACGTTATTTCACAGCCATTTAACACTGCACTTAAGAAACTTATAAGTCACCTATATGTCTAACCTTTACCTGGTAAAGGTTTGGTGCTAAGTTACTTAGTGTGTGGGCACCCTGGCACTAGCCAAGGTGCCCCCACATTGTTCAGGGCAAATTCCCCGGACTTTGTGAGTGCGGGGACACCATTACACGCGTGCACTATACATAGGTCACTACCTATGTGTAGCTTCACAATGGTAACTCCGAACATGGCCATGTAACATGTCTAAGATCATGGAATTGCCCCCCCAATGCCATCCTGGCATTGGTGAGACAATCCCATGATCCCCCGGGTCTCTAGCACAGACCCGGGTACTGCCAAACTGCCTTTCCTGGGGTTTTACTGCAGCTGCTGCTGCTGGCAACCCCTCAGACAGGTTTCTGCCCTCCTGGGGTCCAGCCAGGCTTGGCCCAGGAAGGCAGAACAAAGGACTTCCTCAGAGAGAGGGTGTTACACCCTCTCCCTTTGGAAAAAGGTGTTAAGGCAGGGGAGGAGTAGCCTCCCCCAGCCTCTGGAAATGGTTTCATGGGCACAGATGGTGCCCATTTCTGCATAAGCCAGTCTACACCGGTTCAGGGATCCCCCAGCCCTGCTCTGGCGCGAAACTGGACAAAGGAAAGGGGAGTGACCACTCCCCTGACCTGCACCTCCCCTGGAAGGTGCCCAGAGCTCCTCCAGTGTGCTCCAGACCTCTGCCATCTTGGAAACAGAGGTGCTGCTGGCACACTGGACTGCTCTGAGTGGCCAGTGCCAGCAGGTGACATCAGAGACTCCTTCTGATAGGCTCCTTCAGGTGTTGCTAGCCTATCCTCTCTCCTATGTAGCCAAACCTCCTTTTCTGGCTATTTAGGGTCTCTGCTTTGGGGAATTGTAAACTGTAAACTTCGTACTTGTATAGCGCACTACTCACCCGTTACGGTCTCAAGGCACTGTACGCATACTGCTGTGGAACCCCTCCTGGCTTTTCCCTGTGAGGTGCCCACTCCTGGCCAACCTCCAAGGTGAAACCAGGCATCCCAGCGCTGTTGGGACCGTTGTGGAGATTAAGCAAGCTATTGCCCAGAGTTACAGAGTGGGACCCATGAATTAGATTAGGCACCAATGCAAGAATTATCAGGTCTGAGGAAATTGAGCCCAAGACCCGCCGAGGCGGGAATTGAACCCTGGTCCCGGGCCAGATTTCTGCATCAGGGTCTGCCGCTCTAACCATTGAGCCACACTTCTCCACATTTTTCAGAATTCAGTAGATAACGAATGCAAGAGCTCATCAGCGTTCCTCTGCATCTCCCTCTTCACCTTCTGCCAAGGAATCGACTGCTGACCGCGCTGGAAGCCTGCTAAACTGCAACAAAGTAGCAAAGACGACTACTGAGACCTTGTAATGCTGATCCTGCCGCCTTCTCGACTGTTTTCCTGGTGGTGCATGCTGTGGGGGTAGTCTGCCTCCTCTCTGCACTAGAAGCTCTGAAGAAATCTCCCGTTGGTAGACGGAATCTTCCCCCTGCAACCGCAGGCACCAAAGAACTGCTTCACCGGTCCTCTGGGTCTCCTCTCAGCATGACGAGCGAGGTCCCTTGAACTCAGCAACTCTGTCCAAGTGACTCCCACAGTCCAGTGACTCTTCAGTCCAAGTTTGGTGGAGGTAAGTTCTTGCCTGCCCACGCTAGACTGCATTGCTGGGAACCACATGTTTTGCAGCTACTCCGGCTCCTGTGCACTCTTCCAGGATTTCCTTTGTGCACAGCCAAGCCTGGGTCCCCGGCACTCTAACCTGCAGTGCACGACCTCCTGAGTTGTCCTCCGGCGTCGTGGGACCCTCTTTCGTGACTTCGGGTGAGCTCCGGCTCACTCCACTTCGTAGTGCCTGTTCTGGCATTTCTGCAGGTGCTGCTTGCTTCTGAGTGGGCTCTCTGTCTTGCTGGACGCCCCCTCTGTCTCCTCACGCAATTGGCAACATCCTGGTCCCTCCTGGGCCACAGCAGCATCCAAAAACCCTAACCGCGACCCTTGCAGCTAGCAAGGCTTGTTTGCGGTCTTCCTGCACGAAAACACCTCTGCACGACTCTTCACGACGTGTGACATCCATCCTCCAAAGGGGAAGTTTCTAGCCCTTGTCGTTCTTGCAGAACCCACAGCTTCTACCATCCAGTGGCAGCTTCTTTGCACCCACAGCTGGCATTTGCTGGGCATCTGCCCACTCCCGACTTGATCGTGACTTTTGGACTTGGTCCCCTTGTTCCACAGGTACTCTCATCAGGAAATCCATTGTTGTTGCATTGCTGGTGTTGGTCTTCCTTGCAGAATTCCCCTATCACGACTTCTGTGCTCTCTGGGGAACTTAGGTGCATTTTACACCCACTTTTCAGGGTCTTGGGGTGGGCTATTTTTCTAACCCTCACTGTTTTCTTACAGTCCCAGCAACCCTCTACAAGGTCACATAGGTTTGGGGTCCATTCGTGGTTCGCATTCCACTTCTAGAGTATATGGTTTGTGTTGCCCCTATCCCTATGTGCCCCCATTGCATTCTATTGTAACTATACATTGTTTGCACTGTTTTCTATTGCTATTTCTGCATATTTTGGTATTGTGTACATATATCTTGTGTATATTTGCTATCTGCATACTGAGGGTACTCACTGAGATACTTTGGCATATTGTCATAAAAATAAAGTACCTTTATTTTTAGTATATCTGTGTATTGTGTTTTCTTATGATATTGTGCAAATGACACTCTCTTAGTCGTCTCTTAGTTCAGCCTAAGCTGCTCTACTAAGCTACCATTTTCTATCAGCCTAAGCTGCTAGACACCCCTCTACACTAATAAGGGATACCTGGGCCTGGTGCAAGGTGTAAGTACCACTTGGTACTCACTACAAGCCAGGCCAGCCTCCTACACACACTTCACATTGGAAGGGAAAATCGACGCTGCGGTTCTGGAAGTCTCATTGCTGCGCGCTGACCAACGCAAATTAACAGAAAGGGTACACAACACAGAAACAACACTAAAAATGGTTGCATATGTTAAAATCAAACAATTGCTACGAGAACATGGCATTGCATTGCCTACTCTCTCATATTCCCAGCACGCCTGCGCATAGTCATGGATCAAAAAACTCTAATGTTTCCCACACCTGAAGATGCATGGACATGGATCCATGCTAAAGGATTGGCTGACCCAGCCAAGGAAGACACAGTGACCGAAGAATGGACTACCGCTAGCTCCAGAAAAAAGAAAAAACACAAAACCTCCTCCAGTCCTACAAAAGCACAAATGGCAATGGATCAAGCACAAATCTTAAAAGACACCAACTCATTTGCTCGTGCATTGCTAGACACCAGGAGTGAAACGGATACTAATGAGACCGCCTCACATGGGGGAGACTCAAGCCCATCCCCCTCCCCGCTGCTGGTGGGACCGGACCTCACCCCGCGATCGGCAGTCGAACTCTAGATGCTTGTGGATAGTGCCCGTAGGGCCTCCACCGGGCGCTGTGGCGGCCGGGGCGGAGCCATCCCCCTCCCTCGGTGATTCCTTTCCGAGGACTATAACGGATATCGGAGAGGAAGAAGTTGCCATCAGCATTGGAAGTATTAACTGACTCTTTGAATAGAGCACCAGCACACACGGGATCGCAGAGGCAATGAAACATCCTGAAGGTGGGCCACCCAAGGGCCCGACCTTAAGTAATCCACGTCCCCCACCACCTGAACGGTATCCGAATGGAACTGATTTCCCTTGATGCTACTTTAGGCACCGGTTGTGCCACTTTGTTTAAAAATCGGACACTGTCCGGAATATCCTTTTGGTTGTTGCATTTTTATTTTTCCTTTTCTTCCTCAAACCCACTATGGGCTTTCTCTTTTCCTTTCAGGGCGCGTGATGCTTGTGGGCGGGTGGGGGGGTGATTGGGGTGGGTCCGCGGGGCGTGGTGGCGGGAGTGGAGAGACACAAAACTGGCAACTTGGGAACCGCTCAGATAGCTCCTTATGACACCACACAACACAATGAAAAAGGAACCCATATATAATATAATAACTTGGAATGTGATGGGTATGGCCGGAACTAATAAACACAATAGAATACATGTACAATTAAAACGCCACCATATTCATATAGCAATACTTCAGGAAACACACATTACACCTGCAGACGTTGCTCGACTAGAAAAGTGCTGGGCGGGATCAATACATAGCTCTGGTGATTTATCCTTCGCCAGAGGGGTGCTGATTTATATAGCCCCGGGTGTCCCTTACACAGTGCAACACAGCATAAAGGACAAGGACGGTAGGTTCATACAACTGAAGGGACTGTTGGACGGGGAGGAGCTTGTGATAAACGGGCTATATGTTCCGAACATTAAACAAGGTGTATTCTTACAAAAAACGATATCGCAATTAACAAATGACCTAACTACACCCTGTGTATGGGGTGGGGACATGAATTGTGTCCCGCAAATAGATAAGGATAGATCACACTCCCCACTTGTGGCCGCCCCAACAACGAAAAATTCTCAGACGTTAGGTTTATGGATGGAGGAATGAGGCCTGATTGATATATGGAGGCACATGCACCCACATGAAAGAGAATACTCCTACTATTCTCCAGTACATCTACTACATACCCGAATTGACCTCATCCTCACCTCACAGAATCTAACACATAAAATAATGAGCGCAGACTACTTTGCCAAAGTAATCTCAGATCACTGCCCACTTATAGCGCAAATAAGATGGGGCAGGCCCCGCTCTTGTATCCCAACCTGGCGACTGAAGACTCAATTATTACAAGACCCCCCTTTCAGGAAAGAGATAGCCACGCACATCTCATCATATTTCACTCTAAATGATAGGACAACTAGCTCCAGGGCTATTGAGTGGGATGCACACAAGACAGTTATAAGGGGGGTATGTATATCAACGAAAGTAGGGGTACGTCAAACACTAACGCGCGAGCTCCATGAGTTAGAACAAGAGATTCACTCCTCTGAGCGCGAATTCACAAAAGGCACGATAACACAAGCAAAGCTCTCTAGTATACGCTCCAAATGGACTGAGACAGACAGCCGACTCAGACATTTTGACTACCGACATTACATGGCCCGTACACACGCAGAAGGCGACAGATCCGGTAAATTATTAGCATGGCTCACAAATAATGAACGCCGGAACCCTCCCCTAGGTGCCATTCGTCTGGAAACAGGATTGATAGTTAACACACAGGCGGAGAAAAACAATGCTTTTAGGGGCATATTTATACTCTGTTTGCGCCGGAATTGCGTCGTTTTTTTTGACGCAATTCCGACGCAAAACTAACTCCATATTTATACTTTGGCGTTAGACGCGTCTAGCGCCAAAGTCCATGGAGTTTGCGTCATTTTTTAGAGTGGACACCTACTTTGCGTTAATGATATGCAAGGTAGGTGTTCCCGTCTAAAAAATTGACTCCGAGGCATGTGCGCCGTATTTACACTCCCGGGCAAAATTCACGCCCGGGAGTGGGCCGGTCAAAAAAAATGACGTCCGGCCGCTTTTGCGCCGTTTTTTAGCGCCTGGTCAGGGCAGGTGTTAAGGGACCTGTGGGCTCGGAAGGAGCCCAGGAGTGCCCTCCCAAGCCCCCAGGGACACCCCCTGCCACCCTTGCCCACCCCAGGAGGACACCCAAGGCTGGAGGGACCCATCCCAGGGACATTAAGGTAAGTTCAGGTAAGTTTTTTTTATTTATTTTTTTGTGGCATAGGGGGGCCTGATTTGTGCCCCCCTACATGCCACTATGCCCAATGACCATGCCCAGGGGACAGAAGTCCCCTGGGCATGGCCATTGGGCAAGGGGGCATGACTCCTGTCTTTGCTAAGACAGGAGTCATTTCAATGGGGGTTGGGAGTCGGAAAAAATGGCGCAAATCGGGTTGAGGCGAAAAATTTGCCTCAGCCTGACTTGCCCCATTTTTTGGCGCCCAAGCTCCATATCCCCCTACGCCGGCGCTGCCTGGTGTACGTCGTTTTTTTTCACACACACCAGGCAGCGCCGGCGGCTAACGCCGGCTAACGTCATTGAATAAATACGGCGCCCGCATGGCGCTTCAGAATGGCGTTAGCGCAGTTTTGCGTCAAAAAGTATAAATATGGCCCTTAGAGAGTACTACAGCTCATTATACCAGGCGCGTCCTCCACCTACTAATGCACAACTAAGTGACTTCTTTAATGGAATCACCCTGAATCGCCTAACAGCCAAACAGGTGACAGAGCTAGACAGACCGATAGACATAACTGAAATCCAACAAGCACTGCAACAATTAACACATGGCAAGGCACCCGGCAGTGATGGTATACCCATTGAATACTACAGCACGTTTCCATCCCAGACATTAGCCCCATACCTAGCGATGCTAAAGGAGGCTCTAAAACGGGGCCAGCTCCCTGACACGTGCCGCGAGGTGCTGATAGCAGTACTACCGAAAGCAGGCCGCGACCCATTAGACGTTCGCTCATATAGGCCATTATCGTTGCTAAACACAGACTGCAAACTACTCGGCAAAATACTAGCCAACCGCCTGCTTCCATGCTTTTCAGAGTTGGTCCATCAAGACCAATCAGGCTTCATCCCTGGTCGCAATACGTTCAGTAATATTATGAATTTACTGCTCCTGATGGGAAACTCCCCTGAAGGCGAATGGCACCAAGTAGCAGTTTCACTAGACATAGAATAATCGTTTGACACGCCAGGATGGCCTTTCCTGACAGAAACACTTTGTCGCATGGGCTTCGGGCAAACTTATATTGGCTGGGTGAGAGTGTTATACTCTGGTCCAACGGCTAGGGTCTGGACGGGTGACACGATCTCCGAGACATTAAACATAGAAAGAGGTACCAGACAGGGATGCCCATTATCCCAGCTCTTATTCACACTAGCTATCGAGCCACTTGCCGCGCGTCTCCGCACAATGGCCCCTGCCTGGGGCATCCAGGATAGCCGAACACATCGGATAGTATCCCTATATGCAGATGATGCGTTGATTTTCCTCCGTGATCACGCTGAGGCCCTGCCGGGCCTATTGGATCTCTTACAAAAATCTGGCTCGGTGGCCGGGTTGATGGTGAACTGGGCAAAATCGTGCATATTCCCTATGCGTCCGGTCCCCGAAGTATTTAGAACGCTATCAAGCCCGGGTGATCTGAAATGGTGCTACACCACATTTAAATATCTGGGTATAAATATATATCATGATAGTCGTGATTTAAGAGATGGTAACCTTGGCCAAGTGATCAGATCAACTAGGAGCTCCCTGCCCTTCTGGTGCTCACTCCCACTGTCTCCAATGGGCAGAGTGGCCATAACAAAGATGATAGTACTACCGGCCCTCCTTTATTTCTTCATGGCACTGCCGCTGGTACTGCCTAGCTCCTTCTTCAAACACTTGAACAGTTTTCTAACGGATCTAATATGGGGCAATGGCTGTAGACGTGTCGCGTTAACCAAAGTACTTCAACCGCTTAAACTGGGGGGACTGGGGGCCCCCAGATTCGAAGCCTACTACGCAGCTGCCCAGTTACAATGGATATCTAATTGGATTGGGAACCCCACCGGCGCAGAAGCACAGAGGGTGTTACTAGACCTCGGTGGTACTGAGGTTCTACAATATCTCATGAACTGCGTCGGTCCCAAACACACACGCAACATGCTACTGACCACTGCGCACTGGGCTTGGGGCCGATTTGCACTGCTAGGCGATAAAAACCCACAATACTCCCCTAGGATCCCACTGTTGGCTCATCCGACACTGGCGAAAATAGCGACTAAGGTGGGTCTGAACACATGGGGAAGCAGAGGCATACGCACAATTGGGGACATTTACAATGACGGGCAACTCCAAACATATGAGGCACTGGCTGACAAACATGCGTTAGGTCAAGGTGGCTTCATAGCTTATGGAGCAGTGCGACAAGCGATGCGAGCATGGTGGAAAAGCGGCAGTTTGGAACCTGATGTCTCCCCCATGCTCCACGAGCTGTTGGGGAACATAACCGTCCCAGCAAGCATATCGTATATATACAACATCCTCACTACCCAGACCGAACACAAACAGGAACAGGCAAAAAACAGATGGGATTGCGTGTTGCCTGAACCCCTAACGCTAAACTCATGGGAACATGCTATGAAAATGATTTACGAAGTGTCCCGCAACCCCCGCTTCCGGTACACGCAGTTTAATTACGTGCATCAAACATACTTATCACTGCATCGTATAACGCGCATGCTCCCCCGATCGCCACAGACATGCCCCAGATGCGGGACAGAAGAGGCCACTTTCTATCATATGACATGGGAATGTCCCCCAATTCGAAATACATGGATCGACATAATAACTTTACTAGCCGATTGGACAGACACTACACTATCCCCCAGCCCTGAATTATGCCTACTGGGCATAGGACCTTGTCCCAAAAAACGCAAACAAACATATCAATGTATCGCCCTGGCATTAGTGCTGTACAGGCGCCTCATAGCCATGCAGTGGAAAGCGCCGAGTGCTCCCAGCGTCGCCCAATGGCGGGAGGAACTGATACGGTGGGCTAAAGCAGAAGCGCAGACTCTGCAGAACTTATTGGACAAAGGTATCCTGGTTAAAGGCCTAGATACTTGGAACTCGTTTGTGATAGCAGCAGAAAACAAAGATGATGAACGCCCTCCCTAAAAATAACAAGAAAAAGATATTACCTGACATTTCAGTAGAAACTCTAAAACATCAATACAGATGCTCACTGACACAAACACGATAGGTTGTAAACCAACATAAACATTGTAATTCGCCTTGTGGGAATGGCCCGGATGTACCGCTGGGGGGCTGGAATGCGTAGCCACGTGGTGGACTCTGATGGTACGGGGGCCGCCGGTCTCCCCCTCTCCATTATTTCTGCACCGTCGCCCTCACCTCGAATGAAGGCTGGACCCCTGCTTTTTCCTAGAAATCCTGTGGGGCCGCGAGGGTGGTGGTGACACTTTGATTGGGATGTGGGCTTGCTGCGATGCTGGAGATGGTGGTTGCACCCCTCCTGGCGTCTGGCTCTCTGCCTGCTCTCCGTCACCCACCCCCCCCCCCCGGCTGCGCTCGCCTGACCCGCTCTAGCTCTCCTCTTTAGGTCTTCCCTCTATATTTCTCCATTTCTCTAATAACTTTGTACATGGTGAACCAATTGCGTACCTCAAAAGTACATTCTCTCGTACATGTATGCTGAAACATAATGTAATCACCTGTATTTTTCTCGAATGTTGCCAGTTGGCTGATAAAGCAATAAAAACATATTTAAAAAAAAAAGAAGGAGAATCTGGTGTCGATTTATGACAGGATTGATACTGTGTCTGGTCACCAGGTTCACCTTACCGACCGTTTAGACAAACAAAATTCGCTGCTGGATGGAGGGAAAAGAGGATCTCAGACCCTGAGGACAATGGAGTTACATTAACAGAGAGGGTGACAGGATGACAAAGCAGTGGCTCGTGGTTGTGGCCAGAAATGAGGAACTGGAGGCCAACTCATGCCCCAGTACTATTCATATTCCTGGTATTCCTGAAACTGCATATCCTGTGAGCCTTGTCACATTTATGGAGACACTATTGATAGCGTCATTTGGCGGGGAGTCATTTTCTGGGGGCTCTTTTCGAGGCCTTCCCCTTGCTGGTAGAGAGGGCACACTGCTCCTAGGATCGGCCTTCACTGGAGTGCCCCCAGGTCCTTAATAACGCACCTCTTAAACTATCAGGACCACTAAGCTGCACTTCATATTTGCAGGGAGAAAAGTCTGCTACAATATGAGGGATCAGAGCATCTTCCCTGATTCCATGCCAGTGTTCAGGATTCTAGGCACAAGTACTCGGACATGAATAGGTGCTCTGCTCCTGCGCAGTGAAATGCCCTATGTTATCCTCTGCTGCCTCTGTGTAGACATTGGAGGTAAGGCACGGATCCTCTTGTCAGCTGCAGATGCCAAAATGCATTTAAGATGCATACTAGTAATCTTTATTGTTTAGTTAATAAAAACCATAACAGTCAACTCATTGTATACAATATATAAAATTCTATAAAGATCTTTGAAATAAAAGTCCTTTCAAACATAAATCTATAACCATATATATACAACTAAAGTGCGTTGTGCCGTTTTTTTGATAGCTTACAATTCTAAAGCAGTCAAGGGACTGGACTGACCATTAAACTAACTTCGCAAACACTTAGGGTCCGTGGTGTGGTTGATGTTACATACTAACTGAATGTGTACAGCCCAGGGACCTGCTGTTCAGCCTATGGGCTTCTCTACCAGATTCGAAGTGCACCTCTTTTACCTTGTTAGCTGAGTCATCTTAAAATTTGTCTTTCCACGTGCTATAACATTGTCAAAACATTGATACGGGATTAATTAAATAAATGAATGCTTAAAAGTGAGCCAACTGTCAATTAAAGGTGTGTCCTTAATAGCAAATTTACGTTTGTGGTGTGGACAGTCAAAAATTTGATAAATCTGCAGATTGACTGCGGATCGTGAGGGCAAACATTGACATCACTGGTGGCCGAGAAGAACGAGTCCCATTCCTCTCAAAAACTGGTTTTAACAGTTGGTGACGTGCTTCTTTTAAGGCCGGGCAAATACAAATCAGGAGGACCATGTCTTCCTTGGGGCCTTTACATAACCTACAGGAAGATTCTCCTCCATTCGTCCAAGACGGTTGGTCTGCTCTAGATGGTAGAGCTCCTAGACGAAGAGCCAGCAAACTACGCTTGATATGTAGTGCGAACGTTGAGATCAGATATTGTGATGGCGCCAAGGTAGTATAAGTGTGCAGAAGAAGCCAGGCGTGTGAGCGTTGTGCAAATTTAGATTTGTCAGGTAGAAAGGACTGCAATCCTATTTCCTTTTTTAGTGCTCGACACAACAGTGGATATGAGATGTTGGAGTCCCATATGTGCATCATTTCTGTCTCTTGCAGGGAATTATACAGATACCTATTGTATACTGATTTTGAATTGTTGCTCACTGAATTCCATAAAGCCACGACTACGGGACTAGTCGTGTTTTTACTTATTTTGTACCAGGTCTTTATTGTGTGCGCTTTCCTGCCCAACGGCTGTTGTATTAGGCCAAATTCTAAACTGACCAGTGCAGGAGAAGTGGAGCGAGGAAGTTTAAAGATTTGCTTGTAGGTTTTTATTTGTTGCTGTCCAGTGGCAGGGCGTCTTTCCTGTGTAAAGCTGCACTTCCATATGTAGTGGCTGGGAGGAATTTGGCCAACATAACAGACAGTAACGGTTTATAAGATGGGCCTTTTAATCTTTTTGCTAGGGTACAGAAAGCAAACATTAAAGCTTTGCGCTTCTGTGCAATGTTGTGCTTTTGCGGCGCGAGATTGGCCTTATTGTCTATAGTGAAGCCAAAGTAGTTGTAGCAGCAAGTTGTTTCAGGAGTAATGCCGCTCAGCTTTATACTGTTTTGCTAGATTCAGAGGACATCCCATGGACATGGTTTTGGTTTTTGAGGTGTTAACTTCAAATTTGTTTGTCTTTACAAAATCACCTAAGGTGCTGACCAACCGCTGCAGCCCTATTTTCATGTGGCTTAGCAGAATGATATCGTCAGCGTACGAAACGTGTGATAGGGACAGACTTCCCATCCTTGGAGAGTATGAGTTGGTTGCGTCCAGCTTTGAGGAAAGATCCACCGTGAAAAGGTTGAAAAGGTGTGGGGCCAAAACACAGCCCTGTTTTAGTCCTATATTTGGCGGTATCCTCCTAGAAATTTTCAAGCCGTCTGCTACCTTGACCTGCCCCCAAGTTTTGTCGTATAGCATTTCTATGCACCTAAGAGTTCGTTCTTGCAGGCACCATCTTCGCAATTTACTCCAGAGAAGTGCTCTATCCACTCGATCAAAAGCACTTTTGAAGTCCACGAAACATAAATATAGCTTTTTCTTTGAGCATATTGCTCGGTTGGCGATGTCTCCTAGTGTAAAAATTTTAATCACTGTACCATATCCCTTCAGAAAACCAGTTTGGTTCAGAGGAACCAGGTCATTTGAGTTTGACCAATTGAGCAGGTCGGCCAGGACTAAGGTGGCAAAATATTTGGCCTCGCTGTCAATTAGCGCTATCAATCTGTAACTGGCTGGGTTTGCTCTACAACCCCTTTTATATATTGGATTAATGATGGATCCTCTCCAACTTTCTGGAATGATTGTGTTACACTCAACTTCAGTGTATAGGATTGACAGTGTGGTTGACCAATACTCAAGATCGGCCTTAAAGATAGCTTGCAGAAGACCATTTGGACCAGGGGCCCCGTCCCTGTGACCCCTCCTGATAGTTAGGGCGACGTTCTTGGCACTGAACCCAGTCCCGCTCTGACTAAAGTCTATGAGTTTTGTCGACTCCTTCAGATGCTGATTTGCTTCAGATGATGGGTGGTTTAAAGAAAATGTCGGCAAGGTAATCCACCCATTTACCTTCTGGGACTGATGAGAAGTTTATTGTTCTTACCTGCCGGCCGATTCCATTGACTGTTGCCCAAAAGGCCCTTGAATTGGCCTTCCTTGTATTATGAAGTAATTTGAGCCAGAAGTCGTCTTCCTTTTTGGTTCGCATTTGCCATATCTGATTCTTGTAGTTTTTTTGTAGGATTTTTACTTGGGTGCATTGGGTTTCTGTCAGAGACCTATCTACTATTACTCTAAGGTTGCGCCTCAATTCCTTTCTTAGTTCCAAATTTTTTACTGGTAGGTTTGAAGACCTGGTCTGATTCTAATATGGCGTTTGACGCCTGGCAGAGCCAAGAGAGGGTACTGACCGTAGAAAGCTGGCCCACACTTCCACTGCTGATAGATCCTGGCATATTGCCAATTGAAGCAAAGATTTTATGTTTTTACACAGCCTTGTAATGAGGACTCTGACCAGTTCAGGCGGTTTAGGTTGATAGATTGTATTGTTCCTAGTTCCTTTATAGCTGGAAGAAGGCATGGGGCATTCCAAATGAGTTCTATGTGCTGATATGAGTGATCACTGTGGAGAGTAGGTTTAATTTTAAATTTGCTAACATGAGCTGGCAAGGGAAGAGACACAGCTGTATAGTCTATTATTGTCGCAGACTTTGCGTTATGATGAATGAAGCTTGGTGGGACGTCATAGTTAATCCTGCCATTTAGTACCCTCATACTCATGTGCTCAAGTGCCTCTACCAGTTGTTTACCCCTTGTGTCCAGTCTCTTCTGTGCTGGCGATATTTGCAGAAGCACTGACCATATAGCATTTTCAGCTGCCAGTTGTTCATCCGGTTCTGGAGTGTGTATTAAGTGAGCATTAAAGTCGCCTGTCACTAATATGTCCCACGCTGGATTCGCGCATCTTATCTCTTCTACCTGGTTCAGTAGTTCATCGAAGAGTAGTACTTTCCTATTTTTCCGTGGGTGGGCATAGACATTAAAAATGATTAGCGGGGCGTGCTGATTATTACGAAAGGTGATTTTAATGGCCTGCAAGTCGGTCTTTGAGAAAGCCAACTGCTCTGTTGAAACAAGAAGTGCCGTAGAAATGTATGTGGCTAGACCACCGCTTGGCCCGCCTGATTTCTTTGATTTTTTTGCACTAATGTGGTGTAGTGAGTAGCCTCCTAATTCGATCGGGTCTTCCAGCCAAGTTTCTTGTAGTAGGATTATGGAATAATTGCAACTGGTCATTGCTGTGAACCCGTCTGTTATGATAGTTTTTGCACCGGCGATGTTCCAGGACATAATGGTGACAGACGAACTCTGATCTATATTTACTGCATTAGTTGTACTAAGTCAATAATTTCTCCTCGAATTTAAAGTGTGAGCCATCCATCTCCATTCGTCCTGCTCTCCATTCGGTACAGTTGGGGGGGTCACTGATAGTTTCTGAGTTGGGTTCCTTCTGTTTACATTGCCTTTGTTCCAATTCCCCGGATTCCGGGCCCCCTACGAATTCAAGGGCCGTTGGCAGTTTTCCTCTAGAATTTGACAATAGGGGAAAGGGATAGCGTTGACTGGATGGTTCTGATAACCGTATGCCCCAAATTTCAAATTGCTGTTTGATTGCCATAATTAATGTAACAATATCACTTGTTCTCCACATTGTTAGTGTTTGTTCCAGCCCATTTTGAGCGCTGCCAGAGAGGAATTTCACCAATGTCAAATCTGCGGATACGATTTTCTTAGTTGATGGGAATTCAGCGAGAAGCCTCAGAATGTTACCACTATTTAAGCTGTCTTGTTGGCCCCATGATTTATATTGCGGGGTAAAAAGGATCTGCCTTAATTCCCGATCGTTCTCGATGGCATGAGTGTATTGGAGTTGATGGGGGTGACCGGTGATTCTATGTGACGATGGCCTTCTCAACTGGCCGTCCTCCAACTGACTACTATATGGTACCAATTCTAATATGGGTGTTTGTTTGATTGAGGAAATTTTGTTTAAGAGATTGGTAGCCGTTGTCTGCCTATTGTGAAATGTAATTTTTGTTTTTATTAGCCCTTGGTAGTTTGTGATTGTAACCACCCTAGAGGGGTGGCTGTAACTCAGGCTTATTGTCAAGTGCTTTTCACTGCTGATGTTATTAATGCCGGATTGCGAGCCGAATTGTGAGAGGGAGAGTTTACGACTCTGACTTATGGACTGTGCTTTAGCCTCATCAGTATTTTTTCTTGTGTGTGGTTTGTGGATTGACCGGTTACCCGATAATGTATTTGGGGAAATTTCTGTGACTTGCGTAGCACCAGCTTGGGTGCAAGATCCTTTCCGTGGGTGTAACTTGAGGCTCGACATAATGCCCGCTGTAGTATCCGGGAGAATTGCTGTGAACTTTGTGGCGGTGTGCGAAGTGGTAGCTTGGCAGGGTGATACTTGGGGCTCTGGTTGCTTCTTATTCCTACCAGACAGGGTGGCAGCTGATGCCGCTGCGTGTGGAACATCCTTTGGTCTTAGTATTCCAGCTGTTATTGATCCTGGTGGGTCCTTTCTCGGTATTAGAGCGTCTAGTTGGTTTGATGATATTTCGCTACTCATGTGCGTTTCTTCTCTTAGACATCTCTGTCGGGGTGCCTGGTCCAGAAGTTCCATCATCCTCATCTCCGAAGCGTGCGGGTTAGACTCAAATTGTGCTGTCGACTGAGACATTTTGTGTACAACTGACATTGGTGAGGCAGCAGGTTGAATGTCGCCAGTTGGCAGTAAACCTGAACCATTGACTGCCCCAACCCTTATGGCTTTCACACGATTTAGGGCCTTCTGATTCCCTAAAGACCCTAAACCCTGGGTATGTGGTTTCTGGAACACCGAAAATATTGGGTAAAGATTGTCATTAACAGCTTTGGCATATGTTTGTTTCCTTGCCTTCCTGGCTTGCTTTTTTTGTCTCTTAGATAGGGGTTTCGGTTTTAGAGCTGGATGGTCATTTGTACACTCAGAGTTAGTGGGAATTATTTATTTCAGCTGTAGTGATTCATCCGTACTAATTGAGTATAAACCTTGGGTATTTGCTCCTTTTTTTATAGGACTACTTGCTGCCAAGCCTGGTGTCTTTTGAAGTATGACTATATGACCTGAATCGTGGTTTGTATTGTTGAAAGTTGCTTCATCTATTTTGCTTGTTTTAACTTTCTGCAATATCTCTGTTAAAATAGTTGGTAGTGTGCTCAATTTATCTATTACTGGGCCACAGTTGCAAAAGGCTTGCTGATGACTAGATTTTTGCTCTAATGGCCGGATGGCCAGCATATCCAGCTTACAATTGATGTCGGCGATGTGGATAGCCATAACCTTCATTAGATCCATTTGTAAGTCAAGCTTATCCGATTGCATGTTAAGAACCGTCGTTGAAGTATTTAGAGCATTTAACAATGATGCGTGTAATTGAGTGAGATCCTCCATATCGCTACTCGGGTAACCTGCATGAGTGGAACTTTTGGAAAGAATTTTACTTTCTCTATTGATGGTCTCCAGGGGGGGAATAGTCAGGTTGCTTCTTGCCATTGCTTCGACATCTTGTTGTAGTTTGCTTATACCACTAGAAATTTCAATAATTGAGTTAGGCGGTCTTTCTTGTTGCAGTATAGAGGAACTATATTCAGTGCTGACCACCAGTAGAGGTTGCTTTGAATACTGATCTTTAGGATTCATTAGGTCAAAGGTTTGTAAGTCCAGTGCTTCACCCAGATCTTTGTTGTTTGTTATTGAGAGTGACTGCAACCAAGAGTCTTCCATTGTTCCTGTAGCTACTTCAAAGTCAATGTACAATCTCTCATTGCTCCCCTGGGTGCTAAGATTAAACCGCGTGATGGGGGTAGATTGTTGGCGCATTCCCTCATGCACGGTGTCGTTGTGTACCTCTGTCAAGATACCTGTGGTGATTAAAGGCTCTGAGTTACTTGGATTGACAGATGCGCCCTGCTGTTGGTCACTTTGAAGAGATTCCCTCTCTTGAACATGAACCTGAGCTGCGATCACAATACTGCCTGCCTGCAGGTTTTTGCGCACTATTGGGCTGCTAGTGACCCTGGAGATGTTAAGTCGTTCATGAGCTGAGCAATCGTTATGCACTTCGAGGGCCAGACGCTTTGGTGCTTCCTGGACGGGGAAATCTTCCCCTAATTGTTGAGTAGGGTTTGTTGACACCTCGAGCCCTAACTGCCCAGTGGCCATTGGTTGTGGAACCAATGGGGTTGGCAGGCCCACGTCAGTGTCAAGATTTGAGAAGAAGGCTGCAGCTGGATCTTTTAGGAAGGCAAACTTGTTGGCAACTCCTGTTTTCTTGAAGTAGACCTGCAGAGGAGTGAGGGGCGATACCAGCTGATCTGGCCTACTACTTTGCGGGCTCTGTGCAGAGCAATTTACCTTCCTTTGCGCCCCCCTTTGAGGTCCTAAAGTTTTGACTTTTCCCTCTGTTGGCAGCCTGAGTTATCCTGAACTCATGGCTTCTTACTCTTAGCCCAGATTTCTGCTGGAGAGACACAATATGCTTGTGACTGATGGACTAGTGTTGATGACCATAGATGCTCGGTGAGCGGGGCACCCAGGATGCTCACAAGCCGCACCCGGACCTGGCAGGGCCGCTTCCGTGTGACCCCAGTGCACTCTCTCTGCTGCAGTTTAGTAAGACTGTTGTGCTCACCCTGGCTGGAAAGAGCTGGATGGGTCCTAAGCACAAAGCCTCCTGCCGAATGTTGGTAAGTAAGGTGATGCAGCAGTGAGCAGCGATACCTGGACTTCTCAGGAACGAGGGGTTGTTGAGGGGTTGTTAGTCTTAGGTGCAATTGGTGAGCGGGGCACACAGGGCGCCCACAGGCTGCACCCAGACCTGGCTGGCCACTTCCATGCGGCCCTCGTGCACTCACTCCGCAGCTGTTAACTAACACAGCCGCGCTCACCCTGCGTTCTCCTAGCCAGAGGTGCAGTTTGAAGGATTCTTGGCACAGGAATTCCTTATAGGATTGTTGTATAATAGTTTGAGATGACGTGAATTTGGCTAGGTGGGCGCAGGCCTGGTGAAGGGAGAGTGAGGGGAGGGGAGAGAAGAGGGGGACCCTGGAGGAGAGGGAGACGAGGCTGGAGGGAGAAAACCGAGGGGAGATGGTGCCCCAGGCGGGTGGTATGAGGGAGACCGGCGCCGTGGGAAAACGGCACACAGAGGCAGTGGGATCGCGCAGCCACACTACCAATCTCCACCACGCTTTTGGTGCCCTCCACAGAACCAGGCTTCACTCCTCATGGACCGGCCACCGACCTCTGACCACCACACTGCACTCCTCACCTCTCCTCACCATTCCCCACCCCCTCACAGGAACTGCCAAGGCCCTCTGTCCCCCCAATGCCTAGACCCTCCTGCCTCACTCACCGTTATTGCGCCTCCGCCCACCAAGATCTCCACAGGATCCCGATCCTACTGGTTCCTTGCCTGCCTCCAAGATGGCGCAAGTTGCCTCGAGGTTCTCCCCTCCAGGTAAACCTTCCACTGCCGGCGTGGACCCAGGCGTGTGCCTCGCGTTGCTCGCTCGGGCTGCTCGAGCTGCGGGCGGGGGGAGCACAGTGCTCGGCAGCCCCCTTCCCCTTCAGTACAGCTGCACCTGCCTCGTAATATCACGGGGAGCAACCCGCCTCTCCCGTTGCCCTGACGCTGAGCTTCGGACGGGGCTTCAGAGCTTCGGGCTTGGACGGCTTCGAACGGAGCTCTGAGATGCGAGACGCGACTCCTCCTCCCTCTTTCGGTATGCTGACTGAGTTAGGATTTCAGGCCAGCATTTAAGATGCTCTTTAAGCCATGTGACCCACACCACACCTCAATCTGGCGAATCGAAATGTTGGATGATCTCCCTTACTGGCATTAATGAGTTATATTGCATAAACCATCTTGGAACACTGCCCTATGTACTGCGGAACATTTGACATCGACCAACCACTAGTTTTCTTTTTTCCACAAAGTGATGTTACTTGCTATGTGACGTTGAACTTTGGCCTTTGCTGTTAACCAATAAGACGATATGCTGCCCTTATTTTCCTGCTCAAACACCTTAGGTTATTCTTCCTAGAGTGAAATGGTCTCTATTG
Organism: Pleurodeles waltl; assembly: GCF_031143425.1. Lineage (NCBI taxonomy): Eukaryota > Metazoa > Chordata > Amphibia > Caudata > Salamandridae > Pleurodeles > Pleurodeles waltl. The sequence continues at coordinate 591,093,828 of NC_090447.1, forward strand.
GCCACGCCAGAGATATGTATCACCAGATGTTTGCCTATCAGTGGTTTGACTTAGATTCTTTGGGGTATCAAGCACTGAGAGTTGGGGAATTCAGAGCAAGACGGGGGTGGGTAGGGGTTTTGGGCTTGATGCCGTTCCTATATTTGTTTAGTGGAGTGAATATGTAATTAGTGGAACTGTGATGTGATATTTGACTTGCATATGGAGCTTTTAACAATCCTGTCACACATGACTACCAAAATCTGAAATCATTATGCTGGAGGATGAATGTCAACATATATATCGACCACCACCATCTCAACATTACCTTTCCTCATGAAACCCATTTCTCACGGACACGTAAAGCCTATCTTGCACACAGATGAGCACACATCAATATTTCTCCTCCTACAGTTCCTATTCCAGGCATATATTAATTCAACTACATGTTAATTTCAAGCTAAAGCCTTGTGTCACAGACGGGGAGGGCAGGTATTTCCTTCTGGAAGGCGCACTACATGGACAAAAACTCATACACCCAAACACAAATGCCCCAAATGTAGACCACCCAGAATTTTCTGAGGACATCCATTCTGTTCTATGTCATGCAAAAGCCACCACTATCATTATGGATGGGGACTTCAATCTAGTTCCTGACCCAGCATTTGATCACTCCAACCGTGGGATTTTTTTATGCTCGAGTGGCACCCATCGAAATTCAGGATGCGTGCTCTTTCATAGATAACTGTAGACCAGGCTACTCCAAGACTAATGAATATTACTTTTTCTCCCCACACAGTGGGGTGCTCAGAGATGTGCAGCACTGGCTGACTTTCATAGAGCAGAAGATTAAATGATTAGAGGAAGAACAAAGTGAAAATACACATGCATATCCCCTCAACAGCCTACATGAGCTCCTTCTTGAATATAAAATGTGGGTAGACAGAGAGGTCCATTACTGAGGCATATTTGCTCATGCCCATATATATGAGAAGGGGGAGCACCTGGGGCACACTTTGGACCTCCATTACATGCACATCCGGAAATCATCCCTTCCACAGAGACCATACATACCTCGAATGAAATATTCAAAATCATTGTTGCATATTAAATAGATTAACACTGGACACACATGGCTAATACCGCTGATCAAATAGAGTGTTACCTAGAGGAGGTGGTCATGTTGTGGTTCGACCAGGGGCACAGGCAAGTCCTGGATGTCTTACTCATGAAGTCCCAGCTGCCTTTGACAGCCTTGTGTTATGCAAGCCCACGGCATAGATGTCTTTACATCCAAATTTTACTAGGCATATAAATGCCTATAATAAGGCCTTACAGAAGGGCACTCTGTCACTAATGCTACTGGAAGCAGTCATTACTGTGTTTCTCAAATCGGACAAAGACAAATCTCATTTCTCCTCGTACCCAACCTCGTCATTTTTTAATCTTGATAATAAGATATTGTTCAAGGCCATTGCTATATGGCTATCTCTGTTAATGGACAGAATGATCTCCCCTGCGCAGTCCAGTTTTGTTCTGCATAGCTCCATGGCTATCAATCCCCAAACAGTATACACTTTACTACATCAGTTCAACCCAGATTCACAGGGAGTAGCCACCTTTGTAGATGTCAAAAGGACTTAATTGATTAGACTGGCCTATTTATATATACAAAATGATAAAATAATTTGGCATTCCGCTTACATTTCAGGCCCTGTTCCAACTCTTATACTCTGCCCATGTGATCAGGGTCTGTGCCAATGGCTTTACCTCAAACCCCTTCATGGTGTCCCAGGGCATAAGATAGGGGAGCCCACTCTCAACACTATTATTTAAACTTTCTACGGAGCCACTTGCCAGAAGACTGCAAAATTGCCACTCACAGAGAGGCATAGTCTCTAGAACGGGCCATGTATTGTTACAGGGTATGTAAACAATATTCTTTTCTTTCGCCATTCTGGTGACATTTTGTCCTCCTCATCTGCAACACTATAACATTTGGGGAATTTCTAGAATCCAGATTCTGGTCAGAGTAAAAAAAAAATGACTCAAACCAGGCAGCGCTGGCGTAGGGGAAAATGGGGGTTGTCCGTCAAAAAATTGTGCAAGTTAGGTTTGAGTAAAAAATCATGGCTAAAACCGGAATTGCGTCATTATTTGGTGCACAACCCCCATTGAAATGACTCCTGTCTTAGCAAAGACAGGAGTCATGCCCCCTTGCCCAAATGGCATGGCCCAAATTAGGCCCCCCCTATGCCACTTTAAAAAAAAAATTATACTAACCTGAACTTACCTGTACTTACCTGAGATGGGTCCCCCATCCATGGGTGTCCTCCAGGGGTGAGCGAGGGTGGCAGGGGCTGTCCCTGGGGGCAGGGAAGGGCACCTGTGGGCTGCTTCAATGGTCAGATACCATGGAAGTGAGCCCACAGGTCCCTGAATGCCTACCCTCATCCAGGCCTTAAAAAACGGCGCACATCAGGCTGGGCGACGTTTTTTAAGGCCTGCCTCCTCCTGTGTGTCAAAATGACGCAGGAGTATAAATAAGGCGCACAGGCCTTAAAGTCATTTTTTGGGTGGGAACGCCTACCTTGCATGTCATTAACGCAAGGCAGTTTCCCGCATCCAAAAAATTACGCACACGGAGGAATTTTGATGTCCGTGGGGTCGGGCGTCATAGTATTAATATGGTGCACGTTTTGCACCGAATGTGCGTCAAAAATTTTGATGCACATTCGGTGCAAACGGAGTATAAATATGCCCCTTATTACTTTGCAAGCCAGGGATAATTTGTTAGTTTGTGTCATCACCCAGACCTATGACTCCCATACCAAATCCCCCAAAAAGAGCAGAATGCAGACACCCCTCTCTAAGCCCTGCTACCGAGGGTAATCCCTCAACGTAGGACTGACATTGTAATTGTCACTACAAGGACCACAACCTTGACCTGACAGAGATTAGCGGCAGGGCTGGGACTTACTCTGCACTGCTTCCCTGCTCTTACTCTTGCACGCAAGTCCTTCCTCCCCTTGATGATACAAACCAGAGTGCAACATGCACTTTTTGTGATGAGCATACTGGAGTTTGGGGACCTGTACCATAATGGAATCTTTTTGTTTTCTGAGCAGCTCAGCCAGCATGACGATGAATCACCAGTCACTGCATACACATATTTGAGGCAGCAACACAGTGCAGAAATCCACCAATGAGTTTCCACAAGAAGCTCAGGAACTGATCACTCTGACCCAGATTATAACATTCATTGATGCTGCAAGAGGGGTCTTTCTATCTCTATGCTATGGTACTGGTTTTAAGGGTAGGGACCCCGACACACAATCCAAAGTTGCCTGGGAGGGTGTGCTTAGCAGTGAGATAATGAAGTCCAAATGGGCATATAGCTGTGCACAAACACAATCTGGTTTGCTCAACAATTGCCATAAGCTCTTGCATTACAACTGACTTCATCAGGCACACATCTCACTAGTCAGAAAACACAAGATTGATGTGACCAAACTCAATAGTTGCTCAACATAATGGCCACCTCGATCAGACTTCCTCCATTTGGTATGGACATGCCCCTTCAATTATTGCTGTTGGCAGGAAATCTTTAGTACGCCTAGTGACATGATGTATGTTAAAGTGAATCTGGACCCAGACCTTGCCCTGCTAGGGTATGTCAAAATAGTGTCATCTACAGTTCATGTGTATACGGGCATGGTGCTGCTCTTGGCCAAGCACTGGGTGGGGATGATTTGGTATGGGAAGAATATTCTGGCTCAAACAGACTGGTTGTGAAACCTAATCACCTGCTATGATTGAGCCAAATTTATGCTTTTATACAGCCAATGACATTCACACCCAGGAACATCTGGCCTCCCCTAACTGAGTATTCAATACAACACAATCCCGCAAAGGATGATGACTGGTCTGCCTTGTTCATTGAGGACCTTGGGAATGACACTGAAATGATAGAAACTACTACGCCCCCGAAGCAGAACTAAGCCCCCCTCAGCCCTCTCCAAATGGCGATCTTGTCCCTCACCTGCTATCAAGAAGACTTACTCCCTTCAGAAATGTGTTGCTGTACTGTTTAGTCCATTCTGTTATACATGAACATATGCACCATGTTTTTTCTGTATACAGTATTGCTACAGTTGTTCATTGCAGTGATGTGTTATTGTTGGTGTAGTAAATGTAAAGCTTTTAAAAAAGAACACCACCGTATAGGGGCTGACAACAAAGGAAAGCCCTCCTTGTTTCTATTTTTCTATTATTGCTCTAAGTTAATATTGTTTTGGGGTTAAGCTGCACCTCTTAGGGCAAGCAAGCCCCTTCCACACTTTTACACCCTTTGGAGAAAACAAATTAAGGCCACCACGTGGGATTTGTACATGCCGACCCAACCACAATATCTCTCAGCTGTATCACGATGCCGGTTTGTAGTGCAGTGGATACAAAGCAGTAATGTCCAGTAAAAAAATAACTTATAGTTAATTGACAAAGATAAAAAGAATATGAGTTTTAAACAAGAAGATATCTGATTGTAAATGAAAAAGCTTTACACCACCGAAAGTGTTACATTTTGGGGGTTCCTAGCCAGTTGAAATCAACCTAGGAGAATCATAGTTAGTTTCTGAGATAAGCCTTATTAATTATTTCACGTCATTAGGAATTATTTTTATAGTAGTAGCCTGTGAAGTCCACAGAGTTATAACAAAGAACTAGAATTTAATCCTACCTGATTGTGTCTCCACTGCGAGAAATGGTGCAAGAGAAGACAGCTATACAGTCATTAGCTTTTCCTTTCCTGTGCACAAGGCTGAATATGTTCATGAACATTTTCATTATCTTTGCTGCTATGAGTTCCTAAAATAGTCAAGCCCCCAAAACATTCCCTTTCATGTGCTTGTATTACATATTTAAATTGTTCCAAGTCTGTGAAAATTGTGTAGTTTTTGAAAACTGTCACTGTGCTTTAAATAGCAGCCTTTGATTTATGTTTCTCATTCCAATAATCAAGGTAAATTAATTAACCTTTATTGCAGCTGTTTAACTATAATGCGCCCTCACCGTGCACAATTGTCTAATCAATAATTTTATTGCAAATGTTGCAGTGATAATATGAAAGCAAGCTGGGATAGAATATGTCATCAAAGACATAGGGGGTCATTCTGACCCTGGCGGTAAATACCACCAGGGCCGGGGTCGGCGGTAGCACCGCCAACAGGCTGGCGGTGCACCGCCGGGCATTCTGACCGCGGCGGTACAGCCGCGGCCAGAAGCGGAAAGCCGGCGGTGTACCGCCGACTTTCCGCTGGCCATGGGAATCCGCCATGGCGGCGCAGCTTGCTGCGCCGCCATGGGGATACTGGCACCCCATACCGCCATCCAGTTCCTGGCGGTTCACCCGCCAGGAACAGGATGGCGGTATGGGGTGTCGTGGGGCCCCTGGGGGCCCCTGCAGTGCCCATGCCAATGGCATGGGCACTGCAGGGGCCCCCGTAAGAGGGCCCCACAAAGAATTTCAGTGTCTGCTTTGCAGACACTGAAATTCGGGACGGGTGCAACTGCACCCTTCGCACCTTCCCACTCCACCGGCTCCATTCTGAGCCGGCTTCCTCGTGGGAAGGGTGTTTCCCGCTGGGCTGGCGGGCGGCCTTTTGGCGGTCGCCCGCCAGCCCAGTGGGAAACCCAGAATGACCGCCGCGGTCTTTTGACCGCGGTACGGTCTTCTGGCGGTTCCCGCTTGGCGGGCGGCTCCCGCCGCCCGCCAAGCTTAGAATCAGGGCCATAATGTGGAGTAATTAACTGTGCATGGCAAAGGTGCAAGACCTACAGTTACTTGAAAGAACTCTAACTATAACTGCTGTATTATCATGGTTTTGTACAAGAAAATTGAGAATCTAACTATAGAGCCCCGTAAGCTTTGTTTTTTTCAGTGAATGCCCATGTTTTTTTAATGTATAGTAATTTTCATTACTATACGTTAATTCAACCACCGCCGCACATGGCCTTCGGCCGTGCATGGAGGCAGTTGGTGTAGGAAAGTACCATCTTGCCTGGCATGTTACCCCCATATTTCACGGTATACAGTATATGTTGTTTTAGTCTATGTGTCACTGGGACCCTGCCAGACAGGGCCCCAGTGCTCATAAGTATGTGCCCTGTATGTGTTCCCTGTGTGATGCCTAACTGTCTCACTGAGGCTCTGCTAACCAGAACCTCAGTGGTTATGCTCTCTCTGCTTTCCAAATTTGTCACTAACAGGCTAGTGACTAAATTTACCAATTCACATTGGCATACTGGTACACCCATATAATTCCCTTGTATATGGTACTGAGGTACCCAGGGTATTGGGGTTCCAGGAGATCCCTCTGGGCTGCAGCATTTCTTTTGCCACCCATAGGGAGCTCTGACAATTCTTACACAGGCCTGCCACTGTAGCCTGAGTGAAATAACGTCCACGTTATTTCACAGCCATTTACCACTGCACATAAGTAACTTATAAGTCACCTATATGTCTAACCTTCACTTAGTGAAGCTTGGGTGCCAAGTTACTTAGTGTGTGGGCACCCTGGGACTAGCCAAGGTGCCCCCACATCGTTCAGGGCAAATTCCCCGGACTTTGTGAGTGCGGGGACACCATTACACACGTGCACCATACAAAGGTCACTACCTATGTATAGCGTCACATTGGTAACTCCGAACATGGCCATGTCTAAGATCATGGAATTGTCACCCCAATACCATTCTGGTATTAGGGGGACAATTCCATGATCCCCCGGGTCTCTAGCACAGAACCGGGGACTGCCAAACTGCCTTTTCTGGGGTTTCCACTGCAGCTGCTGCTGCTGCCAACCCCTCAGACAGGTTTCTGCCCTCCTGGGGTCCAGGCAGCCCTGGCCCAGGAAGGCAGAACAAAGGATTTCCTCTGAGAGATGGTGTTACACCATCTCCCTTTGGAAATAGGTGTGAAGGGCTAGGGAGGAGTAGCATCCCCCAGCCTCTGGAAATGCTTTGATGGGCACAGATGGTGCCCATCTCTGCATAATCCAGTCTACACTGGTTCAGGGATCCCCCAGCCCTGCTCAGTCGTGAAACTGGACAAAGGAGAGGGGAGTGACCACTCCCCTGACCAGTACCTCCCAGGGGAGGTGCCCAGAGCTCCTCCAGTGTGTCCCAGACCTCTGCCATATTGGAAACAGAGGTGTTGGGGGCACACCGGCCTGCTCTGAGTGGCCAGTGCCAGCAGGTGACGTCAGAGGCTCCTTCTGATAGGCTCTTACCTCTCTTGGTAGCCAATCCTCCTAACTTGGTAGCCAAACCTCCTTTTCTGGCTATTTAGGTTCTCTGCTTTGGGTAATTCTTGAGATAACGAATGCAAGAGCTCACCAGAGTTCCTCTGCATCTCCCTCTTCACCTTCTACCAAAGGATCGACCGCTGACTGCTCCAGGACGCCTGCAAAACCACAACAAAGTAGCAGGACGACTACCAGCAACATTGTAGCGCCTAATCCTGTCGGCTTTCTCAACTGTTTCCAAGTGGTGCATGCTCTGGGGGTAGCCTGCCTTCACCCTGCACCAGAAGCTCCAAAGAAATCTCCCGTGGGTGAACGGAATCTTCCCCCTGCTAACGCAGGCACCAAAAGACTGCAACATTGGTCCTCTGGGTCCCCTCTCATCCTGACGAGCGGGGTCCCTGGAACACAGCAACTTTGTCCAAGTGACTCCCACAGTCCAATGACTATTCGGTCCAAGTTTGGTGGAGGGAAGTTCTTGCCTCCCCACGCTAGACTGCAAAGCTGTGTACCGCGTGATTTGCAGCTACTCCGGCTCCTGTGCACTCTTCCAGGATTTCCTTCGTGCACAGCCAAGCCTGGGTCCCCAGCACTCCAACCTGTAGTGCACAACCTTCTGAGTTGTCCTCCGATGTCGTGGGACTACCTTTTGTGACTTTGCGTGGGCTCCAGTTCACTTTTCTTCTGAGTGCCTGTTGGGGTACTTCTGCGGGTGCTGCCTGCTTCTGTGAGGGCTCTCTGAGTTGCTGTGCGCCCCCTCTGTCTCCTGCTCCAAGTGGCGACATCCTGGTCCCTCCTGGGCCACAGCAGCACCCAAAAACTTCTACGGCAACCCTTGCATCTAGCAAGGCTTGTTTGCGGTCTTTCTATGTGGGAATACCTCTGCAAGCCTCATCGCGATGTGGGACATCCATCTTCCGAAGGTGAAGTCCCTAGTCCTCTTCTTTCTTGCAGAACTCCAAGCGTCTTCTAACTGGTGGCAGCTTCCTTGCATCTTCAGCTGGCATTTCCTGGGATCCTGCCCACTCTCGACAGTTCATGACTATTGGACTTGGTCCCCTTGTCTTACAGGTACTCAGGTCTGGAAATCCACTGTTGTTGCATTGCTGGTGTTTGTTCTTCCTGCAGAATCCCCCTATCACGACTTCTGTGCTCTCTGGGGGTAGTAGGTGCATTTTACTCCTACTTTTCAGGGTCTTGGGGTGGGGTATTTTTCTAACCCTCACTGTTTTCTTACAGTCCCAGCTACCCTCTACAAACTCACATAGGTTTGGGGTCCATTCGTGGTTCGCATTCCACTTTTGGAGTATATGGTTTGTGTTGCCCCTATACCTATGTGCTCCTATTGCAATCTATTGTAATTCTACACTGTTTGCATTACTTTTCTTGCTATTACTTACCTAATTTTGGTTTGTGTACATATAACTTGTGTATATATCTTATCCTCTTACTGAGGGTACTCAATGATATACTTTTGGCATATTGTCATAAAAATAAAGTACCTTTATTTTTAGTAACTCTGTGTATCGTGTTTTCTTAAGACATTGTGCATATGATATAAGTGGTATAGTAGGAGCTTTACATGCCTCCTAGTTCAGCCTAAGCTGCTTTGCCATAGCTACCTTCTATCAGTCTAAGCTGCTAGAAACACCTCTTCTACACTAATAAGGGATAAGTGGACCTGGCACAAGGTGTAAGTACCTCTGGTACCCACTACAAGCCAGGCCAGCCCCCTACATTGCTTGTGCAGCGGTGGGATAAGTACTTGTAACTACTTACCACTTTGTCATTGTGTACTTTTCATAAGAGAATCATATATAAAACAGTTCAGTGTATGTACACTTAACCAAAAAGTTTTGTTTTTCTCCTCTAAAACGTTTTACAAAGTTCCGAAAAGTTTCTTAAAACTCCTAAAAGTTTTCTAAAAGTTAGAAAAGGTTTTTTTCTCTGTGCTTTCAAAAGTTCTGAAACTTTTTCTTCCTTCTCACTATCTCTAAACCTTTTGCTATCATGTATGTGGTAGATTCAGCTCTTAAAACTGTCAATACAACTTATGACAATTTGAATTACAAGAGCCTAAGGAGTCTCTGCTTAGATAGAGATTTAGTTATAGGAAAGAACCCTACAAAATAGTTTCTGTTCAACATGCTTATTGTAAACGATGAGTCCCAAGCAGGCCCATCAGATGAGAGGTTAATAGAAGCTTCCCAGTCTGACTCAGAGGAACACCTTGAGGAAAGTGGGGAGGGTTCTGAACAGGGACTGCCCCTTAGGTGGACACCCAGTAATGTTGGTAGTAATGGAGGTTCCCATCACAGTAGGGCAGCCTTTATTCCTAGAGGCCAGGTTTCTAGGGTCCAGTCAGTTAGGGACAGATCTCTCTCTATAGTTTCCAACTTGTCCTCTGTGTCAAAGCATTCCCAACCCACCCACCCTGAGGATAATGTGTTAGAAAGGGACCTCAAAAAGTTGAGGGTTGAAGAGACCAGACTGAAGCTTAAACTGCAACAGCTGGCCTTAGATAGGGAATCCCTAGACATTGAGAAGGAAAGACAGAGGTTGGGGTTAGGACCCCATGGTGGCAGCAGCAGTATTCCTGAAAGTAATCCTATTAGAGAGCATGATTCCAGGAATCTGCACAAGATAGCCCCCCCTTACAAGGAGGGGATGACATCAACAAGTGGTTTGCTGCACTTGATAGGGTCTGTATGGTACAGGGGGTCCCTCAACGGCAGTGGGCTGCTATTTTTTGTCGCTATCTTTCAATGGAAAGGGTAGGGCTAGGCTCCTTACTGTTAGTGAAAGTTAAGCTACAATTACACAGTATTGAAGGATGCACTCTTTGATGGATTTGGCTTAACCACTGAACAAAACAGGATTAAGTTCAGAGACACCAGAAAAGAGTCCTCTCAAGACTGGACAGATTCTGTGGACTGTTCAGTGAAGGCCTTGGAAGGGTGGTTACATGGCAGTAAGGTATCTGACTATGAAAGCCTGTATAATCTTATTCTGACAGAGCATATTCTGAACAGCTGTGTGTTTGACTTGTTGCACCAATACCTAGTGGACTCGGATCTGACCTCTCCCCAAGAATTGGGAAAGAAGGCAGTCAAGTGGGTCAGAACAAGGGTGAACAGAAAAGCTCATACAGGGGGTGACAAGGATGGCAAGAAGAAGGATGGTAAGTCTTCTGACAAGGGTGGGGACAAAGGTAAAAATACAGATTTTTCATCAGGCCCACAAAAATCCTCTGCTGGGGGTGGTGGGTCCAAATCCTCTTCCAATAATCAACCTAAAAAGCCTTGGTGTTATTTGTGTAAAGTCAAAGGCCATTGGGCAACTGATTCCAGTTATCCAAAGAAAAACACCAAACCTCCCACTACCACAACCCCTGCTGCAAATTCTAGTGCCCCTAGTAATAGCAGTGGTGGTGGGAACCCTATAAATAGCCAATCCAAGGGTGTAGCTGGGCTCACTATTGGCAATGTAGTTGGGGTTGGTCTTGTTAGGGAGACCACAGAGGCTGTTTTAGTCTCAGAAGGTGCCATTGATTTGGCCACCTTGGTTTCTTGTCCCCTTAATATGGATAAGTACAAGCAACTTCCCCTAATAAATGGTGTTGAGGTTCAGGCCTACAGGGACACAGGTGCCAGTGTAACTATGGTCATAGAGAAACAGGTCCATCCTGAACAACACCTACTTGGTCAGCAGTACAAAGTGACAGACGCTCATAACAACATTCTTAGCAACCCCATGGCTGTTGTGAATCTCAACTGGGGGGGGGGGGGTTACTGGTCCAAAGAAAGTTGTGGTTGCCTCACATTTACCTGTAGACTGTCTACTAGGGAACGATTTAGAGACATCAGCTTGGGCAGAAGTTGAGTTGGAGGCTCATGCAGCAATGCTGGGCATTCTTGGGCATATTTTTGCTTTAACCAGGGCTCAGGCCAAAAAGCATAAAGGACATGGTAACTTGGATCCTGGAACAATGGACCAATTGCTCCCTAAAGCTATGGGTAGCAAGGGTAAATCCCTACCCACTATCCCTCCCTTTACAGATGATTCTCCTTCTGAGGAAGAAGAATTTCTTCCCTGTGCAGAACCTTCACCAGATGAGCTGGCAGCCGATACTGCTGAGCTTTTGGGTGGAGGGGGGCCTGCCAGGGAAGAGCTGAGTGTGGCACAGCAAACCTGTCCCACATTAGAGGGTCTCAGACAGCAAGCTGTCAAACAGCAAAATGGGGATGTCAGTGACACCCATAGAGTTTACTGGGAGGACAACCTCTTGTACACAGAGGCAAGGGACCCAAAACCTGGAGCAGCCAGGAGATTGGTCATTCCCCTGCAGTACAGAGAGTTCCTCCTAACTCTTGCACATGACATTCCTTTGGCTGGGCATTTGGGCCAGATCAAAACATGGGAGAGACTTGTCCCCCTGTTTCACTGGCCTAGGATGTCAGAGGACACTAAAGATTTTTGCAAGTCTTGTGTGATCTGCCAAGCCAGTGGCAAGACTGGTGGCACTCCAAAGGCTCCCCTTATTCCACTACCTGTGGTTGGGGTGCCCTTTGAAAGGGTAGGGGTTGACATAGTTGGCTCCCTTGACCCTCCTACTACTTCAGGCAATAGGTTTATCTTGGTGGTTGTGGACCATGCCACAAGATATCCTGAAGCAATTCCTCTAAGGACCACTACAGCATCTGCAGTGGCAAAGGCCCTCCTGGGAATCTTTTCCAGGGTGGGTTTCCCTAAAGAGGTTGTATCAGACAGGGGTAGCAACTTCATGTCTGCATACTTGAAAGCAATGTGGAATGGAATGTGGTGTTACCTACAAGTTCACCACTCCTTACCATCCACAGACTAATGGACTGGTAGAGAGGTTTAATAAAACTCCCAAAGGTATGATAATGGGACTCACTGAAAAACTCAGGAAGAGATGGGATGTCCTGTTACCTTGCCTCCTTTTTGCTTACAGGAAGGTACCCCAGAAAGGAGTGGGCTTCAGCCCCTTTGAACTCCTCTTTGGACACCCTGTAAGAGGTCCACTCACTCTTGTAAAGGAGGGTTGGGAACAACCTTTAAAAGCTCCTAAACAGGATATAGTGGACTCTGTACTTGGCCTAAGATCCAGAATGACTGAGTACATGAAAAAGGCCAGTAAAAACCTTCAGGCCAGCCAGGAGCTGCAAAAGCAATGGCATGACCAGAAGGCTGTTCTGATCCAGTACCAACCAGGACAGAAGGTGTGGGTATTGGAGCCTGTGGCCCCAGGAGCACTCCAGGACAAATGGAGTGGACCCCATCTAAATGTTGAAAAGATGGGTGAGGTTACCTATCTGGTAGACCTGGGTACTGCCAGGAGTCCCCTTAGGGTGATTCAAGTCAACCGCCTAAAACCCTACTATGACAGGGCTGATCTCACCCTGCTCATGGCAACAGATGAGGGACAGGAAGAAGAGAGTGACCCTCTCCCTGATCTCTTTTCCACCACTGAAACTAATGCTTTAGTGGAGGGAATAGTTTTTGGCAGATTGTCTGACTGCAGAACAGAAAGACAACTGCATAAATCTCCTAGGACAGTTCTCTGACCTCTTTTCAATTGTGCCAGGTTCAGCATCCTGGTGTGAACACACAATTGATACTGGTGACAGCCTGCCTGTCAAGAGTAAGATTTATAGGCAGCCTGACCATGTCAGGGACTGCATAAAACAAGAGGTACAGCAGATGTTGGATCTCGGAGTGATTGAACCTTCTGAATGGCCCATGGGCTAGTCCAGTGGTGCTTGTACCAAAGCCTCACTCAAAAGATGGAAAAAGGGAGATGAGGTTTTGTGTAGACTATATAGGTCTCAATCAGGTAACAAAAACTGATGCTCACCCTATACCCAGGGCAGATGAGCTCATTGATACACTGGCATCTGGCAAGTATCTTAGCACCTTTGATTTGACTGCTGGGAATTGGCAGATCAAATTGGCTGAGGATGCTAAACCAAAGACTGCATGTTCAACTATAGGAGGGCACTACCAATTTACAGTGATGCCCTTTGGTTTGAAAAATGCACCTGAAACTTTTCAGAGGTTGGTGAACACAGTCCTGCAAGGGTTGGAGGCTTTTAGTTAGCATATCTAGATGATATTGCTGTCTTTAGCTCCACCTGGGATGAGCACCTGGTCCACCTTTGGAAAGTTTTGAAGGCCCTGCAAAAGGCAGGCCTCACTATCAAGGCCTCAAAGTGCCAGATAGGGCAGGGTAAGGTGGTTTATCTGGGACACCTGGTAGGTGGAGAACAGATTGCACCACTTCAGGGGAAAATCCAGACAATCATGGATTGGGTTCCCCCTACAACTCAGACCCAGGTGAGAACCTTCTTAGGCCTCACAGGGTATTACAGGAGATTCGTTAAAAAACTATGGCTCCATAGCAGCCCCTCTTAATGATCTCACAAGTAGGAAAATGCCTATAAAGGTATTATGGACAGGTAGCTGTCAGAAAGTTTTTGAGGAGCTCAAACAGGCCATGTGCTATGCACCTTTCCTAAAAAGCCCATGTTACTCCAAGAAATTCATTGTTCAAACTGATGCATCTGAATTAGGGGCAGGGGCAGTCTTATCACAACTGAATTCTGAGGGCCAAGATCAACCAGTTGCTTTTATCAGCAGAAGGTTGACCCCTAGAGAAAAGCGTTGGTCTGCCATAGAGAGGGAGGCCTTTGCTGTGGTCTGGGCACTGAAAAGGTTGAGGCCATACCTGTTTGGCACTCACTTTATTGTTCAGACAGACCACAAACCTCTACTTTGGCTAAAACAAATGAAAGGTGAAAACCCTAAATTGTTGAGGTGGTCCATATCTCTACAGGGAATGAACTATACAGTGGAACATAGACCTGGGAGTACCCACTTCAATGCAGATGGACTCTCCAGATATTTCCACTTAGATAATGAAGACTCATCAGGTCATGGCTAGTCTTATTGTCCTTCGTTTGGGGGGGTTGTGTAGGAAAGTACCATCTTGCCTGGCATGTTACCCCCCATATTTCACTGTATATATGTTGTTTTAGTCTATGTGTCACTGGGACCCTGCCAAGCAGGGCCCCAGTGCTCATAAGTATGTGCCCTGTATGTGTTCCCTGTGAGATGCCTAGCTGTCTCACTGTGGCTCTGCTAACCAGAACCTCAGTGGTTATGCTCTCTCTGCTTTCCAAATTTGTCACTGTAGGCCAGTGACTTAATTTACCAATTTTAATTGGCATACTGGGCCCCTTATAAGTCCCTGTTATATGGTACCTAGGTACCCAGGGCATTGGGGTTCCAGGAGATCCACATGGGATGCAGCATTTCTTTTGCTACCCAAAGGGACCTCAGACAAACCCTTACAAAGGACTGCCACTGTAGCCTGCGTGAAATAATGCACACTTTATTTCACAGCCATTTTCACTGCACTTATATAAGTCACCTATATGTCTAACCTTCACTTGCTGAACGTTAGGTGCAAAGTTACTAAGTGTGAGGGCACCCTTGCACTAGCAAAGGTGCCGCAACATAGTTCAGGGCCATTTCCTTGGACTTTGTGAGTGCGGGGACGCCATCACATGCGTGCACTACATATAGGTCAATATCTACATGTAGCTTCACAATGGTAACTCCGAATATGGCCATGTAACATATCTAAGATCATGGAATTGTCCCCCCATTCCAAATCTGGTATTGGGGAGCCAATTCCATGCATCCTGGGGGCTCTACCATGGACCCCCAGTACTCCCAAACCAGCTCTCTGAGGCTTGCACAGCAGCTACAGCTGCTGTCACCTCACAGACAGGGTTCTGCCCTCCTGGGGTCTGGGCAGCCCAGTCCCAGGAAGGCAGAACAAAGCATTTCCTCTGAGAGCAGGGTGTTACACCCTCTCCCTTTGGCAATAGGTGATACAGGCTGGGGAGGGGTAGCCTCCCCCAGCCTCTGGAAATTATTTGAAGGGCACAGACAGTGCCCTCCTTGCATAAACCAGTCTACACCTTTTCAGGGACCCCTTCTCCCCTGCTCTGGTGTGAAACTGAACAAAGGAAAGGAAAGTGACCACTCCCCTGTCCATCACCACCCCAGGGGTAGTGCCCAGAGCTCCTCCAGTGTGTCCCTGACTTCAGCCATCTTGCTTTGCAAGGTGTGGGGCACTCTGGAGGGCTCTGACTGCCCAGTGCCAGTAGGTGATGTCAGAGACCCCTCCCGATATCCCGATAGGTCCTTACCTGATAAGGTAGCCAATCCCCCTCTCAGGGCTATTTATGGTCTCTCCGGTGGGTTTTCTTCAGATTCTCCTTGCAAGTTTCTTTCAGGAATCCTCTGCAACTACTACTTAATCCTCTGACCTCAGATCAACCGCAGACTGCTTCAGGAACCACTGTAACAGCAACAAAGTATCCAGAAGGGATACTTTTCCTCTGCAACTTCAGCTCCAGCCAGCAACTGCAACAATCTCCACGGAGTGCGCACTTTGAGGACTCCCTGTCTTCACTCTGCACCAGAAGGACCGAAGAAATCTCCCGTGGAGTGACAGAGTCACTCTCCTGCTCAAGCAGGCACCTTCTAAGTCGACAACCGGTTCTCTTGGACTCCTCTTCTGGTGACGAGCATGCTCCTTGGAACACAGAGGGTTGACCCTTCGACACTGACTGTCCTGAGGTCTTGCTGTCCCAATTTGAAGGAGGTAAGACCTTGCCTTCCCCGAGAACGACAGTACCCCTGTGCACCACGTCTTCTTGACCCCCTGAGGCCTCTGTGCACTATTTGCAAAATTCCTTCATGCACAGCCTGACACAGGCCCCCTGCACTCTATCCTGCAACAGTAAACTCGCTGATTTGACCTCCGGCAGCGTGGGACCCTCCTTTGTAGTGCTGCACCAACTGCATTTTGCACCTCCTTTGTCCCCGTGTCCTAGGACTCCCGTGGGTGCTGTCTGATTTTCTGAGGGCTCTCTGAAGTGCTGAGAGACCCCATTCCTCCTCACACGGAGTTGAGGCCCACAGGTCCCTCCTGGGTCCAGACAGCGTCATTTTGATGCAAAACACCTGCATCCAGCATCTCTTCGTGGGAAATCCAGTGCATCATGCAGTAACCCACTTACACCTTCCTTGGGTGCACTTCTGCAGTCTTCGTCCAACCGGAGACTCTTCTTTTGCACCCTCTTCTGGGTTGGCAGGGGCTCCTGTCCTTCCTGGAACTTCTTCCGACTTCTGGACTTGGTCTCCTTCCTTTGCAGGTCTTTAGGTCCAGGAATCTACCATTTGTTGGTTGCAGTCTTGCTTGGTTCTTGCAATAACTCTAATCATGACTTGTAGTGTGTCCTAAGGAAACTTGCAGTACTCTACTCCTGTTTTTCTGGGCTCTGGGGTGGGGTATTTTACTTTCCTTTGCTGTATTATTACTCTCCCAGCGATTCTCTAAACACTACTCTTGTCTAGGGGGGAATTTGTGATTCGCATTCCACTTTCTTAGATTATGGTTTGTGTTGCCCCAGACCTATTTTCTCCCATTGCTTTCTATAGCATTTCCTATTGTTTGCACTATCCTATGTCTAAGTACTTACCTTAGTTTGGTGTCTAGTGTAGCTCTTGTGAGTAATACTTACTTCCAGAAGGAGTGTTGCCTCTTTTACTTTTATCCTTGTGTCACCCAAATAAACTACCCTTATTTTTGTTAATACTGAGTATTGTCTTTACTTGACTTAAGTACTGTGTAACTATAAGTGGCATTGCAGGAGCCTTGCATGTCTCCTAGTTCAGCCTAAGCTGCTCTGCTTTAGCTACCTCTATCAGCCTAAGCTGCTAGAACACTACTACATTTCACTAATAAGGGATAACTGGACCTGGTATAATGTGTAAGTACCCAAGGTACCCACTAGAAACCAGGCCAGCCTCCTACATTGGTGGTGCAGCGGTGGGATAAGTACTTGAAATTGCTTTACCACTTTGTTACTAGTACTTTTCACAAGAAAAGCTTGCTCCTATACTTAGAGCTATACATAATATCTGCCTAAAAGTAATTTCTAACTTTCTAAAAAGTTCTTTAAACTTTGCAAAAGTCTTACAAAGTTTCTGAAAAGTTTTCTTCTTTTCTCTAAAAAGTTAGCTCTTTTAGTCTACTAACTTTTTACTCACTTTCCTAAACTTTTTCACGTTCAATATGTCTTCTGTATAAGCTAACCCTAGAGTTGTAAAATTTACCTATGAGTATTTGAACTTTAAAAGTTGGAGGGGTCTCTGTACTGAAAGACTTTTAGGGATTGGGAAGAACCCCAGTAAGGAGTTTCTCTTATATCTTCTCCTCCAAGATGACCATGGAAAAAGCACTGTTCCAGAGCAGACAGAGGGGTGGTAGAGGAAGATTCCAACCAGTTAAGCTCAGAGGAGCACACTGATAATCCCGGGGAGGGCCCTTCCACTGATCTATCTGTTAACAGACCCCTTAGTACAACTGGGAGTGGGAAGGGTGCACACACTAGAAGGGCTCCCTTCACACCTAGAGGCCAGGTCACTAGGGTGGCTCCAGTTAGGGATAGATCAGCCTCTGCACATTCCCATGTTATTTCTGTCTCAGAAGTATCCCACAATTCTAACTCTGAGCACCAGTCCCTAGATATGGAACTCAGAAAGCTGAGGTTAGAAGAGGCCATACTGAGGCTACAGCAGCAACAGTTGCCTTAGACAGGGAATCCCTGGCTGTGGAAAAGGAAAAGCAGGGTTTGGGGTTAGTTCCCCATGGTGGCAGCAGCAGTTTCAGACTTCAAATGTTAGGGAACCCTTATTTGACTCTAGAAATCTCCATAAAGTTGTCCCTCCTTACAAGGATGGAGATGACATATACAAGTGGTTTGCTGCACTTGAGAGGGCCTGTAAAGTTAAGTGGGCTGCTATCCTGTGGCTATCGTTCTCTGGCAAGGGGAGGGACAGACTCCTCATTGTCAGGGAGGATAATGCAGATAATTACCACATTCATAAAAGTGCACTCTTAGATGGTCTGGGCTTAACCACCGAACAATACAGGAAAAAGGTCAGAGAGACCAGAAAGGAGTCATCACAGGAGTGGACAGATTTTGTAGACTGTTCTGTGAAGGCCCTAGAAGGTTGGTTAAATGGCAATAAGGTGACTGACTATGAAAGCCTATATAACTTGATTCCTAGTGAGCATATATTGAATAATTGTGTGTCTGACTTGTTGCATCAGTATCTTGTGGACTCAGATCTGACCTCTCCCCAAGAATTGGGAAAGAAGACAGACAAATGGGTCAGAACAAGGGTGAACAGGGGGTGACAAGGACAGCAAGAAGAAGGATGGTAAGTCACATGACAAGGGTGGGGCAAAGATAAAAAATCTTCTAAGTCTTCATCAGGCCCACACAAATCTTCTGGGGGTGGTGGGTCCAACTCCTCTTCTCATAATCAGAAAAAGCCATGGTGTTATCTCTTTAAAGCCAATGGTCATTGGGCAAGTGACCCCACTTGTCCAAAGAGAAACACCAAATCTCCCACCACCGCAACCCCTACTGCTTCCACTGGCGCCTCTAGTAATAGCAGTGGTGGTGGGAAGAGCACTACTAATAGCCAGTCAAAGGGTGAAGCTGGGCTCACCACTGGTAATGTAGTAGGGGTTGGTCTGGTTAGGGATATCACTGAGGCTGTTTTAGTCTGTGATGGTGGCATTGACCTCTCCACTTTAGTTGCGTGTCCCCTTAATATAGATAAGTACAAGCAGCTACCCCTGATTAATGGTGTTCAGGTTGAGGCCTACAGGGACACAGGTGCCAGTGCCACAATGGTGATGGAGAAACTGGTTGCCCCTGAGCAGCACCTACCTGGTCATCAGTATCAAGTGATAGACGCCCATAGCAACACTGTTAGCCACCTCATGTCGGTTGTGAATCTCAACTGTGGGGGGGTACTGGTCCAAAGAAAGTTGTGGTAGCCACTGACTTAACTGTAGAATGTCTGCTAGGCAATGATTTGGAGACTTCAGCTTGGGCTGAGGTGGAGTTGGAAGCTCATGCAGCAATGCAGGGCATTCCTGGGCATATCTTTGCTCTTACTAGGGCTCAGGCCAAGAAGCAAAGAGGACAGGGAAACTTGGATTCTGGAACAATGGACCAAGTGTTCCCAAAAACTAGGGGAAGGAATGGCAAACCCTTGTCCACTATCCCTCCCTCTCCAGATGATTCCCCTTTTGAGGAAGAGGAATCCTCTCCCTGTGCAGAACCTACACTAGAGGAGCTGGAAGGTGATACAGCTGAGCTTTGGGTTGCAGGGGGCATGCCAGGGAGGAACTGAGTGTGGCACAGCAGACCTGCCCCACACTAGAGGGTCTCAGGCAGTAAGCTGTCAAACAGCAGAAAGGGAAGTCAATGATAGCCACAGAGTTTACTGGGAGAGTAATCTCCTCTATACTGAAGCAAGGACCCTATCCCAGGTTCCACCAAGAGACTGGTCATCCCCCTTCATTACAGGGAATTCTGCCTAACTCTAGCTCATGACATTCCCTTGGCTGGGCATTTAGGCCAGAGTAAAACATGGGACAGACTTGTGCCACATTTTCACTGGCCCCATATGTCAGAAGCCATGAAGGAGTTTTGTTGCTCCTGTGTCACCTGCCAAGCCAGTGTCAAGACTGGTGGCACCCCAAAGGCCCCCTTAATTGCACTGTTAGTAGTTGGGATGCCCTTTGAAAGGGTAGGCTTTGATATTGTTGTCCCCCTTGACCCTCCAACAGCGTCTGGCAATAGATGCATCCTTGTGGTGGTGGATCATGCCACAAGGTATCCCAAAGCTATCCCCTTAAGGACCACTACAGCACCTGCAGTGGCAAACGCCCTCCTGGGAATCTTTTCCAGGGTGGGTTTCCCTAAGGAAGTTGTATCAGACAGAGGTAGTAACTTCATGTCTGCATACCCCAAAGCAATGTGGAAAGAGTTTGGTGTTACCTACAAGTACACCACCCCTTATCATCCACAAACAAATGGATTGGTTGAGAGGTTTAATAAAACTCTCAAAGGAATGATCTTGATACTCTCTTAGAAACTCAGTAGGCGATAGGATGTCTTTTTGCCATGCCTCCTTTTCGCCTAAAGGGAGGTACCCCAAAAATGAATGGGCTTTAGCCCATTTGAGCTCCTGTTTTGTCACCCTGTTAGGGGTCCTCTTGCACTTGTTAAGGAGGGTTGGGAACAACCTCTTAAACCTCCAAAGCAAGACACTGTGGACTATGTATTTGGCCTAAGATGGCATGACAAGAAGGCTGTCCTGACAGAGTACCACCCAGTAAAAAAAGTGTGGGTATTGGAGCCTGTGGCCCCAAGAGCACTCCAGGACAAATGGAGTGGACCCCATCTCATTGTGGAAAAGAAAGGTGAGGTCACCTATCTGGTGGACCTGGGCACTGCCAGAAGTCCCCTTGGGGTGCTTCATGTCAATCGCCTGAAACCTTACTATGACAGGGCTGACTTAACCCTGCTCATGGCCACAGATGAGGGGCAGGAGGAAGAGAGTGAGCCTCTTCCTTACCTCTTTCTCCAACACTGAAGCTGATGGATTAGTGAAGGAGTGGTTCTTGCAGACTGCCTCACTGCTAAGCAGAAGAAGGACTGCAAAAATCTCTCAGGACAGTTTTCTGACCGCTTCTCTCTCATACCTGATGCAACTACCTGGTGTGAACATACAATTGACACGGGGGACAGTTTACCTGTCAAAAGTAAAATGTACAGGGAGTCTGACCATGTCAGAGATTGTGTTAAAACCGGGGTTCAGAAAATGTTGGATCTAGGAGTTATGGAGGCTTCTGATAGCCCCTGGGCCAACCCACTGGTTCTTGTCCCCAAACCGCATAGCAAAGATGGAAAGAGAGAAATTTAGTTTTTTGTGGATTATAGGGGTCTCAATACAGTAATCAAAACTGATGCTCACCCTCTACCCAGGGCAGATGAGCTAACAGATACACTGGCATCTACCAAGTATCTAAGCACCTTTGATTTCACTGCAAGGTATTGGCAGATCAAATTGGCAGAGGATGCTAGACCAAAAACTGCATTTTCTACCATAGGAGGGCATTATTAATTCACTATTATGCCCATTGGTTTGAAAAATGCACCTGCCACTTTTCAGAGGCTGGTGAATACAGTCCTCCAAGGTCTTGAAGCTTTCAGTGTAGCATACTTAGATAATATTGCTGTATTTAGCTCCACATGGGATGACCACCTGGTCCTCGTCTGGAAAGTTTTGGAGGCCATGCAAAAGTCAGACCTAACTATCAAGGCTTCAAAGTGCCAGATAGGGCAGGGGAAAGTGTTTTATCTGGTATGTGGGGAACAGATTGAACCTCTACATGGGAAGATTCCGACAATTATGGACTGGGCTCCCCCTACTACACAGACCCAGGTCAGAGCCTTCTTAGGTCTCACCGGGGAATACAGGAGGCTCATTAAGAACTATGGCTCCATTGCTGCCCCCTTAATGACCTCACCAGTAAAAAGATGCCTAAAATGGTACTGTGGACAGCTAGCTGTCAGAAAGCTTTTGAGGAGCTTAAGTAGGCAATGTGCTCTGCACCTGTCTTGAACAGCCCAAACTACTCCAAAAAATCATTGTCCAAACAGATGCTTCTGAATTAGAGGTGGAGGCTCTACAATCACAACTTAACTCAGAGAGCCAGGATCAACCTGCTACTTTTATCAGCAGGAGGGTGACCCCTAGAGAAAAGCGTTGGTCTGCCATAGAGAGAGAGGCCTTTGCTGTGGTCTGGGCCTTGAAGAAGCTGAGGCCCTACTTGTTTGGGACTCACTTCATTGTTCAAACAGACCTCTGTTATGCCTTAAACAAATGAAAGGTGAAAACCCTAAATTGTTGAGGTGGTCCATTTCCCTACAGGGTATAGACTTTACAGTGGAACATAAACCTGGGATTACCCACACCAATGCAGATAGACTATCCAGATATTTCAGCTTAGACAATGAAGACTCAACTGGGCAAGGTTAGCCTTATTGTCCCTCGTTTGGCGGGGGTTGTGTAGGAAAGTACCATCTTTCTTGGCATGTTACCCCCATGTTTTACCTGTATGTCAGTATGTTTTTGCCTGTCTCACTGGTATCCTGCTGGTCAGGACCCAAGTTCTCATAATTTATGGCCTAATGTGTGTGTGTATATAGTGCTTAACTGTGTCACGGAGGCTCTGCTAATCAGAACCTCAGTGCTTATGCTCTCTCTGCTTTTAAGTTTGTCACTATAGGCTAGTGACTCCATTTACCAATTTCAATTGGGACACTAGACACCCCTTATAAGTCCCTAGTATATGGTACCTAGGTACCCAGGACATTGGGGTTCCAGGAGATCCTTATGGGCTGCAGCAATTCCTTTGCCACCCATAAGGAGCTCAGACAAACCCTTTCACAGGACTGCCACTGCAGACTGCGTGAAATAGTGCACACATTATTTCACAGCCATTTACAATGCACTTAAGTAACTTATGTCACCTATATGTCTAACCTTGATTTAATGAAGGCTAGGTGCAAATTTACTAAGTGATAGGGCACCCTTTCACTAGCAAAGGTGACCCCACATGGTTCAGGGCCAATTCCCGGAGCTTTGTGAGTGTGGGGATGCCATTACACATGTGCACTACATATAGGTAATTACCTATATGTAGCTTCACAACGGTAACACCGAATGTGGCCATGTATGATGTCTAAGATCATGGAAAGGTCCCCCATTCCAAATCTGCTATTGGGGAGCCAATTCCATGCATCCTGGGGGCTCCACCAATACTGCCAAACTAGCTCTCTGAGGCTTGCAATGCAGCTCCAGCTGCTGCCACCTTACAGACAGGGTTCTGCCCTCCTGGGGTCTGAGCAGCTCAGTCCCAGGATGGCAGAACAAAGCATTTCCTTAGGGAGAAGGGTGTTACACCCACTCGCTTTGGAAATAGGTGTTACAGGCTGGGTAGGGGTAGCCTTCCCCTGCCTATGGAAATGCTTTGAAGGGTGGAGATGGTGCCCTCCTTGGATAAGCGAGTCTACACCGGTTCAGGGACCCTTTGTCCCCTGCTCTGGCGCGAAACTGGACAAAGGAAAGGGGAGTGACTCCCCCTGTCCATCATCATCCCAGGGGTGGTGCCCAGAGCTCCTCCAGCGTGTCCCAGACTTCAGCCATCTTGCTTTGCAAGGTGTGGGGGCACTCTGGAGGGTTCTGACTGCCCAGTGCCAACAGGTGATGTCAGAGACCCCTCCCGATAGGTCCTTACCTGATAAAGTAGCCAATCCCCCTCTCAGGGCTATTTAGGGTCTCTCTTGTGGGTCCTCTTCAGATTCTACTTGCAAGTTTCCAGCAGGAATCCTCTGCAACTACTACTTCATCCTCTGACTTCGGATCAACCGCAGACTGCTTCAGGAACCGCTGTAACAGCAACAAAGTATCCAGAAGGGCTACTTTTCCTCTGCAACTTCAGCTCCAGCCAGCAACTGCAACAGTTTCCACGGTGTGCGCACTCTGAGGACTCCCTGTCTTCACCCTGCACCAGAAGGACCGAAGAAATCTCCTGTGGAGTGACAGAGTCACTCCCTGCTCAAGCAGGCACCTTCTCAGTTGACGACTTTTTCTCTTTGACTCCTCTCCTGGCAACCAGCGTGCTCCTTGGAACACAGAGGGTGGATCCCTTCAACACTGACTGTCCTGAGGGTCCTGCTGGCCTAATTTGAAGGAGGCATGACCTTGCCTTCCCTGAGAACCACAGTACCCCTGTGCACCACATCTTCTTCACCTCCTGAGGCCTCTGTGCACTATTTGCAAAATTCCTTCATGTACAGCCTGGCACAGGCCACCAGCACTCTATCCTGCAACGGTCAACTCGCTGAGTTGACCGGCAGCGTGGGACCCTCCTTTGTAGTGCTGCACCAACTGCATTTAGCACCTCCTTTGTCCCCATGTCCTGGGACTCCCGTGGGTGCTGTCTGTTCTTCTGAGGGCTCTCTGAAGTGCTGAGAGCCCCTTCTTCCTCCTCACACAGAGTTGAGGCCCTCAGGTCCCTCCTGGGTGCAGACAGTGCCACTTTGATGCAAAATGCGACTTTACCGGAACCAAGGCCTGTTGGAGGAATCCAGTGCCAAAACTCGCCTGCATCCAACTTCTCTTCGTGGGACATCCAGTGCATCATGCAGTAACGCGCTGACACCTTCCTTGGGTGCATTTCTGCAGTCTTCGTCCAACCGGGGAGTCTTCTTTTGCACACTCTTCTGGGTTGGCAGGGGCTCCTGAGCTTCCTGGAACTTCTTCCAACTTCTGGACTTGGTCTCCTTCCTTTGCAGGTCTTCAGGTACAGGAATCCACCATTTCTTGCTTGCATTCTTGCTTGGTTCTTGCAATAACTCTAACCATGACTTATAGTGTGTCCTAAGGGAACTTGCAGTACTTTAAACCTGCTTTTCTGGGCTCTGGGGTGGGGTATTTTACTTAACTTTGCAGTATTCTTTCTCTCCCAGCGATACTCTACATACTACACTGTCTAAGGGGGGAATTAGTGATTCGCATTCCACTTTCTTAGTATATGGTTTGTGTTGCGGGTAGACCTATTTTCTCCCAATGCATTCTATAGCAATTCCTATTGTTTGCACTATCCTATGTATACTTACTTACCTTATTTTGGTGTCTAGTGTATATATTGTGTATAATACTTACCTCCAGAAGGAGTATTGCCTCTAAGATATTTTTGGCCTTGTGTCACCCGACTAAACTACCTTTATTTTTGGTAACACTGAGTATTGTCTTCACTTGTGTTTAAGTACTGTGTAACTATAAGTGGTATTGCAGGAGCTTTGCATGTCTCCTAGTTCAGCTTAAGCTGCTCTTCTATAGCTACCTCTATCAGCCTAAGCTACTATAACACTACTACATTCCACTACTAAGTGAAATGGTGTAAGGTGTAAATATCCAAGGTACCCACTACAAACCAGGCCCGCCTCCTACAACCTGGCTTTTCAGTCTGCACTTGGTTTAGGATGGGCCTCTCTAATGTTTGGGTTCCGCTAGCGTTTTGACACCTTTGGGGTTTAATGCACTCTATAAACTTTACATACATACATTCTTAGATCTCACCTTTCCATTGTCTGCATCATGGTTCCACTCATTTCAGCTTCATCTTGCTGTGGGTGAATCCATCTTCACCTTGTAAGTGATGGAATTGAGAGTGAGACATGTAGCAGATGTGCTGTCTATGAAGCTGCATACATAAAGGCAACACATGTTCATGTATGCTTGGATCTCAGAGAAATCTTAAATCTGCACTAATGCTCATGAGTCACGTCACTGGAATTAAGATTTCCTCGTCAGTAGGACATTTAGAGGTCCAATAAGTTCCCCTACATCTATCACCATGAATTTATGTCATTAAGCCAATGCTGGAAAGCATATAGATCCTGGTTCCGGCTGTTGTTTTTGGGCTGGATCTGGAATAGAACCTACCCAGGAAAACATAGTAAATTTGTTCTTGTGTCAGTTTCTAAAAAAAGACCTAATTCAGCAGAACCCACATGTTGTCTGCCTTCCATTGGGAGCAGCAACCTGCAGGCAGCCATGGGGATTTTTCATTTTAACATCAAGCCAGGCCCAAAACAAAGGCCTGATTTGCAGGGCCATTAGCCCTTTATTTGTTTGTGTATCATCCTTGCTAGGAGCTATCTAGAGCCTAACACGTAGATACCAATGCAATGGAAGGAGCAAAGGGGCATATTTATACTCTGCGACAAATTTGCCCCTTTTTTTTACGCACATTCAGAGCAAACCTAACTCCATTTTTGTATTTTGACGCTAGAAATGTCTAGTGTCAAAATATTGGAGTTTGCACAATTTTTTCGATGCATGAACCTACCTTGTGTCAATGAGATGCAAGGTAAACATTCCCATCCCAAAAATGGTGCTATCCCCATAGCGCCATATTTATACCCATGCTAAAATGACATACGGGTGGGAGGCGGGGCTAAACAATGGTGCTAAGCTTGCTTAGCACTTTTTATTTAATGCCTGAGTCAGACAAGGCATTAGGGTACCTTTGGATCCATTTCCATGGTCAGACACCATGGAATGGGTCCACAGGTGCCCACCCCAAGCCCCAGGAACACCAGCATCCACACCTGAGGGACACCAGAGGATGGGGGACCCCATCCCAGGTAAGTATGGGAAAGTATTTTTTGGTTTTATTTTAAAGTGCCATTTGGGGCCAAAACAATGGCCCCCTTAATGGCACTGGGTGCAATGGCCATGCCCAAGGAACACTGGTCCCCTGTGCAGGCTTGGGTGGTGGTCACGACTCCTGTCTTTTTCACGACAGGTATCATGTTTTGGGATGGTTGTGCACCTGAAAAAGACACAAAGCTGGTTAGCGGAATTTTTTTTGCCTCTAATCAGCCTAACGTCATTTTTAGACACACAACCTCCTATTCCCATACCTCCAGCCCTATCCGGCTAGTGTCATTTTAGTTGACACTAGCCCAAGCTTCGCACCGGCTTGAGCCATTTCATTAATATGGCCCCTGGCTGGTGCTCAGGAATGGCGCAAGCCGGCGCTAAACATTTTGGTGCAAAACTTCCTTAGCCCAGTTTTGCACCTAAAAGTATAAATCTGGGCCAAAGTTTGAAAGAACAAAGAAAACGTAAGGATATATGAGGGACCCTGGGATCAAGATATATTACAGGGAACAGGTGTCCCTCAGCACAATGTAAATCACAATTTTCACATAGAGATACAATGAAATCTATGTACAGTCCCCAATACAATATTCATTGAATACACAATAATTTCAAAGGAATTAAGAAAGCAACACATAAGGGGCACTTAAAATGTGTGAGATGACTCTTTCCAGCACAGTTATTTAACATCAGTATGTACACAAGTGATAAATAATGGGAGTCACATATACATTTGTGTCAATGTCCATGAGCCAAACTCAGGCATAGAGAACTGACATGATATAATACAGTAATATGTGTCAAATTAGGCCAGTACCCATACTTATCATGAAAACTAATTGCCGATCATAACATGAGTTATGGTAGAACTGTCAAAACATATTATTTATTCAATAAATATTGCTTTACAGAATGTACATAGATTTCATTGTATCTCTGTGAAAATTGGGATTTAATTTGTGTTGAGGGACCCCTGTCCCCTGTAATATGGAAGGAAACAAAGGCACAGAGCTTATTACATCACAAGTATTAAAGAAAAACCATGGGAGGCAGGTTTTGAACTGTGTACAACTTTCTACATACGAGATGTGCTTGTACCGTGAGAGAGAAGATTTACCGGTTTGAGGTATGTACAGACATATTGATTTAAACAGCTCCTGCTATTTCATTTGTTCAATGCTCTTAGGCCCATATTTATACTTTTTTAGCGCCGCATTTGCGCCGCTTTTTGACGCAAAAACGGCGCAAACTTACAAAATACAATTGTATTTTGCAAGTTTGTGCCGCTTTTGCGTCAAAAAGGGACGCAAATGCGGTGCTAAAAAAGTATAAATACGGGCCAATTGTATTTTGTAAGTTTGCGCCGTTTTTGCGTCAAAAAGTGGCGCAAATGCGGCGCTAAAAAAGTATAAATATGGGCCTTAGTGTGCTACACATCCCAGTGTAGGGTGTCAGAGCACTTTACATCACACAGAGAGACACAATAAATCATACAAGTATGTAAATCACTTTTCGAATCCTTAGTGTGCTTTAAATATGGAGCAGAGATGTTTGAGTAGGAGGAAAGCTAAGATGTGGCAGATGGTTAAACTATGGGGGGTAAGCTTTTCAATTCCAGCAAAAAACCTATCAGGTGATTACCGGAAGACAAAGGATTCGGCCAAGCGTCGTGTTATAAAGAGGTACTAAGGCTCAGCAGAAGTCGAGCATCCGATTTTTTTGCTTTTAAGATGTCTAAAGATGAACAATATAACTCCGAATTTCTCTGTGTTATTGCATGAAATACAGACATCATTCAGCAGTGATTGGCGCATTCTGTTTCGATTTTGTTCTATCTAAATTTCATATATTAACCCAGAGAAATCCCGAGTCATACGTTTGAAATTTAGACGGATCAAAGGCAAACTTTAGACACTGGCCTCTGCACTGAGCCAGCGCAGTTCATCATGATGCGGCCTCAGATGAGTACATTCTAACCTATGCTAAATAAGAGAAGAAATAAAGCAAAGGGTAGCCCTGCTGTATGCATGTTTTAACGTGACAATGATAACACAAGAGAACAGAATAATCCATGCTGTGCTTTGCAGAGGCCTATTGCTATACCTTCAATTTAAAACAACCTTTCATAAGTTCTTGTGTTCAGATAAGAGGTTTGAAATCACAGGTAATTCGACTTTTTTAGGTATCAGACCCCGTTTCAAACTACGCTGAGCGAGTCAAGGTCACCTAAGTGACAGCTTGTCTTTCAAATACAATTAAAAGAGAATGCCCCAGTTAGCACCTCTAGAATAAAAGTAACAAACCTTATTTTGCAGCAGCATATTGAACACAATGGGGGTTATTCTAACTTTGGAGGAGTGTTAATCCGTCCCAAAAGTGACGGTAAAGTGACGGATATACCACCAGCCGTATTACGAGTTCCATAGGATATAATGGACTCGTAATACGGCTGGTGGTAAATCCGTCACTTTTCCGTCACTTTTGGGACGGATTAACACCTCCTCCAAAGTTAGAATAACCCCCAATGTCCGGAAATAGGCGATACGAAACAAAAAGGGAGCAAATGAATACTTTTACATTGCGGGTTAGTTGCAAAAAATTTAACAAAAATTATATTTCTTCAAAACAATAATTGTCTCTACAAAGTGAATAAAAGTGTTGGATCAATGGTACCAATGCTAAAAGCTGTAATACATTCTTGAAGAATTAAACTCTGTCTGTTCTCTCTTAGGTTTGATTATTCCAAATACATTCACCTTCAGTCTCCACCAGGCACCTAGACATAAGTATATTTTGAGGGGGGGCATGGCCCTCAGCTCTGACCAAACATTAGAACTGTATTCCACAGGTGCATTCTTTCCCAAATACTGGTTTCACTACTAAATAACCCACAGAATGTCATAATACAAGAACATCGAGGACAGAATACTGAAAGGTAAGTGTATTTAGGGCAGTATAAATTTGCTATTCCTAATCTCTCTCTCTCATATATATATATATATGTATCTATATATATATATATATACACACATATACATACATACATACATATATATGTATATATGTGTGTGTGTGTATATATATTTCCCACAACAAAACAAAAAACATATATACCACACACTCAGGACATTCCTTTTTGTTTGTTGCTGCATCCACCTTTCAATTCCTATCTTGCCTGCTCTATCTTACTTTTTCTACTTATTCTCCTTTCTGTCTCTTAATCTCCTCTCTTTTTCTAGATCTTCCCTATCTTCTCTTCCCTCTTCTTTTGCCTCTCTTTAACCCTCTTCTCTATAGACCATGTATGGCAACTGAGACTTTCTCCTGGCTGTGCTTGGCTGTTAGCAGCACCTGCCACCTTTCTTTGGCCACTGTGCTTTTCCTTGTTTCCCAATCCCAAATGCCTACCATCCTAGGGACATCCTGGAACTGGAAAAGTCTCCCACATTCATGGAACAAAGAAGTTAATGCAAAGTGGCCATCATATTCCCATAGCTAGTCGTTAGTTCTTGTTGGGCAGGACATCAGGCTGCATGACTTTGGTGTTTTTTAACTGCTTTAGAGCAGACGACCTGTTGACGTCCACTACATCACTTTCACAGACGGTGGACTTCAAAGGGTCATCCACAGTGCTGGAAAAGAAAATGTTTCTGGTAGAAACAGCAGAAACATTTTCCTTTCCAAAATCAAATTTGGTATGTTTTATGACAGGGCACAATGCTTTATGACAGGGCATTCCTTGGCCTAATAATGCATGGATGTTTCATAGTAGATGTAATCTCCTAAGAGTGTATGCTGGCAGCATTGTATGTCTGTTGCCCATGTGTACTCAAAATATAGTTTCTTCCCTGCACCCATTATGTACTGTGTGCTCTGGGATAATTTGATTATGGACATATTGTCTAATCAGGCCACAGTCTGTTTGAAGGCACAGACTGTGTCGGGGGACTTGTGTCCTGGCATCATAAATACTTTTGGGTCAGTTAGACATGAGCAGGCCTTTAGCTAAAAATCCTTTTAAGTTTCCTGTTTCACTAGATTCTTGAGTGAACTTTTCACCTGGTTTGTGTCAGTTTGGACAATGGGACTAAACTGTTTTTTAACTATGAATGCATGTGTGGTTTCTGCATGGGCCTGATTTTGTGCAATATGTTTTTTTTCATATTTTCTATATGTTTATTCTTTACATTCCCAGCAACAAACACTACCAAAAATGTTCACCAAATATTTTGCATGTAGTACATTAATTACATAACCCTTATAACAGCAAGGTGTCTGCTATGAACATAAACTAGATAAAGATAAATCAGAATTTCAAAGGAGTCAATAGAGTTCAAAAATCAGATTCATACTACACAGATCTTAAAATAGATTATGCAAATAGCATAAAACGTTACTCAATGTTCTGCTGAGATGTCCTGAGAGGTCCATTATAATACAAATGCTTTCATCCTCAAATGCACTGTTTACAGGTTTCCACATTATTTGGTTCATCGAGATGAAGCCTCAATGAGTTGACTCTGGCAGGGTTATATAGATATTAAACCATTTTTGTAAGATGGTCTGTTATAGTAGCTCTTTGAGACATGGCAGACTATATTGGTTCATTTGAGACTCACACTACTACTTCGGATATTAGCACCACCTCTGCCAGAGGCACATTATCCTAACGGTCTACACAACAGGACAGTGTAGACTGGAGCAATGTGAGTCAAATATAAGTTGTACCTGACGTGATAACTCTGCCTCAGCACACAATAGCACACAATAGACTAATCAAAGCACAATACCGTATTGGAAAGTGTAGTTTCCTGATTAGACATTGCTTCTGAATGACTGGTAGGTTTGGGTTTCCTTTCAGCTCCTCACATAGAACACTGTGGTATCCCCAGAGGTCTGTCATATGCCCTCTACTCAATCTGACTAAATCATTCAACTTTATCTGTTACAGCTATGAGGCTGACACCCATATCTTTTTAGAAAATGAATAGTCTGAAAGATCTCTTGATGACTGCCTTCAGGCCATTAACACATGGATAATAGTAGGAAAGTACCATCTTGCCTGGCATGTTACCCCCATTTTTACTGTATGTATGTTTGTTTTTGCCTATGTGTCACTGGGATCCTGCTAGTCAGGACCCCAGTGCTCATAAAGTATGCCCTGTATGTGTTCCCTGTGTGGTGCCTAACTGTATCACTGAGGCTCTGCTAACCAGAACCTCAGTGTTTATGCTCTCTCTGCTTTTAAAATTGTAACTGCAGGCTAGTGACTAATTTTACCAATTCTGATTGGCACACTGGAACACCCTTATAATTCCCTTGTATATGGTATAGGTACCCAGGGTATTGGGGTCCCAGGAGATCCCTATGGGCTGCAGCGTTATATTTTGCCACCCATCGGGAGCACAGACAATTCTTACACAGGACTGCCACTGCATCCTGAGTGAAATAACGTCCACGTTATTTCACAGCCATTTTTCACTGCACTTAAGTAACTTATAAGTCACCTACATGTCTAACCCTCACTTGGTGAAGGCTCGGTGCAAAGTTACTTAGTGTGTGGGCACCCTGGCACTAGCCAAGGTGCCTCCACATTGTTCAGGGCAAATCCCCCTGACTTTGTGAGTGCGGGACACCATTAGATCCATGCACTACATATAGGTCAATACCTATATGTAGCGTCACCATGGTAACTCCGAACATGGCCATGTATCATGTCTAGGATCATGGAATTGTCACCCCAATACCATTCTGGTATTGGGGGGACAATTCCATGCATCCCCGGGACTCCAGCATAGAGCCCGGGTACTGCCAAACTAACTCTCCGGAGTTTTCTCTGCAGCTACTGCTGCTGCCAACCCGCAGACAGGTTTCTGCCCCCCTGGGGCCTGGGCAGCCCAGTCCCAGGAAGGCAGAACAAAGGATTTCCTCTGAGAGAGGGTGTTACACCCTCTCCCTTTGGAAATAGGTGTGAAGGGCCTGGGAGGAGTAGCCTCTCCTGGCCTCTGGAAATGCTCCTTGCAGAAGCCAGTCTACACCGGTTCAGGGATCCACCCAGCCCTGTGCTGGCCCAAAACTGGACAAAGGAAAGGGGAGTGACCACTCCCCTGACCAGCACCTCCCAGGGGAGGTGCCCAGAGCTCCTCCAGTGTGTCCCAGACCTCTGCCATCTTGGATGCAGAGGTGTGAGGGCACAATGGACAGCATTGAGTGGCCAGTGCCAGCAGGTGACGTTAGAGACACCTCCTAATAGGTGCTTACCTTTCTCTGTAGCCAATCCTCCTCTGTGGGCTATTTAGGGTCTCTCCTGTGGGCATCTCACCAGATAACAAATGCAAGAGCTCACCAGAGTTCCTCTGCATCTCCCTCTTTGGCTTCTTGTCAGGATACTTCAATTTAATTTCCTCAGAAGCAGAAGATAACTCCTCAGTCCCAACCCGAGCTACTCACAACAAATGTTAATCCTTCGTGCTTAGTACCCCGGAGGGGGAAAGGGGAATGGGATGGTAGAGAGACTGCCACAGAGATGATGAACGCCAGTACTCAGTCTGCCTCTTCACATCTAAGATTGGATGCAGCACCTGCAAGAGTCACAGTCGCAATTACTAGGGACATACAACATCAGTTTTTCACTTTCTACTCTCAACACTTAATTCTCTTTAATTCGATTATTTCTTCACTCACCCTGAGTTCTCTGTAGCCTTGCTTCTCTCTATGAATGATAGCTCTTCTTGAAAAATGCTTATTACTGGTTCTGGAAGAACTTCTCAACCTTTGTTAGAGATTGGTTTTATGTTGCTATATATATACATATAGTTGGTGATCATGCGTTCTCCAAATCAGCTGATGTTATTTAATTTCTCCTGTCTTATTGTGACTTCTGTCAATACTTGTATTTGTAAATGCTTGTTTATTAAAGTTTGTTTCTCCTTTCTTACTTCGACATTTGCTGATAACTTGTATTTGTAAATGCTTGTTTATTAAAGTTAGTTTCTCCTTTCTTACTTCGACAACTGTCGATAACTTGTAGTTGTAAATGCTTGTTTATTTAAGTTTGTTTCTCTTTTAAACTCTATTTTGGTTTATTACCATTGAATTTGTAAATGCTTATTTGTTAACAGTTCGTTTCTCCTTTAAACTTGGCCTTCGTTTATAACCTTGACATTTGTAGATACTTGCTCTTTTAAAGTTCGTTTTTTCTTTGACTTTAATATCTTAAAGAAGAACCTAGTAAACATAAGGTTTATTCATACATTAACTCTGTAGCCTTGCCGACTTCCACGGGAACGGTCTACTATCAAACTCTTCGAATAAACCTTGACAATATTTATCAGTTTTCTGTAATATAATCTTCAAATGTAATTTTACCTCACAGGAGTTTCTGCTCTGAAGCGCGCTCTCTCTCCACACAGCTGATTCCTGTCAGACCTCAGTTGAAGTGCAAAGCTTCCAGCTGGAGAGCTCGTAACCTAGCAACCAACCGATTGCAAGACTAGAACTGTAACTAACCTTCAGGACTCACAGCGGCCATCTTGGATCTTCTCTCCGTGATTCTTCCTTTGAAATAAGCGCAAGATTACTCCTCAAACCTTCTTCCAGTTTGGGCTTTGCTGTCTCCACTGAGGATATCTCTTTGCTTTTCTCATGCACTTCTTTGATTTGACTTGGCAAGTTTGTGTGGTCATGACAGTACTCCCCCTCAAGGAACAGTTCTCCAATTTAGGTTTGCTTGGGTAGGTTCTATGAAAGTTTCTCACTAATCTTGAAGCATGTACATACTCGTGCGGCTCCCAGGATCGTTCCTCTGGACCATAACCTTTCCAATCAATTAGATAATAAAGCTGGCCATTACGGATTTTGGAATCTAAGATTTGATTGACCTCATACTCTTCTGCAGAGCTAATCTGGATAGGAATTGGAGGGGAGTTTTGACGTAAATTTGGAGGACTGTTCTTTAACAAGGAGACATGGAAAACAGGATGTATCTTTAGATGAGCTGGCAACTGCAATTTAACTGCCACTGGATTGATCATCTTGTCAACTTTGAATGGGCCTATAAATCGTGGCTGAAATTTGCAATTTCCTTTGAGACGTAAATGACGAGTGGATAACCAAACTTTGTCTCCTTTCGAATAAATGGGGCTCTCTCTTCTTTTTCTATCAGCCTGAGTTTTATATGAGTCTTTTGCTTGAATGATGTTTTTTCTAGCCCTAACTAACGTGGTCTGCAAATCCCTCACCATCTCTTCTACTGCAGGCACTGAATCATCTTCTTTACCCAACATTACATTAGGATGTCTACCATGGTTCAGATAAAAGGGGGTGAACCCAGTGGTGGAATGAACAGCATTATTGTAAGCAAATTCAGCTGCCCAAATCAACTCGGGCCATTCCTTCTCTCTATCGAATAAATTGAGTCTTAAATACTGTTCTAACTCTTGATCCACTCTCTCTGTTTGCCCATCGGTTTCAGGATGGTAACTGGTAGAGTAACGAGAATCAATTCCTAATCTTTTACTAAAGGCCTTCCAAAAGCGAGAAACAAATTGGGACCCCCTGTCTGAAACTAGAATTTTTGGGATACCATGGGCGCGTACTATGTGTTGTGTAAACAACTGTGCAACCTGTGGGTCTCAAGGGATTTCTTTCAAAGGAATGAAATGCGCCATTTTAGTGAAAGTGTCTACAAAAACTAGGATAGTGTTAAAACCTTGACTACTAGGGAGGTCCACTATAAGATCCATAGTAACAGTATGCCAGGCATGGGGTGCAGTGGGCAAAGGTCTTAACAGACCTTGTGAAGCTGTTCTATTTGATTTCCCTCTTTGACATTTGTCACAAGTTGACACATATTGTCTTATCTGAGTTTTCATTTTTGGCCATCAAAATTCTCGTTGTATTAGATTTTGAGTCTTTTGAATTCCTTTGTGTCCTGCCAATTGATCATCATGATAAGCCTGAAGAATTGTTTCTTGCAGCTCCACAGTCGGAACATACAGTGCACCTTTAAAGTATGGCAAACCTTTTTTGATTTCTCTTCCTTGGCCTTCTTTGGACCACTTCAGCATTCCTTCGAATGTTAAGTTTTCTTGAATTTCTTTGGTTACATTTTCATACAATATGGCAGATATGAACTTCTCTTGTGGAATAATCAATTCTTTTTCTGGAGGCTCTTTAACTGCACCGGTATCAATTCGCGATAGAGCATCTGTCTTCCCATTTACTTTTCCTTGTCTGAAAGTGATAACAAAATCAAAGTCTGCAAAATATAGGGACCAACGCAGTTGTCTAGCTGTTCGAGTTCGAGCTGATTTAAAAAACTGTAAATTTCGGTGGTCCGTGTAAACGGTCACTTTATGCTTAGCTCCCAAAATGTAATGCCTCCACTCACGAAAAGTTTATTTGACTGCCAATAGCTCCTTATCCGCAATTGAATAATTTATCTCTGGTGGTGTTAATTTTCGAGAGAAATAGGCCACTGGATGTAATTGACCTGTATCTTTATGACGCTGGGAAAGGATACCTCCTATGGCAACATCTGAAGCATCTGCCTCCACATAATATGGCTCATCTGGATTGGAGTGGAACAAGATTGGAGCTGAGACGAAGGAATTCTTCAAAAAATTAAAAGCATTTTCAGCTTCTTTTGTCCACTCAAACTTCACTCCTTTCTTCAACAATCGAGTAATGGGTGTAACTGTTTGAGAAAAATTGGATATGAATCTTCGATAAAAATTAGCGAACCCCAAGAAACTCTGGATCTCTTTGACATTGCAAGGAGAAGGCCAATGTTGCACTGTCTTTATCTTGGTAGGATCCATACTAACTCCTTCTGGTGACAAAATGAATCCTAAGAACTCAACTCGTTCCACATGAAATGCACACTTCTCCAATTTCACATAGAGATGGTTTTCTTGCAACCTTGTGAGGATGGATCGAACATGGGAAATGTGCTCCTGTAGATTGTCGGAAAAGATTAAAATGTCATCTATATAAACCACGGCAATCCGGTCGAGGAATTCTCGTAATATATCATTAACGAAATGCTGGAAGGCAGCGGGAGCATTGCATAACCCATAAGGCATCAATTGATGTTCAAATAATCCGTATCGAGTCCGAAAAGCGGTTTTCCATTCATCCCCTGAAGCCACTCGAATCAAATGATATGCTCCTCGCAGGTCCAATTTGCTGTAGATTCTAGCATTCTTTACTTGATCTAATAAAACTGACACTAAAGGCAGTGGGTATCGATTCTTGATGGTAACCTGATTGAGGGCTCGATAATCAATGCAAGTTCGAAGACTCCCATCCTTCTTTGGTATGAAAAATAGTGGGGATGACACTGGAGATTCAGAACGACGAATAAAACCATTAGCAAGATATTGATCCAAATACTCCTTTAAATGTTGATTCTCTGCTTCGGTCAATGCGTATTTTCTGCTACATGGCAATATCGCACCTGGCTCCAGTTCAATTTTGCAGTCGTAGGGTCGATGTGGTGGCAATTTCTTAGCCTCCTTTTCATCAAAAACGGCGACTAAATCCTCATATTCTTTTGGGATTTCTGCTGTCTTTAGTGCACATATCATTGAAGAGTGTGATGATAAACAGGCCGCTAGGGACTTGGTGGACACTACCACTCCATCATGAAAGCAATTCTCTTTGCAGTAAGAGGAATTCATCTTGATCGTTCTTTTGCTCCAATCAATTTGTGGATTATGTTCTGTAAGCCAGGGCAGACCCAAAATGAGTTGAAATTGTGGAGCATCTATCAAATTAAAGATTATCTGCTCCTGATGTCCACCAAAACCTTGCATCTGAATTGGTTCGGTCTCATTGGAAATGGGTCCTGAAGAAAGATTGGTTCCATCCACAGCTCTTACTACTTCCAAAGTAGATTTCTTGATAAATCGAATACCCATTTTACGAGCGTATTTGATGTCACAGAAGTTGCCCGTAGCTCCAGAGTCTATCATAACTGAGATCCCTTGAATTTCCTTCTCAAGGGTCTTAACTGATACTGTTTGTACCAAATGTGGCGCTGCGGTTTGTAAGGTATTCACCACTCGTTGATCTAAAGGAGTTGTCTTGGGTTCTGCTTTCATCAGGGCAACTCCCTCTACTGATGAAGCTGGTCTTTTCCAGACTGAAGAGCTTTGGGTTTCTTGGTACAGTTTTTAACAAAATGCCCAGATGCACCGCAATATAAACATAGTTGATTCACTCTTCTTTTCTCTTTTTCTTCCTTAGATAAAGGACCTCGGATGGAACAAATTTGAATTGGTTCTTCTATCGTTATCCCTTCTCCGGCTCTCGTATGATCATTTCTTACACGATCAATTCTCAGGGGAAATGGTCGATACTCTCTTCTCTTTTCTGCTCTTCGTTCAGTTAACCGGTGGTCAATCTGTAACACAAGATCAATTAACTCCGAAATTTCGGTGGGTCTATTTGGAACTTGTGCTAAGGCATCTTTCAATTCATCTCTCAGTCCACGATAAAATATGGTGGCTCTTTTTGACTCCGGCCAGGCAGTCTCTACAATTAGTTTATTGAAATGAGCCAGATAGGCTACTAGATCTTTATTACCTTGCCTGATTTCCAGTAGTTCATTGTCAGTGGCTTTAGCTGCAGTTCGCCGATCAAATATTCTTAAGAACTCTTCCTTGAAATTTTGGAAATTATATAAAACAGGATCATTTCTGGAAATTATTGGCATGGACCATGCGGCCGCATCTCCTGTCAGATAAGACAATATAAATGCCACTTTGGACTGGTCTTCGTAAAAAATGACTGGTCTACATAAAAAATGCAATGAGCATTGGGTCAGAAAAATCTGCGCCTTATTTGGATCCCCACTGAAGCGCTCGGGTTGAGCCAAAGGAATAATAGGGGAAACCGCATGAATTACTTGAGTGGATATACCTGCAGACTGTGAAGGGCTAGGGATTTGTGAAAACACAGATTCATTTGATTTAGCGGTGTTCCCTAACTCATTTATTCGCTGTTTTATTTGGACTGTTTCTTCTATGATGTTATTGATTTGTTTCTGTAACCTTTCCAAAACAGTGGCTAATGCTTTTATATCAATTCCTTCTGCCATTCTGCTCAGGAGGAAATCTGTTCTTTCCCTAAAATTAGGGTGAAGGCACTTCAATCTGTCAGGATACTTCAATTCGATTTCCTCAGAAGCAGAAGATAACTCCTCAGTCCCGACCCGAGCTACTCACAATTAATTTTAATCCTTCGTGCTGAGTACCCCGGAGCGGGAAAGGGGAATGGGATGGTAGAGAGACTGCCACAGAAATGATGAACGCCAGTACTCAGTCTGCCTCTTCACATCTAAGATTGGATGCAGCACCTGCAAGAGTCACAGTCGCAATTACTAGGAACAATCCTCCTCTGTGGGCTATTTAGGGTCTCTCCTGTGGGCATCTCACCAGATAACAAATGCAAGAGCTCACCAGAGTTCCTCTGCATCTCCCTCTTTGGCTTCTTGTCAGGATACTTCAATTTAATTTCCTCAGAAGCAGAAGATAACTCCTCAGTCCCAACCCGAGCTACTCACAACAAATGTTAATCCTTCGTGCTTAGTACCCCGGAGGGGGAAAGGGGAATGGGATGGTAGAGAGACTGCCACAGAGATGATGAACGCCAGTACTCAGTCTGCCTCTTCACATCTAAGATTGGATGCAGCACCTGCAAGAGTCACAGTCGCAATTACTAGGGACATACAACATCAGTTTTTCACTTTCTACTCTCAACACTTAATTCTCTTTAATTTGATTATTTCTTCACTCACCCTGAGTTCTCTGTAGCCTTGCTTCTCTCTATGAATGATAGCTCTTCTTGAAAAATGCTTATTACTGATTCTGGAAGAACTTCTCAACCTTTGTTAGAGATTGGTTTTATG
The DNA here is from genome assembly GCF_031143425.1 of Pleurodeles waltl. NCBI lineage: Eukaryota > Metazoa > Chordata > Amphibia > Caudata > Salamandridae > Pleurodeles > Pleurodeles waltl. Next base: position 591,133,224 of record NC_090447.1, read on the forward strand.
TTGCTATATATATATATATATATATATATATAGTTGGTGATCATGCGCTCTCCAAATCAGCTGATGTTATTTAATTTCTCCTGTCTTATTGTGACTTCTGTCAATACTTGTATTTGTAAATGCTTGTTTATTAAAGTTCGTTTCTCCTTTCTTACTTCGACATTTGCTGATAACTTGTATTTGTAAATGCTTGTTTATTAAAGTTAGTTTCTCCTTTCTTACTTCGACAACTGTCGATAACTTGTAGTTGTAAATGCTTGTTTATTTAAGTTTGTTTCTCTTTTAAACTCTATTTTGGTTTATTACCATTGAATTTGTAAATGCTTATTTGTTAACAGTTCGTTTCTCCTTTAAACTTGGCCTTCGTTTATAACCTTGACATTTGTAGATACTTGCTCTTTTAAAGTTCGTTTTTTCTTTGACTTTAATATCTTAAAGAAGAACCTAGTAAACATAAGGTTTATTCATACATTAACTCTGTAGCCTTGCCGACTTTCACAGGAACGGTCTACTATCAAACTCTTCGAATAAACCTTGACAATATTTATCAGTTTTCTGTAATATAATCTTCAAATGTAATTTTACCTCACAGGAGTTTCTGCTCTGAAGCGCGCTCTCTCTCCACACAGCTGATTCCTGTCAGACCTCAGTTGAAGTGCAAAGCTTGCAGCTGGAGAGCTTGTAACCTAGCAACCAACCGATTGCAAGACTAGAACTGTAACTAACCTTCAGGACTCACAGCGGCCATCTAGGATCTTCTCTCCTTGATTCTTCCTTTGAAATAAGCGCAAGATTACTCTGCAAACCTTCTTCCAGTTTGGGCTTTGCTGTCTCCACTGAGGATATCTCTTTGCTTTTCTCATGCACTTCTTTGATTTGACTTGGCAAGTTTGTGTGGTCATGACACTTCTGCCAAAGATCGACCACTGGATGCTCCAGGACACCTGCATAACCGCAACAAAGTAGCAAGAAGACTACCAGCAACATTCAGCGCCTCATCCTGCCGGCTTTTTTTACTGTTTCCTGGTGGTGCATGCTCTGAGGGCTGTGTGCCTTCACCCTGCACTGGAAGCCAAGAAGAAATCTTCCCCCTGCTAACACAGGCACCAAACTTCTGCATCACTGGTCCTCTGGCTCCCCTCTCATCCTGACAAGCTTGGTCCCTGGAACACAGGTGCTGGGTCCAAGTCTCTTTGACAGTCCAATGGCTCTTCTGTCCAAATTTGGTGGAGGTAAGTCCTTACCTCCCCACGCCAGACAGTAATCCTGTGTACTGTGTGAACTGCAGCTGCTCGGGCTTCTGTGCACTCTTGCAAGACTTCCTTCATGCACAGCCTAGCCCAGGTCCCCAGCACTCCGTCCTGCATTGCCAACTCGCTGAATTGGACTCCGACGTCGTGGGACCCTCTTTTGGGGCTCTGAGTTGACCGTTGTCCTCAGATCTTCTAAGTGCCTGTTCAGGTGCTTCTGTGGGTGATGCCTGCTTCTGCATGGGCTCTCTGTGTTGCTGAGCGCCCCCTCTGTCTCCTACACCAAGGGGCGACCTCCTGGTCCTTCCTGGGCCCTAGCAGCACCTGAAATCCTCAACCGTGACTCTTGCAGCTAGCAAGGCTTGTTTGCAGTCTTTCTGTGTGAAAACAACTCTGCATCCTCCAGCACACCGTGTGACATCTTTTGACTAAAGGAGAAGTTCCTGGCACCTTCCGTTGTTGCAGAATATTTGGCTTCTTCCACCTGGAGGCAGCCCTTTTGCACCTTCATCCGGGGTTTAGTGGGCTCCTGCCCCCCATGGACACTTACATGACTCATGGACTTGGTCCCCTTCCTTCACAGGTCCTCAGGTCCAGGAATCCATCTTCGGTGTTTTGCAGTCAGTTGTTGTCCTTGCAGAATCCCCTATCTCGACTTTACTGTCTTTCTGGGGTATTAGGGTAACTTTACTCCCAGCGACCCTCTACACACTACGCTAGGCCTGGGGTTCATTCGTGGTTCGCATTCTACTTTTGGAGTATATGGTTTGTGTTGCCCCTAGGCCTATTTCTCCCTATTGCATTCTATTGTGTTCTACATTGTTTGCACTACTTTTCTAACTGTTACTTACCTGATTTTGGTTTGTGTGCATTACATTTGTGTATATTACTTACCTCCTAATGGAGTACATCCTCTGAGACAATGTTGGCATATTGTCCCTAAAATAAAGTACCTTCATTTTTAGCAACTCTGAGTATTGTGTTTTCTTATGATATAGTGCTATATGATATAAGTGGTATAGTAGGAGTTTTGCATGTCTCCTAGTTCAGCCTAAGCTGCTCTGCTATAGCTACCTCTATCAGCCTAAGCTGCTAGAACACCTCTGATCTACTAATAAGGGATAACTGGACCTGGCACAAGGTGTAAGTATCACAAGGTACCCACTATAAGCCAGGCCAGCCTTCTACAATATTGAATTACCATCTAAAGCGAAATACACCACCAAGACAGAGCTTATAACGTTCAGACAGTGACAAAAAACACAACCTACTCTCATATGACCCATGGATCATGAGGCCCCTCCAACAAAATCAGGAAAAGTCAGAAACCTAGGAGTAATCGTGGATTCACACCCATATTTAATACCACATGTTAACAGTGTAAAACAGAATACCTTCTAAATAATGAAAACACTATGTTGCAGCCTCCCATACCTAGGGAACTTATAGAAACTGCACGCCATCCTCACACTCTACACCAACAGCTCATACCTTGTCATAACCATATTCCTAATACGCACAATACAAATCTTCCAAAATACTACTGCAATATTTCTTCTCTGCCTTCTCCAAAGGAAACACATGACTGCAGTCTTGCAATCACTCCACTGCTTATCCATGGCAAGAAAGGTCATGTTCGAGACACTTTGTATTGTTCACAGAGTTTCCAAGGAAAAGGACTGCTATACTTATAAGCTAAATTCAAGCAATTCAAATAAATCAGAACACTGCACTCCAGGCTCTGTAGGAGACACTGCTTTCTCAGTACATGGGGGCTAGATCTGGAACAGTCTACCAGCCAACATTCAAGTCACTGAGGAGCCTATACACTTCAGAAGACAGTTGAAAATATGACTATTTCCAAGACAGCTACACCACCAAACATCCCCGCAACAAAACCTTGGAAGACAATTGCACCCTCAAACTCAGGGCCAGATTTAAGGGAAAATGAAGGTGCTTGTCGCTGCACCAAATTTGGCAGTGTTGCGCACCGTCATTTTCACAATGCAGGGATGCACCGTATTTATTTAATAGAATACGGTGCACCTCTGTTTTTCCCCCTGCGCCAGCCCTGAATTTGCTGCTGTGCGCTAACGCAGCAACCTTTGCACCATTGTGCAAGGATGACTGCGTTGAAGGGGAGATTGTTTTTGTGCACACCCTCCTGCACAAAAATAATCTTAAATGGAGATTTGCTTTTTCTATGTATGCTGCAGAATGCAGCACACATAGAAAGAGCAAAGAATTAGGAGAAACAAGAGCATTTCTCCTTGTTGCGCCCTGCTAAATCCACCCTTGGGGTAGCGTTAGATCTTGGCACTGCCACAGGTTTACAAAAACTCATAAATCTGAGGCAGCATCCAAATGCAATGGGTTTTGCTGTGGCACGCCCACAGCAACACACATAGCACGCCCTTTCCACGCAAAGTTCTGCATGTGAAGGGGCCGTATTTACAAAGTGGCATTAAGCCACAAAAAGTGGCTTAATGCCACCTTGCAAATACGTTCCAGTGCATAGTGCCACCGGAGCATCACTAAAAGTGACACTCCGGTGGCGCTAGGGGCACTTAAATATACCCCTCAATCTTCAGCTTATGATCCACAAATTTAAAACAACTCAACCAGCAAGCTAATTTTTGTGGACAGGTAAGCTAAAGAAAGGTGAACTATGTCCATGGATGGACTGGGAACCCAAAGCAGCCCTGGCAAATTTTGTCAGACCAGCCCCTCTTCAGGTTGCAAAGCTAGTGAGCCTGACCACTACAATGGTGCTGGGGGGTTCTCTCCACCTGGAAAACTTGGAAAAATAATGGCAAAAACGGTGCATTCTACAACACCTTTTTCAATATATATTCAATTGTGTTAGATTTTAAAGCATAGTAAACAACAATCTTACAGAGCAACAAGATACATCAATTGGGGCTCTCACCATCACCCTCTACTAGTGTCTTTTATCTCTCCATTGCTAATTTCTCACTTGTTTTTCATTTGTTTTATAGTGACTCTCTTGCTAGCTTAGGGTGTTGGAGCACTTGACATCACACATGCATACAGAGACATTGAATCATAGGTGTGTATATCAGTATATAGATAATGTTATATAAGACAAAGGTAACTACAAGGTGAAGGATTCACACGTCATCCATACTGGCAGGCATTTTTTAAGAGTGCTTGGTCTGGGGAAGCATGAACTCAGGATTCAGAACGCAACATAGTGGTTAGGTTTTACTTTACTAAAAAACAATTCATTTCTACGACAAAAAACTCTTTCTAGCAAAATTAGGATAGTCAATGTAGGAGGCTGGCCTGGTTTGTAGTGGGTACCTAAGGTACTTACACCTTATACCAGGTCCAGTTATCCCTTATTAGTGAAATGTAAGGGAGTATAGGAGGCTGGCCTGGTTTGTAATGGGTACCTTGGGTACTTACACATTATACCATGTTCAGTTATCCCTTATTTGTGAAGTAGTAGTGTTCTAGCAGCTTAGGCTGTCTAGAGGTAACTGTAGCAGAGCAGCTTAGGCTGAACTAGGAGACATGCAAAGCTCCTTCAATACCACTATAGTTACACAGTACTTATACACAATAAAAGACAATACTCAGTTTTACCAGAAATAAAGGTACCTTATTTTAGTGACATAAGACCAAAAATATCTTAGAGACAATGCTCCTTCTGGAGGTAAGTATTATACACAATATATACACTAGTAACCAAAATCAGGTAAGTAAACAGTCATTGGTGCAAACAGTAGAAAACACAATAGATCAAAATGGCCGTTGGGGCAACACAAACCATATACTAAAATAGTGGAATGTGGAATTCCCCCCTCGGCAAGTGTAGTGTGTAGAGGGGCGCTGGGAGTGTAGGAAAACACCAAAGGTAAGTAAAGTACCGCACCCCAAAGCCCAGGAAAGCAGGAGTAAAGTACAGCAAGTTTCCTCAGGACACACTACAAGTCGTGATAAGAGATTTTGCAAGAACCAAGCAAGACTGCAAGCAACAAATGATGGAGTCATGGACCTGAAGACCTGTGGAGCGAGGAGACCAAGTCCAGAAGTCAAAGAAGAGTCCAGGAAGGACAGAAGCCCCTGCCAACCTAGAAGAAGGTACAAAAGTGGATTCTCCGGTCAGAAGAAAAGTACAGAGGAGCACCAAAGAAGATGGCTGCGGGTTCCTGCTTGGTGCAAGTGATGTTCCGAATCCAGTTGTTCGATGCAGACTGTTTGCGTCACTGGAGTCCACCAACAAGCCTTGGTTCAAGCAAGTACGCAGTTTGTGTCAAAAAGGAGCTGCCTGGACCCAGGAGGGACCTGGGGGTCTCAACTCGGACTGAGGAGACAGAGGGGGCTTTCAGCACTTCAGAGAGCCCTCAGAAGACAAGGCAGTGCCCACAGGAGTCCTAGAACATGGGGGCAAAGAAGATGCAAAGTGTGGTCGTCACAGCACAACACTGGAAGCTCCCACGCCGCCGGAGAGCAACTCAGTGAGCTGTGCATCGCAGGATGGAGTGCTGGTGAACTGGGCTATGCTGTGCACGAAGGATTCTTGCAAGAAGTGCACAGAAGCCCAAGGAGCTGCAGAAGACGCTGTGACCAGTGTAGTGTCACAGCACAGGGAGGCAAGGTCTTACCTCCACCAAATTTGTACAGCTGGACCTTTGGACAGTCTGGGTCACTTTGGTCCACCATCTGTGTTCCAGGGAGCACACTCGTCACCAGGAGAGGATTCCGAGAGTACTGGTTGTCATCACAGAAGCAGTGAGAAGCAGGGGCGTGATTTTGGTTCTTCTGGTGCAGGGTGAAGGCAAGCAGTCCTCAGAGCATGAACACCTTGGAAATTGTTGCAAATGTTGGCTGGAGCTGAAGTTGCAGGTCACAGGAGTCGTCCAGGATACTTTGTTGCAGTTACAGCGGTTCCTGGAGCAGTCTGCAGTTGATCTGACAGTCAGAAGGTGCAGCAGAGGATGCAGAGGAGTCCTGGAAGAATCTTGCATACTGAATCTGAGGAAACACCCAGAGGAGAGACCCTAAATAGCCCTGAGAGGAAGTTTGGCTACCTACCCAGGTATGCACCTATCAGGAGGGGCCTCTGACGTCACCTGTTGGCACTGGCCTCCAGAGGGTCCCCACACCTTGGAATCCAAGATGACTAACACCAGCCACACTCTGCAGGAGCTCTGGGCACCACTCCTGGGGTGGTGATGGAGAGGGGAGTGGTCACTCCCCTTTCCTTTGTCCTGTTTCATGCCAGAGCAGGGACTGGGGGTCCCTGAACCGGACTAGACTGTATTATCCAAGGAGGGCACTGTTTGTGCCCTTCAAACATTTCCAGAGGCTCTTGGAGGCTACCCCTCCCAAGCCTGTAACACCTATTTCCAAAGGGAGAGGATGTAACAACCTCCTCCCAAAGAAAATGCATTGTTCTGTCTTCCTGGGATTGAGCTGCTCAGTCCCCAGGAGGGCAGAAACCTGTTTTTGAGGTGGCAGCAGCTGGGGCTGCAGTGAAAACCTCAGAGAGCTGGTTTGGCAGAACTGGGGGTCCTTGGTGGAGCCCCAGGGTGCCTGGGATTGGCCCCTCAATACCAGATTTGGATTGGGAAGGCAATTCCATTATCTTAGACACCTCTCTTGGCCATATTCAGAGTTACCATTGTGAAGCTACATACATGTATTGACAAATATGTAGTGCATGCTTACAATGGTGTCCCGGCACTCACGAAGTACAGAGAATTGACACTGGACAATGTGGGGACACCTTTGCTAGTGCAAGGGTTCCCTCACACAAAGTAACTTTGCACCTAGCCTTCAGTAAATGAAGGTCAGACATACAGGTGACTTATAAGTTACCTTAATGTAGTGAACATGGCTGTGACATATTATGTGCACTATTTCACTCAGGCTGCAGTGGCAGCGCTGATAAAAGGTTTGTATGAGCTCTTTATGGGTGGCAAAAGAAATGCTGCAGCCCATAAGGATTTCCTTTAACCCCAATGCCCTGGGTACCTAGGTACCATATACTAGGGACTTCTAAGGGGCGCCCAGTGTGCCAATCAGAATTGGACTATGGAGTGACTAAAGTGTAGTGACAAATTTGGTAAGTAGAGAGAGCATAAGCACCGGAGTTCTGGTTAGCAGAACTTTGGTAACACAGTTAAGCATACTGACAAATCACATAGGCCACACACTATGAGCACTGGCGTCCTGGCTAGCAGGATCCCAGTGAGACAAGCAAAACACACTGACAAATAGAGTTTTAACTCTGAGCACTGAAGTCCAGGCTAGCAGGAACCCAGTGAGACAGTAAAAACACACTGACAAACACTCACAAACAGACCAAACATGGGGGTAACCATGCTAGAAAGAGGCTACGTTCTCACAATCAAAGACTGGGAAAAATAAATAACTTTATAATATGTACCTTGCAGTTTGCATGCAGCTCTTTGATGGCAGTTCGTAGCCCACAGTGCTAAAATTATGATTGCAACTTATGAACTGCACAGTAACTAAAGGATCTCTATGACAGTATCCCACTGATCTGTGCACCTAAAATACTGTTCTGTAAACTGCATAGTACGCATTTTTTGCAGCACACATATTAACCCTCTTAGATGAGTCAAAAATGGCACTAGACAAAACTCTGATCTCTCTCCAGCAGGTATATTATTCACCAGAGTTATGTAATGTCACTTTATTGTTGCCAGAAAACCGGTGGATATACAAGAAACTGCAGTGCTTTCAAAACAGCTACACTATTACAAAACCAGCCTACAAGCAACAAAAACAGCCCTCTCTTCCAGCCTCCAGGGGAAATGCCCGGTGTCTGGTATGGCCAGTCCATCCTTGCCTATGCCTCTCCAGGGTATTATATAGTTATGTAAGTTCATACGACCGGGAGCTGCTTTGGCCTCCTGTGATCTTTGAGAAAGGTATTAAGGTGGCTCCCGATGGAATCATGAAGGATGGTGATTCAATGTTTGATCCTTTCTTGCCTAGATTATGGCAATCCCCTTAATTAAGGAAGGAAGTCCAAAGGATGCGATAAAAAACTTTAAGTCATCCAGAATGCTGCAGCCCGTGTACTGTTAGGCATTCTGAGAACACAGTCAGCAGGGGCAGCGCTCAAAACACTTCATTGACTTCCCATAAGTGACAGAGTAAAATTTAAAGCATTATACATTTTACATAAGGCAAAGCACAATGCTGTTCCATCCATTCTGCAGCACTTGGCAATTCCCTACTGTGTCAGCAGGGACCTGAGATCATACAATCTTGAACTGTTTGTTATCCCCAGAATTAAAAGGGCCAGAAGTGGAGGTTGGTCTTATACCTATCTCGCCCCTAGGTCTTGAAATCCGCTGCCTTTAAGCCACTGAAGGGAGGCCAATTTCATGAGTTTTAGGGCGAGATTAAATACATTTCTTTTTCCCTAACTTTCTGTGTAAAGTTTTGCAATTTACTCACTCAACTTGTTCGATAGCACTGTGAAACCTGAATCTGGGGTAGCTATTTGCTTTATAAAATTGGTGAATAAAATAGAAAATAAAATTTCTGGCCCACAATAATACTAATACCATAACGCTCAGCAGTCAGCAGGCAACTGTAACTTATACCTCTCATATTCTCATATTCACATAAGACATATCTGCTACAAGGGTTGTCCATTACCAGTACTGTGTAGCCTATCAGCAGCCACCACTAAATAAACAGGCATGGAATAACTGAAGATACCTGCCACCAACTGAGTGGCAATTGAAGGTCTTTAATCTAGTCCATGATGGTAGGTACCAAATATGTGTGCAATATGTCCACTTCTTTTCATATCATAATGTCTTTCAGATATGAGATGATAGTAACAATACACATCCCAGCATCACTCTCCATTTCTATCTCCCTACCTCCAACAATGTCAGCTCTGGTCCAGAACTAACTATACACTAGGGACAGATTTATTAAAACTTATTAAGATCATTTTTGGTGTTTACTAAGCAATTCAAAGCAACCATGTGTGGTTTTGTGTAGTTTATTAAGTACAAACTAATGCAAGGCAGCCCATATTACCTTGCATTGAGGGTGTGTTCTGTGGGGGGAGCAGGGGCGTTCTCATACATCCACCCATGTTATTTGCTGCATTTCAGTATTTACCAAAGCTAGTAAACTTGGGAATGTGGCTAAGTGGTATGCCTTCCTCAGTGACGCATACAAAGGAGAAATGTATTTGTTTATTATTGTAACTTCCTCATTATGGCCCTCATTACAAAATTGGCGGTAAATCCCGCTTACCGCCGTGCAGAAGACCGCCAACACCCCGCTGCGGCGGCGGAATTCCGCTACAGCTATTACGACCCACAGCACGGAATCCGCCAAAATCCAGATACCCACACATGTCCGCCATACCAAAGGTCAGTGATAAACTGGTGATAACAAAACCTCCACCGTCACGCCAACAGACATACGCCCACACTATCACAACCCACTAATCCACGCGGCGGTCTTTCAAACGCGGTATTCCATTGGCGGTACACACCGCCGCACTCAAAATACACACACATTTACAAAACTCAACCACATTGGACAAATCGAAATACACACACCTGATACACAAACACACACCACACCCACACACTCAATACAATATAAAACACACACCTACATCACCCACAAACCCCTACGAAAAAATTTGAGAAAGAAGCCCAGAGAGACACCACCATCAACAAACTAGCATCCACAGGCACACAACACCATCACTCACACAACATCCACGCATCTCAGACAACACACACAAACACACACCCTCACACATCACAACACACACCACCTCACACATCACCCACCCCACACCATGGTACTGCAAAGACACCCCAGGTTCTCTGAGGAGGAGCTCAGGGTCATGGTGGAGGAAATCGTCCGGGTAGATCCACAGCTATTCGGATCACAGGTGCAACACACCTCCATTGCTAGGAAGATGAAGCTATGGCGCAGAATCGTAGAAACGGTCAACGCAGTGGGAGAGCATCCAAGAACACAGGATGACATCAGGAAGAGGTGGAACGACCTATGGGGGAAGGTGCGTTCCGTGGTCTCAAGACACCAGATTGCAGTTCAGAGGACTGGCGGCGGTCCCCACCTCCTTCCTCACAACTAACAACATGGGAGGAGCAGGTCTTGGCTATACTGCATCCTGAGGGCCTCACAGGAGTAGCAGGAGGAATGGACTCTGGTAAGTCAAATCTTAATTGTTTCATCCCCCACCCTACCTGCATGCTATCACATACCCCACCCTCACCCCCATCACTCCAACATCCAACAAATGTCCCACTATCGCAACCCACACATCCTAACACCTAGCCCTGCATGCAACACCAAAGCATGGACACCCATCACCAAAGCATGTCCACTACAGATACCCATACAGATCCCCAAACCAACTATCACACAAGGTCCTGTACAAGAAGTCAAGCACTGGAGTACAAGGTCACCCACCCATTGCACACAATGGCACACACAGATGAAATAATCATGCCTTTACTCCCCTGCAGGACCTGTCGCATGGGCTCTCATTATCCTAAATGAGACTACTGGATTTCTAGGTAGCAGGATCGTTCACGGTGTGGGGGACTGAGTCTGACCCACTTGGAAGGACCTCTGTCACCCTAAATCCGGTTTTGCTCCGGCTAACTAGCAGTGCCTCATCTCTCCCATGGGGAAGGGATGATTGGGCAGCCGAGCGCATGACATCTTTGGAACCTCTCAGGGAAGTCGTGGTCACTCAGATCCAAACCAACTCTCTCATTTACAGTATGATCTCATATACAAATGACAAAGGCAGTTTAAGTTTTATATATTGTTTTAATAAAACAACTGCATTTTAGATATTAAGGCGTGAGCCGCAATAACCAGAACCATACAACACAGTAGGATTGAAATAGTCACAAGGAGAGTGAAACATAAGAATAACGCTATCATGGTGTTAACAATTTCTACTCTCTCTCAGCTAGTTCTATTTCGAGCACAGCATGTTAAGCTTTTAACTTGCATTTCAGATTCCCTGGGAAGACATCGACCCTCATACCTGAGCAAAGGCCTGTGATCTGGATCAGCATCTGCAACAAGGCAGTCAGCGTCTAGTTGTGGTTCCCTGGTCGGAATCTCCCTCTTGCGTGTATTGCGACAAGGAAGTGTTTTTATAACTAACATGTCAGTGTGATCACAAAATGTCCCTACGCAAGAATGCCAAAGACTAAACTCCTACCACGTCTATCGGCAATGTACCAGACTGAATCCTTGACTAAAGCACAGAGTGAACAAGAATGTGTTGTTGAGGACTCCAGTGCTGAAGTAGGCTAAACAGTGTGATATAAAAAATCAAACAAGACCGTAGAACTGGTTATTTGAAAAATAACAGTACGAAGCCGAATAAAAGCATTTAAAAAGCATTTAGAGCAAAGTGCACAGAGGCTCTAAGCTGCGAGCAAAGGAATAAAATACATTCAGGGCAAAGTGCACAAAGGCCTAAAAGCCTGAAGCTAACGCGCAACGGATACATAAAACTGACCACACTACACCCTCCCCTTGTCGGTAGCAAGTGGTTCTAATAATAGAAAAATATGCCCCAGATACAAAAAAATAATACATCAAATATATTTCGACAAGTTCAGAGGACAGCAAAGTAGAAAACCAATTTATATTGGGAAGCATGTGACACGAAAGCCAAATTTGCTACTATGTCAATTTCAATTAAAAAAAATCAAATTCTTAGACAGAAGCCACGGAAAGCAGGAGATCCTCCACTTCGACAGATGTCAATAACGGAAAATCCGCGCCAAAAACTATCATGGGGCAGGTGTGTTCCAAAGCCCCAAAACCATCCAGGGCGGCACCCCGTGCAGGGCCTACGAATGAGACAATACCATCTTCCTCCAGGAAGGGAATCTCATAAACTACCTCACGAAGCAAACGCAACCGTAGTGCACAAGTCTGGGAATGAGCCCTAATCGGGAACATCAACAGATCAGTATCGACCACTGGGGGGCGTTGCAGTGAGAGACAGAGAGCCAGGGCATGTTTAAACGAGCACCAAAGGCACCGAAACACGGGTTGCACACAATCCAAAACCGGTCGGAATGACAGAGACCAGTCACACTCCAATTGTCCCAGGAGTGTTGCTCCAAAATGCTGCATCATGCGTTCACGACACAGCTGCGCTGACGGGAGCGCCAATATGGGATCTTGTCGCGGTGGGACAGCCATTGCGGAAGAACAGCAGCAACAGCAAAACACCAGCCAACAAAGCCAAAGTAATCAGAAATCCCCCAAAAATGCTTCTGAAAATAGAATGAATAGCCGAAGGTATTAAACCGAATATGGAAAAGAAGGTATGAGCAAAACCAACACCAACGGCTTTGAAAAAATTTGCAATTCCAGCAGCGCTGGACGCATTAAATATACGTCCCACGAGTTCACAAAAGTGACTCGGAAAGTTAGTATTTAAAAGGGACTGTATTTCCGCTGATGACCTTGCCACTTGAAGTGCGTAGGTCTCGCTAGCAGATGTAGGGGCCACATGCTTTTGAAACAATAGAGCTTTCAGTCGACTCAACTTGTCGAAATGTACCTTGGAAGTAGCAATATGAGGCCAGATGTCCGCTACCTCCTTAATTCGAGTGGGGGGAAACAACACATTCCCGCAGCACGTAACGGCCTTGGTGACAACTACCACGTAAACTATTCTGGCACGCATGCCACAACAGGGTTCACTGTTAAGAAGAACGTAGCTGCCGTTTGAAAGCACCTGGAAAGTGTTTTTAATTACCGGGACTGGAACTCCCATAAGATAACAAGCTAAGTTAGCAATCAAGGCATTACACGCCCCATGCAAAGACAGCTGTTTACAAACCATCGAATGGCTGACAGAAGTTTCGCATTCGCCACCGCTAAGAAAAACCTCCCTCATACCATTAAGACATCTGTATAGAAAGGGAAGCTCCCACACCTCATGTATGTAACTGTCTCCCAACCGTTCATATCTACCCACCGGAATGTGCTTTAAACAAGAAGTAAATTGCAGAGTGGAGAGAGGCAAATTAATAACCCTGTGAATCAACCACTCAGCTGACGGAATCTCAGCCACAGTAAAAGGCAACTTCTCCAACTTTTCAATATTTAACATAACATACGCTGCTTCCTTCTTAGCCATCAGTTGTTGTTGACGGGTCAAATTAAAGGAAATTAATATCTCCCTGGCACGGATGTGCTTCCACGGAACGCGACCTGCCTTCAATGTCGGTAGAGTCCAACCCAACTGCATGATGGACCGCGTTTGACTCTGCCCATGATATAAAGAAGACATATCTGATTTAATAATGTCTATAACAGAGGAAACAACGTTGTCAATTGTGTATACACGGTCTGATAGGGTATGCATCCCATTATCCACAACAGACAAAGCTTGAATCAAATTTTCCTGATCAATTTGCCTCAACCAGGCCGCTGCCTCTTGTTGTGAAAGCTTCCAAATCTCATTATATACTTCATACAAAAAACGTTTCTTCCGTGGTACTATTGGTCCTGACAAAAAATCTTGCAAGTCAGTATCATTAGACAGTAACGTGAGATGTGTCTTAACTGCATCCAGCGTGGATGACTTCAACCATTGTTGACAAAGTTTCCCCACGCTGTATGTAGTAATGATGTCAGCATGTTCTGGTGATATGTAGCGAGGGTCTGCCCTACTAGTCCTGAATCCCCCCGAAGAGGTGACAAAACGTTGATGACACCTATTAGTGTCTATGGGCCACAATAACCACCCGCCTGGACGTGTCAATGAAGTGTTAAGCGTACCATTCTGGACCCAGTCTGTAAGCTCACTAAACGTGGCATTAATATATTGCTCCCAATTTTTCATTTTGGAAGGGACAGGTATGCCAGGCAAATTCAATTCCCTAATTGTTGCTAAGCCCAAACAGCTAGTCTGTTGTACAGTGTCACTTAAGAAAATCATTTGGACAGGAATAATACATGCCCTAAACAATGTATCCGTACCCCGCATTTGCCAATTTTTCGTTCCCCAAACACTTTTCAAATTAACAGTTTTGGACCAGTATTCATACCCCTCAACAGATAGTTTGGACACAAACAAATTTGAATACAGTAATTTAGTATCAGTCAATAACAATTGCTTATTAGCATGCGGAGTAACTCTAAAATAATACGACTTAGCACTTTGTTGATGATGCCCAGAAAAATACGCAAATTTGTCAGAATAAGTTTTAGAACTCCCCTGTGGAGGAGTCGGGCAATGTTCCCATTGCATATACTCAAATATTGATTTAGGGCTACTGGCTTTATGAATAAAGTGGTGTCCATAATAATTGTAACAAAACATGTCACCATAATTATCTCTAAACTGGTAAGCATCTTCATTTTCATAGACAGTATAAAACTGCAATTCTGTCAACATAGAATCAACTGTCTTCACATCCCAATCATCAGAAACAATGCCGGGTATAACGATATCATTCATGGACAATTTGAGAACATACGGTATCTGAATCATCTCAGTGGGACCATATATATCAAACATCACTCTATCCCACACAATCCCATCTGGAATTGGTACAGCAGCAATGTTCACAAAGGACAAGTCTCTTCGAACCATATGTGATGAAAAATGTGGTTTCAACACCGTCTCCACGAGCTCAATGTCAGATCGTTCAGGAAGAAAATGACCATGTATCACCAGAAAAAATTTAACCACAAACCCCAGCCATAGGAAAAGAGTCATCACAGTCATAAAAAGCCACAGACAGTTCCAAGGAACAACAAAATATGTATGTTTGAGCCAACACAGCAGCTTACGTGGACCCAGGGCTGGTGTTGAAGAGGATGAGGAGTCCGACACGGTATCATCAGTGGTATTGAAGCAGCCTGAGGCAGTTCTCGCAAAAGGTGCAACCGTAAACAAAGAAGCAGATGGTGGCTCTCGCCTTGGCACGCTATAAACCACATGTTCAGCAATATCTGTAGAACTTACAGCAACTTGATCAAAGGATTCCAAATCATTCGCCGTCAGTGGAACAATCGCAAGATCAGCTTCTACCCTCCCCAAGCTCGGAGAGGAAATAGCGTCGGTGCAAATCACCTGCAGCGGAACTTCTTCCCCAGTAGCGAGATGGATTCCGGAACTACTGGGTGTTCCTCTTGGTCTGCTGTGCAGAATCGGCCACATGTTGTAACTTGACATTATCAATGGAAACAAAGCGATCTCCTTTGGCCCCTCGCAACGGAGGCAAAATCACAGTTCTTGTGCCGCTGATCCCTATCACAGGGAGAGGCACCCGATAAGAAGGACCAAATTCTTTTTTCACTGCGACCTTTTCACGCACAAGATCCCCAATCTTGGGAATCCAACCAGTAGATGATACTGGTTCATCCTTAATTCCTGTGGAGGCAGCACTTGCAGAAGAGTTATCTTCACGGAATTGTTGTAAATCCTGCAAAACAGTGACACGATCATTTATGTCAAAGGGCGTATCCGCCGTCTCCACACCAGGACCATCTAGATCAGGAACATACATTCGTGTTCCAAACAGGCACTCATATGAAGTACGACCCCCCAAGGACCTTCTAGGCAAGTTATTAAGTGCTCTCTGTACTCCATACAGGTGGGCTAGCTAACCACGACCCGTACCTATAACTCTGGCCATTAAGGATTGCTTTAAATCACGATTTAAACGCTCCACAACAGAATTTCCCTCTGGATAAAATGGAGATGAGAACTGGAGCTGGAACCCCAACGAAGCCATGGTGTCCCTAAATGCCTTAGAGGCAAAGGCAGGGCCCTAGTCCGAATGAAAAGCCGCAATTGCATATGTATCGACCAAATGCGCAAATTTTTAATAACAGTTCGAGCGTCAGCCGAGCGCTGTGGCCAGACCCACACAAATATGGAGCACGAATCTACAGCAACCAATAAATATTTGTATGCACTATCTGGCGTCAGCGGACCACAATGGTCCAAGTACACACAGTGTAAAGGTTCATTTGATATGAGGAGGGGCGTCTGCTGCGGGCGTTTAGCCGTGGAAACTTTAATTTGTTGATAGATGTCACAACAAAGGACATACTGCTTTGTCTCTTTATAGAGACCAGGCCACCAGTAACGGGCCTGTAAGAGTGAAATTGTGGCTGCCATGCCTGCATGGGCAGAAGCCGCCCCCTCATGTGCTGCAGTTATTAATCGAGGTCGCTCAATTTTATTGGGCATTTGACGGACACCAACACCTGGTATTTTAACTACAGCGTTTAGCATACCACTCATACAGTAACTATATTTAGAAGGGAATCCTTTAGGAAATGGCGTGCCATCAGCCGTAGCTTTTATAGCAGCCAAAATCTCTGTGTCTGGTTTAGAACTCGAACGAGTTACTGCGGCCACAGTGGCAACTGCCACTGCCGATTTTGCGGCTTCATCAGCCAAAGTATTCCCAGCAACGTGTATTCCAACGCGCTGGTGTCCAAGTGTATGCACAACATGGACTTTAGGAAGCGTTTTATCAGATCCGCAACTTTCCCCCACAGCAATTTGTGTTTAATGGTGTTACCTTTGGAATCTCTGAACCCATTCAACCTCCAGTAGTGCAAATATTCATTGAAAGACTGAACACAGTAATAGGAGTCACAAACCAGCAATGTAAATATCGCCGGATCCGCGCGTTCCAAGGCTAACAATAGAGCTTTCAGCTCAGCCAACTGTGCCGTACAATCTCCCAAGGTCTGCGTATAAGTATGTTGGGGGCAGAACACTTCCCCCTCCATATAGCCGCTCACCTCCGCACATGCAGCAGAATACTGTTGTTTTGTCCCAACCGCTGGTTGCGCAGAGCCATCGGTATACATGACTACCTGATATTGGTCAATAGGCAATGTGCCAGCGGGATCGGGATACTCCATTTCATATTGAAGAAATTCTTGAGTCTGCAGTTTAGGGTCAAATATGTAATCTACATCAGTGGCTGTCAAAGACGTTGCCCATTGTATCCATTGCGGGTGTAAAGCTTTCGAATTAGGAACACTCGCTTTTGTAACAGCCTCTAAGGCTGGAATCGGGGAAACGACAATGATGCGTTGGCCCTGGGCAAGAGGTCTTTCTTTAATAACAGCCATTTGTACAGCAGAGAGAATTTTCTCAGTTTGTGCAAAACGTTGTTCTGCAGCCGAGTACAAGTGCGACTTGTATGCTATCGGGACTGTCTCACCCTCATTAAAGGTGACATATGTAAATCCCACGGCACCAGGTATAACCCTGATGACCAGATGCGTTTTATTGTCCCTAGTGTGTAAATGCTTTACTGGTAAGAGATCTGTTTGCAAATCTCGAAGAATATGTGTATGCTCATTCGTCCAAAATCTACATGAAAAATTTGGGCGAATCAACTTGTATAATGGTTTTATACGTGTAGTGTAATCAGGAATGTAAGTTCTGCCAAAATTTAGAAACCCCAATAACGACTGGAGTTTCTGAACTGTATTAGGAGGCTGCAACTGAGAACATTTCTCCAAAAAGTGTGGCGCTAAGCTCTTGCCCTCATTCGACAACTCATATCCCAGGAAAATGACGCTGAGGAATGCAATTTTTGATTTCTTAAAATTAAATTTGTAGCCTATATCTGCAAATCCCACAACAATGCGCGCTACGCGCCTTAAATGTTGTAGTAACTCATCGTCCGTCAGATATATATCATCAACATATGATAATGCTTCAGGGTCCAACTCGTGCGAACTTCTGTTACACGATCCGAAAATAGTCCTGGGCTATTTTTATACCCCTGAGGCAGACGACAAAACTTTTTTCTGAGAGCCAAACGCACTAAAGCTCGTATAGTCCCTACTTTTGGGCGCTATATTTTGGCAGAAGAATCCATTCGAGATATCTAATGTTGTTTTGTATTTCTTACGCACAATATTATTCATGAGCGCTGCGCTGTGTGAATTTTGTATTGCATATGTGCGTGTATGTCCATTTAAATGTCTGTAATCCACCACTATCCTATATGAATGGTCCGGTTTAGCAACTGGAAACAAGGGATTATTCATTGGCGAGACACAGGATTCAATTACTCCCTGGTACTCCAATTGTGTAAGTATTTTCCTTACCAATGCCCTTGCCTCAAATTTTATAGGATATTGCGGCTGAGGTTCGCCCCTTATCGGAATTACATGATAAGGTGAATTTCTATCCCACCCCACATTATTTCTATGTAGGGCGGGAGCCTGTGCTAGGGCCCATGTTTTACTATAGGACTCTACTAGTTCTCCTGGAACAAGTGGTGAAAATGAAGGTGTAATAACCTCCTCCCCAACTGGACAGTCACAAACAAAGTCAGGAGGCCAATCCTGTTCGGGCAGCAGAACGTCATATAATTTGACCACACGGTCCCAAAAAATGGCGTTTATAGTGCGCTCAACATCCCCTTCTAATTGTAAAGTTACTGTATAAACTCTATCGGGATCAGAGACACGCATATCTGCTGTTTCGACTTGCATGAAGTCATCAGTTGCTTTCACCTCCAGATGCTCTTGAAGACTCCGGCGAACTATTGTGACCTCTGCCGCGCTGTTTAACAGTGCTAACGCCCACGTCTTGTTCTTCAAGAGAACTCTCTTCCTAAGTGGCATGTCTAACTGAGACTGCTGCCACTTTCTTCTTTTCAAATTGCTGTTTTTGTTGGATCGGTTTCTCTTCTTGTTTGACAGAAACCTCAGTTGAGCGTTGTGACTCCTGTCTCGGTTTCACGTACTCTGTTCTCCGCTCTGATCGCCCACCTCTCTCATTTCTCTTTTCCGAGGAGTCCTGAAAGGAACGAGATTGGCGTGTATCAGTATATTGATATCTATCAGGCGTCTTCAAATTATCCCTATTCCTGAGATTATACCTATTCTGCGGGGTCTCCGGCTGCGGAGATTGTCCCCTATCTTTTTCAGGTGTCTGTTGTTTTTTCTCCCAGCACTTTTTAGTACCCTCAGGTTGCTATTGTTTAGTAGTATCTTTACTATTCTTACCCTGTAACTGGGGTTTCTGCGGTCTAGCCCCAAGGCTATCACGACCGATACTCAAATATGTTTCTGCTATTATTCTCGGCAGTTCCCGCTCCTGGTTACCTTGCGGGACGTCTCGAAGACGCATACGTACCGCTAGTGCTACTGCCTCCCCTTTGAGATTACTCAAAATCATAGAAGAAACCGCGGCAAAATTGCACATCAGCTGCATCCCTAAATCTAAGGCTGGGGCAGCTCCATATTCATCCTGAATTTGTTTCAGCACTTCCGGTAGATTAGCCAATGTTGGTGTACCGTGTGCTGTAGTGTAGAGCGCGGCAAACACCGTGCCCCAAGTATTACAATGGTCCACAGCAGGAACCATTCCATATGGTAAACACATCATCAATATTCTATGTTTATCCTGAGGTCTCGTATGGGGAAATACTGCTTCCAGTGTATTAATTTTTTGCGCCAGCCAAAATGGAGTTTCCTCCCGTCTTGCTCGGACTTTACCCATAAATGAGTGTACAGTGGTCGGATTTACCCCCGGAACTACTGCATGTTGTTGCGCCGGAGCAGCACGCGCTGGATTTGTGTTAAGTGTCTGCATCACAAATTGAACCAAACGTCTATATGTAGCCACTAATTCTGTATATAAGCTACGAACTTCAGCCACCGCCAATTGAGCAACCGCAGGAAGTGGTGTATATGTAGCCAATAAAGGCCAGGTAGGACCATCATTACTCAGTGGACCTAACCTAACAGGTGCTATAGTGTGGGGTAGGGCGCCATCAAGCCAATTATTATGTTCTTGATATGATAGAGGTATCTCTAAATATGCATATGCCCTGTATTGTCCAGGGGCATTAGCAAGAGTGTATTCGTGAAAAGTGTTTGTACCCCCATCAACTGCTGGAAATACAATCCAAGAATAAAAAAGCTCTGTTCTATAAGCTGCATGGGCTTCCACCACAAACGTGACCGGACCCCCCTGGTTCGTGAGACCATGTGCTATCAGATGTCCCGTGAGCGGATGGCGCATATTAAGCGCTATGTTCACTACTTGAGGATTTGCCATTATAAAAACAGCACTAGGGCAGAGAAGGCACACCAATATCGGGGTTTTCCTTTCAAAGTTCAAGCTTGAACAACCGACCACTAAGGAATAGGATGTACCTATCTCGTGGTGGCGGAAATCCTCAGCCCCACGGACGTCTCCGTTAACGGAACCGAGGAGTCAATATATGTATGAGACCGAGAGAGTCAGCCGGACCCGAAAATTAGAGCCAGACCAATCGTTGGCGGCGCCATGTCGCGTGGGCTCTCATTATCCTAAATGAGACTACTGGATTTCTAGATAGCAGGATCGTTCACGGTGTGGGGGACTGAGTCTGACCCACTTGGAAGGACCTCTGTCACCCTAAATCCGGTTTTGCTCCGGCTAACTAGCAGTGCCTCATCTCTCCCATGGGGAAGGGATGATTGGGCAGCCGAGCGCATGACATCTTTGGAACCTCTCAGGGAAGTTGTGGTCACTCAGATCCAAACCAACTCTCTCATTTACAGTATGATCTCATATACAAATGACAAAGGCAGTTTAAGTTTTATATATTGTTTTAATAAAACAACTGCATTTTAGATATTAAGGCGTGAGCCGCAATAACCAGAACCATACAACACAGTAGGATTGAAATAGTCACGAGGAGAGTGAAACATAAGAATAACACTATCATGGTGTTAACAATTTCTACTCTCTCTCAGCTAGTTCTATTTCGAGCACAGCATGTTAAGCTTTTAACTTGCATTTCAGATTCCCTGGGAAGACATCAACCCTCATACCTGAGCAAAGGCCTGTGATCTGGTTCAGCATCTGCAACAAGGCAGTCAGCGTCTAGTTGTGGTTCCCTGGTCGGAATCTCCCTCTTGCGTGTATTGGGACAAGGAAGTGTTTTTATAACTAACATGTCAGTGTGATCACAAAATGTCCCTACGCAAGAATGCCAAAGACTAAACTCCTACCACATCTATTGGCAATGTACCAGACTGTATCCTTGACTAAAGCACAGAGTGAACAAGAATGTGTTGTTGACGACTCCAGTGCTGAAGTAGGCTAAACAGTGTGATATAAAAAATAAAACAAGAACGTAGAACTGGTTATTTGAAAAATAACAGTACGAAGCCGAATAAAAGCATTTAGAGCAAAGTGCACAGAGGCTCTAAGCTGCGAGCAAAGGAATAAAATACACCCAGGGCAAAGTGCACAAAGGCCTAAAATCCTGAAGCTAACGCGCAACGGATACATAAAACTGACCACACTACAGACCCCTACCCAACATCACCGGACAGGAGGTTCCAGACATGTCTACTCCCCCCACAGAAGAGGCCCACAGTGATGACAGCAGCTCTGTCCAACTGGATCAAGATGACCAGCCGGCCCATCTGGGACCTCAAGACAGTCGGTTCCCCTCACACTGGCACAAGCCACCACAGAGACTCCCCCCTCAGGAAACACAAGCACAGCACCCACCCAGCGGGCCCCTCCCTCTATCACCAGGACATGTCAAGCAGCAGTGTGTCCACCACTATAGGGAACCCAGGCAAACCCAACAACCCAAGAAAATCAGGGACCTGGGGGCAGTGGACACACTGTTCAGGGGACAGAGGCACAGGAGAACAGGGGAACTGGGAGGACTGCTGTGCAATAGGGGGAGGACAGGCCCAGGGAACCCACTCTCCATGAGGCCCTCTCCAACATCATGGAAGCGTACCATCATTCCCAGGAGATGATGGCAACGGTACTGGCCAACTTTCAGGAGACCCAGCGGCTGCAGGAGGAACACTATCTGGGGATCAGAGAGGAACTGAAGTCCATCAACACCACCCTGGTAACCATTATAGGGGTGCTGAAGGACCTTGTCAACACCAGGAGGGCCACTGTGGCACAACAAGGGGCCCCTGACACTAGCCTGGATGATGAACAGCCCACCACCTCCGCCGGCGCTAGTGGACAGGAGGCACCGACACAGGAACACAACACCAGCACCCCACCCCCTGCAGAAGGAGAACCACCCCGCAAACGGCCCCGAGATCCAGGACAAAGACAGAGAACAATGCCAAGACCCCCACCAGGAAATGAGACCCCCCTGAATGTCATCCCTCTGTCCTACTTCGTCACCCTGTCCATCCATCAACTGCCCTAGCTCCACTTCCTATGCCCCTTTGGACAAAGCACCTGTGAAACTTATAGACTGGACTATGCCATGGACAATCCTCCACCATCACCCCTGCCCATTTTACAACCACCTCCACTATTTTGTACTGAAATAAACACCCTTGAATCACAAAACAAGCTGGAGTCAGTCTGTGCTTTCACAAATGTGTATTTGCAATAACTATGGAATATAGCAATGTCGATTGTATTGTCAACATACCGCTGTAACACAGCTCTAGTCCAGGAGGTAATATAGCAGAGGTCACACAGTGGGACCCACATCTGTGAAATGGAAAGGCAAAGTGACAAGTCAAGGTCCATACACTGGGTGAAAGTGACAGACATATGATAGGTCTAACAATTGTATGAGAGGTGTGAGGCAGTGACATCTTCTTACCTGTGTCTCACTGGAAGTATTGCTGGATAACGTTGTTTCTGTTGTCGATATCCTCTTCTTCTGCCTCCTCTTCTTCACTGTCCACAGGCTCCACAACTGCCACAAGACCTCCTTCTGGACCATCCTCCTGCAGAAAAGGCACCTGTCGTCGCAATGCCAGGTTGTGCAGCATACAGCAGTCCACAATGATTTTGGCACACCTTCTTTGGTGAGTAGTAGAGAGAACCACCTTTCATATGGAGGCACCGGAACCTGGCCTTCAGGAGGCCGAAGGTCCTTTCGATCACTCTCCTAGTTCGCCCATGTGCCTCATTGTAGCGTTCCTCTGCCTTTGTCCTGGGATTTCTCACTGGGGTCAGTAGCCATGACAGATTGGGGTAACCAGAGTCACCTGCAAATGGTGAGGGACAGCTGTTAGACACACACTAACCCTTAGGGACAACCCCAGACAACTATTCACAGGGTATAGGGTCCTTGTCCTCACCTATTAGCCACACACGGTGCGTCTGGAGTTGCCCCATCACATAAGGGATGCTGCTATTCCTCAGAATGTAAGCGTCATGCACTGAGCCAGGAAACTTGGCATTCACATGGGAGATGTACTGGTCGGCCAAACACACCATCTGCACATTCATTGAATGGTAGCTCTTCTGGTTTCCGTATACCTGTTCACTCCTGCGGGGGGTATCAAGGCCACATGTGTCCCATCAATGGCACCTATGATGTTGGGGATATCTCCCAGGGCATAGAAGTCACCTTTCACTGTTGGCAAATCCTCCACCTGACGGAAGACGATGTAGCTGCGCATGTGTTTCAGCAGGGCAGACAACACTCTGGACAACACGTCTGAGAACATAGGCTGGGACATCCCTGATGCAATGGCCACTGTTGTTTGAAAAGACCCACTTGCCAGAAAATGGAGTACTGACAGGACCTACACTAGAGGGGGGAT
Source organism: Pleurodeles waltl (assembly GCF_031143425.1). Taxonomy (NCBI): domain Eukaryota; kingdom Metazoa; phylum Chordata; class Amphibia; order Caudata; family Salamandridae; genus Pleurodeles; species Pleurodeles waltl. The sequence goes on from NC_090447.1 coordinate 591,157,070, forward strand.
TCCTGTGGGATGGAGGATTGCTGACATCAGGTCTGGCTCCAACTGGGTACACAGTTCATGGATTGTTGCACGATCAAGTCTGTGGGAGACTATTACATGTCGTTCTTCCATTGTCGACAGGTCCACCAGCGGTCTGTACACCGGAGGATGCCTCCATCTCAACACCTGCCCCAGCGGACGTGCCCTATGGAGGAGAACAGCGAGCAGAGAGTCAGCCAACACTGAGGTACAACTAAATGTAATTAGCAAACATTTGTAAACCCTCAATGTGCCTGTTACTGTGTGTATGCAAGGCCTATATAGGTGTGACGCAGTTATTATTAATGCCATGTGGCCCCCTGATATGGCGGCTGCCTGACCTGTAAAGTGGGACAAGGGGATATGAGGTAACTGCGCTGGCGTTGTACACTGTCGCTGAAGGCGGTCAAAGAACTCAGCGCAATCCTGCATTGGTTAACATTGGACCTTGTGGGTCCCAGGAGCCAATGGTGATGTACGCCGGCGGTGACGGTACGCACCGCCGTGGACGTGACCGTCCTTTTCTATCTGTACACTCACTTGATACCTGACCTACGACAGGAGAGGACCTACACTGCAAGTGCTGCTGTGACTTCAGTCTGGAAGCGACAATGGCTCATGTGTCTGGGGAAAGGGCCCCTGCCTTCACTTCGGAGGAGTTGCAGAAGTTAGTGGATGGGGTCCTCCCCCAGTATACGCTACTCTACGGTCCTCCAGACAAACAGGTGAGTACACTGTGAGCATTCTGCATGGGCAATGGCGGTTTGGAGTGGTGTGGATGGAAGATACATGGTGGGGGGGGACTGAGGCCTGCATGTGCGGACGGTAAGTGTATGTGCGTCAGGGAAGGGTGGGAACTTGGACCAATGACTTTGACGATCCAGATGTTTAAAGTTTTTCCTTTTCCCCTGTACTATTCCTCTAGGTCAGCTCCCACCAGAAGAAGGATATTTGGCGTGCCATCGCCAAGGACGTCCGGACCCTGGGTGTCCACCACAGACAGAGCACCCACTGCCGGAAAAGATGGGAGGACATTCGCTTCTGGAGCAAGAAGACGGTGGAGGCCCAGCTGGGGATGGCCTCCCAACGTGGGAGGGGTGCCCGTCACACCATGACCCCCCTGATGTTCCGGATCCTGGCGGTGGCGTATCCGGAGTTGGATGGGCGCTTGAGGGCATCACAGCAGCCACAAGGGGGTGAGTACCATCACATCCATCTGACTCTGCATGCATTACGAGGCGTCTGGGTGTGGGAGGTGGGCAGTGGGTTACCCTAGGCCAGGGCGAGCTTTGTAGGCAAGGACCCTTTGTGAGTCAGGCTATGTGGCACCCCAACCCCACCAGTGGTAAGAGCCATCTACACCTAGTCAGGCTCCTGTGACTTCCATGTGTGCAGCAATCGGGCATAGGCCTTGTACCCCATGGGCATGTGATTAATCTAGGAACTCTAAGTGCATGGCGTAGTGCAGAGGGCTGCTGTGTCTGTAGTGTCCGCCAACGGTAGTGTGTTGCATGCACTGAACATGTCTTTCTCCTGTCTTTCCCCCACCCTTTTTGTGGTCTCCCTGTTCTTGTGTGCAATAGCATCATCAGGCAGAGGAGCATTGGCACCGGAGCAGGACGGAACTGCATCCCACTTGGCCCTGGAGGGCGACACAACGGAGTCTAAAGCCACCCGGAGGGCGAGGGGAGCTCCACGGTGGGGACAGGAGGTGACATCAGCGACAGCGACTCCTCCTCTGATGGGAGCTCCCTTGCGGTGGCAGGCCCCTCTGTGCCCCTGCATCAACAGGTACAGCTGCCACCCCCCCACCAGCACCACCCTCCCAGCAGCCCCTCAGCGTGTGTCCCGTGGCTGCTCACCCATGAGGGTGGGCATCTCCTTAGCCCCAGGCTCCTCAGGCCCTGCCCCAGTCAGCACTGCTGGCCTCAATGAGGAGGCTATTGACTTCCTGGGATCCCTCACTGTTGGGCAACCTACCGTTGTGAATGCCATCCAGGGTGTCGAGAGGCATTTGCAACAAACAAATTCATACCTGGAGGGCATTCATTCTGGCCAGGCAGCCCAACAGAGAGCATTTCAGGCTCTGGCCTCAGCACTGATGGCAGCCATTGTCCCTGTGTCCAGCCTCCCCCCTCCAACTTCCTCCACCCAGACCCAATCCCCTGTACCTCAGCCTATCCCAAGCACACCATCAGACCAGCATGCACACACTGCATCACACAAGAGTGACTCAGGCAAACATAAGCACCACACATCCCACAGGCACTCACACAAGCATCATTCCCATGCACACATACCAACATCCACTGTCTCCACTGTGTCCCCCTCCTCCACGTCGTCCTCCTCCCTTTCTGTCTCATCTCCACTCACACCTGCATCCACAACATCTTCAGTCACTACCTCCATCACCAGCACGCCCATCACCACACACCGCTCACTTGCACTCACCACCCCCACTACCATTCACACATCCCCTGTGTCCTCTTGTTGAAGTAAGCCTCAGCAAGGCCTACTAGTGCAAGGGGTTCACCTTTCTCTGCACAAAGTCCTCAGACCATGTAGGAAGAAGTTGGCACAGAAACTGGAATAAAAGACAAAAGTTTATTAACCTCATGAGGTGGTACTACAGTTCAGATAGCACCCTTGGGTAATGTCTGAAGTAGCACACTGAACTGAGAGAGCATGGTCCTTTTATACCCACACAGGGGCTAAAAGGAGATGGTACAATTATGGAAACAAGACTTGTATACATGTAAGGTCATGTGGAAAATGCACAGTCGACAGGTAGGAGGAGCTAACAGTTTCCAAGGACTAACAGCTGCAGACCTTACTGAGCATGTGTGAAAGTAAGAGATGCTAAATATAACTTGTCACTAGGCAAATTTCAAGAGCAGTTAACAGAAAGGTAGGGCAGAGCACATGGTGAGCACATGGCAGCATGTAGCAGAGAAAATGGCTGCCATGAATACAAAATGGATTCCGCAAAATGTTCACAATAGTTACTAAATACAAGATGTCTTCTGCTAATGCTTAATCTAATCACTGCTAAATTACAACAGACAACCCTTTCAGCATTAGCTGAAGACATTCGTCTTTCTGGGATAATCTAAATATTCACCCTGTATATTTATGCTCATCATTTCAGCTATTTCCTTATCTAACATATGTTGTGCCTTCATTTCTGTAATATTTATTTTGGTAGGCATACAAGCAGTAATACACATGGAGCAGAACATTGGACCACACTGAATACAGATACAGCATGTAAAAAATATTGCAATTATTACACACAGGACCTTCCAACAGGTAGTTGGTAATATCCATAGTTACCACAAACAAAATATGTATTATGTGAAGCTGTAAAACTACTATTATTTACACTCTCAATAGTTAAAATCAAGGTACAATCGCTTATCCCTACTGGAATTCGTCCAATGCTTCGTATACATAAATCTGCTTTAGTTTTTGTAACAGAAATCACAAATTGTTCTTTCTTGTCAGAGTCTCGTATATTTGTGAAGACATATGGTATTGAAACATTGTCCGGTTGATACTCTTCCGATTCCCATTTAGTTCCTTTAGCTTGGGGATACCCATCTTTGTCTTGGTAGCATACTTTATTAAGGCGAAAAAGTCCGCCCTCTGTACGTTTTCCAGATGCAAACAAAAGCATGTACCAAGCTTGACAAGAACCATTGTGTGAAAAAGGAAGAGGAATGAAAGGTGTTCCTCCTTTCTTTTGATGCGCAGGTATCATTCCACATACCCAACAGTTAGTAGTATTTGTAGCATTATGAGTATGATGCAACATCTGAATGAAAGTATTATTGAAGTACGATTGACTGTGCTTCTGCTCCTGATAGGGAAGCGTAAAGTAATAGTGATCCTCTGGTACTGGAGTAGTGGCAACAAAAAACTCACGAGCAGGAGACTTCTTTTCAATAAACCAGGTGATTGTTGCTGTAACCACCAAAACAACAACAAACCCCATAATACTAATGATCAATTTGTTATTCATTTTAGCAACAGTGATAATCGACCCTTTCAGAAATGAATTAAAAAACAATCGTTGGAGCTCTTATCCCTGGGCAGCCGCTGATTTCTTCACCACGGGCCAAGACGGGTGTCACTACTCTAATGCACGGCTGATCCACCCCCCTTGTCACATTGGCTCTCCGTTTCACTAACCCAGGGCGGTAGCTCAACCAGTGTTTTCAAAACAATTTTCAGATTCTTTCCTTGGTCTCAAATTATATCGCGACACTCCAGAAGTCGTATGGTCCGGGAAGACCTCTGCAGATTCGTCAGGTGATATAGCACGGCCTTTCTCCGTAGTCAAAATCTCTCGATGATCGGTCAGCACAGCAGGTTCCACCAAGGTAGGCAGCACTCTCTTGCAGTGAGTACTATGGACCCAATTCTTTCGGTTCATCACTCGAACCGCTGTCCTTGTCGCAAGGAGCACCTGTTCTGGGCCTCGCCACCTTGGTTCCAAGCTGCTTGATCTTTCAAAAGACTTAATCATCACCTGATCACCAGGTCGGAGTTCATGGCCTTCACCTGTAGATCTGTCAGGAAGTGCTTCTCGAACCTGTTGATGAATAGAAACCAAATTGTCGGTTAACTGTGCCAAATAATCATTCATCAGGACACAAGGTACATCATATACAGATTTTGGTTTAGGAACTCCCCAAATATTCATTGGTCTCTGTTGGACCTGGCTTTTTGACAGGGACATCCCCAAACTTTTTGCCTCCTTCCTCCTATTTTTTCTGACCTGTTGTTGTTGGCTTTTGACCTCTGGGCACTTTACCACTGCTAACCAGTGCTAAAGTGCATATGCTCTCTGTGTAAATTGTACTACTGATTGGTTTATTCATGATTGACTATTTAATTTACTTGTAAGTCCCTGGTAGAGTGCACTACATGTGCCTAGGGCAGGTAGATTAAATGCTACTAGTGGGCCTGCAGCACTGGTTGTGCCACCCACCTCAGTAGCCCCTTAACCCTGTCTCAGGCCTGCCATTGCAAGGCCTGTGTGTGCAGTTTCACTGCCACTTCGACTTGGCATTTAAAAGTACTTGCCAAGCCTAGAACTCCCCTTTTTCTACATATAAGTCATCCCTAATGTGTGCCCTAGGTAACCCCTAGAGCAGGGTGCTGTGTAGGTAAAAGGCAGGACATGTACCTGTGTAGTTATATGTCCTGGTAGTGTAAAACTCCTAAATTCGTTTTTACACTACTGTGAGGCCTGCTCCTTTCATAGGCTAACATTGGGGCTGCCCCATACACTGTTGAAGTGGCAGCTGCTGATCTGAAAGGAGCAGGAAGGTCATATTTAGTATGGCCAGAATGGTAATACAAAATCCTGCTGACTGGTGAAGTCGGATTTAATATTACTATTCTAGAAATGCCACTTTTAGAAAGTGAGCATTTCTTTGCACTAAAATCTTGTTGTGCCCTTCAATCCACGTCTGGCTAGGTTTAGTTGACAGCTCCTTGTGCATTCACTCAGACACACCCCAAACACAGGGTACTCAGCCTCACCTGCATACATCTGCATTTTGAATGGGTCTTCCTGGGCTGGGAGGGTGGAGGGCCTGCCCTCACACAAAGGACTGCCACACCCCCTACTGGGACTCTGGCAGACAGGATTGAACTGAAAGGGGGCTTGGTACATTTCTTAGACACTCTTTGAAGTCACCCCCACTTCAAAGGCACAACTTAGTATAAAACAGGGCCTCTGCCCTACCTCATCAGACACTTGCTGGAGAAGAAACCTGAACCAGAAACTACATCCTGCCAAGAAGAACTGCCTGGCTGCTCAAAGGACTCACCTGTCTGCTTTCTACAAAGGACTGCTGCCTTGCTGTTGGCCTGCTGCCTTGCTGAACTCTTGTCTGGCTGTAAAAGTGCTCTCCAAGGGCTTGGATAGAGCTTGCCTCCTGTTCCCTGAAGTCTCAGGACCAAAAAGACTTCTCTCTTCCTCTTGGACGCTCCGTGCGCCGAACTTTTCGATGCACAGCTTGTTCCGTGGCAAGAAAAACGCTGCACACCGACGCTGATCGACGCAACGTCTTCGGGACGACCGAAACTTTGACGCACGGCCTCGCAAGGACAACGCCGGCCGACTTCCCGGGAGAAATCGACGCGACGCCTGCCGTGAGATCAAAACGTTGACGCACGGCCTCGCAAGGACAACGCCGCCCGACTTTCCAGGAGAAATCGACGCGACGCCTGCCGTGAGATCAAGACTTTGACGCACGGCCTCGCAAGGACAACGCCGCCCGACTCCGGAGGAGAAATCGACGCGACGCCTGCCGTGAGATCGAAACTTCGACGCGCAGCCCCGCAGAACGACGCGCAGCCGGAAAACAAGCAGGAAAATCCACGCACAGAGTCCCGGGACATCTGGTACTCCCCGCAAACCACAGTAAGAGACTGTCCGCGCGCCGGAAGACGATGCCCGACTCCCCGCGTGGAAAATAACGACGCAAGACCGTGTGTGCTGAGGAGAAATCGATGCACACACCAGTTTTCCACGCACCTCTTCTCCTGTGGCCCTCTGAGGAGATTTTCCACCAGAAACCAGGTACTTTGTGTTTGAAAGAGACTTTGTTTACTTTCTAAAGACTTAAGACACTTTCTATCACTTTTCAGTGATATCTTTACAAATTCGTATTGCAACTTTGATCGTTTTGACCTGAAGATACCCAGATAAATATTATATATTTTTCTAAACACTGTGTGGTGTATTTTTGTGGTGTTATGCTATGGTGTTGTATGATTTATTGCACAAATGCTTTACACATTGCCTTCTAAGTTAAGCCTGACTGCTCGTGCCAAGCTACCGGAGGGTGAGCACAGGCTGATTTTGGATTGTGTGTGACTTACCCTGACTAGAGTGAGGGTTCTTGCTTGGACAGAGGGCAACCTGACTGCCAACCAAAAACCCCATTTCTAACAGTCTCCCAAATACTACTTCATAGGGGCTAAGGCCAAGTCGGGAGTGTGGCACTGACCTAATAGACAATAATGCCAATGGTAATGCATCCGGCCAAGTTAAGGATGTGGAAGCCTGTATCTTCGCTAATTTCAGCTTCAATGTAGCATTATACCTTTCCACCAACCCTGCTGATTGTGGGTGGAAAACCGCATGGAACTTCTGTTTGATCCTTAATCCTTTCAGGACATACTTAATAACTTCCCCAACAAAATGAGGTCCGTTATCACTCCATAAATGTCTGCAAACACCAAACCTAGGGAAAAATTCTTTCAAAAGCACCTTCGCTGTGGTAATGGCAGTATTATCCTTTGTGGGGTACGCCTCTATCCATTTACTGAAGCCACAAACCACCACCAAGACATACTTTAAATTGTTGCAGCGTTCAAGCTGAATATAATCCATTTGTAGAACTTCAAAAGGTGCAGTTGGTGTAGCAAACCCTCCTGCAGGAGTACGTGTCCCCTTTCCAGGATTGTATTGTAAGCAGATCAAACAAGACTGTACTACTCTCTTAGCTGTACTGGAAATTTCTGGATGCTCCCAAACTTGCGTAAGCAACTTCGTTATTGTTGAAGCTCCAACATGTGCCAGCCCATGTGCCATCTGAACCATAGGTTGTACAAAAGCTATAGGCAATTTCCATTTATCCATCTGCTTATTCCGCCAACAGCCATCATCATCCAATTCTCCATCTTTAGACCATTGCTCATGTTCTTTCACAGAAGCAGATTTCTGTATACCTAATACGTCTTGTCTAGCATTATGCCAACGTTCAGCTTGTGACTTCACTACATACATAGAAGTAGTACTTCGCTGCATCACAGTCTCACGTGCTACACGGTCTGCAAGAGCATTACCTTGCCCTATCTTATCGGTCACTTTCATATGTGCAGTACATTTCACAATAGCTAGTTTATTTGGATATGTCAATGCAGTCAAGAGGTTATGCACTAATTCTCCGTGCATTATCTGCATCCCGTGGGATGTGAGAAAACCTCTCTCCTTCCAAAGCAAACCAAAATCATGAGCCACTCCAAAAGCGTAGCGGCTGTCTGTGTAAATGTTCACACTTAAATCAGTACTAAGCTCACATGCTCGTGTCAAAGCTATTAGTTCAGCTGCTTGAGCTGACTTCTGTGGTATACGATCTGTCTCCACTACCGTGTGTATTGTGGTGATTGCATATGCAGCTGAGGTCTACCATCTGGCAACTTCAAACAAGACCCATCAACCCACAGTTCCCCGTCTACATCTAAAAGGGGCGTATCTTGTAAATCAACACGACCCTTTGTCTGTTCTTCGGTAAGGAATATACAATCATGTGTTTCTTGTGACTGAGGCTGAGTCACCGGATATGGCAACAAAGTAGCTGGATTTAGTGTCGCACATCTCTTCAGTGTAATGTGAGGAGCCAACAATGTCAACTCATAACCTGTCATACGAGCGCTAGTTAAATGTTGTGTCTTTGTTTGATTTAAAAGAGCATCAACCGCATGGGGTACTAGCACCAACAGCTTATGTGACAAAACTATCCCTTCACTCTGACGTATTGAGACAGCTGTTGCGGCAACTGAACGAAAACACCCAGGCAACGCTCGAGCGACAGGATCAAGTACTGCTGAAAAATATGCACAGGGACGCTGCTTATTGCCATGTGTCTGTACTAAAACTGACAATGCACATCCATCTTTCTCGTGTACGTAAAGTGCAAAAGGCTTCATGTAATCTGGAGTACCTAACACTGGTGCAGAACAAAGGGCTTGTCGCAGCTGCCGGAAAGCAGTCTCACATTCATCTGTCCATGGGAGGGGCATTGGAGTATCTTTAGTAAAAAGTGCTAGCAAAGGTTTGGCAATGTGTGTAAACCCTAATATCCATTGCCTACAAAAAGAAGTAAGACCAAGGAATGCACGAACATCTTTCTGAGTAGAGGGTACTGGTGTGTCTAAAATTGCTTGAATATGATCTGATGTAAGTGCACGGCCCTCCTTAGACAAAAGGTGACCTAAATAGGTTACCTTTGGTCTACAATATTGCAATTTCTTTCGTGACACTTTATGATGGTGTGAAGCAAGAAAAGAAAGTTAGGACAAAGTGCACTTTTCACATTGCTCCGGGATATCAGCTGCCAACAAAATATCATCAACATATTGTATGAGAGCCACACCTTCAGGTAAAACAAAAGAATCAAGGTGTCCAAAGTCATAGTACAAGAACTAATTGCTCCCTCAACTTCCTCATAAAAGGCGGCTGGATTTTTCAGCGGGTCAGGTAATGCTGTTTTAAGTGCCATTACATCTGCCCTATTCCAAGGAGTATACACCAAATTATAAATAAAATAACCCTTAGCATCAACAGAAGTTTTATCATCACTTGTACCCAATCCTTTAGGAGGAACATACAAAAGCGCGGCCTCCCGCATTGGTTTCGCGTGAACTATCATAATCTTATCTGTTTCAAAGATGGAAGCTTGCTCCCCTTCGGTCTGAGATGCTCGTGCAACTGCGTCCGCAGCCCTTTTCTCTTCTTGCAAACGGACTGCCACAATACGTAATTTCATTAAAAGCCTGATTGCATCAGCCACCTGGGAGAAAACAAAAAGACCATCACGCATTTGCTTATGATCAGCTGCTACATCATCGGGCTCTAACTCATCGGAATATTTCCGATATAGTTCAATAACTTCTGAGCCAAATGCCTCAGTAAAATATAGCTGCTCCTTTTCCGTCCACCCTTTCATGTTGTCTAAAAGTTCAGAAGCAGAAACAACGCTACGAATTGTTTTACGAGCAATAGATCTAAGCTCAGACAAACGGTCAGCAGGCAGCATAGAGCGACTGTCCCGCATCTTCTGTTGCTCCGAACTGGAGACTTTAGGTAACTCATGAGGGGCAGAAGGGACGACATACGGAGGTGGAGGGCGATCTAGTAACAATAAATCATCATGTGGTTTATTAAGTATAGGATAGAGAGGTTGCCTAACAGTGTATTGGCCAGTTACCTGTAGCTTACATTCTTTCTCTTCTAGCTCCTTTAAGTCATTTATTTCTTTCTTTCTCATTTCCAATGCTTTCACATATACATTCTTCCGCTGCTCTTTCTCAAGCAAGGCTTGCTCACGCTTCACTCATCCACGCGCTTCTTTCTCCCACATTCGTACACAGTCAAACATATCTTGCCTAGACTTTCGCTTACACATACATTGTTCCACATACTCAATCTTTCGCAAATCAAATGACCCATGCATAGGCCAACGTAACTCAGGATCCGCGCGGGTGTATTTATTCCATAATGTGCTGTACATTATAGAAGAAAGACCATGTTTAACATACATAACTCTATTTGGCGTCCCGTCTGGGGGTGCCGGTTGCGATTCTTCCAGTCTCAAATTGGTACCATTACAAAAGCAACACATCCTACGAAGTGCGCTAAAAACAGGCATGCCAGAAATAGTGCAGAATATGCAATATTATAATCAAAGTAGCACTTAAGGTGCCCTTCAAATCAAAATTAAATTGGAGAAAATTCTCCTCATTACCTGCCTATATAAATTGCAATTTATATATCAAATCCAAAGAATACAAATTGACTAGTCACCCAAATCATGAGAGCCACAGTAAGTAGTGCTAAACTACATTACCAAACACAGGCATCAAAACCCACAGCAAGTGCCGTAAAACGGCTCTTACCAATCACAGGGTGTCCAGGTTCCAACTGCCAAGTTCTAAAATCGACCAAATGGTCACTGCATGACGAATGAACAAAAAGGATCTCAGTCGAGGACCGGCGCCACCTGGATAGTCAAGTCAGGAGGAAGGGAAAAACGCTGTGGTTGCCAAGACTCGGGTCTCCTCAGGCATTGATCGTCCGCAGTGAGATCCCAATCCTTCGTCGCGACCAATCCGTTGGGCATCCGAGTCGCCGATGAGCCCCTGTTCGGGCACCAATTTGTTGAAGTAAGCCTCAGCAAGGCCTACTAGTGCAAGGGGTTCACCTTTCTCTGCACAAAGTCCTCAGACCATGTAGGAAGAAGTTGGCACAGAAACTGGAATAAAAGACAAAAGTTTATTAACCTCATGAGGTGGTACTACAGTTCAGACAGCACCCTTGGGTAATGTCTGAAGTAGCACACTGAACTGAGAGAGCATGGTCCTTTTATACCCACACAGGGGCTAAAAGGAGATGGTACAATTATGGAAACAAGACTTGTATACATGTAAGGTCATGTGGAAAATGCACAGTCGACAGGTAGGAGGAGCTAACAGTTTCCAAGGACTAACAGCTGCAGACCTTACTGAGCATGTGCGAAAGTAAGAGATGCTAAATATAACTTGTCACTAGGCAGATTTCAAGAGCAGTTAACAGAAAGGTAGGGCAGAGCACATGGTGAGCACATGGCAGCATGTAGCATAGAAAATGGCTGCCATGAATACAAAATGGATTCCGCAAAATGTTCACAATAGTTACTAAATACAAGATGTCTTCTGCTAATGCTTAATCTAATCACTGCTAAATTACAACACTCTGCCAGTGTGTCTGTGAGCCCTCCTCCCAAAGTACACAAACGCAGGCACACACCAACCCAACAACCATCCACCTCACAACAGACTCCAGCCCATGCACCTTCACCCAAATTCAGCAATCGTACACCTCCTACAACCACTACCTCTTCCTCCACTCCCAAACCCACTCCATCTACCCGTCCCAGTGTGTGTAAAAAAAATTCCTGGCTAACATTGACCTCTTCCCTACACCTCCCCGTCCGTCCGTCCCATAGGGCCAGGCTTCCCAGGTCCCAACCCAGCACCTCAGCCACCACTTCACCGGGCACAGTGGTCCCAGCAACAGCGGGCTTTTGGAGTGCTATAAAATGAAATACACTTCCAAAAAGAGAAAGAAAGACAGGTTGAACACTAGGGAGTACTAATTATTAGGAGCAAGAGTCCTCACACACCCTATTGAGTGTCATGCTTCATCATCAGACGTGCTTCTCATCAGACCGGCGCTGCAATGTCTGACGGGCACCCCCCATAGGGGGGCTCTTTGCCGGAGAACTTTTCTCGATGATGCCACAATACCCCAAGAGTGAGTAAGGAGAAAAACAGGAGAGATCAAAAAAAGAATAAAATTGGCTCAAGACACTAACTGAGTACTATGTTTATTTGTCTGTGTTGGGTGATGGCCAATATTAAAAATATAACCAGAGAGTGAGATAGAGATAATGCTCAACCACTCTCTAACACTGTATACGACAGAGAGGAGGTCAGGGACTGCCAGACCTACCTCAGACTAGGGTCAACATGTTTTGCGTCTCTGTGGTCCAAAAGGATCCTCTGACTCTTCTTCAGGACCTAATGTATTTTAAACTTCTCCAACTATAGACTAAATTGACTCCTGCAATCTGTAACTGACAGTCAAAAAGTACCACCAGTCACTTACGCGAGTCCAATCTGACCCGAACTTTCTGTTCCTATTAGTCACCCCTCCCAAGTTGGGATAGGGATTCATGGGATTACACAGGCCGTTAGCCAGGCTTACAAACACTTTGTGACATCCTGGAGGAGAGTGAAATGACCTACCCCTGGCCGCGCTCCCGAAAAGTGAGCCAGGCATCAGGGCAGCCAGTGTGCCACGGAGCGAGGGCAAGGACATTCCGCCACCTTCGAAAGTAAAAAAGTTGCCCACATCCCGGAGGGAGAAGGCCAAAACACCTGCCACCAAGGGCTCAGGGAAACCAAAAGGGGATAGTGGCAAGACAGCTGCCCCACCTACCAAGGTGGGGAAGGGCCAGAAAATCAAGGGCAGGTCAGGAGAGGGCATGGTGGCACCCACTATGGGACCAGTGTCACACCTTCTGTCTACGTCGACGCCAACCGGTACGGTGGAGAAGACCGCCACCTGCACCGCCACATGCACCGCCACCAGCACCGCAGTCCCTGGGCCCGCCACCAGCATCGCCGCCACTGAGCCCGCCACCAGCATCGCCACCACTGAGCCCGCCACCACAGAGCCTGCCGCCAGCACCGATGCCAGAGAGGCCGCCGCAAGCACCGCTGCCACAGAGTCTGCCACCAGCACCGCCACCACAGAGCCCACCGCAAGCACCGCTGCCACATAGTCTGCCACCAGCACTGCTGCCACAGAGTCCGCCACCAGCACCGATGCCACCGAGGCCGCCACCAGCACCGATGCCACAGAGGCCGCCGCCAGCACCGATGCCACAGAGGCCGCCGCCAGCACCGATGCCACAGAGGCCGCCGCAAGCACCGCCGCTACTGACACCACCGCAAGCACCGCCAGTGGCCCTGCGACGTCCTGAGCCAGTGGCACCACTGCAGACATGGCTGCCATCCCCACTGGTCAGTCTGGTGGTCAGTTCTAGGAGCCTGGGCAGCTTCCATGATGCAACACCTTCAGTGGAGAAAGGCATCCCCTACCTCAGTCCTTGGCAGGATGAAGCACTCTGGGCACAAAGCCCCCTCCAGAACCAGTGGAGAAAGGCATCCACTACCTCAATCCTTGGCAGGATGAAGCACTCTGGGCACAAAGCCCCCTCCAGAACCAGTGGAGAAAGGCATCCACTACCTCAGTCCTTGGCAGGATGAAATACTCTGGGCACAAAGCCCCCTCCAGAACCAGTGGAGAAAGGCATCCACTACCTCAGTCCTTGGCAGGATGAAGCACTCTGGGCACAAAGCCCCCTCCAGAACCAGTGGAGAAAGGCATCCACTACCTCAGTCCTTGGCAGGATGAAGCAGTCAGGGCACAAATCCCCCTCCAGAACCAGTGGAGATTGTTATCCACTTGAGAGACTGTGGCTTTGCACTCCCCAGGATAAAGCAGTGGGCAACCCACCCACTGGAGAGACTTGAGAGACTGTGGCTTTGCACTCCCCAGGATAAAGCAGTGGGCAAACCACCTACTGGAGAGACTTGAGAGACTGTGGCTTTGCACTCCCCAGGATAAAGCAGTGGGCAAACCACCCACTGGAGAGACTTGAGAGACTGTGGCTTTGCACTCACCAGGATACAGCAGTCGGCATGGAGCCCCCTCGTGGAGCTGTGGCGTCGTGCACTCATCCGGCTGAGGTGCACCCCCTTCCCCCTGAGGTGCCTGTTTCATTTCGATCTGATGCCCCTGCAGTGTTCTCTCCATTTGATGTCTGGTATCGAGTGTGGGCCTCGCCCATGCATTTTAGGCCCAGTGGTCCACGGACAATTATTGGTGCACTATCTGGACTTGTGTAGTTGGTGTGCATAATTGTATATACTGTATATCAAGTTTTGACTACTGTTTTTTTCATGATTACAATCGTTCAACTCATTTCCTTTTGTCCTAGTGTTCTTGAAAGGGGGGTGTAAATGTAATGTTGCAGCATGTATTTGTGTGTATGGTGTTGTGGGTGTGGGTGGGGGTGGGGGTGTTGTGTGTTGCATGTGTGTGTCATCTCTTTTCCCTCCCCCCTCTCCTGTGTTGTAGGTGCAGTACTCACCGTGGTCGTTGCTGTCATCTTTGTTGCTCCTGATAGAGGAGCAGGAATGCCATCGCAGGGGGTATTTGAAGTTCTGGCTCCATGGCGTCCTGGTTCCTCGTGGGGTGTGGAGAGGTGAGTGTTTTCCCTTACAAGTCCTGTTTCCGCCGTGTTTTTGTTCACGTTGGTTCAGCCCCGGAAAATGTGGCGTATTGGCCTCTCATAATAGTGTGGGCGGTACATTGTCTTAGGCCTGTCTGTTGGCGGTGACCGCCACGATGTTTGTTTCTACCGCCGTGGCGTTCAGAGTGTTGAAGTGGCTGTCTATGTTGCCGGTTTCCGCCATGGTCGTGATTCCATTTTGTTTTCCGCTGGCCTGTTTGCAGTATTACCGCCGCTTTAACACTGACCGCCAGGGTTGTAGTGAGGGCCTATAATGAATTGTGCAGCACACATAGAAAGAGGACTATGATCTATGGATTGTTTTTGTGCAGGATGTTGTCCCTTCCTGCACAAAAACAATCCTGCCTGTAATGTAGGCAGCCTTGCACCATGGCACAAGAGTACCTGTGTTGGCACTGGGCAGCGCATAGTGCACCAATGCTAAGAGACAAAGAAATTAACAATAGCTTTGTAAAAATGGCACATTTCTTCAATCTCCCTTTCATGCAGTGCAGTCTGTTGTTTTGCTGTGCTACGTTCCGTTGTGTGAAATGTAAGTAAATCTGCCCCAAAACATCTGATTGGACAACCCAGTCCAATAATAAGCTAAGCAGACTATAATCACAAGAAATACCATTAGGGCGTACTGAAAAATGATAAATTGCACGTCGATGTTTCTCATAACACATCATCCACCACATTGCTACATGTTGTGTCTCATAATATGAAAAACACACCTTGGTGGCCATCACACAAGGCATGGAAATACTTCCCACATTGGATTACAAAATAAAGATAACATCCTACATGAATACTAAGTGCAAAACAAATGTGCAATACAATAAAATACAATATAACATTTATCACTTGTGCATGATTAAGATTTGTTTTGGTCCTATTAAAATCTTTGTTTCCATTACACTTTAGAATAATAAAACAAAATGTGACTCATTTCTCCTTTTGTAACTGCTGGTATATATTGAAATACTTATACAGTTAATTTACAGGTGTTTACAGTTTTTGTGATTTAAAGACAAATTGACATCCTACAGTATTTTCTTTTGCACACCTTGTACACAGGGCCACTGGAAATATGTGGTTCTGGGGCCCCAGAATTATGTGATTCAGCAGCTGCAGTGTCTGCCGCATAATTATGAATTTACCTCATTTTCACACAATCTTTCATTTGCTAAATAATCTACAAATTTCATAATCATAATTTGTTTCTAGCTAAAATAGATGAAGTTATTAAAAATGTAGCAACATGTGCTGCCATGCAGTTAAAGGTCCTAATCAAAGGTTGACTGGTCACTTTTCAGTTACTTACAGTGAGCAGTATTTGGAGGTGATAATGGAACTAATAAAGCAAAACCTTTGCCCAGACAGTGCTAACATGTGCAAAGTGACAAAATAATGTGATACTATTAAAAAACGTACTGCGTTAAACAAAATAACTTTTTTTTACTTGCATATGTTAGTCAATATTGCTGCATAATTTAGGCCTCCACTGCTGCATAATTCCTGTGGGCCTTTCTGTACCACACAGAGATTGCCACATAGTTCATTTTATAAAAATCGCACTTTTCACTTAAAGGAAGACAAGTGAACATCTTCATAATAAAAGAATAAGCATCAGTTTGTCAGAAGACAGCCTATCTTTTATTTAACCTGTCTTGGAACACGCAGCAAATGTAAGAACATAAAACCAAAATTTAAATGCATTTTTACTGCTCATTCACCTTTTGAACTCCAGCACATCTATGCTGTGCCAGGTGCCTCAGTCGTCTGGGGGGGGGGGGGGGCAACAATTCATATAGCCTGGCCAGGCCCTCAAATGCCTACCCCCCTGGCTATGGCCCTGGTCTCCACAAACCTTTTCTGAAAAGCAGCAGGTACCGTAAGGTTGCAGAGAAATGTATCAGTTAGTGTAACAGTTCACACAAGGGGAATTACAAATGGAGCACAAACCCTGTGAGCTGAGATCTATACGTTACGTGGTTATTTGCTAAATCACATGTTTCTTAGAGATCGTTCAAGATTCCCAACAGCAAGCTTGCATTCCCAATTTTAAATGCATTTATGTACATTGCAGTGTTTATAAAGTTGGGCTTAGCAGGAATTGCATATAGGAAGGGGAAAGCAAGTACAACTGGTTAGTAGAGTAGCACCTTTCACCCTTAGGTTTCCATCTCTACCCCTTCTTAAGAAGGCTGAGGAGGCCCCTAATATAGTGGTCAAAGACTAGCTCAAAGAACTGAAGTCCACATCTTTTATTGATATTTTCCTGAAAACAAACAACGATTCTTGTTATGACTCCCATTTCTTCCTCAATGTGAGCACATCTGGCTCTTAATCATGGTATTAAATCGTCCATCAACACATTGTTCTGAGAATGTTAAGATGTTTAAAACATGCAATTCACCTCCCACCTGCCCCACGTGGCCTACACTTAAATTCACATGAAGTTGTTTTTCCTATTACTAATTCTATGGGGAAAATGAACTGGGTAAAAATCCCCACAACAGCTCAGACTTCCACATTCCTGATTTGATTCTGAGGGACATGGCCTAGGACCACCATGTGGCTTAATCCACCACAACACAAATATATTTGTTGCCCAAGTAGCCCAGCATCAGTCGAACTAACAATATTCATCCCGACATCCTGAAAAGGTCCCCCTGCTATTGCAGTGGTAGCAGATCTGACCTTGGTTGCAATGATTTGACCTCCAGATTTATAAGATTTCTTGCAAAATAGAAATGTCTAAAATAACATTGCCACAGGTGTAGGAAGATAATCAATATGGTATTCTAAAGTGATCAGCTATTTTTTCTTTAGTCCATATCTGAAAATATTGAACATTAGTGTACTGTCTTCTGTCTGCCCCATAGCTCTGTAGCAATTGTTCCATTCAGAACAGTTCAAATGCAGATGTCCCTGGTCTCACATCAGAACTTGCTGTGGTGCTGAATGGGACTTGTGTTGAAGTCAATGGCAGGAAGCCACTGGTGACAAGCAACCATTTGGAGGTAGTGCTAGGAAACCATTGCAGGGTTAATGTTGTGTGGGTCCTGGGAGAAGGCCACAGCAGTCAATTCACTTCTACCCGGTCTGTGGGATCTGGCTGCAGGGTTGTCCTGGCTCCCTGTGGTGCTGAACAGGACTCACGTTGGTGCTAATTTTACCACTTACATAATGTTGCTGATGATGGGATGCAAAATCTCAGCTGGGACTGGATTGCAGATGTCAGATGCAGGTTGCATGCTGTGCCCTGCACCAGCAGTGTTGATTGTATGGGTCAGTTATTGGACTGGCAACCCCCAAGCCTTGGCAGCAGTGAGGGTGCAGAAATCCTTTAGAAAGTTCCCAGGGTCCAAGGGAGTGGTGTACATGAATAAAACCTGGAGGCAGACCCGACTACAACACCCAGAAGAAACTGTACCATCTGTTTTTTGACAATCCCATGGTGAGTTCATTGATTGGTGAAGATTCAGAATCTGTGGGTGTTTCTACCTGTAGTTTGTAGGGGACTAGTACCACTAGCCCAAGGGAGACTGAAGATGCTTCTGGTTTTCACACAAGTCCCTCTGGTGGGGGTGATGGATTTCAGCCAACAACGAGGGTCAATCATGCAGTTCCCAGTCTTTTGCCTCAGGGACAGATTATCCTTCTTTTGCCTTGGTCCAGTGGGCAGAGTTGAGTTATCAGTGATGCAGAGCTCCTCCTGGTCCTTCTTCAAAGTTGGTCAATCAGATCTGAGGTTCTGGTGTTAGAGGTGTCCCTTAAATCAGGGATTTAGTGGAGTTAGGGGTGTGGAGACTTCTGGGCAATGGGCAACTAACTCCTACAGCTAATCCGCCCCTGAGGTGACCACATCCAGTGGAACAGGTCACTTTTAGCTGCCCAGGACCCTCTATTCTGCACCTCCTAAGATGGCACAAATCACAATTTAGTGTGCATACTGGGCTGCCCACCATAGAGGAGTGGTCAGCCTGCTGGGGGGGGGTGTACAGTCCCTCATACCTAATTTCCCACCTGTTCATGGGAAAATGTGCCTGGGGGCAGGAAGATGGCTGTTTCCTCCACTGGGAAGAGCACAGATGACCATAAGGGGCGGTGAAGCCTCACTAGCCTGGCTGGGAGACGTGACCTCCTGCCAGCCTCCGCCTTTGTTCCTGACCTCAGGAAGTGGTGCCCAGGCTGCCTAGTAGGAGGTCAGAAATCTTTCTTGGCAGGGACAGTCATGAAAAAGCACGGCCTGCTCGTCAAGAGCACACAGGAGGGTGGAAACGGATGGGGAAACCCTAGTGTGACACCAAGGTGCATGTCAGCCGTCACTTGACACCAGATTCACGTTGGGGGAGAGAAAGCATGTTGTTTGACACCAAACTCGACATATCTAGATGGTAACAAAATTAAGCTAGCAGCCTGGTCTGACTGGGCTTAAGTCCCATGTTATCCTTTGGACCAACCTGCACTGATAGTATACATTAATGGAAAGGATGCTATAGAGACATAGAAGCTCAGGCTTATATGTCTGAAAATTAAATATAATGTACCCTGCCTTCTGGGTTGTAGAGGACTTACTTAGGGGTGTCTGACATATATAGAAGGCAGGGCATGGGATTCATGATAAGGGGGCACAGTCAAACTAGAGCAGTTTGCAGCGATGGAGCAGTCTGCAATGGCAGGCCTACCACCAGCAATTTGGGAGTGTCACCAAGGGTGGCACAAACACGGGCTGCAGCCCTGGGGACCCCTTTATCACTGATGCCCTGGGTACCATCTACTAGGGCCTTATAAGGGGGTAAAGGCTTGTCAATCAGGAATTCACCATGTTGACATATTAATTTAGGGAGACAGCAAAATCCTGCTTTACAGGCTTCCACTGCACTAACAGAGTCATACACATTAGCACTGGGGGCACAAAGTGGGGGATGACAATATTTAAAGGGGGAATTTCCTACTCCCTGTGAGAAAGTAGCCTCTTTCTAGCATGGTTCCCCCCACTTTTGGCCTGTTTGTGAGTGTGTGTCAGTGTTTTTTTACTGTGTCACCGGGATCCTGCTAGCCAGGACCACAATGCTCATAGATAAAAACCAATATGTCAATATGTTTTGCCTGTCTCACTGGGATCCTGCTAGCCAGGACCCCAGTGCTCATAGTTTGTGGCCTAATGTGAATGCCTGTGTAGTGCATAACTGTGTCACTAAGGCTCCTCTAACCAGAACGTCAGTGCTTATGCTCTCTATGCTTTTAAATTTGTCACTGTAGGCCAGTAACTTCATTTACCAATTTCAGTTGACATACTGGACCCCACTTTTAAGTCTCTAGTATATGGTACCTAGGTACCCAGGGTGGTGGGGTTCAAGGAGATTCATATGGGCTACAGCAATTCTTTTGCCACCCATAGGGAGCTCAGAGAAAGCCTTACACAGGACTGCCATTGCAGCCTGTGTGAAATAGTGCACACACTATTTAACAGCCATTTTCACTTCACTTAAGTAACTTATAAATCACCTATATGTCTAACCTTCACTTGCTGAAGGTTAGGTGCAAAGTTACTAAGTGTGAGGGCACCCTTGCACTAGCAAAGGTGCCCCCACATAGTTCAGGGCCATTTCCCTGGACTTTGTGAGTGCGGGGACGCCATTACATGCATGCAATACATCTAGGTGACTACCTATATGTAGCTTCACAATGGTAACTCCGAATATGGCCTTGTAACATGTCTAAGATCATGGAATTGCCCCCCCCCCATTCCAAATGTGGTATTGGGGAGCCAATTCCATGCATCCTGGGTGCTTCACCATGGACCCTCGGTACTGCCATACCAGCTCACAGAGGCTTGCACTGCAGCTACAGCTGCTGCCACCTCACAGACAGGGTTCTGCCCTCCTGGGGTCTGGGCAGCCCACTCCCAGGAAGGCAGAACAAAGCATTTCCTCTGAGAGCAGGGTGCTACACCCTCTCCCTTTGGAAATAGGTGTTACAGGCTGGTGTGGGGTAGCCTCCCCCATCCTCTAGAAATGCTTTGAAGGGCACAGATGGTGCCCTCCTTGCATAAACCAGTTTATACCGGTTCGGGGACCCCTTCTCCCTTGCTCTGGCAAGAAACTGGGCAAAGGAAAGGGGAGTGACCACTCATCTGTCCATCACCTTCCCAGGAGTGGTGCCCAGAGCTCCTCCAGTGTGTCCCAGACTTCAGCCATCTTGCTTTGCAAGGAGTGGGGGCACTCTGGGGGGCTCTGAGTGGCCAGTGCCAGCAGGTGTCGTCAGAGACCCCTCCTGATAGGTACATACCTGATAAGGTAGCCAATCCCCCTCTCAGAGCTATTTAGGGCCTCTCCTGTGGGTTCTCTTCAGATTGTGCTTGCAAGTTTCCTTCAGGAATCCTCTGCAAGAACTTCAGACTCTTCTGACCTCGGATCAACCGCAGCCTGCTCCAAGAAACGGTGTTACTGCAACAAAGGCGGTCATTACAACATTGGCGGTGAAAGCCGCTTACCGCCGTGCAGATGACCACCAACACACCGCCGCGGCAGCAGAAATCCGCCACAGCTATTATGACCCACAGCACGGAATCAGCCAAAATTCAGACACCCACACAAGTCCGCAACACCAAAGGTCAGTGATAAACTGGCGAAAACAAATCCTCCACCGTCATACCAACAGAAATATGCCCACACTATCACGACACACGAATCCACGCAGCGGTCTTTCAACCGCAGTATTCCATTAGCGGTACACACCGCTGCGCTCAAAATACACACACATTTACAAAACACTACCACATTGGACAATTCGAAATACACACACCTGGTACACATACACACTCCACTCCCACACACCCAATACAATATAAAACACACACCCACATCACCCACAAACCTCTACGACAACAATTACTGAGAGAAGGCCAGAGAGAGACACCACCATCAACAATACTAGCATCCACAGGCACACAACACCATCACCCACATAACTTCTACGCACCTCACACTACACACAACTACATATCAGACATATCAGCACACTTATCACCCCACACACCACCCCACACATCACCTACACCACCCCATGGCACAACAAAGACACCCCAGGTTCTCAGAGGAGGAGATCAGGGTCATGGTGGAGGAAATAGTCTGGGTAGAGCCACAGCTATTCGGAGCACAGGTGCAGCACACCTCTATAGCTAGGAAGATGGAGCTATGGCGAAGAATAGTGGACAGGGTGAATGCAGTGGGACAGCACCCAAGAAATCAGGAGGACATCAGGAAGAGGTGGAACGACCTACGGGGGAAGGTGCGTTCTGTGTTCTCAAGACACCACCTGGCGGTTCAGCGGACTGGCGGCGGACCCCCACCTCCTCCCCCACAACTAACAACATGGGAGGAGCAGATCTTGGCGATTCTGCATCCTGAGGGTCTCGCAGGAGTAAGTGGAGGAATGCACTCTGGTAAGTCAAATCTTAACTATTTCATCCCCCACCCTACCTGCATGCCAGCACATACCCCCACCCTCACCCCATCTCTCTAACTCCTCACAAATGTACCAACATCACAAACCACACATCCTAACACCAAGCCCTGCATGCAACAACAAAGCATGGACACCCATCATCAAAGCATGCCCACTGCATATACCCATACACCCCCCTAAACCACCATCACACAAGGTCCCACACAGGAATGCAAGCACTGGGGTACACGGTCACCCACCCATTGCACACCATGGCACACACAGATGTAATAAACATCCTTTTATACCCCTTCAGGACCCCTACCCAACGTCACCGGACAGAAGGGTCCACACATGTCCACACCACCAACAGAAGAGGCCCACAGTGATGACAGCACCTCTGTCCAACTGGATCTAGATGACCAGCCCGGCCCATCGGGGACCTCTGGACAGTCGGTTCCCCTCACCCAGTCACAGGCCACCACAGACCTTCCTCCCTCTGGAAACACCAGCACAGCACCCACCCAGCGGGCCCATACCTCCGTCCCCAGGACACATCAATCAGCAGTGTGTCCACCACTACAGGAAACCCAGGATAACCCACCACCCCAACAACAACAGGGACCTGGGGGCAGTGGTAGTGGGCACACGGTCTAGAGGACGGAGGCCCAGGAACACAGGGGAACTGGGAGGGCTGCTGTGCGACAGGGTGCGGACAGGCCCAGGGAACTCACTTCACGAGGCCCACTCCAACATCATTGGAGCCTACCACCACTCCCAGGAGACAATGGCAACGGTACTGGCCAAGTTTCAGGAGACCCAGCGCCTGCAGGAGGAACAGTATTCGGGCTTCAGGGAGGAACTCAGAGCCATCAATTCCACCCTGGGCACCATCGTAGGGGTGCTGAAGGAATTACTCAACACCAGGAGGGACACTGTGGCACTACAAGGGGCACCTGACACTAGCATGGATGATGAACTGCCCACCACCTCCGCCGGCACTAGTGGACAGGAGGCACCGCCACAGGACCACCACACCAGCACCCCACCCCCTGCAGAGGGAGAACCACCCCGCAAATGGTCCCTGAGATCCAGGACAAAGACAGAGAATGATGCCAAGATCTCCGCCAAGAAATGAGACCACCCTGATTGTCATTCTTCTGTCCCACTTTGTCACCCTGTCCATCCTTAAACTGCCCCAGCTCCACTTCCTATGCCCATTAGGGCAATGCACCTGTGTGACTAATAGACTGGACTCTGCCATGGACATTCCTCCATCATCAACCCTCACCATTTTGCTACCCCCTCCAATATTGAGCACTTAAATAAACACCCTTAAAGAACAAAACAATCTGGAGTCAGTCTGTGATTTCCGAATACTGTATTAGCAGTCACTGTGGCAAAAAGCTCTTTCATTTGTAATGTCAACATACCTATGTCACACAGCTGTAGTCCATGAGGAATCAAAGCAGATGTCACACTGTGGGACCCACATCTGTGAAATCGTAAGGGAAAGTGACAACTCAGTGACCATACACTGGGTGAAAACGTCAGACAGTAGAAAGGTAGTAGTGTTTAAGTACATGTAGTAGGCAGGTCTGTATTCTTACCTGTGTTTCACTGGAAATATTGCTGGATCACTGAGTCCCTGTTGTCCATGTCTTCTTCTGCTTCCTCGTCTTCACTGTCCACAGGCTCCACAGCTGCAACAACACCGCCATCTGGACCATCCTCCTGCAGAAAAGGCACCTGTTGTCGCAAAGCCAAGTTGTGAAGCATACAGCAGGCCACGATGATCTGGCACACCTTCTTTGGTGAGTAGAATAGGGATCCACCTGTCATATGGAGGCACCTGAACCTGGCCTTCAGGAGGCCGAAGGTTCGCTCGATCACCCTCCTAGTTCGCCCATGGGCCTCATTGTAGCGTTCCTTTGCCCTTGTCCTGGGATTCCTCACTGCGGTCAGTAGCCATGACAGGTTGGTGTAACCAGAGTCACCTGCAAATGGCGAGGGACAATTGTTAGACACACACTAACCTGTAGGGATATCCCCAGACCCACACAACCATTCCCACTGACTTTCTTCCAGGTGCTCACCTAATAGCCACACACGGTGCCTCTGGAGTTGACCCATCACATAAGGGATGCTGCTATTCCGCAGGATGTAGGCGTCATGCACTGAGCCAGGGAACTTGGCATTCACATGGGAGATGTACTGGTCTGCCAAACATACCATCTGTACATTCATAGAATGATAACTCTTCCGGTTTCTGTACACCTGTTCACTCCTGTGAGGGGGTGGACCAAAGCCACATGTGTCCCATCAATGGCACCTATGATGTTGGGCATATGTCCCAGGGCATAGAAATCACCTTTCACTGTGGGCAAATCCTCCACCTGAGGGAAAACGATGTAGCTCTGCATGTGTTTCAGCAGGGCAGACAACACTCTGGACAACACGTTGGAAAACATAGGCTGTGACATCCCTGATGCTATGGCCACTGTTGTTTGAAATGACCCACTTGCTAGGAAATGGAGCACTGACAGCACCTGCACTTGAGGGGGGATTCCTGTGGGATGGCGGATAGCTGACATCAGGTCTGGCTCCAACTGGGTAAACAGTTCCTGGATTGTGGCACGGTCAAGCCTGTATGTGATGATCACATGTCTTTCCTCCATTGTTGACAGGTCCACCAACGGTCGGTAACCCGGAGGATGCCGCAATCTCCGCACTTGCCCAGCGGACGGTGCCTATGAAGGACAACAGCGAGCACAGAGTCAAACAACTCAGAGGTACGTATCCACAGCTTACACAGAAACCATTCATAATCAAAAAGTGGCCTGTATGTGTGTTGAGTCTAGGCCTAGGTATGTGTGACGCAGTTGAAAATGTAGCCATGTCGGCCCCTGAAATGGTGGCTGCCTGACCTGTAAAGTGGGACAATGGGATGTGAGGTAACTGCGCTGACGTTGTACACCGTTGCGGTAGGCGGTCGAATACCGCGGTGCAATGCTGCATTGGTTAACATTGGACCCTATGTGTCCCAGGAGCCAATGACGATGTACGCCGGCGGTGACGGTACACACCGCCGCGGACGTGACCACCATTTTCTATCTGTTCAATCACTCGATATCTGATCTTCGACAGGAGAGGACCTACACTGCAAGTGCTGCTGTGACCTCGGTCTGGAAGAGACAATGGCTCGAGTGTCTGGGGAAAGGGCCCCTGCCTTCACATCGGAGGAGTTGGAGAAACTCGTGGATGGGGTCCTCCCCCAGTACACGCTACTCTACGGTCCTCCAGACTAACAGGTAAGTACACTGGGAGCATGCTGTATGGGCTGTGCCTGTGTTGAGAGGGGTGGATGTAAGAAGGAAGGGGGGAGAGTGCGGCGTGCATGAACCGACGGTGAGGTCAGCGCCCACCAGAAAAAATGCATTTGGCGTGCCATCGCCAAGGACGTCCGGACCCTGGGGGTCTACCACAGACCGAGCACCCACTGCCGGAAAAGATGGGAGGACACTCGCCGCTGGAGCAAGAAGACGGCGGAGGCTCAGCTGGGGATGGCCTCCCAACGTGGGAGGGGTGCCCGTCACACCATGACCCCCTGATGTTCAGGATCCTGGCGGTGGCATACCCGGAGTTGGATGGGCGCTTGAGGGCATCACAGCAGCCACAAGGGGGTGAGTACACTCTCATTCTGCTGATTTTGCACGCAGTGGAGGGGTCTGGGTGGGGGAGGTGGGCTGTGGGCTACCCTAGGCCAGGGCGAGTTCCGTAGGCAAGGTCCCTCCGTAAGGCAGGCCATGTGGCACCCCACTGCACCTCTGTAGAGTGCCAAGTACACCTAGTCATGCCCCTGTGTCATCCATGTGTGCAGATGTCGTCCATAGCCTAGTAGGCCATTTCCCAGGAATTGAACAGTGGAGCCCAAGAGCGCGGCGTAGTGCAGGGGGCTTGTGTGTCTGTCGTGTCCGCCAACGGTAGCGGTAATGCATGCACTCAACATGTCTTTCTTCTGTTGCCCCCCCTTTTTGTGGTCTCCCTGCTCTTGTGTGCATTAGCATCATCAGGCGGAGGAGCAGTGGCACCGGAGCACGAGGGGGCTGCATCCCACATGGCCATGGAGGGCCACACTACAGAATCGGACTTCACCAGTGGGACGCAGGACGAGGGGAGCTCCACGGCGGGGACAGGAGCTGAGACCATTGACACGGTCTCGTCCTCTGATGGGAGCTCCCTTGTGGTGGTGGAAACATCTGTGCCGCCCCCATCTACAGGTACAGCCGCCACCCCCCTTCCAGCACCACCCTCCCAGTAGCCCCTCAGCCTTTGCCCCGTGCCCGCTCACCCGGGATGGTGGGCATCACCGTCGCCCCAGGCACCTCAGGCCCTGCCCCAGTCACCCCTGCTGCCCTCAGTGAGGAGGCCATTGACCTCCTCAGGTCCCTCACTGTTGGGCAGTCTACCATTTTGAATGCCATCCAGGGTGTAGAAAGGCAGTTACAACAAACAAATGCATTCCTTCAGGGCATTCATTCTGGTCAGGCTTCCCTTCAGCAAGCTTTTCAGACTCTGGCCTCAGCACTGATGGCAGCCATTGTCGCTGTGTCTAGCCTCCCTCCTCCAACTTCCTCCACCCAGACCAAATCCCCTGTACCCCAGCCTCTCCCAAGCACACCTCTAGACCAGCATGCACACACGTCAACACACAAGGGAAGCTCAGGCAAACATAAGCACCCCACATCCCACAGGCACTCACGCAAGCATCACACACCTGCAGACACACCAACATCCACTGCCTCCACTGTGTCCCCCTCCTCCTCGTCTCCCTCCTCCCTCCCAGTCTCGTCTACACTCACACCTGCATGCACTACCTCTACAGCCACTACTACCACCACCAGCACACCCACCACCACACCCCGCTCACGTGCAGTCACCACCCCCACTACCATTCACACGTCCCCTGTGTCCACTCCCAGTGTGTCTGTGATGCCCCCTCCCAAGATACACAAATGCAGGCACACACCCACCCAACAGCCATCCACCTCACGACAGCCTCCAGCGCATGCACCTTCACCCAAAGTCAGCGAACGAACACCTCCTACAACCACAACCTCTTCCTCCACTCCCATACCCCCTCCAGATACCCTTCCCAGTGTCTCCAAAAAACTTTTCCTGTCCAACCTTGACCTCTTTCCCACACCTCCCCCACCCCGTCCATCTCCTAAGTCCCGAACTAGCACCTCAACCACAACATCTCCGGGACCAGTGGTGCCTGTAGTCACCGGAATCTGGAGTGCACCAGCCACCAGGGCAGCCAGTGTGGCACGGAGCCACAGCACAGACAGTCCCCCACCTGTGAAGCATCAGAAGTTGGCCAGTGGCCGGCAGGAGAGGGGGAAGACTCCAGTCACCAAAGCCGCTCCCAGTGGTCCCGGTGGGAGTGTGGAGTCAGCTGCGACACCTTCCAAGGTGGGGAAGGGCCACAAGAAACCAGGATAGTCTGGGAAGAGCAGCACAGCGGAGGAGACCGCCATCATCCCCGCTGCCCAGGAGGCCACAGCCGTCATCCCTGCTGACCAGGAGGCCACAGCCGTCATCCCCGCTGACCAGGAGGCCACAGCCGTCATCCCCGCTGACCAGGAAGCCACAGCCATCATCCCCGCTGACACAGAGAGGACCGCCAGCACAAGGCCCGCTGGGACAGAGAGGGCCGCCAGCACAAGCCCCGCTAGGACAGAGAGGACTGCCAGCACAAGCCCCGCTGGGCTAGAGAGGACCACCAGCACAATCCCTGCTGGGACAGAGAGGACCGCCAGCACAAGCCCCGCTGGGCTAGAGAGGACCGCCAGCACAAGCCCCGCTAGGACAGAGAGGACCGCCAGCACAAGCTCCGCTAGGACAGAGAGGACTGCCAGCACAAGCCCCACTGGGCTAGAGAGTACCACCAGCACAAGCCCTGCTGGGACAGAGAGGACCGCAGCACAAGCCCCGCTGGGCTAGAGAGGACCGCCAGCACAAGCCCCGCTAGGACAGAGAGGACCGCCAGCAGAAGCCCCGCTGGGCTAGAGAGGACCGCCAGCACAAACCCCGCTGGGACAGAGAGAACCGCCAGCACAAGCCCCGCTCGGTGGAGAGATCCATCCACTACCTCTGTTCTTAGCAGGATGAAGCACTCTGGGCACAATGCCCCCTCCAGAACCAGTGGAGAGATTGCGTGTGTGTGTCCCTGTTTTTTCCCTCCCCTGTGTCGTAAGTGCAGTACTCACCGTGGTCTTCGCCGCCGGCGTTCCTGCTCCTGGTAGAGGAGCAGGAAGACTATTGCAGGAAGAATTTGGAGTTCCGGCTCCATGGTGTCCTAGTTCCTCGTGGGGTGTGTAGAGGTGAGCGTTTTCCCCTCGGAATCCTGTTTCCGCCGTGTTTTTATCCGCGGTGAATCCGCCCCGGAAAAGGTGGCAGATTGGTAGGTTGTGATACTGTGGGCGGTACTTTGTCCTCCACCTGTTTGTTGGCGGTGACCGCTGCGCTGTTTGTTTGTACCGCCGTGGCGGTCGGAGTGTTAAAGTGGCTGTCTTTGTTGGTGGTTTCCGCCACGGTCGTAATTGCAAACTTTTTACCGCTGGACGGTTGGCGGTCTTACCGCCGCTTTAACACCGACGCCAGGGTTGTAATGACCACCAAAGTGTCTACAAGAGACACTTGTCTTCAGCAACCTCAGCTCCAAGTCAGCAACGGCAATAGTTTCCATGGTGTGCACACTCTGGGGACTCCCTGTCTTATTCCTGCACCAGAAAAACTGAATAAATCTCCTGTGGAGTGAGTGAGTCACTCCCCTGCTCCAAGCAGGCACCTTCCAAGGCAATGACCGGTACCCTGGGACACCTCTCACCACGACGAACATGTTGCTAAAGACACAGAGGGTAGACATCATTGACATAGACTGTCCTGAGGTCCTGTTGATGCAATTTGGAGGAGGTAAGACCTTGCCTTCCCCGAGAATGATGATACCCCTCTGTACTATGTCTTCTTTGCCTCCTGAGGACTCTGTGCACTTTTAGCAAAATTCCTTTGTGCACAGTCTGGGCCAGGTCCCCAGCACTCCATCCTGTGACACTCAACTCACTGAGTTGTTCTCCGGCGGTGTGGGACCTTCTTTTGTTGTGCTGCATCAAATGCATTTTGCACCTCCTTTGAACCCAGATCCTGAGACTCCTGGGGGTGCTGGCTGGCATCCTGAGGGCTCTCTAAAGTGCTGAGAGGCCCCTCTTCCTCCTCACACAGAGTTGAGGCCCCAGGTCCTTCCGTGGTCCATCCAGCACTACTTTGATGCAAAATGCACTTTTTTGGTTGCCAAGGCTTGTTGGTGACTTCCGACACGAAATCTCATCTGCAACAATTTTCATGGTGTGAGACATCTTTTGCATTATGTAGGAACCCGCTGGCATCTTCCTAGCATGCATTTCTGCAGTCTTCGACTAACCAGGGACTCTGCTTTTGCACCCTCTTCTGGGTTGACAGGGGCTCCTGTCCTTCCTGGAACTTCTTTCGACTTCTGGACTTGGTCCCCTTCCTTTACAGGTCTTCAGGTCCAATAATCCAGCAGTTGTTCTCTGCAGACGTGGTTGGCTGCTGCAAAATCCCCAAAACGATGTGTAGTGTGTCCTAAGGAAACTTGCAGTTCTTTGTGGTCCGCTGTCTGTGTTTTTAGGAGAGGTGTGACCTCCGCTTGTTTCCATAGCTCAGGAGGGTGGCAGTGTTGATAGAGGTATTGAGGATGGGGGTGAGGATGCTGCTGATCTTGCTCTGGCTGAGGTTGTAGGTGTGGTGAGGGCAGGGTTTGTTGGGGGACCTTTACTGTATTCTTACTCTCCCAGCGATTCTGCATACACTACACTTGTCTAGGGCGGAATTTATGATTCGCATTCCACTTTCTTAGTATATGGTTTGTGTTGCCCCTAGACCTATTTTCTCCTATTGCATTATATAGGATTTCCTACTGTTTGAATTGTTCTATGACTATTTACTTGCCTAATTTTGGTGTCTAGTGTATGTATTGTGTATAACACTTACCTCCAGAAGGAGTATTGTCTCTAAGATATTTTTGGTACTGTTTCACCCAAATAAATACCTTAATTTTTGTTAACACTGAATATTGTCTTTACTTGTGTGTAAGTACTGTGTAACTATAAGTGGTATTGCAGGAGCTTTGCATGTCTCCTAGTTCAGCCTAAGCTGCTCTGCTATAGCTAACTCTATCAGCCTAAGCTGCTAGAACACTACTACTTCACTAATAAGGGATAACTGGATGTTATATAAGGTGTAAGTACCCAAGGTACCCACTACAAACCAGGCCAGCCTCCTATACTCCCCTACTTAGCAGTAGCTTTGCGCTGGATTTAGATTGCCTGTGGCAGGCTGACAACAGGCACTAGAAGGCCAGCATTCATCATCCCAAATGCAGTGAAATTATTGTCCACTAGACAATCTACTGAAAGATCATCTCTGATGCCTATCCAAGACAGAAAATTCTTATTATTGACATGCAGCATGATTAGAGCAGCAGGAACCAATGGAACCCTCACATTTAGTATAAAGTTGCCTATCAGTATAGACATTTCCCTACCCAAATGTTGTCATGGGCAATGTACTCCTTCCTAACTATTGTGAGGGTGGTTCCACAGCCCTGTATATTGATCATCTTCCTCCAGTTGGTGTAAAAACTGCACAGGAAGTGGTAGGAAACTGATAGCACCTGAGTGAGAGTCTGATGGGTCTTCTGTCTACAACTGCACGGGGATCATGACCATTTCAGCAGGAACAGAATCAGGTTTCTTTCTGATATGAAGCACAAGGTTTGCCGTGTGTAAATATAGGGTCTTGGCAGGATAGGGCGAATGACCCCTCTCTGTAGGTACCTTCTCTACAGCCCAGTAGCCAGCAATCAGTGGTCATCCTTGTATTGGACACTGTGGCCCATATTTATACTTTTTGATGCAAAACTGCGCTAACGCAGTTTTGCGTCCAAAAAATTAGCGCCGGCTAACGCCATTCTGAAGCGCCATCCGGGTGCCGTATTTATTCAATGACGTTAGCCGGCGTTAGCCGCCGGCGCCGTCTGGTGTGCGTTAAAAAAAACTACGTACACCAGGCAGCGCCGGCGTAGGGGGATATGGGGCTTGGGCGTCAAGAAATGGGGCAAGTCAGGTTGAGGCAATTTTTACACCTCAACCCGATTTGCGCCATTTTTTTTCACTCCCAACCCCCATAGAAATGACTCCTGTCTTAGCAAAGACAGGAGTCATGCCCCCTTGCCCAATGGCCATGCCCAGGGGACTTCTGTCCCCTGGGCATGGTCATTGGGCATAGTGGCATGTAGGGGGGCACAAATCAGGCCCCCCTATGCCACAAAAAAAAAAAAAAAAACACTTACCTGAACTTACCTTAATGTCCCTGGGATGGGTCCCTCCAGCCTTGGGTGTCCTCCTGGGGTGGGCAAGGGTGACAGGGGGTGTCCCTGGGGGCATGGGAGGGCACCTCTGGGCTCCTTCAGAGCCCACAGGTCCCTTAACGCCTGCCTTTTGCAGGTGCTAAAAAACGGCGCAAAAGCGGCCGTACGTCATTTTTTTTGACCCGTCCACTCCCGGGCGTGAATTTTGCCCGGGAGTATAAATCCGACGCACATGCCTCAGAGTCGATTTTTTAGACGGGAACGCCTACCTTGCATATAATTAACGCAAAGTAGGTGTCCACGCTAAAAAATGACGCTAACTCCATGGACTTTGGTGCTAGATGCGTCTAACGGCAAAGTATAAATATGGAGTTAGTTTTGCGTCGGAATTGCGTAAAAAAAAACAACGCAATTCCGGCGCAAACGGAGTATAAATATGCCCCCATGTATCCTGGAGGAGAACACAAGGGGCCTCATTGACTAGAAATTGGTGCATCGGCATTGATGCACCAGTTTTCTAGTGCCAGACTCAGACCCTTTAACAACGCCATGGTAGCACTGTATCGATGATACAGCGCTTCATTGCGTATGATACAACAAATGCACTAGAAATTGTGGCAAATCTGTTGGCACAAAAGTGGTGCAGTGCTGGAATAGCATCAGTAATCTGAAACTACACCAGCAATGCAGGGAGAATCCAGTGTTAAAAAGCCATGCGTCACTTTAACACCTGCTTTGAGCAGGCGTTAAAAAAGTGATGCTGTGAAGGTGCAGAATGGCAGAGTGAAATGTAGTAAATTTCACTGTGCCAGTTCTGCATGTCTTTTAATGTTGGAACATCCCCCCTGAATACAATATACTTGGTGTAGGTATACTGTGGCACAGGGCTTTACAAACAGGCACAGTGGTCCCATTACATCAGTTTGTAATGTGGCGCAGTGTAGGGTACTGCTTGCCCCGTCGCATCGTCATTAAAAAAGTATGCTACTGTGGCACAAGGGGCTTTTCAATAAGCCCCAACTTTTTCAGATTTGGCAGTTTTGAGGAGTCAGATCACTTTGTGGCTTTCACACCAGTCATATATGATGAAGCCTGTTGGCAGTCAACCAGTCCAAAACCACTGCATTTTATCTGGGATCTTGATTCTCACTGAAGGCAAGCATTCAGAAAGTGCTCTGTATAACAAAATCGAAACTGATCCTCAAAAGTCACCTCCCATTTCCCATTTACCTAACCTTTCATATATTAGTATCCCAATACATCTGCCACCACCATGCTTCATGTGTGGGCTATGTTTTTAAAAAACGGATTGACTGGTATTGGACAGTGTCTTCCAAAATGCATAATAATGTCACTTTTCATTCTCCTATGTTTCTGCCTCTGACTCTCACCCAATGTTATTATCACTTGCATTACGCTGAGGGGCAATTGGCTAGGTAAACCTTCTATTCCCTTCTCAGCTGTTTGATAACTTGTCTACCATGCAAACTTGCATGAAGTAAATACTCCAAAACATCTTTGCCCACTTAGTAAATCTCTGCCAAGCTTTTATTGATACATTTTTTCATGAGGGTTGAGGATGAAGAGCTTCAATTTTCAGGTGCTCTTTCTCTATCATGAAGGCTGTATCTTCTTTTTACTTTCCCCCGTCAGCTCTTGGCTGTTTGAAAATCCCTATCTGTCTGTGTCAAGTTGCCCTTCCCTACATCAAAATCAATTTGCTTAATCTGGAGAGCAGGTAAGTGAACTAGAAAATGTTTGAGGTTACCATTGCCCCAGGGGCCAGTTCAGACTAAGGAGGAGCCCCCCCTCCCTTGTGTAAGACCTGGTGCGTCATCAAACACTGTATTAGCACATGCTTGAACCCTATTTTTTAGTTGCCTTAATTTGCATTGCTATTTAAATGTAAATGTGTGGCCCAACATAAAGGTTAAGTGATGTCTACAATATGATCCCTCTGTCCTGTAGGAATATTAAAAGGAGAAATGTATTGTGGTATATTAACTGGTTTCCTAAGACCCACTGTAGGGTGAGATTTCTAGGTACAAATGGCTTTGCATTGACAAGTACAACAAAGCAATATCAAAGGTGTTGCTGCTAGTATTCCCCACTGACTTGGACACCAAAGGTCCGATTCAGATATTGGCGGACAGGTTACTCCGTCACAAAGGTGGTGGATATTAGGCCTGCCAAGAACTAAATCCCATTTTATTCAATAAGATTTAGATTTCTGGGAAAGGAATATCCATCACCATTGTGACGTAGTAATCCATCTGTCAATATCTAAATCAGGCCGTAAGTCAAGACACAGTGCAATACTTTTTTCGCAGATGCAATAAAAATGTATATGTCCAGCCAATGTTGTGATTCTATAAAGATACAAAACTGTAACAATATCTTATAATAATAATATGAATTCATACCCAACAAAATCCAAAGATCAAGAGCAAAACAATCACACAAGTTAACAGCACAATAAAAAGATACAGCAATAAATGCAATTGTAATTCAGGACACTTGCATATGCACGCTGTGCATGTTTTTGATCAGAAAATTATTGCTATCACCAGAATATTCCTAGGAGTAACAAAAATGCTTCATGATATTGCTGATATAAAAGGGTGATTGGATTCAACCAGGTTTACGATCATTTAGAGCTCACTCTTGCAACAACAATGACAACTGTTCTGTGAAAGAGAGGCTTGCAAACCTTTTACTAAATCTGGTTATCATGTAGGGTTCTCAAATCTACATCATTTGAGATCTCAGTGACTGAAAACAACTGAATAGTTACTGGAACAAAGGAAACTAACATCAAAATATGAAGACAGGACACTACAATTTAGTAAAGCATGTGTATACTATACACAGTTTTAAAATCAGAATTTGAAGCACACAACATTACATGAACAGCATATTACATATAATTGAATAATTATAAAGTGTACTTAAATATGAAAACAACTAAGTACATGCAGTATGCCACATGAATATGTGTACAAATCCAATACATGAAAAAAACAGCAAAATATGCAAATACAGCAGATCTGTTAACAGAGGTAAAAATGACCCGCACATGAGTCAAATACAATACTTACAACGATCTTCCGTAGTCTTTATCATGAACTCAACTTGATCACATGTCAATTTTCGGTATCCTAGTCATAGCAGATACAGCTGCACATGAAAGACGTACAGCTAATCACAGGTTTCGTCAAATTGTCTTCTTCAGGGCTATAAAAACACAGGTGAGGTAAAAGGAAAGTAAAAAAAGAACCCTGTATCCATGTTACACCCAAAGGTATACAAGGAAAGAAGCTTGAAAGTCAAAGTGCATGTGCATATATTTGCTATGGACAGTTCCCTAAACCATACCAATAGATTCAAAGTGACTGACATCGAAGAGGAGTATAACCAAAGAAAAAAAACAAAAGTCACATACCCAAATATGTATCCCTGTCCATTATAAGCGTATATTGAGTAATTGTTCAGCAATTCAAAATATGAAAATCCAAACTTGTCTGGAACACACAACAATATTGCATGAACAGCATATTACATATAACTGAATATTTATAACATTTATACGGAAATGAAAAATAAACATGCACTGCAATTCTATATGCCACTAGTGCTCACCTAGAGATTCGAACACAATCTGTTCCCTTTAGAGAGATGCAGCCTCCTGGCCTCTAACTTTCACTGGACTTCCAGGAGCTAATTTTCTTGTTTACCCCATCTGTTGAGGGAGAGCTCTGATCATGTCCTCCTGCCCGCAGGATGTAGGGCCAGAACATGCCCTCTGTTCAGTGCTTGGTATACTCCTTAGCCTATGGTTGCCTCCAGCTGCACCCATTGGCCTTCAAATGAGAATTCCCTCCAGGCCTGTATTCTTCATGTCCTTTGGCCACCTACAAAGCACTCGTGTGGCAGCAGAAGTCAATGGTTGCACCTCTGATAAGTGTTATCCCTCTGCAAGCCCCCCCAACACCTCTATTGTTTCTCATAGGATGTAAAAGGGACTGCCCTCTGGCTCTCAAGAGGTGAATCCACAGAGTCCAATTCACACTATTGTAAAGAGTGTTCCAGCACCCGAGACAGGTGTCCAGTCTTCTTGAAAGGTCTGTAAAATACACCTTCTCTCTCCCCTATGCAGAGTTTTTAAAGTGAGGATGACAGACACTGCTGTCTAAACCTAAGAAGACAAATCATCTCTCAACTCCTAGCCAGAACTACCCTCACAGTATTTTGGGGCATTCCAAAATGGCGATCTGAAGTGATTTCTTTAAAGACCTTTGTGAGAGCCTGAAACCATGTCCCTAACTGCCACAGCTTCTGAATCCCTTCCATCCAAATCTTTAAAGGGGCTGCCTCTCCTGTGAGTGACTTCACCTATGTTCTCATTGGGATGAGCCTTCACAGGTTTGGTGCAGTGCAGCGCAAGTAGGTTCCTTCCACACCCTTTTCTCTCCCAGAAACCGGCCCAGTCATTGGCTTTTGGCCCCTCTGTGTGAGTAGGCCTTTGAGCATCTGGTCGGCTAGCAGAGTAAGTATTGTGATTTGGCAGGGGGAACAAAGGGCCAGATGTATCATCCCGGCCCTTTGCGATTCGGAAATAGCGATTTTTAAGAAATCGCTATTTCCGACTCGCAAAGTGCCATGTATCACATTTGCGATTCGGTAATAGCAATTTCTTAAAAATCGCAAATGCTATTACCGAATTGCAAATTGCGATACCGGCCCCATTCGCAGCTATGGGCCTGTTGGCCCATATCTGCAAATTTTTTGCATTTCCAAAATTGCGATTTCTGAACCAGAAATCACAATTTTGGAAATGCAAAACCCCAGGGTGCTGGGGGATTAAGGCCCCCTCTGCTGCACCCCCAAATAAATGTTGGGGACATGTAAGGTGCACACATGCCAAAAGGGCATGTGTGCTTTACATGTACAAATAAAAAATGCATTTTAAATGCATTTTTACATTTTGCACATGGTTACCACCAAGTTCAACTTGGTGGTAATTAGCGATTCCTAAATGCCAAAATCGCATTTAGGAATGGCTTCATACATGTACTAAGAAATCGCAAATAAGGATTCCTTATGTGCGATTTCTAATTTAGAGAGTCGCAAGTTGCGACTCTCTAAACAGGGTCGCAATTTTAAGGAATCGCTATTTTACTGATTCCGTAAAATTGCGTTCAGAATGTATTTCATACATTCTGAAATGGGATTTTGCATTCGCAAACAGGCATTCGCACTGTTTGCAAATGCAAAATGCTTTCATACATCAGGCCCAAAGTCAGGAATCTAGTTAGGAGGTGAATCAGAAAAATACTCCAGTGCACATATGACAAAAGTGATATTGAATCTGAACTTGGGATCCATGTTTATCATGGGACTGGAGCTTCATGCTAGTCTGTAGGAATAACTATGGTAAATTGTACTTTAGAGCGGATTTCGTCCATGATGTGCAATACAGCAAAGCATTTAGTCATTGAAGTAAAGTACTACAGATTTACACTATGAATTGCCATTCACATTATAAGGCCAATATCATGTCAACATAATGTCCTGAACAGTCCCTTCTGTGACAGGCCACCTGTGAAAGCTGGGATGTTCAGTAGTACCACTCAGACATCTCTTCCATGTGTGCACATGTGTGTGCTTACGTGTTCATAGGCAGCCAATTTAAAGCCTATTAACCCAGCTGCCCAGCAGCAGACCTTATTTTAAAAGCGAGACACAGGCGACATGCACTCACAATTACTTTTTTATTACAAGATCTAAGTAAGCCTATCAGCCCCCCTAAAGAGATTCTTGTAAGAGTTATTGTATTACAAATCTACTTCCCATAGAGTTTGTCTACGGGGAAATCACCACCAAAATCCTTACTCATAAATGTATACGTGTGATTGCATGTAACGAAATGCATGTCTGCTTGTTTTAACATGGTGCAGTAACAATCATAACACTCCTCCTTTAAATGCCTTATTAACTTCAAATATGCGTTTCATAATAAATAAGTCAGGCCTACCGCTTTTGTCTGAACTTTTCATAATGAATAGATTGAACGAATGGCATCTGAAATAATGTTTTCCAATGAACCAATCAGGTCGATAGCTTTTATCTTTGGCTTTTCAACATAACTATACTAGACCTGTTGCATTGACCATAGGCTTTCCAATAAGGCAACTCTCAGGTATGCTTTTTAAAAATACTATTATGAACACAATTAAAGTTTAAGAAATAATATAAAATCGCTCTAAAGAGAGCTTAATAAGGATTATCATAGAGCTATACTGCTATTCACACAGCTTGTGTGAGTGGGTCACCAATACCAAAACTATGGTCTACTATAACAGTCCGTGGGTTTACATGCATTAAAATATCTGCCTACATGCTTTATCACAATGTAATAACAACCTACCCTGAAATTCCTATTGATTTTAACACTAGATTTTCACAATAATTATGCTAGGCTTATTGGCTTTGTCATAAAGGTGCGAAATAAACAGATCAAATCTTTGGGAACAGAGATAACTTTTTCAAGTAAATCAGTAACACCTCTAGCCTTTAAAATTGGCTTGATGCCTTAATCAACAAAGGACTACTAAAGCATGCATTAGCGGGTAATCATGATGAATACAGATATAACATTACAAATGTGTACAATATACAGTTGGTCAAATGGTCTGACAAGGATTACTGCAGTAAAATTAGTCTACACCCTCATGGTTTGTAAGAGTGGGAGACGAGAACCAAAACCCTTGCTTACTACTGCTATCGATGAGAATTCATGTAACATAATACCTGTCTACCGTCCACCATTAAAGGACTATTGTTTTGTTTTGGTAAACAAAGGACTATTGGTTTTAACAAATGCTTTTAACTATAAACAACAACAATGAGGTGATAGATGGAACGCTTGAATTAATCTCAGCCACTGACAATCGCTCAGGCAGCATTCTAATCCATTATTAAATTACCAGTGGCTGAGATTAATTCAAGCATTCCATCTATCACTTTTTGAATACTATTGAGTGTCACCCTAAGTGGGATGGGTATGCCCAGTCATGGGTCCTGTGCAGACTGTGTCAATGGAACAAAGCTGTACCTGGCTGATGAGCCCTAACTAGGGTGAGAGCAGTTGTGGGTTGCTTGTTTTCAGGAAGAGGGAAGATCTGGCCTGGCACTTCCATCTGAACTGTTCCCATTGGAGCAGGGTCATGACTGATTAGTATATGCTGCGTCCAATCGGAGGTGGCATGGGGTGCAAAATAATGAAAGATTCGGATGCGGCCCAAATAATTACCAGTGAATGTGATTAATTCAAGCATTCCATACATCACTTTTTGTATGTTTTTGTGTTTCACAAAAAGGAATCAGGTCTACTGCCTCTTCCACTACATTGGAAATATGTTTCCTGAATGACTCAATCAGGCTTATAGCCTTTAACATTTACTTGTCTCTATAACGAACTGAGGCCTCTTCAATTGAGTGTAAGGTTTCCCACAAGGCAATCATCAGGCGCACAGTCAAAAAAGTTAACTATTTGAAAACTTCAACTTGGGAAAGCAAAATACTACCTCTCCTAAAAAGGCAAGGATTATAAGAGTGCAAATCTAATATCCCTATAGTTTGTCACAGAGTGTAATCAACAATGAAATATTTATCTACAGTGATGATCTGTGAGATTCCATGTGACAAAATATGTCTCTGCAGGCTGTATTACAGAGTAATACAATCCACCCTGAAATGCATATTGACTTTAATTCCTGCATTTTATGATCTATACCCTTGATCATTGGCATGCCACCATAACCAAGTTGTGTCAACTGTTTTGACCATTGTCTTTCAAACAAGGCAAGAAGTTTAATATTAGCACTCCTTTTCAGTTGAAGCACACAATGTCTGTTCAATTAAATGCTGTAGTCAAGAAAACCAACATGTTGGTGGAGCGTACACCCTTCTCTCACAAGTACTTCTAAATCCTCTTTTTCTGTGGATCACATAAGGTACAACACTACTACTCTGTCAAACCACAACTGTAAATGCTAATTCAGTAAAGCCCAAAAGAAGAATTACAAAAACTTTGCACTGCTGCAAAAATACAACAAAGATTAATTTACATAGACTTAGAAGCTTGTGTATGAGGGAATAATGTAAACTACATTTGCTCTAGGTCAAAAAAGCACAAAACAAAATTCACTCTACTGTTTCTGTTTTAAATGATCAAAAAAGAAGAAAATACATTGAAGAACATGCATTGTCTCTACTTTTCAAACATGAAAGATGGAACTCACTCTGGGGCAAATTGAGATACTTCAATTTTTTTAAGTAGGCAACAACAATTGTATGAAAATAAATTGATTTCCCCTATTTTTAGACCTAAGGAAGATTTTCTGTAATTTGGATTGCAGGACCTCTTAGTGGGAGAAACACCTCCATTGTCAACACTGGGGACCTTATTCACAAACTGCATTTTGTAGTACCACAAAACGTACCTCAGAGTGCTATTCACAACCTGTACGTTTCTGGTAACTTTCACTTTTGAGTACGTTTACTGCTTTTCAGTATTCACAAACTGCAGTTTAGTAGTAACTTTCACTTTTGTAGTAAGGCTGTTCCTCCAATATTGTCTATAGGAGGGTGTTGCAGTACCAGTGGTTGGCCACGCATAGTGCTGGACTTACCTCAAAAGTGTAACTTATTACAAAATTGCATTTTGTGAATACTGAAAAGTAGTAAACCTACTCAAAGGTGTAAGTTACCCTTGTGAATCAGGCCCTAGGTATCCAGGGAAGATTGTTTTCTTTTGCTCATATTTGCTGGGAGAAATTGTGCCATTTCTTGTCTAGTGTCTTCAAACAATACTTATCAGAGGTCATGGTGGTCCTACAAATGAAACAAATAACTTTGGGATGCTAAAATTTCGAATGTATAGAACTGACAATACAATCAGTTCATGATCCACTGGCAACAAGATTCTGTGCTCAAATGCCAGACTAAATGCAGAGGCCGGCCTCTATGTAGTGTGCAAAGCTAGACACACTGTGCAGGGGGTCCAAGCAACCACACGTTGGTTTACAGGGGTAAAAACTAGATCGCATAATGCTCTAATTTTTAAGGTAGCTTGGTCGAGCAGTTACGCCAATCTTGGAGAAGTGCAAAGCATTTGTTGTACTCACAGTATCACTCTTGCAACTCACACACTCACAGGAATAACGAGAGATCAATGTATACAAATATTTCAGATTTGTATGTAATTTTTAAGACCAAGATTATCAAAATTGGTTAAGTACTTTTTGACATATGAATTTTTGAAGTTTAATAAAAATAGTCTTTTTGTATGTAATTACGCACCATTGGAATCAATGGAACATCACCTTTAAAAATCATACAGTTGGTTTACCAAATTCTTCTTTTGCAGATTGGTCAAGGTCGCCGATGGGCACACTGTGCCAGCTGGTGAAGGTTGTACAGCTCCCAGTCTGGCGGGAGCAGCACAAGAAGGTCTCTGGAGCTGGTGCAGGGCCACTACAGGGAACCACTTGGAAAATCACTGCACAGGTAAGTTTAAAGATGGTGCTTTGGGGTCCCCTTGGAGTGTTGAATTAGCAAGAGGTGGGGGACTTGAGGGCACAGCAGGTTCTTTGGTGCAGGATAAAGGGGGGAAGGTTCAAATCGAATCGGTGAGCAAGGAGGTGTACGCAAGGATGCCATCAGAAGCAGGCGGTAAGTTGGTTCAAGGGTCATTTGCAGGGCAACGGGGGCACTCTGGTGGGAGCTCCAGGGTGTTCCTGAAGCCACTCAAATAGGGCTTCCTCCTGGTCCTTTTTCAGCCCCAGGGGACTGGCTTTCTCAGTGTACAATGTTGGCTAACCAATACCCAACGTATAGGCATGTTTGACCACTTGAGGGTGCAGTGCCACCAAACGTGGCACACAAGCAAGGTTTGTCCTCACGGTCATTGGTGTGTAGTTTGGTCCAGCTGCGATGCCTAGTTCGGGAGTTAGCGGCTGGTCAGTGCAGTCACCCTCACTGGTTTGCTGGTTTCTTGCTGTTGTAGAGTGGTACTTCTGTAGGAAAGTACCATCTTGCCTGGCATGTTACCCCCATTTTCGCTGTATGTATGTTTGTTTTTGCCTATGTGTCACTGGGATCCTGCCAGGCAGGACCCCAGTACTCATGATGTATGCTCTGTATGTGTTCCCTGTGTGGTGCCTAACTGTATCACTGAGGCTCTGCTAACCAGAACCTCAGTGTTTATGCTCTCTCTGCTTTACAATTGTCACTGCAGGCTAGTGACTAATTTTACCAATTGCCATTGGCACACTGGAACACCAATTCCCTTGTATATGGTACCTAGGTACTCAGGGTATTGGGGTTCCAGGAGATCCCTATGGGCTGCAGCATTTCTTTTTCCACCCATAGGGAGTTCAGACAATTCTTACACAGGACTGCCACTGCAGCCTGAGTGAAATAACGTCCATGTTATTTCACAGCCATTTTCACTGCACATAAGTAACTTATAAGTCACCTATATGTGTAACCCTCACTTGGTGAAGGTTAGGTGCCAAGTTACTTGGTGTGTGGGCACCCCGGCACTAGCCAAGGTGCCTCCACATTGTTCAGGACAAATTCCCCGGACTTTGTGAGTGCGGGGACACCATTACAAGCGTGCACTACATATAGGTCAATACCTATATGTAGCTTCACAATGGTAACTCCGAACATGGCCATGTAACATGTCTAGGATCATGGAATTGTCACCCCAATACCATTCTGGTATTGGGGTGACAATTCCATGCATCCCCGGGTCTCTAGCACAGAACCCGGGTACTGCCAAACTGCCTTTCTGGGGTCTCCATTGCAGCTGCTGCTGCTGCCAACCCCTCAGACAGGTTTCTACCCCCTGGGGCCTGGGCAGCCTGGTCCCAGGAAGGCAGAACAAAGGATTTCCTCTGAGAGAGGGTGTTACACCCTCTCCCTTTAGAAATAGATGTGAATGGCTCGGGAGGAGTAGCCTCCCCCAGCCTCTGGAAAAGCTTTTATGGGCACAGATGGTGCCCAGCTCTGCATAAGCCAGTCTACACCGGTTCAGGGATCCCCCAGCCCTGCTCTGGCGCGAAACTGGACAAAGGAAAGGGGAGTGACTACTCCCCTGACCAGCACCTCCCAGAGGAAGTGCCCAGAGCTCCTCCAGTGTGTCCCAGACCTCTGTCATCTTGGATTCAGAGGTGTTGGGGCACAATGGACAGCTCTGAGTGGCCAGTGCCAGCAGGTGACGTCAGAGACCCCTTCTGATAGGTGCTTACCTCTCTTAGTAGCCAAACCTCCTTTCTCAGTAGCCAAACCTCCTTTTTGGGCTATTTAGGGTCTCTCCTCTGGGCTATTCCTCAGATAACGAATGCAAGAGCTCACCAGAGTTCCTCTGCACTTTCCTCTTTGACTTCTGCCAAGGATCGACCGCTTACTGCTCCAGGACGCCTGCAAAACCACAACACAGTGGCAAGACGACTACCAGCAACATTGTAGCACCTCATCCTGCCGGCTTTCTCAACTGTTTCCTGGTGGTGCATACTCTGAGGGCTGTCTGCCTTCACCCTGCACTGGAAGCCAAGAAGAAATCTCCTGTGGGTCGACGGAATCTTCCACCTGCTAACGCAGGTACCAAACTTCTGCATCACCGGTCCTCTGGGTCCCCTCTCATCCTGATGAGCCTGGTCCCTGGAACACAGAAGCTGGGTCCAAGTGTCTCCCACAGTCCAGTGGCCCTTCTGTCCAAATTTGGTGAAGGTAAGTCCTTGCCTCCCCACACCAGACAGCAAACCTGTGAACAGCATGATCTGCAGCTGCTCCGGCTTCTGTGCACTTTTCCAAGTCTTTCTTTGTGCACAGCCTAGCCTGGGTCCCCAGCACTCCTTCCCGCATTGCCCAACTCGCTGAGTTGGACTCTGATGTCGTGGGACCCTCCTTTGTCACTCTGAGTTGACTGCTGTCCTCAGGTCTTCTAAGTGCCTGTTCCAGTACTTCTGCGGGTGCTGCCTGCTTCTGTGGGGCTCTCTGAGTTGCTGCATGCCCC
Source organism: Pleurodeles waltl (assembly GCF_031143425.1). Classification (NCBI taxonomy): domain Eukaryota; kingdom Metazoa; phylum Chordata; class Amphibia; order Caudata; family Salamandridae; genus Pleurodeles; species Pleurodeles waltl. Next base: position 591,200,727 of record NC_090447.1, read on the forward strand.
CTCTGTCTCCTCCTCCCAGGGGCGACATCCTGGTCCTTCCTGGGCCCCAGCAGCACCCAAAATCCACAGCTGCAACTCTTGCAGCTAGCAAGGCTTGTTTGCAGTATTTCTGTGTGGAAACACCTCTGCTTCCTCCAGAACGCCGTGGGACATCTTCTGACCAAAGGAGAAGTTCCTGACACCTTCCATTGTTGCGGAATCTTTGGATTCTTCCACCCAGAGGCAGCCCTTTTGCACCTTCATCCGGGGTTTAGTGGGCTCCTGCCCCCCTGGACACTTGCGTGACTCTTGGACTTGGTCCTCTTCCTTTACAGGTCCTCAGGTCCATGAATCCGTCTTCAGTGTTTTGCTGGCTGTTGTGGTTCTTGCAGAATCCCCTATCTCGACTATACTGTCTTTCTGGGGTAGTAGGGTAATTTTACTCCTACTTTTCAGGGTCTTGGGGTGGGGTATTTTGGCACCCTTGCTGTTTTCTCACAGTCCCAGTGACCCTCTACAACCTACCATAGGCCTGGGGTACATTTGTGATTCGCATTCCACTTTTGGAGTATATGGTTTGTGTTGCCCCAATGCCTATTTCTACCTATTGCATCCTATTGTGATTCTACATTGTTTGCACTACTTTCCTTACAGTTACTTACCTGATTTTTGGTTTGTGTACATATAATTTGTGTATATTACTTACCTCCTAAGTGAGGGTATCCTCTGAGATACTTTTGGCATATTGTCACTAAAATAAAGTACCTTTATTTTTAGTAACTCTGAGTATTGTGTTTTCTTGTGATATAGTGCTATATGATATAAGTGGTATGGTAGGAGCTTTGCATGTCTCCTAGTTCAGCCTAAGCTGCTTTGCCATAGCTACCTCTATCAGCCTAAGCTGCTAGAAACACCTCTATTCTACTAATAAGTTATAACTGGCCCTGGCACAAGGTGTAAGTACCACTAGGTACCCACTATAAGCCAGGCCAGCATCCTACAACTTCCACACTAGAGGGAGTTCTATGGTGATTTCTGAAGCCTGGAGGTCCTCTGGGGTTCTTCAGAGTTTTTCCAGTTGTCCAGCAGCTCCTCAGCAGCCATTGTCTGGTCCTGGGTGCAGCAGGCAGGGTTTGGTACCTTTTCTTTGTTGCAGCAGGTCCACAGTTCTCGTGCCTTGGATATTTTTGGTGCTGGTCTTCTTTTGTCCATTGAATCTGATTTATTGGTCTAGGGATGCCCACTAAATACTGGATTTAGTAGGCATTTTAGGGGGAACCAATGAGTCATCTAACTTTGGGTGGCTACACCCAATAAAGTTACCACTTCCTGTGAGAAGAGTCACTTCCCTATCCTTGATTGGCTATTTCCCTTCCATCCAAGATGGAGGAAAATGAAATGGAGCGCACACCACACAGACAACACCTTAGGGGTGATGCATGCCAGGTAGGGCCGCTCCTCCTACTCTTTTTTGAGTTACCCGCCATAGCGTTTGCCAAAAGTAGGGGTTTGCACAGGGGGTACCATCTGCTGCTAGCAGCAGGCCTGGAGGTCTAGTTTCAAAGGTGTTAGCCATTTGAAGCTTGCCATCACAGCAGTGCACATCCCTGAGGGACGGGGTGTTGGCACCTCCACCGAGGAAGGGCTTTGTTCTACAAACCAAAGAGACAGATCTCTCCCTCAGGGTTTGTAGATTGGATCTTCAGAGGTGGCAGGCTGGATAGAACCAGTCAGCAACCATGCCAGGGTAGTTAGCTTTTGCAGGGGGCACCTCTAATTTGACCCGTGAGTACCTTTTATAATAAATCCAACACTGGCACCAGAGTGGATTTATAATTCTAAGTTGTTTGAGACCAAACAACCCAGTGTTCCAAGTGGCCATCATGTTGCTATGAAACTCGTACTGACCATTGTCCAGCACCTGTATTTTAAAATGGCTGCTCTGTTCACTCACTCTATCCTAGTATGGACAAGGACACAATGGGGCATATTGCTCATGCAGCTATGCCCTCACATACATTATGTGCACACTACCTTAAGGCCAAAAGACCAGCCAGAGGGGTGACATACCTATTTGGTATGCAGTGTACCGTGGACAGGGCACAAAGGCAGTGTGCCATATTGAGCTTTCACTTTAGGTTTGCATCAGGGCACTCAGCCTGCAATGGCAGTGCTGGGTGAACCTGGATGCAGGGCCTTAGAGGGTTGAACATCAGTGCTGCTGCCCTCAGAGGCCTACCCATAGTGCCTGGGCACTTAAGTACCATTTACTAGGGGCTTATGGTGGCAGCCAAGGGTGTCTCCAATTGTGCTAATCCATCACAACAGTTTAGGAAAAGAGCTCTGACCCTCGGAACCTGGTTAGCAGGGACCCTGGGCTCTATCAACTTCTAGGCTACATCAGACATCAGGCAAAAACTGGGGGGGCTAACCATGTCAAAAAGAGGCCTTTTCCCACACACACACCATTCTGCAAAAATAAACATCTTAGAAAGGCTTAATGTTAAAAACAGAAAATATAAACCAATTAGACCAAAGGCAGGATTTTACAACATCAGTAAAAAGTGCTTTCCTAATAATGCAATTTAGCATATACATTTGCTTGGTGCAATCAACTAATGAATGCCACTGTGTAAGCAAGCAAATTAAAAATCACAGTTTGTTTAAAATATACTGTTGGATACCTGTAAATGTTTAATGCAACAAAATGAAGTGGCTTATTTTTTACCCAACCACAAAAATGATAGTTATGCATGTTTCCCATGCTGTTTTCTCAGAAAAGCCAGTCTTGTAATCAGTTGGGACACTTCAGGTTTATAGGCACATTGGCCCTCATTACAACCCTGGCGGTAAATCCCGCGTATCGCCGTGTTGACGGCCGCCAAGATACCGTGTCCGCGGTGGTAATCCACCATGGGTATTATGACCCACACAGAGAATACCGCCACAATACAGACACCCACACTAGTCCCCCAGACCAAAGGTCATTGATAAACTGGTGATAGCAAAACCCACACCGTCATGCCAACAGGAATACGCCCACAGTATCACAACCCACGAATCAACTCAGCGGTCTTTCAACTGCGGTAAACCATTGGTGGTACACACCGCTGCGCTCAAAATACTCACACACTTATAAAACTAAACCACATTGGACAATTCAAAATACAGACACCTGACACACATACACACCACACACTCACAACACTATAAAACACATACCCACACTACCCACAACCCCTTACAACTAAAAAAAAGAGACCAAGCACAGAGAGACAAGCAAAGAGCACACACAAAATCAGAGGCACAGAACACCGTCACTCATACACCATCCACGCACATCACAGTATACACCCCAACACATCACCCCACACATCACCTCACACATATCACTCACACCACATCCATGGCACCCCAAAGATACCCCAGGTTTTCTGAGGAGGAGCTAATGGTCATGCTGGAGGAAATCATCCGGGTAGAGCCACAGCTATTCGTATCACAGGTGCAGCAGATGTCTATTGTGAGGAAGATGGAGTATAGCGAAGAATCGTCATCAGGGTCAACGCCGTGGGACAGCATCCAAGAACCAGGGATGACATCAGGAAGAGGTGGAACGACCTACGGGGGAAGGTGCATTCTGTGGTTTCAAGACACCAGATTTCTGTGCAGAGGACTGGCAGTGGACCCCCACCTCCTCCCTCACAACTAGCAACATGGGAGGAGCAATTATTGGCGATCATGCATCCTGAGGGCCTCACAGGAGTAGCAAGAGGACTGGACTCACATACCCCCACCCATACCTTCACTCCCATCACCTCACATATACCCCACCATCACAACCCACGCATCCCAATACCAAGCCCTGCATGCAACAACAATACATGGACACCCATCACAGCCCTGCATGGATACCCATCACCACAGCAAGCCCAGTCGATAGACTCACCCAGCCCACACAATCAGCAATCACACAATGCCAAGGCGACAGGGAAAGGACAATTGTACAGGGAAACACACCCATTGCACAAGATGGCATATACATATACAATAACAATGCATTTCCATCCCAACAGGACCCCTACCCAACGTCACCGGAGAGGAGGTGCCACCAACATCCATTCACCCCACAGAAGAGGCCCACAGTGATGACAGCAGCTCTTCACACCTGGATCACGATGACCAACCTGGCCCATCAGGGACCTCTGGACAGTCGGTTCCCCTGCCACAGTCCCAACCCACCACAGAGCCTCCCCCCTCAGGAAACACCAGCACAGCACCCACCCAGCGGGCCCATACCTCTGTCCCTAGGGCACATCAATCAGCAGTGTGTCCACCACTACAGGGACCCCAGGCAACCCCACTAACACAGGACAACAGGGAAGCTGGAAGGACTGCTTGCCACAGGGGGAGGACAGACCCAGGGAACCAAACCTCCAAGAGGCACTCTCCAACATCATGGGAGCATACCACCTTTCCCAGGAGACCATGGGCACAGTACTGGCCAAGTTACAGGAGACCCAGCGGCTGCAGGAGGGACAGTACCTGGGGATCAGGGAGGACCTCACAAAAATCTTCACCATCCTGGTCACCATTGCAGGGGTGCTGGCTGACATGGGCAAGACCTTGATGGAGGCAGTGGCACAACAAAGTACCCCTGACACTATCCAAACCGAGTAACAGCCTTCCACCTCCGCCGGCGCTATTAGACAGGAGTCCCCGCCACAGGACCAACAGGCTACCCTCACGCTACACCCTGCAGAAGGAGAACCACCCCACAAACCGTCCCTGTGATCCAGGCAGAAGGCAGAGAACATTGCCAAGACCCCCGCCAGGAAATTGGAGTCTCCTGATAGTCATCCTTCTGTCCCACTATGTTACCCCGTCCACCTTGAACTGCCATTGCTCCCCTTCCTATGACCCCTTGGACAATGCACCTGTGATACCCAGAGACTGGACTCTACCCTGGACTTTTCTCCACCATCACCCCAGCCCCTTGCACATACCCCTATACATATTAGCACATAAATAAACACCCTTGAAAAAAATACCAATCTGGAGTCAGTCTGATGATTCACAAGTGTATTAGTACAACATTATCAAAGCATTGCAACATCTATGTTAATTGAATTATACCAATGTATGGCAGTTGGTGGGCAGCAGCACACGTAGAAGGAGCGAGAATGGGGTACACAGATCTGAAAAAAGGGAATCCAAAGGAAACAGTCAGTGGCCATAGACAGAGGGTTATGTCCAAAAGTATACTGAAATGTGAAGAGAAGTTACAGTCTCTTACCTGTGTGTCACTGGAAGTACTGCTGGATAATGTTTGTTCTGTTGTCCATATCTTCTTCATCTGCCTCCTCTTCCTCATTGTCCTCCGGCTCCACCGCTGCCACACGACCATCACCAGCGTCATCCTCCAGCAGAAAAGGCACTTGGTGTCTCAAGGACAGGTTGTGCAACATACAGCATGCCACGATGATCTGGCACACCTTCTTCGGTGAGTAGTACAGGGATCCACCTGTTAGGTGGAGGCACCGGAACCTGGCGTTCAGGAGGCCGAAGGTCCTCTCAATAATCCTCCTTGTTCGCCCATGTGCCTCATTGTAACGTTCCTCTGCCCTTGTCCTGGGATTCCTCACTGGGGTCATTAGCCATGAGAGGTTGGGGTAACCAGAGTCACCTGCAAATATCAAGGGACAACTGTTAGACACACACTAACCCTTAGGGACAACCCCATACCCAGACACCTACTTATACTGTGTGGGGACCTTGGGCTGACCTATTAGCCACACCCGGTGCCTCTGGAGTTGGCCCATCACATAAGGGATGCTGCTATTCCTCAAGATATAGGCGTCATGCACTGAGCCAGGATATTTGGCATTCACATGGGAGATGTACTGGTACGCCAAACACACCATTTGCACATTCATCGAATGATAGCTTTTTCTATTCATTTACACCTGTTCATTTCTGCGGGGGGGGACAATTCCCACATGTGTACCATCAATGGCACCAATGATGTTGGGGATATGTCCCAGGGCATAGAAGTCAGATTTCACTGTGGCCAAATCCTCCACCTGGAGGAAGATGATGTAGCTGTGCATGTGTTCCAGCAGGGCAGACAACACTCTGGTTAACACGTTTGAGAACATTGGCTTAGACATTCCTGGTGCCATGGCCACTGATGTTTGAAAGGAGCAACTTGCCAGGAAATGGAGCACTGAAAGGACCTGCACTAGAGGGGTTATTCCTGCTGGCTGGCAGATAGCTGACATCAGGTCTGGCTCCAATTGGGCACACAGTTCTTGGATTGTGGCACGATCAAGTCTGTATGTGATGATAATGTGTCTGTACTCCATTGTCGACAGGTCCACCAGGGGTCTGTACACCGGAGGATGCCGCCATCTCATCATCTGCCTCAGCGGTTGTAGCCTATGGAGGAGAACAGTGAGCAGAAGGTCATTGACCACATATATATCACAACTGTGTTTAGATTAATGTTACAGAAGCAGTGTGTAAATTCAAGAGTCAGTATATGTGCCAATATGTGCTGTGACACTGTTAGGTGCCATGCCATGTGCCCCAGCCTGACCTGTGAGGAGGGACAAGGGGAAATGAGGTAACTGCGCTGGTGTTGTGCTGCATCGCGGTAGGCATCGATGACCGCCGCGCAACTCCACATTGGTTGTCATTGGGCCCTATGGGTACCAGGAGTCAATGACGATGTATGCCTGCGGTGACGGTACGCACCACTGCGGACGTCACCACCATTTTCTACCTATTCTCTCACTTGCTACCTGACCATCAACAGGAGGGGACATACATTACAAGTGCTGCTGTGACCTGAGTCTGGAAGCGACAATGGCTAGAGTGTCTGGGGAAAGGGCCCCTGCCTTTACTGCGGAGGAGTCGGAGAAACTGGTGGATGGGGTCCTCCCCAGTACACATTACTCTACGGTCCTCCAAACAAAGATGTGAGTACCATGTGAGCATCATGCTTGGGCAAAGCCTGTTTGGAGTGGTGTGGATGTAAGCCACATGTTGTGGGGTGCTAAGGCGTCCTGGCCTGGATGCTGCATGAGAGGTGGTCACTGTATGTGCGTCAGGGCATTGGTGGGAACTGGTGGGAAATCATTCCGGATGGGTGAGTAATTATATTTTCTGCTGTCTTTTCCCTCTAGGTCAGCGCCGACCAGAAAAAGGCTATTTGGCGTGCCATCGCCAAAGATGTGTGGACCCTGGAGGTCTATCACAGGCGGAGCACCGACTGCCGCAAGAGATGGGAGTACCTGCGCCACTGGACCAAGAAGACTGCGGAGGCCCAGCTGGGGCTGGCCTCCCAACGTGGAAGGGGTGCCCGTCGCACCATGACCCCCCTTATGTTCCGCATCCTGGCGGTGGCCTATCCGGAGTTGGATGGGCGCTTGAGGGCATCACAGCAGCCACTAGGGGGTGAGTACAGTTTCAGAAAGCTGACTTTGCGCACTTTAGGAACTAGCTGGGTGGGGGATGTGGGCTGTGGGTGCCCCTAGGCCAGGGCAATCATGGCAGGGTAGGTCCCTTGTTTGCAGGCTCTGAAGCACCCCTACCCCAATGGTACAAGTGGCCAACTACTACTGGGCAGGGTCCTGTGGGTGTCATGGGTGGCATTAGGCATTGTACCCCATGGGCTGGTGACTACCTTAGTCAGTCATTGGGCTTGGCCTACTGCATAGGACAGCTCAGTGTGTGTTGTGTACGCCAACGGTAGTGGTGTTGCTGGCATTGACCATGTGTATCCTCTGTGTATCCCCCCCTTCTTGTTTTGTCACCCTGAACTTGTGTGCATTAGCTTCATCTGGCGGTGGAGCAGAGGCACCGGCGACGGAGGGAGCTGCATCCCACATGGCCCATGAGGGCGAATCCACTGAGGGTGAAGGCACCAGTGGAATTGAGGGCGAGGGGAGCTCCACAACGGGGACAGGAGGGGATACCAGTGACAGTGACTCCTCCTCCGATAGAAGCTCCCTGGTAGTGGCGGACACCTCTGTGCCCACCCCAACAACAGGTACAGCCACCACCCCCCTACCAGCACCGCCCTCCCAGCAGCCCCTCAGAGTGTTTTCCGTGCCCGCTCACCCAGGAGGGTGGGCATCTTCTTCGCCCTGGGCACCTCAGGCCCTGCCCCAGTCAGCCCTGCTGCCCTCAGTGAGGAGGCTATTGACCTCCTGAGATCCCTCACTGTTGGGCAGTCAACCATTCTGAATGCCATCTAGGGTGTTGAGAGGCATTTACAACAAACAAATGCATACCTGGAGGGCATTCATTCTGGCGTGGCGGCCCAACAGAGAGCATTTCAGGCTCTGGCATCATCACTGATGGCAGCCATTGCCCCTTTGTCCAGCCTCCCACCTCCAACTTCCACTACCCAGACTCAATCCCCTCTTCCTCACCCTATCCCAAGCACACCATCAGACCAGCATGCACACACATCAACACACGAAAGTGGCTCCGGAAAACATAAGCACCACACATCATCACACAGGCACTCACACAAGCACCATAACCGAGCATACATACCAACATCCACTTCCTCCACTGTGTTCCCCTCCTCCTCTTCGTCCACCTCCCTCCCAGTAGCGTCTCCACTCACACCTGCATACACTACATCATCAGCCACTGCATCCATCACCAGCACGCCCATCACAACACACCCCACATGAGCAACCGCCACCCCCACAACCATGCACACGTCCCCTGTGTCCTCTCCCAGTGTGTCTGTGAGCCCACCTACCAAAGTACACAAACGCAGGCACACACCCACTCAACAGCCATCCATCTCACAACAGCCTCTAGCCCATGCACCTTCATCCAAACTCAGCAGACGTACACCTCCCACAACTACTACCTCTTCCTCCAGTCCAACACCCCCTCCGTCTTCCCATCCCTGTGTGTCAAAAACTTTTTTCCTGGCTAATGTTGACCTCTTCTCTACGCCTCTCCCACCCCGTCCTTCCCCTAGGGCCAGGATTTCTAGATCCCAGGCCAGCACCTCAGCCACCAAGTCGGTGTCTGCTGTGGTCCTTGCAAGTCTAAGAGGATCGAAGGGGGCACCCGTCAGGGCTGACAATGTGCCACCTATCCAATGCTAAAGACCACCCGATTCCGCCATCTGCCAAGGTTAAGAAGGGGACGGCATGCAGTGCGGACAAGACGCACCACCCACCCAGCAAGGCCTCATCCAAAATAAAAGAGGACAGTGCCAAGGTCCCAGCAGGGTCTACTAAGGTGGGGAAGGGACACAAAAGCAGGGCAAGTCACTTCAGGGCTCGGAGCCTCCTGGTGAGGGACTGGTGACCACCATTTGTCCTGACAGGCCAGCAACCTTTACCACGGTAAGCACCGCCACAACGACCACCACCTGCACCGCCACCTGCTCTGGCATCTTCACTGCCACCTGCACCGCCACCTGCCCCGCCATCTGCACCGCCCCCTGCACCGCCGCTGCCACAACGACAGTCACAAGCATCATCCCCAGTAGGCAGCCATCCGGGGCTGCTGGAGATGGCCTGGTGTCTCCCTCCACTACTACAAGCACCTGCACCACGGGCAGCATCAGCAGCATCTCCGCTGCTGACACTGCCACAGGCACCGCCACCTGCACCACCAAATGCACCGCCACATGCCCAGCCGGTGCCACTACATCGGGCAGCAGCCCCAGTGGGCAGCCATCCGAGGCTGCAGGAGACGTCCTGGACCCTGCACACACCACTTGAGGAACCACCTCCAGCACTGGCACTACCAACAGTTTGCAACCTAAGTCGCTGCAGGATGGAGTGTGGCTCTGCCTCCATGGAGTATCATGCTACCTGTTCCCTGAACATCTCGTTCCTCAGACACCCAGGTAAGAGAATGGGAACTGCCGCACCCCAGGTGCAGCATCACTGGGCACAATGCCCCCTCCAGAGCCAGTGGAAAGATGCATCCACTCACCCAATCCTTGGCAGGATGAAGCAGACCGGGCACAATGCCCCCTCCAGAACCAGTGGAGAGATGCATCCACTCACCCAATCCTTGGCAGGATGAAGCAGACTGGCCACAAGGCCCCCTCCAGAACCAGTGGAAAGATGCATCCACTCACCCAATCCTTGGCAGGATGAAGCAGACTGGGCAAAATGCCCCCTCCAGAACCAGGGGAGAGATGCATCCACTCAGCACAAGGCCCCCTCCAGAACCAGTGGAGAGATGTATCTACTCACCCAATCCTTGGCAGGATGAAGAAGACTGGGAAGAAGGCCCCCTCCAGAACCAGTGGAGAGATGCATCCACTCATCTAATCCTTGGCAGGATGAAGAAGACTGGGCACAAGACCCCTTCCAGAACCAGTGGAGAAAGGCATCCACTAGAGAGACTGTGGCTTTGCACTCCCCAGGACCAAGCAGTGGGCACACCACCCACTTGAGAGACTGTGGCTTTGCACTCCCAGGAGCAAGCAGTGGGCAAACCACCCACTTGAGAGACTTGAGAGACTGTGGCTTTGCACTCCCCAGGACCAATCAGTGGGCAAACCACCCACTTGAGAGACTTGAGAGATTGTGGCTTTGCACTCCCCAGGACATCTCTGTGGGCATGTTCCTCCCTCGAGGAGCAGTGGCATAGTACCATCTTCCGGCTGAGGTGCCCCAGTCCCCTTCCCCTTGAGGTGCCTATGTTTTCTCGACCTGATGCCCCTGCAGTGTTCTCTCCGTTTTGAGGCAGGAGTTAAGTGTGGGCTTCGCCCATGAATGTTTGGGCCACTGGTCCACGGACATTTACAAAGGACAGTGTACAGCCTTCTGTACATATTGTAAATATTTGTATATACTATTTTTTTATATTTGTTAGCTATATTTGCATGTTCCAAAATATCACTGATTTAACTCAATTCCTTTTGTCCTTGCGTTCTTCCAGGAGGTAACAGGGTGTATCTGTAATGTTGTTGGATGTGTTAGTGTGTATTGTGTTGTGGGAGAGGGTGGTGGGTGGGGCTGTTGCGTGTTTCGTGTTTGTGTCACTCTCTTTTTCCTCACCCCGTGTGCTGGGTGCAGTACTCACCGTTGTCGTTGCCGCCACCTTCTTTCAAATTCCTGGTGTATTAGTAGATACACCAGGATGGGGAGGACCTGCGGTTCGGGCTCTATGGCGTCCTGGTTCTCCGTTGAGTGTCGAAAGGTGATGGGTTCCCCTTCTGTGTACTGTTTCCGCCGTGCTTTTGATGTCGTTGGTACTGCCCCGGAAAAGCTGACGGATTGGCCTCTCATAATACAGTGGGTGGAACATTGTCTTCCGCCTGTCTGTTGGTGGTGACTGCCGCAGTGTTTGTTTTTAACGCCCTGGCGGTCGGAGTGTTGAAGTGGCTGTCTATGAATGCGGTTTCCGCCGTGGTGTTGATCCCATTTTTTTGTCCGCCAGCCTGTTGGCGGTATTACCGCCACTTTATCTCCAATCGCCAGGGTTGTAATGAGGGCCATAATCTCTAGGTGCAACAAAACCAGAAGCCGTACTGATTTAACAATCATTATTTTGTGTTCTATCAATAAGTCTCTGAATGACAATGGACCAATTATATTTGTCAGTATCATTCAGTTTAAAGGCTTGCTCCAAAATACATGAAACGTATGCCTTATTTAGACTTTTACAAAACCAGATGCTTATCCTGCCCACCAAATTACAACTGTCATAGGCTTGTAACCAGCCGCACAGTAGATTGGACCTCCATCATATTTGTGACGAAGTATCCTATCTGCCAAATATTAAATGTCTCCTAATATCTAACATTTTCCACAAAAGAATATCTTGCATTATGAAATATAACCATATCCCATAATGCATTCCAAGACATTAACCCATATGTAGTTTGGAGCCTCTGAAAACATGCTAGCATATTGTTTTGACTGAATACCCAGCCCAAAATAGGAGATTGGCATCTTCCATATACCTACTATATTGCTTGCTTTTGACTCCACTGTATCAGCACACCATTAGTCCCTTTGAGAAAGTAGCCTCTTTATAGGATGGTTACCCCCACTTTTGGCCTGTTTGTGAGTGTGTGTCAGTGTGTTTTTACTGTATCACTGGGATCCTGCTAGCCAGAAGCCCAGTACTCCTAGTTTGTGGCCTAATGTGTGTGTTGTCAGTAGTGCTTAACTGTGTCACTGAACTTCTGCTAACCAGACCTTCAGTGCTTATGCTCTCCCTGCTTCCAAATTAGTCACTATAGGCTAGTGACTTCATCTACCAGTTCCAATTGGCACACTGAACCCCCCTTATAAATTCCTATTATATGGTACCTAGGTACCCAGGTCATTGGGGTTCCTGGAGATCCATATGGGCTGCAGCATTTCTTTTGCCTCCCATAAAGAGCTCAGACAACCCCTTTAACAGGACTGCAACTGCAGCCTGCGTGAAATAGTGCACACACTATTTCACAGCCATTTTCACTGCACTTAAGTAACTTATAAGTCACCTCTATGTCTAACCTTCATTTACTAAAGGCTAGGTGCAAAGTTACTAAGTGTGAGGGCACCCTTGCACTAGCAAAGGTGCCACCATGCTGTCCAGGCCAAATCCCCGGACTTTGTGATTGCGAGGATGCCATTACACTTGTGCACTACATATACGTCAATACCTATATGTAGCTTCACAATGGTTACTCTGAATATGGCCATGTAAGGTGTCTAAGATCATGGTATTTTCCCTCTATTCCAAATCTGGTATTGGGGAGCCAATTCCATGCATCCTGGGTGCTCCACCATGGACCCCCAGTACTGCCAAACCAGCTCTCTGAGGCTTGTACTGCAGCTACACCTGCTGCGACCTCACAGACAGGGTTCTGCCGTCCTGGGGTCTGAGCAGCTCAGTCCCAGGAAGGCAGAACAAAGTGTTTCCATTGGGAGGAGGTTGTTACATCCTCTCCCTTTGGAAATAGGTGTTACAGGCTTGGGAGGGCTAGCCTCCCAGAGCCTCTGAAAATTGCTTTGAAGGGTACAAATGTGCCCTCCTTGTACAAGCTACACCGGTTCAGGGACCCCCAGTCCCTGCTCTGGCGCGAAGCTGGACAATGGAAAGGGGAGTGACCACTCCCCTGTCCATCACCACCCCAGGGGAGCTCCTCCAGTGTGTCCCAGACTTCAGCCATCTTGTTTTCCAAGGTGCAGGGACACTCTGGAGGCCTCTGAGTGGCCAGTGCCAGCAGATGATGTCAGAGACCTCTCCTCATAGGCCCATACCTAGTTAGGTAGCCAATCCCTCTCTCAGGGCTATTTAGGGTCTCTCCTGTGGGTTCCTGTTCAGATTCTGCTTGCAAGTTTCCATCAGGAATCCTCTGCAACTACTGCTTCATCCTCTGACCTCGGATCAACCACAGACTGCTCCAGGAACCGCTGTAACTGCAACAAAGTATCCAGAAGGGCTACTTCGACTCTGCAACTTCAGCTCCAGCCAGCAACTGCAAAGTTCCCATGGTGTGCATGCTCCGGGGACTTTCAGCCTTCACCCTGCACCAGAAGGACCTAAGAAATCTCCTGTGGAGTGACGGAGTCACTTCCCTGCTCCAGCAGGCACCTGCTAAGATGATGACTGGTTCATTTGGACTCCTCTCCTGGCGACGAGCGTGCTCCTTGGAACACAGGAGGTGGACCCCTTCAACAAAGACTGTCTTAAGGTCCTGCGTTCCACATTTGGAGGAGGTAAGACCTTGCCTTCCCCGTTTGCGGCAGTACCCCTGTGCACCATGTCATCTTCACCTCCTAAGGGCTCTGTGAAAGAATCCTTCGTGCACAGCCTGGCTCAGGTCCCCAGCACTCTATCATGCAACGCTCAACTCGCTGAGTTGTTCTCTGGTGGCGTGGGACCTTCCTTTGTAGTGCTGCAGAAACCACAATTTGCACCTTCTTTGGCCCGGTGTCCTGGGACCTTCATAGGTGCTGCCTGGTCATCTGTGGGTTCCCTCCAGTGTTGGGAGCCCCCTCTGCCTCCTCAGTCCGAGTTGAGGCCCCCAGGTCCCTCCCGGGTCCAGGCAGCGCCATTTTGATTCAATCCTTGACATTGCTTGAACCAAGGCTTGTTGGACATATCCAGCACTACAACTCGCCTGTATCCAACATCTCCACGTGGGACATCCTTTTCATCATGCAGGAACCCGTAGCCATCTTCTTTGGTGCTCTTCTGCAGACTTCTTCCAACAGGAGAATCCTCTTTTGCACCATCTTCTAGGTTGGCAGGGGCTCCTGTCCTTCCTGGAATCTTCTGCGACTTCTGGACTTGGTCTCCTCTCTTTACAGATCTTTGGGTCCAGGAATCCACCATTTGTTGCACGCAGTCTTGCTTGGTTCTTGCAATAACTCTAATCACAACTTGTAGTGTGTGTTAAGGAAACTTGCAGTACTTTACTTCTACTTTCCTTGGCTCTGGGGTGGGGTATTTTACTCACCGTTGTGGTTTTCGTACTCTCCCAGCGATTCTCAACACACTATACTTGTCTGGGGGGAATTTGTGATTCGCATTCCACTTTCTTAGTATATGGTGTGTGTTGCCCCTACACCTGTTTCTTCCTATTTTATTCTATAGTATTTTCTATTGTTTGCGCTATCCTATGACTATTTACTTACCTGATTTTGGTGTCTAGTGTACATATTGTGTATAATACTTACCTCTAGCAGGAGTATTGCCTCTAAGATATTTTTGGCCTTGTATCACTAAAATAAAGTACCTTTTTTTTTGGTAACACTGAGTATTGTCTTTTATTGTGTATAAGTACCGTGTAAAGATAGTGGTATTGCAGGAGCTTTGCATGTCTCCTAGTTCAGCCTAAGCTGCTCTGCTACAGCTACCTCTCTCTGCCTAAGCTGCTAGAACACTACTACATTTCACTAATAAGGGATAACTGGACTGGGTAAAAAGTGTAAGTATCCATGTTCGGAGATACTGGGCTCCAATTTTTATAACTGGGGCCTTTTGTCACTAATGATTGGGGTCCCCTTACCGCAGACCACCTAACTGGGAATCAAGTACATCTAAGCCCTGAATTACCAAACGTAACACTCACCAAAAGGGTGCAGACTAATCAGAACTAGGTGGCCAGAACCACACTCAATCAACAACACCACACTCACATCACATCACACCTACAGGTGCTTCATTGACTCCCCATACACAAATGAGCACAATTCAAACAACTCACCCATACTTTCAACGCACTTCATAGCACAGGCCCAGCATACCTCAATAATCACATCTGCTTTCACAAATCTTCCAGACACCCCACTCGTCCAGACTTTTAATTGTACACATCTCACTCATACGGAAAAACAGATCTGGCAGTTGAGTCATTCTCTACACTGCACCTAAGGCATAAAACAACCTGCTGCTACACAAACAAAGAGCCACCTTCTCACTTCTTGAATTGCAGAAGAAGTTGAAGACCTGGCATTTCGAGTAGTCCCACCATGCGCTAGGCTTGGCTAGACTCACACCTGCTCTGTGCAAGGATTCCCTCATGGGCAAGGAGCACTCTACAAATCTGCATAACAATAGAGCAAGGCAGATTAGTCATAGGACCAGGTTTATATGATTGCTCATAATTTACTCTGTCTTCCTGATGGAGTTACCGTCCCCCATTTAGCAATAATTGCCAAGCAGGCATACATTTTTAAAGCATTGGCAGAAACCGGTCACAGAAGCCCTGTCAATGATATTTGCAGTTTCAGTTTTATTTTTATTTTCAAAAAACAAATCTCAAATTGGGATATTCTTTTTGAAAATAAAAAAGAAAATGCTCCTCTTGCCGTTGGAGTCTTCTCCCATGCTGAGGGGAGCATATAGGAGTGTTCAAAGCCCTCTACCACTGGGGTTTTCCTGACAGTGACCGGCAGTGAAAGTTGACATCTAATTCCACCCATCTAAATTAGGTGGGTGGATTTAGAGGTCTACCTCCGATGGCCCATACTCCACTGAGCCGCTGGAGAGGTTTAATCATGGCAGAGACAAAGGGCCAGTATTACAAGGCCCTTGCACCTCCTTGCGCCACATTAGCATAATTTATGTTTTCATGTTAAGGTGGTGTTAGGTAGGCAGTTCTGAGATGCCATATTTACAAAGAGTTAACATGGAGGCATTTCAAGAAGTGTCAGCATTTGGTCTGTGGTGGTCTCCTTGGATAAAGGCGCCAAGGACTGGTGACATTTGTTGTTACTTTTCTTTTTTACCAAGGTACTTGTGGAGTGCAGCTTTTTTCTTTAATCTGGCGTTCTTGGCCTGAACATGTGGGAGCTCTGTGACATGGCACATTCAAGACTGCTCCCCCTTCAGCAATCCACTACAGTAAAAAGCATGAAAACATCAAGGGGGTTATTCTAACTTTGGAGGAGTGTTAATCCGTCCCAAAAGTGACGGTAAAGTGACGGATATACCACCAGCCGTATTACGAGTTCCATAGGATATAATGGACTCGTAATACGGCTGGTGGTAAATCCGTCACTTTTCCGTCACTTTTGGGACGGATTAACACCTCCTCCAAAGTTAGAATAACCCCCCAAGTCTCCTCCTCTCACTGTTCACTTAACTCCAGGTTGAGAAGACCAGTGTGTCATCCGTGCTTATTGTGCTTAGAAAGTTCCCATGCTTCAGAACGTCCATCAGGTCCAGTGGCCAGCATAAAAAGTACCCCAGTCACCACCCAATCTCTATTTTGTCACAGAAATACCAATGACAGGCCCTAGGACACAATCCTTCCTAGGGAATT
Source organism: Pleurodeles waltl (assembly GCF_031143425.1). Classification (NCBI taxonomy): domain Eukaryota; kingdom Metazoa; phylum Chordata; class Amphibia; order Caudata; family Salamandridae; genus Pleurodeles; species Pleurodeles waltl. The sequence continues at coordinate 591,217,468 of NC_090447.1, forward strand.
TAACTACACTAATGTATTTCTGAGCCTGACAGCTTCAGGGATCCACCTGGCCTTCCTAGCATGGTACAGTTAAACAAATGCATTGTTTCTGGAAGAACCTCACAGTGTTTTGTTTTAGGCTTCTCCGCTTCCATTGAGAGATAATTTCAGGGAGGTCTTGGACAGGTGCAACAGCAGCAGCATCCCAGTTCTTAAGCATTTTAAAAATGTTTCCAGTACTTCCCAGGTCCCATAGCCTCCTAGTCACTTGCATGTCACCTGTGTGTCTTGCAGCAGTCTGAAGTACCCCTTCCTATGGCACATCAGCCATATTGTCACCCTCTCCTTCAGGGTCCCTAACAAGGTTAACCTCTACGGACTTCCAGAGTGAGTCACGAGGCAGAGACAGTCTCAGACAGTACAAGAGCAGTGTCCCTCCATTGCAGACAGGCTGACCTACACAACAGTTTTTTTCTTTCGTTTTTGCACTTCCCTCATCGCTCTAAGCTTCTCCTTGTACAGGGGTTAAAGATGGTGCTGGAGAGTTTTAGAGGGTGTGCATCTCTGCTTAATTGAGAGGTGCCATATCTCAGCTTCACCTTTGATGGGGACCTTCTGAGAACAGCCCACAGATTAGTAGAACTTGTGTACAGCATTCTGGGATTTCCATGATGGCAACATCAAACTGTATTTTCTAAGAGTTCTCACTGGAGCTTCGCTATGCCCCTAGTTGACCCTACACAATCACTTTCTTTCTTCCAAGACTTCAATCAGAGCCCTTGGTGTGAGTGGTGGTAGAGCCAGCCTGTTTCTTCTTTATAAATGAGGGGAGGGCATGGCCATTCTTATCAGTGAAATGTAGGATTTTGTCTCCAACTTCTTATTCTACCAAGGGAAGTTACATCTCTCTAAATAGGTTTATTGTTAAGAAGTGGCTTGCCTGCTGACAAGCATAATAATTAACTTGAGGCAGAAATGTAGTTTAAAGTCTGATTCTCACTAAGGGTTGAATCCGGGAAATATTTCAAAATCCAAATCATGTGACTATGGCCAAATTATTTTTTTTGCACTTGAGACCTTTTTAAGCATATAGAAATGGATGTAATAATTTCTCTGTGTTGACCAAATATTTGACACAGTTTTCACCTGCAATGTAAAAACAGTAAAGCTCCACATATTCATAATAAAGCACTACAGACTCACACTCTAGTAAAAGAAATGGATGGGAGCATTTCTTTTGGTTGCCCGATTAAATGAAATGGCATGCACAGATTACAACCAGATTATTGAAGGTCCATGGATCCATCTACGAAAAGCTACCTGTGTGCAAATACTGGACTGAATTAGACGGCTGTCCTACTCACTTGTAAATGAGTATGCACATAGACACATGTGTAACCGGTGCACAGCCTTTTACCCCAGTTGCACAATAACAAACCTTATTTTTAAAGGTGGCCTCTGGCATTCATCATTCCAATTAACTTTAAAAGAAGCCTACTGTGAGATAGACACCATTAGTGAGACCGGCAGAGGTTCAAATATCAGAAGTGCAACATCAAAAATCCTAGGTGGGATTACATGGGTTAGGATCCACTTCCTCACACCCAAAAACCAATAATTCTGAGGGGACAGGGCTAACAGGTGTTACATGTGTGTAGTGCTTTCCTCTTATTTAGTTTCTAAGCACTAACATAACACAACAGAAATGCACTTGTGAGGTCAAAGAAGACTTTTATTGTTATTTTATTCTTCCCCAACCACAATGTTTATGAATGAATGACGAATTAGTAGCTTTCAAGTCCGCGTTAATCAAACAAAATATATCAGTTTGCAATATACACAGCAGGTTATATTTATAAGATATTGAATGCAAAGCAAAACAAATACTTCACCGTGTAGGAACTATTTACAGCTACATCTTTCTAAGGTCTGCAAGCTGAGACCCCTGTCAGCCGCGAGAAAGAGTGTCATCTACCCACACGGGATGCTGGCAACTGGCGCCAAGCTCCAGCACGAGGTCCGGCAGATTCGAATCTGACTCTCTGCAGCCTGTTACATTCGTTACAAAGGTGTGCCCCCTCCTCTCAGACCTGGGAAACTGAGCAAGCCTTTTGGAGACTGGCCAGGTCTCCAAGACTACTCCTGTTCCCAAGCTCAAGGGAAGAGAAACGACGCCCATGTACTCTCTCTTATCAGGTCTAGTCTACTGTGAGAGGAAAACATCTTGGTTCTCTGGTGCAAAAACACAGCTTGGAAAAATACAGAACTATTCTCAACTGCAATGTCTAACTCCACGTTAAAGGCAATGGGCAGCTAACCTAAATATCAAATGCAATGTCATGTTAAAGGCAATAGGCAGCTAACCTAAATATCAAATGCAATGTCTAGTGTCATGTCAAAGCCAATAGGCATCTAAGCTGAATACAAAATGCAATGTCTTATATCATGTCAAAGCCCATAGGCAGCTGAGCTGAATATAAAATGCAATGTATAATATCATGTCAAAGCCAATAGGCAGCGGAGCTGAATATCATGTCAAAGCCAATAGGCAGTTAAGCTGAATATCATGTCAAAGCCAATAGGCACAATACAGAATGTAATGGCTAATGCAATGTCAAAGCCCATAGGCGGCTCAACTGAATACAGAAAGTAATGGCTAATGCCATGTCAAAGCCAATAGGCACAATACAGAATGTAATGACTAATGCAATGTCAAAGCCCATAGGCGGCTAAACTGAACAAAACATACCATGTGCTACTGGTGAACATTGAGCAACTAATATGCGCAGTGGTGAAACACAAAGTCATTGGTCAAAACAAAACTCCATCAAATAGCAGGACATTCCGCCCTTTGACCAATGAATTTTTGTTTCACATATCTCTTGTGTCAAACCAAAAACAAAAAACATCAGCACAAAAAAAACATTATCAGCAAATCAAATTTCAATGATCAAAGCAATCCCTGTAAAGCAATAGAAGTGAATTAACACATTGATCTCATAACCTTTCACATCAGATACATCTACATAGAAAAGACTGGGCAATTTTTTTTTTTTTTTTTTTTTTTTTTTTTCTGAATGAGTCTCTAATTCAACAGTGTTAGCAATTTGATGTGGCATGAGTTCTGCTCATGTAAAGGTGCACGGTCCACCTGAAAGGTTTTCTGGAAGGTAAGCAAAAGTCAGAGTTCCATACGAGAGGGGGAGAAAAAAAAAAAACACAGCAAACAAGTTGAACTTGAACTGAAGGCGCAGTTTGCGCAAAATGGATCCATGGTGCTGGCACTTTACTCAGCCAGGTTCAGGTTGGGGATTCGGTCCCTTCCCCGACCCCACACGCACACACCGGAAGGGGGACCACACAGCGCACTCAGGGACAGTGGCGAAACGTGGTAGGATCTGCAAAAGAAACAAGTATGACTTTTCTTGCAAATAACATTTTTCATTTAAACTGCACCCTTTCTCTTTCTTTCCCTGTTTTATTATCAGGACGTTTTTGGGGCCCTTTGTTATATTTTCTGCAGGTTCTGGAGGGTCACTTGGGGCGTCAGCCCACACATCAACACTGAGGTTTTTATCTGCTGCGCCACAGCTTCCTTTTTCTTGCACTGTCAGAAGGGCTGGGGCAGACTCATTCTTTACCAAACCTCCATTCACTGCATTTTTGCCAAGTTGGGCCATTCTGTCTCCAATTTGTATGAATGAATCAGATTCTTTTCTAGGTATCAGCATAATTTCGATTTTTCCTTGGTAATTTGCAGCAATCACTCTCCCTAAAACCTGATCAATTTGCCATTTCTGTTCTGGTAACTTTCCTCTCCCCAACTGCTCTGTGACTGCTTGCATGACAGATTGCTTTTGTGCGTGCTGCACAGTTTTTATCAAATCTAGGGGAATGGGCATCTCTCTCATCTCTGCCCCCCTGTAAGTGGCCTTTTCACATTTCTGGGGCACCCACATAGCCATCCCCACTAAGGCAGAATTCTGGGTGAACACTTCTCTCTCTGCATTTTTCTCATTAACATCTGCAAGGTAATTGAACCAGTTAGGTACAAGCCATGTGGCTAAAACATTATCAAAGAACCAAAAATCAGCGTAAAAATGACACATCTCACGTAGCTCTTGCTTTAAAATCTGACACACATTATACAACTCTGTTCCTTCTACGGTGCCAGAAAACAACATTTCAGTCAATGAATCATCAATAAAACAAACATGCTTTTTATCTTCAGTAGACACGAATTCAAATGGTGCACACAATTTCATTGGTAACTCTTTTATCTGTGGTACTCTAGCCCTGTCTTGCAAGTACCAGATCCATTGTATGATTCTAGCTAGGGGCACTATTTTCTTCCCTTGTTCATGATTTAAATGTACATAAGTATTTCCTTCTTGCACTGCGCAGAAACCTAAAGTCTGCATTATTTCATTTGCCAAATCACAAGCGCGCAGCTGCATATTATTTTTCACAGTGACCATATACAAAAGTGTTAGGATTTCTCTCAAATGAGGGCTATTCTTTTTCCAAAAATCAAACAAGCTAATGAAACTCGGGGTGTCTTGCTCTAAAATCCTTCGTTTTACTTGTGCATTTTGCAACGGTAACTCGTAAATCACATTCTTGTCCGTGTTATCAGTTAAGGAATGCACTTTGGCTGCCAAAAACCCTGGCTCACACGGAAACTCAGTGCAGCTCGGAGCTGTCTTAACCCCCTCATTATTGGAATGGGACAAGAAAGATTCTTCATTTTTATAACTTTCAGCATTATTTTGAATTATCGTATCCTGGCTAATTTGCTCACGTAAATTCCTATTTTCATGTTCCAACTTCCTACATTTCTCTTGCATTTCTCTGTAAGCAGATAAAGGTATCCAGACCTTTCTGTCATCATTACTTCCAAAACACACGTTTTCTACATATATACAACAGGAATTATTTCTCAAAACATTATCAGGCCTTTTAGCTACACATGCATTTTCTTCTGTAATTCCCCAAACAGAAAACAATTCACAGTTTTTCTTAGCACCATCAGGCAGTTCATCAACACATGTATTCTCAGACATGGTCTGCCGTGCTACTGTGATTCTCCAAACAGAAAACAATTTCTGTAATTCTCCAAACAACAAAAAAAACAATTACACTTTTAAAGTGTGCACTTAGAAATCTACTAACTCGTCAAACCCCTTCTTAATCACCTCTTAATGACCGACCCCACGACTCCAGGTACCAATTGTAGTGCTTTCCTCTTATTTAGTTTCTAAGCACTAACATAACACAACAGAAATGCACTTGTGAGGTCAAAGAAGACTTTTATTGTTATTTTATTCTTCCCCAACCACAATGTTTATGAATGAATGACGAATTAGTAGCTTTCAAGTCCGCGTTAATCAAACAAAATATATCAGTTTGCAATATACACAGCAGGTTATATTTATAAGATATTGAATGCAAAGCAAAACAAATACTTCACCGTGTAGGAACTATTTACAGCTACATCTTTCTAAGGTCTGCAAGCTGAGACCCCTGTCAGCCGCGAGAAAGAGTGTCATCTACCCACACGGGATGCTGGCAACTGGCGCCAAGCTCCAGCACGAGGTCCGGCAGATTCGAATCTGACTCTCTGCAGCCTGTTACATTCGTTACAAAGGTGTGCCCCCTCCTCTCAGACCTGGGAAACTGAGCAAGCCTTTTGGAGACTGGCCAGGTCTCCAAGACTACTCCTGTTCCCAAGCTCAAGGGAAGAGAAACGACGCCCATGTACTCTCTCTTATCAGGTCTAGTCTACTGTGAGAGGAAAACATCTTGGTTCTCTGGTGCAAAAACACAGCTTGGAAAAATACAGAACTATTCTCAACTGCAATGTCTAACTCCACGTTAAAGGCAATGGGCAGCTAACCTAAATATCAAATGCAATGTCATGTTAAAGGCAATAGGCAGCTAACCTAAATATCAAATGCAATGTCTAGTGTCATGTCAAAGCCAATAGGCATCTAAGCTGAATACAAAATGCAATGTCTTATATCATGTCAAAGCCCATAGGCAGCTGAGCTGAATATAAAATGCAATGTATAATATCATGTCAAAGCCAATAGGCAGCGGAGCTGAATATCATGTCAAAGCCAATAGGCAGTTAAGCTGAATATCATGTCAAAGCCAATAGGCACAATACAGAATGTAATGGCTAATGCAATGTCAAAGCCCATAGGCGGCTCAACTGAATACAGAAAGTAATGGCTAATGCCATGTCAAAGCCAATAGGCACAATACAGAATGTAATGACTAATGCAATGTCAAAGCCCATAGGCGGCTAAACTGAACAAAACATACCATGTGCTACTGGTGAACATTGAGCAACTAATATGCGCAGTGGTGAAACACAAAGTCATTGGTCAAAACAAAACTCCATCAAATAGCAGGACAATGTGGGACCATGAGATTCACAAAAAAGAAACATTTTACAGGGGAAATGGTAGTTGATGTTATAATTCTGAAAGGGATGTAACGGATTATACCTTTCACATATGAAGTATGTGGGCACTCATAATTAGGGATTTACCATCCTAACAGCTCTTATCCATATATGTAATAACTCAATACAACAAAGCAAGAGAATTGCAAACTTATGAAGTTTCTCTCATTTCACTGCAAGCCAAAAAATACATGAACAACATTCATTAGCAATTGCTCTGCTTTCGATATTCTCAGTAAATAGCATTTCTAGAAATACAGAAATCAATAAAAATAGCAAGTAGAAGATGAGGAACCAGTTTGTTGTAAATGTCCTAGATAGTACACCAAAAAAAGCAATTTAATCCCTTGCCAGTTCCAGAATATGCACCTTTTGTCAAACTAGTACTGCACAGAACTGTTTGAATTTGTCATTGCTGGTTTTGTCTAAGTCATTCTAGATTTTGATTTTTGTTTACACGCATCTTGTACATTTTAAAGCATGATGTGCCTCAGATTTCAAAGATCGTTTTCATCATGTTTAAGCAACAATAATTGAATACAGTCATCTTTCAAACTTTGCAAGAAATGTTTGGTTCACCCTATTCTATTTCTCGCCCAGCTACTAGCAAATCATTGTCAAATACATGTCACTTCTGAAGAAATATCACAATGCATCTTGCATCACTAGTATATGGGGATAACTTCCATCAAACTATTTGTGACAGGTGCCACGCCCCTGATGACGTAGGCAATGACGTAGGTAATGAAGTGTATGCCCTGCCCCTAGGTTGTCAATCAATCACCGCACCTGTCATGTGTCCGTGGCTATGTGATTGATAGCCCTAAGAGCCAGCACCTGGTTGTGTGCCCGGAAATGTTCAGGTTGTCAAAGGGTTGTGAAAAATTACAACCCTAACAGTTTGCGTAGTGGGTGCTCACCCAATTTTTTTTTTTTTTTTTTACACTTAGACCGCATATAAGACTCCCATAAACGAGCAGTGTTAAGTATCGGAGTATCCTGGTCAATAAGAGCCCTTTATCACCAATATGAAGAGATACAATCCCATCCTCAGAAGGGCATCCTCCGAAGGCGACATGACAACTTTCGTTAGATATAACAACCGTCTGCCCTTGGCGTTGGACGAGGACATGCTGCCGGGAACCCCTAAAGATGCAGGTTTTGACGTTACGGGGTTTCACAGGGACCCTGACAATCGGTTTGAAAAGCTTCCCCTCAAGGATGTGCCGATGTTGATATCACCTATAAAGGGTAATGGTGGTGGTAGCGAAGCCTTGTGTCTCTGTGCAGAGGGTGGAAATAACAACATCAACATGGAAGAGGCTATGCAACCGCATAACTCGCCGGTTTATGAAGACATGGGGTTTTTGGTGACCCAGGCCCCTGAGTCTGTCGTCGTGCAGTAGCCGTGCTCAGACTCTGGTCATGCGACAATGGAACTCGACGACTCTCAAGATTTAGGAGGGGTCGCAGAGTCTTGAGAAAGTGTTGAGGTCAGTAAGAACTGTCTATAGACAATTAGCATGTCTACAGGTATTTTATGTATTCTTAACTAATAGCTGCCTTTCTTTTGAACCGTAGGAGTCATCTGCCAAAAGAAGAGCTGTGGAGGAGTTGCAACCAAAGGTTAACGCCATAAATTGTAATTGCTTTTGCTGTTTAAATCAAAGTGAAAGTTCCACAAGCCAAAACAACGAATCGTGTAAAAATGGTGTTTGTCCCTACACTGTCTCGAGCATTGAAAAGGAACCGCCGAGCATTCCCTATGCCGACTTCTGAGCTGTTAAAGGTTTTGCAGCGACGGTTGTGAAAGCTTGTGTGAAACATGACTATTATACCCTGGGTTACGGCCACAAAATTAATGTTGCGGGCCAGGAGGGCCATGAATGTCTAGACCCGTCGTATGACTCGAGAATAACCAGGCATATCTGCAGCTTGCTAGATATGTCCAAATGTATAAACTGTTAAGATGGGTTTACGGGATTTCGACTTTAAAGAAAAAATTTAAACTTGATACGATTAAAGTTTTGGCGATTGCACTCTGTGAGCTCCGATACGCGTGCGATCCGCACTCAAAGCTTGAAAGTATGCAAAGTCTGGCTGCTGCTGTTGACAGAAGTATAGTAGAAAGGATCATAAAAATACGTATGTGTGATGTTTACTTTAAAAACAGAAGAATGAATGCTTTAGCCCCGCCTAGACTATTTTAAGAATGATGAGACAACCTGATAACGTATCGTAGTTGTATTATTTAACGTTGCATACTTACTCACTTTTTAGGACAGGGGTCAGAACGATGCCACCTAAGATGGTTATGAATTACACCCTGGATACTCTTGTGTTATGAAAATGTCATATGCGTTGATCAAAGAAAGAATAGCTGAAATACAGCCTCTAACGTGGAGCCATATGCAGTTTTGTGAGCCACCAGATACGAAGCAGTGTGACAGTTCTGAGTGTGTAGCGAAGCGGCGGAGCAAAGCATATCGCCTTACACGTGGTGAATACCAGAGCGAATACAGGCAAAGGTCGATGGATTTAAGACTACACCCGACGAACGGATTATGCAAAACCCTGCAGCATGTACCGAACATTATTTCAATGATAAGGGCTTTGCACTGTCCAAGCGAGAACTGTACGAACCTTTAAACGCCGTCAGCACCCTGTGTGCTCCAAGTTATATGAGGGGTGAGAGGGCAGTCATGTCTATAGCTAATGAATTTATATCTATGAAAATAACAACACATGTGACGCTGAGGCCTATTGGCTGTCAGACCCCTCATAATGTGTGTACACAATGTTGTGTTATGTACACATAATGAAAATACCTCCAAGTGTCTGATAATGGCTTTGAACCGTGTCTGGAAACTGTAAAGTCTGCAGTGTTTATGTACTGTTACCATTTTTATGTTTAATAAAATGACCTTACACAAAACAAACATCTTTCATTTCATGGTTGCGGTGTGTGACAGCATGACAAGGGCTGTTTTAAGGAAGCTTTATTACGATACATTAGGGGTTGGAAGCTTGGGAAGAGCTGAAGATCTGTTTAGAAGGGCTTGAGTTGAAAATGAACCTGTAAACTGATCAGGGGTGAAGACATGGTTATCGGGGAAGAGGCGTATTCACTCCACAAACCAGCCAGGAGATGTTTTAAGAGGAGGGCCATAGTCGTTGGCGCGCAGCTAGATCATCAGTGGCAGGCTGACATAATCAGTCTTCAAGATCTAGCAAAGCATAAAAATGGTGCAATGTATGTATTAACAGTCATAGATGTATTGTCCAAGTACGCCTATGCAGAAGCGTTAAATGATAAAAGTGATACCAACGTCACCTCCGCCTTTAAATCTTCGCGAGAGGTCGAGTACCTCAAAAACTACAAACAGACGCTGGAAAGGAATTTTTAAACAAATCTTTTCAGAAATTATTAAAGCAGCGCGCTGTGCAGCATTTTGTAACGCACACTGAGGTAAAAGCGGCGGTTGTGGAGCATTTTAACAGAACTTTAAAATCAAAGATGAGGCGATATTTCACAGACAACAATACCTACAGATACGTGGATGTTCTACAGGCTTTTATAGATGTTTATAACGCCAGTTATCATAGGACCATCAAAATGTCTACCGTGGAGGTAACAGCTGATAATTTGTTAATGGTGTGGAGAACTGTGTATGGGAGTCGTCTCGAGGCGAAGGTCAAGAAACCTGTTTTAAAAGAAGGGGATCATGTCAGCATTTCAAAGTTGAAGGGCGTCTTCACCAAAGGCTACCAACAGACATTTAGCGATGAGATATTCATAGTGGAAAGTGTGGAGCTCAAAGAGTTGAAGGATTACAACTGGGAAATGGTAGTGGGTGTCTTTTACAACAAAGAGTTACAAAAGGTGCCCTACGATCCGAATAGGGTGCACAGGTTTGAAAACGTTCTGAAAAGGAAAGACATCGGAGATAAGAGACAGGGGCTGGTCAAATGGTGGGGGTGGCCCGAGAAATGTAACAGTTGGGTTTCGGCCAGCTCGCTGTACGGTGTGTAGGTCGCACTGTAAGCGTCGAGATGGAGACCTCACCTTTTTATATTACGCTACCATCCAGCACCTCGAAGAACATGTTCCCCGACAATCAGATTTCTAATTATACAGTGAAACTGGCTAAACCGGTAGACCTGAAGGGGTCCTGGGAGGTGGCCCTAATGGAGATACAGTACCCTGGAACATGGAATACATTTACAAAGCACAAGGCTAAATTCAATATAAAGCGCTCTCAGGACCCTTTGAGCACCCACGCAGGATTTCCTCATGGCTATTACCCAACCGTTACCTCAGTGGTTGATGGGGTCAACAAATCTATTGGCAACATTGAAACGTATAAGAACATTCATCTGGTGGCGGATAACGTTAGAAGAAAAGTGTTTCTAAAAGCCCCGGAGCTCGATACAGTGTTTAACTGTTCAGGTAAATTACAAAGGGTTTAAGGGACATGTCCCGATATTAACAGCGGATTTTACACACTTTACGTGTATAGCGACATAGTAGAACCTCAGAGGGTAGGGGATAGTTATTCGCCATTGTTGAGATGTGCTGTGAAGGGAGAAAATAACACAATGGTTAATGTACAACATCACAAACTCGACTACGTGGCAATTTCCAAAAAACATTTTGACACTATAACCATCATGGTCTACGACAATCAGTCACAGGCGGTGGCCTTTAAATATGGGAAAGTTAGGCAGTTATGATGGTCATCGTGAAAACATACAGCGATCCCTCTATGTACATGGACTATGATAGAGTTCAGGCCAGCTATGGAGGACCTCCACCCTACATTCAAGGGGCCTCTGTTATATACAGGCCGGATTGGGGGCTTTTTTCGGAGTTTGTTTAGAAGAGCCATGCCTTTCTTGAGAAGAGGGTATGAAACTGAAAAACCTCACATTAAAGCAGCTGCTACAAACATAGCCCACAACGTTGTGGGCTCTGTAACGTCGGCTGTCGGGGTGCTGTACAAGGCGTGTGCGGGTGTTAAAAGAAAGCAAAGGGCTTCGAGGCGCAGGGGCCCGCCAATGCCCTATAAAAAATAGAGGACTTCTTCAAAACGCCCACACAGAAGAAGAGTCGTAAGACGGAAGAGATCTACCAAAAAGAAGAAGAGAACACACTCTAGTGCAAATATTTTTTAAATCAACTATCATGGGCTTCATACACTGCGCCTCAGGTGTATGCGCAAAATCTGAGCTAGATTTGTTTTCTCTAAAACCTACACAGACCAGCATCGAGAACAGCTTTTTCATGGAAGTATTGCCTCTAGACGCTCTGATGCCTCTGGCGCCGATAGAGTTTTTTGTGTCGGGGTCTATGGCTATGTATTTGGATCTCAATAACACTCTGCTGCACCTCGTGTGCAAAATAACAAAAGCGAACGGCGCCAACATTGATGCCGATGCTAAAGTGCCGCTGATCGCCTGCCCTGTCTCAACCATGTTTAATCAGGTGGACATTAACCTGGGCAATTGACTCGTCATGCAAAGTAATAACATGTACGCCTACAGGGCCTACATAGAGAGTATTCTAAATTACAGTCGCGAAACCCTGGACACACAGCTTTCAGCAGGGCTCTTCTACAAAGATACTCATGTGCATTGTGAGGACACAAACCATTCAAAACAATGATTTTAAAAAAAGACAACTTTGCTGCAGGCAGTAGACAGTTTGACCTTCTGGGGCGCATACATTCAGACCTTTTCTTCCAAGATAAATTTCTCATCAACAGTATCGATCTTAAGATCAAACTCAGTGGCAACAAGGATGAGTTCCTTCTCATCAGCGGCAATGCAGAACAGTGTAAACTGGTTACTTTGTCTGCAAGCCTGTTTGTAAAGAGAGTGAAAGTGTCACCGAGCATCAGACTGGCCCACGCCGAAGCTTTACAACTAGCGAATGCCAAGTACGCCATTAAAGGAGTGGCTCTGAAGATATTCAGCATCCCCGCTGGTGCTAGATTAACGCAGCAGCCAAATCTATTTCTGGGGCAACTCCTGAATCTCATCCATCATAGGGTTTGTGGACAATACAGCTTTTAATGGTCTCTATACCTCTAACCCTTTCAACTTCATCACTACGACATCAACTAAGCCGTTTTGGTCCACGAGAGAGCTGTTATTCCTGTAAAACCATTCACCCCGAGTTTTGGAACATCCAATTTTGTCTGAGAATATAATGGTCTGGTCTCGATAACGGGGAAACACCTGCATGACTCAGGAGTCCTTGTTTCGAGAGAGGGGTATGGGACCGGCTACACGCTGTTTGCGTTCGATCTGACTCCTGACATGGAAGACGGTGACCACTACAACTTGATCAAAAACGGAAATCTAAAAGCTGGAATACGCTTTACACAGGTGCTGGCTGCTAACGTGAAAATGATTGTATTCTTTGTATTCAACAGTGTCATCCAAGTCAAACAGGCTGACAGATTATGTTTGACTATCATTAAAAGACTGTAAAATGGACATTGTGCAGACGCGTGACTTTTTAAGTAGGCATAAATACGCTAAGAAATACTTTTTAGGTGTATTTCCTATTGACGGGCTACCGGAAGAGATAGGCTCAGAAAGACCCCGTACACTCGTCTTTAACACCGATCTGCATTACAAGGGAGGTACACATTGGCAGCCCTGTTTCTGGATGTCGACAAGGTTAAAGTGTTTGACAGTTTAGCGGAGTTCCCAGAGCATAACATTTATACAAAACCGATGATCAAATATGTAAAAAAAAGCATCACCCATGGTCCAGTTTAACAAAATGTGTGTACAGGATTCTCTAGCCATCACCTCCGGGGAACACTGTATATATTTTATTAGTAAAATGCCTGAGGGCATGATGTTTAGAATTTTTTTTAATCTGTATTCCGCTGATCTAGTAAATGATGACGGTATTGTTATGAAATATGTGAATGAAAACTCAAGGACTATGTGGAGCGTTGTTAAAACAGAATGCAGTGTTTGTCAAAAGTGCAAGGCCTTGTAACATCACTATTTGTACTGATGACTGTCTAAAATAAAAACATTTTAAACACGTACACAGACTTTGCCATTTTTATTCACACACCACACATTTTAAAAAAGATGAGTGACAACTGTTGAAAAGTTAAAACAGTTTTCAGCACAAACTTTTACACGGGTAAAGAAATAAATGAAGTAAATATCTTTCGAGACGCAAACCTTTTAACAAAATTGTACAACTGTTCAAATGTTGTGATAACATTAGAGCTGTGGCCAAGTGTTCATTTTAAACATTCTCTTTTTAGACTCCATAGTTAGAGCGTCGCTGCTCCTAGACGGTCTTAGCTGCGGAAAGAAAGGCGATGACGACACGGTGGGACTCATAGTAAAAACACCAGGGGTCGGATCTTTCAAACTTTCAAGCCTTCGCCGGTGGTCGGCATTATCAATTATATTGAGGTCCATAGAGGTGCATAGGAACTGCTCCCATCTTCTAGGAGCGTTTTGGGTCGATAGTGTTTTGCTGTGCATGACACCTCTGACCAGATCGTACAAGTGTGATCCAGCAACCGTTTGTCCCTTGTAAATAAATTCACCCCGGTTGTTCCAAGAGGTCAGATCTTTAGTAGCAGCCACTTTAACGAGCAACATTTGCACTGCCCCTCTACACTTCTGACTTCTATTTTTTAAAAGGTCTTCAACAAAGGCGTCCGTGGGGGTTCTGGGTCTTGAGGCGCTACCGGGTCTGCTGGTGGCTGTTCTGTGGTGGGTGTGTACAGAGTTATATTGTTTTTTTCAGTGTTCTATTGTTTGTAATACTGTAAAAAGTTTTGAAGGGCTCCTGAGTAAAGCGCTGCTTTGTCGTGGTTTTAAATCGTTTCCGGTCAAAATGGCTTTGATCTCAGCATCAAGACGCTGCGTCTCATTTTTGCGTATGTCCCAGACGTTGGTGGTAGAAAGGCCCAACTGTTCCAGCTGTTGAGGTGGCACCAGGTACATTTTTGGGGCTTGTTCCATCAGGTCCTTGACAGGAGACCTGTAATTAGCAGTATAGCTATACCCAGCAGCGCCCCTATAAAACCTCGAGACTGTTTGACCAGTTTCTTTTTCGAAAGGAGCAATGCTCTTTTATTGCTGAGCTTCTAAATAATGTGGTGCTTCTGCTTCAGCACGAGGAACCGGTTTGTTGATATTGGGACATTACCTTGTAGGGTGTTTAGGGCTATTTTTGAAATGGCAGCCACTAAATCGTCCGAAGCTGCGCACAGGATAGCCTTTCTTTTCAGGGGGCTGGCTGTGACCAGCATTTTTAGGAGGTCTAAATTACGCCGTAGCCGGGCAGACATGGTAGCGACTTTATATTACAAGGGTTAAGGTGTAAATGATATAAAGGATTTTTTATAGGCTTTGGGGACTGTTTTAGGCGTGTAAGCAACTGGGAAGTCAGGTGGGAAAATACCAGATGGTAGTCTGTAGTCTTCTAGAGTATTAGGTTTTAAATCTACCAGCAAGTAACCGTGGGGTCTTGCAGTAGCGTTGTTAAATGCTTTCATGAAAAACGTTTTGTTTCCGGGGTACATCTGTTTAGCTATAATTGACATCTGAAACTTGTTGCGGGGATTTTTAAATAAGACCAAGTATGAGGCGTTGAGAGTTATAGAAAGACTGCTCCTACCCTTGTAAAACAAGTTCTGTACTATGTAACATATGCTTAGATTACGATGATGTGAATATTGAGTAAAAGCCCTCTCGATCTCAGGGTGGTCCCCGTCTTCGCGCATGAGATCATTCACAATGACCATGTGTACAAGGTGTTTAGGTAACAAGTCATGGTCATTGAGATTACTGGGAATATCTCCTATAAATCTGGTGTGCAGGAACTTTAGGGATAGTTCAGTGTAAAGATCTTGCCAGCAGGAATAAAGCCATACGATGTTGTTAGGGGTATGAGATAAAACACCAGTAGCATTTTCTAACAGTTTCTTTATAAAATAACTTTTACCGCTATTCGAGGGACCTGCTAAAAGGCAGGAAAACGGGTGTTGCAGTCTTGTGTCCCCGCTAAGGTCTTTTAATAACCGTACGGCAGTATTTTTTAGTCATCGGTCAGGACCCTTTTATCAAACACTACTCTTAGGGTTTTATATAACGGCTGTATTCTAATTTCCTACCTTCTTTTGGATTTTCGTGATTGTTCAATGTGTAGCACTCGTGCACCAGACCCTTCAGACTGTCAAACTGTATTTTAACCGTATTGCTAATGTTTAAAGTGATACCTTTGAGTTTCATGCAAACCTTGTTGTTTGAGGTTTTGTAACTATAGGTCGTGTGTCCGGAGGAGGTGAACTCGAGTATGTACTCATCCTTTTTGAGCTCACTGTTCAAATCCCCTAGATAATCACCTAGCGCAGGATCTTTATCACCCTCTTTATTAACAAAAATAACAGAGTCAATGTTGTGGTACAAACAACAGTCCTGAAGCTTATCCAGCAACCTGTAAATCTCTAGATGAGCATTTGTGAAGCAAGCTATGAAGACGTTTATAGTGTTACACGTTGCGGGATACTCTTTGGCATATTTCCAACATAGAAAGGCCTTCTCATTGTCGATAAATTCGCAAATGGACAGTGCAAATAGATACTTAAAAAGATAGTCTGGATCTGTGACGATGGATGTGGTTGACAAGTTGGAATGCTGTGGGAATTTTCCCCATAAGGAATTGAGACAGAGCTTAGCTAACTGACGTCTGGCGGGGTTAACCTTATTGAACGCAGGTCTCAGCATAATACCCTTGTGAACGTGGTAATCAACAATGTACTTTTGTTTTGAGGGCTCATCAGCGCACCATTCAGGATACCTCGATACCTCCTGTTTGTCTCTGAGAAACAAGATGATGTACTCAGAAAAGAGGCGGTTGTGGTGTGTGGAAAGTGCCAAATTTTCATTATTTTTCTGAGCCGGTACCCTTTCTCGAGGGCTGTTTGAACATCGATAGTACACCATGTCCCCTCCAACAGCCTTTGCTCATCACTATGTCTACACTTGCTAGTCTGTTTACTTTCAGTGTATGTTCGACATAGGGGGAACATTAGTTTGCTATTGACTCTGTACGGAAGTACCGGGAAGTAAAGCTTCTGTGGAGGGTGGATTTGACACTTAACGAAACCAAAGTACTCATCTAGGGACTTAAAGTTCCTATATATGATCCTAGGATGCCCCACCGGGTACAACTTCACCTTGTTCACAAACGGATACAGACTGGTGAAGTCGTAGTAGTGTATTTTCTCACCCTCACCAGCGACGCGGTACAGCTGTGTGGCGTTTGTACGAACTCCGAATAAGGCGTCACGGGTTTCCACTGTGCTGGAAACTGTTGGCTCTTAATGAAAACGCAGAGTTCCGCATCTTTTGTTAGCTCATCTAACCATTCGTGTTCCTAAAGGGTTCTCAGAACAAAGCAGCTGTTTTCAATATATTGCGGCTTCACCAGAGTACGACGATGAAGATGTTCAAACGTGGTGCCCTGCAGTCTATTAAACTCATGGGGTCTGTAACAATGCGGACACGCGTGGTAAAACCAACCGTTGAACTCTAAGGCAGTTGGTACCTCGTTAATGAACACATACCCGTCTAGGTAGTGACGGCCCAAACGTTATTCACTTCCCTGCAATGCGCGTTGAATGAAGATGATCTCTTTCTCTGAGACGTACAGGAGCCACTGAATAGATGGGGTGGATTAACATTTCTGTTTACTGTTATAGAAGTCAGGCAGGAGTAGAGATATTATTTCAGGTTTTAAAAAACATGTACTTATAAATAGACATTCACATGGAACCCAGCGCAATGTTCTTAAATGGGTCAACTTCTTGGGTAGAAAATACAAGGTGTCTATGAACCTAATTTCAAAGTCACAACCTTTAACAGCATCAGTTTAGAGACCTGGGTGATGAGCTCTATGGACATCTTTTCACAAATCAGGTCCCGGAGAATAACTCTGTTTGAAAGGAAAACTATTTTCACGGTTTTCATCGTACCATTGTAGAAAGCTCTCTTTTTCAGATGGCATCATGTACTCGACGCCATAACTGTTGGGCTGAGGCATAGGACCTCTGTAATTCTGATTAGCCCATGTGTTAAAAAAGTGAGGGAAATAACCTTCACCGCCTTCAAAACCAAAGGCTTTTGGCAACTTGCTCAAGTTCATGGGTAGAAAATACAAGGTGTCTATGAACCTAATTTCAAAGTCACAACCTTTAACAGCATCAGTTTAGAGCCCTGGGTGATGAGCTCTATGGCCATCTTTTCACAAATCAGGTCCCGGAGAATAAAGAACGAACCGTACGTTTTCCAATTGTGAGCCAGCACGGTATACTCGTAGTATTTCAGCTGCATGAACGTGTTGAGGAAATCCCTCACACACGACCTGCCTTCAAATTCCCAGTTTTATCGGCTGTTAGATGATGAGCGTAAATGTAGTTAGGCTGGTGCACACCCGTCTCCTGCATACACTCTATATCAATACGATATAGTCCTGTTTTTTTCTGGGGGAAGCCTTCGAGCATGTAACACTCGTGTGCGGTTCCGACTATAAAATACGCTTCACACCTGAGACATTGCATACCTTTACAATCGTGGTCAGCGGCCTTGTAGTGCCTGCAAGTCCAACAGTTCAATTTATAATCGCACTGTGCAAGACTGACATGTACGTTCAAACAGTCTTGCAACCGTCAAAACATCTTACTCTTCGAACAGTTCACCTTCTGAGAAGCGTTGTTGACGCACCCGTCCCTCTGACACATTTTACAATGCATTTCACACTGGTGTCTGATCCGATTGCTATAAATGTGGTTGCAATGCTCGCACACGTACGTGGCCCCTAGAAAGTTCCTCAGGTTCAAGATACCATAAAAGTGGTTTTCGTGATGGAGCATATAAACGGTCTTGTTTTTCACACGCTCATCGGTAGTGAAGTACTTCCAAGAACCACTGTGGTACAGAACTTTTACCATAACGGCAAAATGATTCTCAAAAAGTCCCAGGTCCCTAAAACCAACCAATCTGTTGGTTGGTATTTGGAGCGTCTCACAGGATTCTGCCGCCATGGACATAATGACGTGGTGTGAGGTAGCTCGGTCTGTCAACAAACCCGCGATGCTCGCCTCCAGGCGCATATTGGTAGCTCCTGTGTTAAAGTCGAGCAACCATCATTATTTCTTGCCGAGGACTTTACTATACATGATGCTCTTTAAGGTTCTGGAAACACTGCCTTCACGATCCCTCACAATGAGGGTGATGATTCTGAAGGTCCTGTACGCCAATAATTCAGCCTTGCTCTGTAAAAGTTTAGAAAGGTTTTCTAGAAATGTAACAGCGTCAAACACATCTCAAGACGACCGTCTGGTGAACAGAGGACTGGGAGACCCTGCCCCTGAAAACTTAGCTGGAAGAAATCGTTAGACCCTACATTGTGTAACAATCGTTCTATGAGCGTTAGTACTGCCTGGTGGATAGCTATACTCCCCTGATCGGAGGAGTTGATACAATCTAGGTTAACAAACCTAAACTCCTCATAATGCTCTGTAGCTTTAAACCACTCTACGTTGTGACTATACCATCTCACGCTCTCAAGAAACACTATGTCGGAAGTCCCAGGTTGAGGATCTATAATGGAGGGAGGGCTATTTTGGAGAGTCTAACCGTTGTTTAGGGTACCTGTATTGTTTAACCTCCGCACAGCGCATATTCTGGCTTTCTTTAATTTTCTTAATAAAAGCTGGTGCCCTTTGACGCTATCTGCCCACTTTTGCTTCTTACCGGTCCACCCGCTTTTAGGGAGTCTCCCACCGCCTATTTGAACGACCTCCGTGACACGCTCTGGAGCTGAACCCGCTGAGGACACTACTACAGGTCCCTCAGATGTATCTTCTAAGTGTTTGGGATCTTTGAATCTCCCTACTTGTCGCAGAGGGGGTTTGAAGTTTGTGACAGTCCCTGTGTTCTCACTGAAATGTATCTTTTGGGAACAGAGAGGGTCGGCTTTAGACGCTGATGGCAATATCTTTGGAACTTGAGGATGTTCTATATGATTTTTAGTTTTGATAGTGTGTTAGAAATGCAGGGATTTAGTTAGTATAGCCCCAACCTTTTGGTTATATTTGAGCCTCGTGAATGTTGGACAATTGCCCCATTGGTTGGTTTTCGGTCCTAGTCACGTCGGCATCAGCCCTATGTCCTTAGCGGATGCTTCACAGGCCTGGATCACCTTGGTTCTACAGGCTCCGGACTCTGAATTACCTCCCTCAGAACTACCCTCAGGGGTCGCTTCCATTTTCCAGCCTTCCCTGTTTTTAATGTCTTAGAGTGGAGTGACGCTTTTAGCTTTCTGACAGCCCCCTGGATGTCTTTAATGAATGTCTCCAGCACATTCCTAGGGTCTAAAATATCTAGTTTAGGGATGTCTGCTGTGTCAGCATCAGCAGCGCCTTTGTGTAGATCGGGACTCTGGGGTTCAAAAAACCAGTGCCTCAGTGTGAACACCCTGGGACTTCGGAGGCCTGAGAGTCGCAAAGAGACATGTCAAAACTATGGTTTTGACAGTCGCTTCACCCTAAGCTACTGTCTGGGTATGTTGAGACCAGTGACATTATTATTACCCTTGACACGGGGCAGGTAGGGTCGTATGCTCCAGGGGGTGTGGGAGGTGACAACAGGTCAGGGAAACTTAATTGGTTATTGTAGTAACCCAAGGCCTCTGTGGTGTAGGCATCATAGTGACTGTGTACCGGTGTTTGCCCTTGTTCAAGGTCTACACTATGCGTGGCTGCTGCTAGGGTTTCGGAACTCTCCGGACCACCCGCCAACCCTTTGAGGAGGTCAATACAGTGAAAATAAGGGGTCTGCTCCACCTGGTTTGTTTCAGGATTGCCACCCTCGGACCCTTGATTGATATTTATACATGGTTTTGGGGATACTCCCCCCCCCCCGGAAGAATGTAGGTATTATCCAGCACAGGGGGTGAACAAATTGAGAGCCCCTGGTTCTGTGCGTTTGTCTCAAAGGTAACACTCATTTTTAATAATAAGTCTAGATGACCTGTTTTTAGGACCGGCAGCACCTGCTTCTGCCTCCTATACTTCCTGAAAAGCTTGTTCACTTTTAGTTGTACGATGGGTTGGAGACACCCTTTAATGGGTTTACAATGTCCTTGTTGATGTGTGTCAGCGCTTGGTAACGCATGTTCTTCGGAGCCGTTAGAGGGTGGTTGAACTATGGAACATGCAGGTGTGTTCAAAGTGTCTTGTGTAGGCATCAGACGGATAATGGTGTTGTTGCTGTATGATGTACCTGGTTCATTTAGAGCTGCCTCACTCTCAACAGATGTTTCAAAGCTTCATGGTGATGTCCTTGAGCAGCGTCGCAGTTCGTTCAGGCTTACCCTGGTCCCCTTCAGAATGCTCTTGAGTCGTCTCTGCGGTGAATACATAAAAGTACGTATAAGAAAAATTATATGACATCACTTACGATTACCACCCCCTAGCCACATGCCCTGCACTTCTAGCTTTTTACAATACATTTTTACAGCCCTTACTACACGCACAAGGAGTAACTGTTGAGAGATAAAGATATTAGGGTTATTTTTGACTCTACCGCTGTGAAAAAATAACTGTTTTGTTCCTTAGAGGCATTCCATTCTTTGCGGATGGCCCTTCGCCAACTGCCTTAGACTTTCTTTTCTGACCCTTCTTTTTTGCGATGGGTTCTACCTTTAACTGTCCTACATGTTCCAGGTACGCTTCCATGGTGACTGTAAAGAAGAAAAAAAGACATCAGAGCCGCATTTACAATCTAATAACAGGCCTGATTCCAATAGACGTCTGAGGGTTTCAACCTATACTATTCTAATGTTAACATAACGTTTGCAACAAGTCCCTATTTTATTAACCTGCAAGAGTTGGAATAGGCGACATAGTGTTTACAGCGTCTTGATCGTCTAGGATTTGCTGCAGAGCATCCACAGCCACCTGTACTTTGGCGTTGTAACTTGTAAAAACATTTTAGAAAAATTACCAAATAAACTACCTAGGGTAAAACACTGAGGGTTGACGATGGGTCTCTAAGTTATAAAGCTCTAAATACTTGTACCTTGTTGGAAGGCTTCAGTTTGTTGAAATGTCCACCCTAGTTCTGGGATATCCTGCGTACAGACCAGACAAATTGACATTAAAATAATATCTAACGAGAGTCCTTGGTTTTAGGTCTCAACACCCTTTGACAACCTATCATTTTAAAAAACCCAGGCACAAGTCACGAGTAAAATAAGTTATAAACAATAACCGTACAGGGGGTAAAACGTTTTTAAAATAGAGACATCAAAACCCATGCTGGGCCTGGTACAACATTTGCACAGAATTCCAACATTTATTTTGACAGGCTCTAAACATAATTTACAACCTAAAAGCATTTACCGCTAGCAAAGCACTAACACATCCCAAAAAAAACCTGAAAATTGAAAATGCTATCAAAACTTTTACACCAGTATGCAAGTTGCAAGCGTTAGCTAAAGTTGCAAAAGCGGATGTAATACATTAGAAAAAGACCACATGCGCATTTCATATTAACATTGCACAATACACCTTGCACCATTAATTAAATATTACAAGAGCATGTTTCATAAACAAGTCTCAGGCACACCCTCACTTTTCAACATGGGACATTTACATGTATTAAAACAGCCCCACTGGTCAGACAGGTTGAAAACTGAGCAGAATAAAACACCACAAAACATCAGGGGTTGAACTACTTAGAATAACGTTAAAAACACTCTTGTTACATTTCAGCTTATCACACCTTAACACTCGGCGAGCGCCCAATTGATACAACACCTTTTCCCAAACAATTCTCTGGGACAACATCACTTTTCAACATAGGCAATTTACACATATTAAAACAAACCATTGGGGGTTGGTAGTTTGAACACTGCACAGAATAAAACAACACAAAACATCAACGGTTGAACTACTTAGAAAAATGTTTAAAAAACATTGTTGCTTTTGACATACTCACGCCTTACCATTATTACCCCTAAACAACATATTTTTATACATTTAGATGATTACAGTGCGCATAACATACACATGGGAAAGGTAGGGGTAAAGAAAAGACAGAAAACAGACAAATCGGGTCACATTCTAATATTTAGGATTAACAACGCAATTTTTCAATATTGTAACACAGCAGCAGCTTACTAATATTGCCCTTACCCATTTTAGGGTTAAAATATGGATGGTGCATGAAACATAGATGCACATTTTTATGTAAAAATATCTGTAATGCACCCTCTTACACAGTACCCACAGTTAAAAACAAATTAATGTTGCAGGGAGCCCTCCTGGAGGGCTCCGGACTACTGCCGGCCATCCACCCCACCACCACCCGACAACAGCAGGTTGAGCTAAGCGGAAGCTCCATACAATATTCTTGTAGCAACAGGACCATTGTGGGCCCGTTGCTGTATTTTGTATGGGACCAGGATGGTCTGATACTATTAGAATAATGTAAGGAGACGTTGCATTGATCCTAGAGTCACCGCCTTGCTCCAAGAGCATGGCGGTGACTCCAGGAGCATGGTGACGGCTCCTTACATTATTCTTATAGCAACTGGACCATCGCAGTCCAGCTGATGGTGTATTTTTATTTAAAAAGCCTCAAGGGGCCGCCGCCTTGCTCAGAGGTGAAGTGGCAACCCCTGAGGCTTTTTAAATAAAAATACGGCAGCGGTTCCACTGCTGTTGTATTTTTATTTAACAAAGCATAAGGAAGCACAACAGCGGCTCCCTTATGCTTTATTAAATGAAAATACCACAGCAGTTAGGCCAAGGTCTCCAGAGGCACCATGACTTGCAGTCCATAGCATCAAAACTATATCTTTCCTGAGTATTACAGACCAATTGTCCCTTAAACTGCTTCAAAAAACGTACACAATTGTTCTCTCCCAGATGGTATGTTAGAATATGCCAGCCCTTTTCCACGCCAGACACAGATATAATCATGTATCAATGCCATTGCATGCAGTTTTGTCCTGTTGTAATAAGCATTATGAAATGTAATTCCATATTCCCCTAACCCATAAAGTCCCATGTTAAACAGACTGCTCTCAGGAGTGTATTAATTAAATACAAGCCATAACCTGCGCAAAAACGTAATTGTAAAAATGCATTGTAAATATGTGACAGTTACTTATCAGTAGTATCTGCTGGTCTCCCCCTGCGTTCTGGGCTGCATACTTCTGGGCCATGTTAGTTGTCTTGGGGTAGGGTCCTGGAATAGCTCTGCGCTGGGTACAACTCCAAATTGGTGGGAACTTAAAATTGTCCCAGATGGGTCTGTGCACAGCATTACTGAGGTTTTTTTTATACTGATGACAACTGTTAATTATTCCCATATAATATTTTAGAGAACAATGGTTTGTGCATTTTGGGGCATATTTATACTCCGTTTGCGCCGGAATTACATGGTTTTTTTTGACGCAATTCCGACGCAAAACTAACTCCATATTTATACTTTGGCGTTAGACGCGTCTAGCGCCAAAGTCCATGGAGTTAGCGTCATTTTTTAGGGTGGACACCTACTTTGCGTTAATTATATGCAAGGTAGGCGTTCCCGTCTAAAAAATCGACTCCGAGGCATGTGCGTCGGATTTATACTCCCGGCAAAATTCACGCCCGGGAGTGGGCGGGTCAAAAGAAAATGACGTACGGCCGCTTTTGTGCCGTTTTTTAGCGCCTGCAAAAGGCAGGCGTTAAGGGACCTGTGGGCTCTGAAGGAGCCCAGAGGTGCCCTCCCATGCCCCCAGGGACACCCCCTGTCACCCTTGCCCACCCCAGGAGGACACCCAAGGCTGGAGGGACCCATCCCAGGGACATTAAGGTAAGTTCAGGTAAGTGTTTTTTTTTGTGGTATAGGGGGGCCTGATTTGTGCCCCCCTACATGCCACTATGCCCAATGACCATGCCCAGGGGACAGAAGTCCCCTGGGCATGGCCATTGGGCAAGGGGGCATGACTCCTGTCTTTGCTAAGACAGGAGTCATTTCTATGGGGTTTGGGAGTGAAAAAAAATGGCGCAAATCGGGTTGAGGCGAAAAAATTGCCTCAACCTCACTTGCCCCATTTCTTGACGCCCAAGCCCCATAGCGTTAGCGCAGTTTTTCGGCAAAAAGTATAAATATGGGCCTTTGTTTTATAGCCCCTTTGTACAACGTGTCCTGTTAACCATACTATGGGAATAGTGATGCCTGTCAGAGGGTCATATCGAACGACGTCTTATGACACAGCCCTCACAATCTCTGGTCATAAATTCCAACCTTCCTCTGCATTTTGACAGCTCTGGGACAACCCTTATTTTTGAGGGCCGGCACCTATTTTTCTTCCTCAAGCATTTACTGCGAGCAAAAGACATGTGGGAAAGAGGGAGGAAGAGAAAAACGAAAAAGCGTCACAAAAGGAGAAAGCAGAAAGCTACAAGAGTGAGCTGAAGGGGCTGGGAGTGGCTTTAATGGATTGAAGAGCCCTGAGATGGCTTCAGGATTACACTGCCTCAGTATTCCGTTTTGCACATTTAATTGCAGCAGCCACGTGCTCCAGAGGAGGGCTTATGGGCATTGGCACGTTTTTATTTACAAATTAAGCACTGCTTGTTAAAGCATAGAAAGTTCACTAGGTCCATTTCACCACTTACGGAGCAAGGGTGAACAACGCCAAGTAAGAAAGTTTTAATCCTAAAGGTTAAAAAAAATGTTTGATCCAAAATAGTCAGGTATTGGTTTCTGGTAGCCAGGGAACTAAATGGTTTAAAAAAAAAAAGTTCTGACACAAAAAAGTTTCAATGCTAAATAACATAGAGAAAACAAAACTTACTCTGATAAGTTGCCTTATCCAGCACTTACTGATAAGTGAACCAGTTCAAGTTTCAAGAAGGTAGCAGAGTCAAAATCAAATGTGCCCTTGAGAGCATGCAAGTGGCTTGAGGAGGCTACCCCTCCAAGCCATGTAACACCTATTTCCAAAGGGAGAGGGTGTAACACCCCTCTCCCAAAGGAAATCCTTTGTTCTGCCTTCCTGGGCTTGAGCTGCTCAAGCAGCAGGAGGGCAGAAACCTGTCAGTTTGGTGGCAGCAGCTGGGGCTGCCTGGAAAATCTCAGAAGGCTGTAGGAGCAATGCTGGGAGTCCTCTAAGGAGCCCCCAGAGTGCATGGAATCATACAACCTATACTTGCAAAAGTATTGGGGTATTATTCCAACATGTTTGATATCAAACATGCCTAGGTTCAGAGTTACCATATGTAGCTGGACATAGGTAGTGACCTATTTCCAGTACATGTGTAAAATGGCATCCCCACACTCTCAAAGTCCTGGAAAATCAGTCTGGAGTTTGTGGGGGTATCTCTGCTAGTGAAGGGGTACCCTCACAGGTACCTGGACCCTGTCCCCTGGGCTACGAAAGCCTACCATAGTGACCTGGTGCAGTGACATAAAGTGAAAATGGGTGCATGCATTCGGTTCATGCGGACTGCAATGGCAGACCTGAAGAACCCTTTGTATGGGCTCCCTATGGGTAGCAGTATAACTGTTGCAGCCCATAGGGATCTCCTGGAACCCCAATGCCCTGGGTGCCTATGTACCATGCACCAGGGGCTTACATGGGTGCACCAGTATGCCAAATGTGGGATGAAATACAGAGTTTTGGGAGAGAGAGCATAATCACTGGGGTCCTGGTTAGCAGGATCCCAGTGAACACATTCAAACACACTGACATCAGGCAGAAAAAGGGGGTGACCATGCCAAGAAAGAGGGTACTTTCCAACACAACGCCTCCCCCAAATGAAGTACAAGAATGCTAACCTTGCCCAGATGAGTCTTCATTGTCTAAGTGGAAATATCTGTAGAGTCCATCTGCACTGGAATGGTTACTCCCAGGTCTATGTTCCACTATATAGTCCATTCCCTGTAGGGAAATGGACCACCTCAACAATTTGGGGTTTTCTCCTTTGATCTGTTTTAGCTGTAAGAGAGGTTTGTGTTCTGTCTGAACAATGAAGTGAGTACCAAATAGGTATGGTTTCAATTTCTTCAGGGCCCAGAGCACAGCAAAGGCCTCCCTCTTTGTGGCTGACAAACGCTTTTCTCTTGGGAGTCAATCTTCTACTTATGAAAAGCTACAGGTTGGTCCTGGCCCTCTGTATTAACGTTTGAAAGAACATCCCTAACCCCTGCCTCTGAAGCATCAGTTTGTTCTATGAACTTCTTTGAGTACTTAGGGCTTTTAAAAACAGGTACATAGCACATGGTCTGTTTGAGTTCCTCAAAAGCTTTCTGACAGCTGGCTGTCCATAAAACCTTTTTAGGCATCTTCTTGGATGTGAGGTCATTAAGAGGGGCTACAATGAAGCCTTAGTTCTTAATGAACTTCCGGTAGTACCCATTGAGGCCTAAGAAGGCTCTTACCTGGGTTTGTGTGGAAGGTAGAGTCCAATCCAAAATGGTTTGGATTTTCCCCTCTAGTGGTTGAATCTGTTCCCCGCCTACCAGTTATCACAGATAAACCACTTTCCTCTGCCCTATCGGCCACTTTGAAGCATTGACAATGAGGCCTGCCTTTTGCAGAGCCTCCAAAACATTCCAGAGGTAGTCCAGGTGATCATCCCAGGTGGAGCCAAAGACAGCTATATCATCTAGATATTCTATAATGTAGGCTTCCAAACCTTGGAGGACTGTGTTCACCAGCCTCTGAAAAGTGGCAGGTGCATTTTTCAAACCAAAAGACATTACTGTGAAATTGGTAGAACATGCAGTTTTAGGTTTAGCATCTTCTGATAACTTAATCTGCCAATAGCCAGCAGTAGGATCAAAAGTGCTAGGATACTTGGAAGATGCCAGTGTATCTATGAGCTCATCTGCCCTATGGATTGGATAAGCATCAGATTTGGTCACTGTGTTGAGCCCTCTATAATCAACACAAAACCTCATCTTTCTTTTCCCATTCTGAGAGTGTGGTTTTGGGACTACAGACCAATGGACTAGTCCATGGACTGTGCAGAGTGCTCAATCACTCCCAGGTCTAGCATCTTCTGCACTTCATCTTTGATGCAGTCCCATACATGGTCAGGTTGTCTGTTGGTTTGTGTACTTTTTTCAGGCAAATTTTCCTCTGTGTCAATGGTGTGTTCACGCCATGTGGTTTGACCAGGAGTAAGGGAAAACAGTTCGTAGAACTGGTCTAGGAGGTTTCTAAAGTCTTCTTTTTGTGACTTAAACAGGCAGTCAGCAAGGACTACTCGCTCAACTGAGCCATCATCTTCAGAATGTTAGAAGAGATCATGGAGAGGGTCTCTTTCCTCTTTCTGTCCCTCATCAGTGTCCATGAGCAGGGTTAGTCAGCCCTGTCATAGTAGGGCTTTAGACGGTTCACATGAAGTACCCTGAGGTGACTTCTAGGAGTACCCAGGTCAACAAAATAGGTGACCTCACCCTTCTTTTCCACTATAGTGCGGGGACCACGGGCTCAAGCACCCACACTTTCTGCCCCAGTCAGAACAGCCTTCTGCTCATGCCATTGCTTTTGCAATTCTTCGGATTGCAAGGCTCCAGCAAGAATCCTTTGCATCCTTTACTTCATCTTCTACTGACGGAACAACCACTGACTGCCCCAGGAGCTCTACAAAACTGCAACAAAGAAGCTAAGATGACTTCTGCAACATTGTATCTTTAGCTCCTGCCAGCAACTGCAACAGTTTCCAGGTCTTGCATCCTCTGAGACTGCCTGTCTTCAGCCTGCACCAGAAGAACTGAAGGAATCTCCAGTGGAGTGAAGGAGTCACTTCCTTGCTTCAGCAGGCACCTCTCTGCAGTAATGACCAGTGGCTTTGGTCGCCTCTCCAGACCACAGGCGTGGATCCAGAAACATGGGTGGTGGACTAAAGTAACTCTGGCAGTCTCAACGTCCAGCTGTCTAACTTTGGTGGAGGTAAGAGGTAAGAGCTTGCCTCCCCACACAAGACTGTCCCTCCATGCACCGCATGACTTGCAGTTTTCAAGGCTTGTGTGCGACCTTCCAAGAAGTTCTTCATGCACAGCAAAGCTCAGGCCCTCAGCACTCCATCCTGCAACGCTCAGCTTACTGAGTGGTTCTCCAGGGGTGTGGGAACCCTTTGTGTCGTGCTGTGTGGGCCTCCATTTGCCCCCATGCTGTGGACTCCTGTGTACATTGCCTGGTCTTCTGAGGGCTCTCTGAGTTGCCGAGAGCCCCCTCTGCCTCCACCTCCTCGGTAGAGGCCACCAGGTCCCTCCTGGTCCCATGCATCACCATTTTCTGCTAACTGCAATCTTTGAGGGTGCCAAGGCTTGTTGGTGGAATCCAGCGACACAAACCAGACTGCATTCATCCATCCGGCGTTGGACATCTTCTGCACCAACCAGGATCCTGCATCTTTCTTCTTTGGTGCCATACTGACTTTGTCTTCTCACTGGTGGTTCTTCTTTTGCACCTTCATCCGAGTTAGCAGTGTTTCTTGGACTTGGTCCCCTTCTTCCACAGGTCTTCAGGTCCAGGAATCCATCGTTGGTGTCTTGCTGTCTCTTCTGGTTCTTGCATAATCTTCTACAACAACTAGTGTGTTTTAGGAAACTTGCTGTCATCATCATCAACACAAGCTTTATTCGATCAATGGGTCATCAAAGCAAATACACAATAAATAAATAACATCAAAAAAGATATAAATATTCAGTTCCAATTAAAAACCATATTAACAGTAAAAGAAAAGAATGGCACCCCCACTGCACCATCTAAAAAATCTCATCCAATCATAGTTAAAATACATTGCTAATAAAAGAGTTGCATATACGCCATGCTGCCAATAAATACTTGCTAACAGCATATATTAAAACTTTATAACAATGGCTTTTTAAAATCCTCAGGGCAAAAGCACATTCCATTATTCCCATTTCCCAGCAAATATTGCGGATCCACTTGGACCTAGGAGTGAATATGCGGGACAAAATAACATAAAGTATTCAACTGTTTCAGAAGTTATACCACACGCGGGACATATATCACTTATTGTTTTAGCACCCCGTCTACACATCAAAGTCTTCAGCTGCAGGGTCCCAAAGCGGAATCTAGCATATAGGCTTTTGCCTAAAATATCAGGTATAATGTCTAGATATAATTCAAACTGTGAGTACCATCTGAGGTCTATGAAAAGGTTGGTTAGGCAGCCATGGGATCTACAACTAATGAAATCGTTCCATGCATGAGACCAGTATACACGCTTCAACACTTTGGTGTGGGCTTTCTCAAGATTATGGGGGTTCTCCCAAAAGTCTCCTAGGCCCAGGTTGCTAAACCAATTAGATATGTGTTTGACCCAGGGGATGAAGGCTGAATTAGGACACTTTAGCAGATCTAAAAGTGAGGTCTTGTAAACATCCAGTTCTGGGACGGTCCGTAGCCTTACCCAATATAAAAGAGGTTTTTAAATATTTTGATTGGCTATCCGTTTCAGGCCCAGATCTAAAAACAGTGAAATCAGTGGAGTGCTGGGAGGGCAAGCACATAGAGCCCTCACAAAGCTGTTCTCTCCAATGGTTAGCCTGTTGCTGTCGGAAAAAGCCCCAAACCTCCACACCATAGACAGCAGCTCCCTGTGCCCTAGCAACATAGATCTTGATTGCTGGGGAGACAGTTTTTGCCGTCGTACCCCTATAAAAGTGCAGGATAGATGCTGCGCTATGCTGCAAAAGAGCAGCACTTTTATTAACCTGTTCTGCCCAGTGCAAATTATCAGTGAGCCTTACACCCAAATAATCTATGGAGCTGACCTTATCCAAAGGATCGCTATCTAAGTGAATGGTACATTTCTTCCGCAATCCAGAGCGAAGTGCCATCAGCTTTGTTTTCTTGTGATTCAACTCCAGACCATAATCCCGGCAAAATAGATTGAATCTGTGTATAAGAATTTGTAGGCCCATAGGGGATTTGGAGATAAGAAGGGAATCATCTGCAAAAAGAAGGATTGGAATTTTCTGGGGGCACAAGGAGGGAGCATCGTTCTGGCATGCCATCAAAACCTGTACCACCTCATTAATAAAAATAGAAAATAAAAACGGTGCCAGCACGCATCCCTGGCGAACACCCCTATTTATGGGTTTTTTATCTGTTAGTTCGCCTTGGTTGCCCCATCTCACTTGCACACAAGTATCTTCATGCAGTCGCTTCAGGAGTTGAATTATGTTAGCTGGTTATAGCATCTCCCATAGCTTCTCTCTTGGAACCAGGTCGAAGGCTGATCTCAGATCAACAAAAGCAATATATAATGGTTGTTTTGAGAGAGCTGTATATTTCCTGTACAACACAAAAGGATGATGGACGGAGTGCTGAACAATGCAAACACTCACCCCCAGTCACAGATCTGGGTTTAATCCATTGTTCTTTTGCTCACCATGCCACCCCAGTTTGGACTCAGCCATATGCAAATCAGTCTTGTCCCTGTTCCCTCATGGGAACAGTCCAGCCCGAACTGCCAAGCCAGGTCCTCCCTGGACCGGAAACAAGCATCCTGGGACCGGTTTCAGGGTTTCAACCTTCATCAGCCAGGCTTGCTTGAATCCAGTGGCACAGTGAGCAAGGGACCCATGTCTGGGCATACCCTTCCCATTTAGGGCAACTTTAACAACACAAAAGGATGATGGACGGAGTGCTGAACAATGCAAACACTCACCCCCAGTCACAGATCTGGGTTTAATCCATCGTTCTTTTGCTCACCATGCCACCCCAGTTTGGACCCAGCCATATGCAAATCAGTCTTGACCCTGTTCCCTCATGGGAACAGTCCAGCCCGAACTGCCAATTTTCAGTACAGCACGGCCAGCCTAAAGACCTGATCCACTGTACTAATTCTAGATCGAAACCATGCCTGGAGGGGAGAGAGAATCTGATGTTCCGTGGCTCAGCTCATTAGTCTGCCTAGGAGTTGTTTTGCATACATTTTTTGCAGATTATCTATAAGACTGATCGGCCTATAATTTGATGGGAGATTTACATTGCCCTTTTTGTAAACGGGAATGATTTCAGCACCCTTCCATGTCATGGGGATCTGCCCTCCTTCGGAACTTTTATTAGAGAGTGTGTTAATGTACCAGGTCCATATTGCTGGCTTGGACCTATAAAGATCCCCAGGAATCTTGTCTGGACCTGGTGCTTTTCCGGGTTTTAGCGAGCGGATTGCCTCAGCAGTTTCTTCTATAGAGAAACAGATGTAGCTCTCGGGATCCTG
Organism: Pleurodeles waltl; assembly: GCF_031143425.1. Taxonomy (NCBI): domain Eukaryota; kingdom Metazoa; phylum Chordata; class Amphibia; order Caudata; family Salamandridae; genus Pleurodeles; species Pleurodeles waltl. Next base: position 591,249,235 of record NC_090447.1, read on the forward strand.
TGGAACCCCTCCTATAGAGGCAAGGGCAAAATCTGCATCTGGGAAAGGGGGAGGGTCATGTCCCACATCCTGATTGACGGGGGCTACGGGGAGTTCAGTTTTGTCATAGAGACATTAGAAGTGTTCCACCCATCTTTCGGGTTGTATGTGATTCCTTAGGCTAGTCCTACCCACTTTCTCTCGCTTATACAACTATTCCCAGAACAACTTGTTATTGTTGGATTCCGTAGCATCCAACAACTCCTGCCAGATTGAGTCTTCCTAAGATCTTTTTGCTCGTGTGATGGACTCCTTATATGTGCGTCTGGCTTGTTGTATTTCCCCGGGGATCCCTTTCATAATGGCTTTTTTTAACCCTGTCTTGGCCCTACAGCATGATTCATCAAACCAAGAGTTGTTTGTCGAAGTCCCTCCTTGCTGTCATGCCCCCAACCTTCCTGTAAAAGATACTTTGCAGTTTAACAACCATGTTTTTGTGTATGCGGAGAAATGGAATATCCTTGAAATCATGGTCTTGGTAGGGAGCCAAGTTATCTATAAAAGATAGGTAGATCTCACGTAACAGGTAGGGGGTTCGACACCACCTTCGGCCACCTGACCTTCATGGATAAATTGTTCGAAGTAGGGGTGGGAACCCTTGTAAATTGATTATTCGAGGTTCTAGATTGTAAGGTGTCTAAAAAGTCGAGTAGCTGGGTTAAAGTCTGAGATTCTGCTCCGCGTGGAACAGTTCGGGCATAAACGTTGATAAAAATTACATTAAAACTCTGTTGAAACGAGATTTGCAACCCCATCAAATCAACACAGTCACATTTTAATATCTTATATTCACATTGCACTCTTTTGTTTAGTAACATTAAGAGCCCTCCTTTTGCACGACCTGGCGCCTTTTCAGATGGTTGGGCAGATATATTAAAAGAAAGAAACCCATCTATGTCGATCCTGTCCTCAGCCCAGGTTTCTTGAAAGAGGCATATGTCTTGAGTGTTTATATATGAACACCAGTCCTTATCATCCAATTTCCTCCGAAAGCCTGCTAGATTCCATGTCATTATTGATAGACCATTTATGTCTGACACAACACTGTGTGTCAGGGGGCTTGCATTCTCTAAAATTAACTCATTAATAATAGGGCCGTCGAGAATAGTCAAAAATGGTTCCTTTAGGCTGCCCCCAGAAATAGCTTCCTGAACTGTGGACAGCCATACAGACTTAGGGGGTCATTCTGACCTCGGCGGTAAAAGGCACCTACCGCCGGTCAGAAATCCTCCATAATCCCGCCGCGGTCGCGGAAACCCGCCACGGTCATTCTGACCCGCAGAAGGCAAACCTCCGAAAATCCGACAGCCACAACAGACCGCCAGACCAGCGGTCGGCGGAAAGGTGGAGGTGACAAAACCTCCACCGTCACGCCAACAGAAACACGCCCATGCCATTACGACCCACGAATCCACGCGGCGGTCATTCAAACGCGGTATTCCATTGGCGGGACACACCGCCGCGGTCAGAATACACACAAACGAACAAAACTCAGCCACATTGGACGATTTGAATCCCACACACCTGATACACATACACACACCACTCCCACACACACAATACAATATAAAACACACACCCACATCACCCACAAACCCCTACGCTAAAAAATTCGTAAAGAAGGCAAGAGCGAGACACCAGCATCCAAAAAATAACAGCCACAGCCACTCAACACCATCACCCACACACTATCCACACACAAAACAACACACACCACCACACTCAACTCACTTAAATACACATACTCCACCCCACACATCATACACACCACCCCATGGCACCCCAAAGACAACCCCGCTTCACAGACGAAGAACTCAGGGTCATGGTGGAGGAAATCGTTCGGGTAGAGCCCCAGCTGTTCGGCACACAGATACAATACACCAGCATTGCCCGGAGGACGGAGCTATGGCAGAGGATTGTCGACAGGGTGAACGCAGTGGGACAGCACCCCAGAAATCGGGAAGACATCAAGAAGCGATGGAACGACCTACGGGGGAAGGTGCGTTCCATGGTATCCAGGCACAACATCGCCGTGCAGAAGACTGGCGGAGGAACCCCACCTCAACCCCCACAATTCACATCATGGGAGGAGGAAGTCTTGAACATCCTGCATCCTGACGGCCTCGCAGGAGTCGGCGGAGGAATGGATACTGGTAAGTTGAAGCTTCAATACTGCTTCCCCCCCACCTGCATGCCAAATCAGACCCCACCCCTCACCCCCATCCTCGAACCCCACCCTCACCCCCACCCCCATCCTCACCCCCACCCTCACCCCCACCACCATCCTCACCCCCACCACCATCCTCACCCCCACCCCAGCACACCTATTCCCCGCCAATGTCTCACCATCACAACCCACACATCCCAAAACCTAGGCCTGCATGCGTCCACTAAGCATGGACACCCATCACCAAAGCATGCCCAATGCATATACACATCCCCCCCACAAGCCACCCTCACCAAAGCCCCCACACACGAATGCCAGCACTTGGGGACACGAGAACCCACAGATACACCCATATGCCACACATTGAAACTATAACCATACCTCTATACCCCTGCAGGACCCGACCGTCAACACACCGCGGCGGAGGGGCCAGAATTCTCCACACCCCCCACCCAAGAGGCCGTCAGCGATGACAGCAGCTCTGTCGACCTGGACACCGATGACCAGCCCGGACCATCGGGGACCTCTGGACAGTCGGTTCCCCTCACACAGGCCCAGGCCACTACAGACCCAAACCCCTCTGGGAACACCAGCACAGCTCCCACCCAGCGGGCCCATGCCTCTGTCTCCAGGGCGCGTCAATCTGCGGTGTGTCTACCACTACAGGGCACCCAGGATAACCCACCACCCCAACAACAACAGGGACCTGGGGGCAGTGGTAGTGGGCACACCGGCCAGGGGGCAGAGGCCCAGGGAAACAGGGCAACTCGGAGGGCAGCTGTGCGACAGGGGGGGGAGGAGAGGCCCAGGGAACCCACTCTCCACGAGGTCCTCACCACCATCATGGGAGCATACAACCGCTCCCAGGAGACGATGGCGACGGTACTGGCCCGGTTCCAGGAGATCCAGGTACTGCAGGAGGAACACTATCGGGGGTACAGGGAGGACATCAGAGCCATCAACACCACCCTGGTTACCATGGTAGGGCTGCTGCAGGACCTCGTCAACAACAGGGCGGACACTGAACATCACCCAAGGGCCCCTGCCACTAGCCTGGACCAAGAACAGCCAACCACCTCCGCCGGCGCTAGTGGACAGGAGGCCCCCGCACAGCAGCAGCCCACCAGACCCCCACCTCCTGCAGGAGAAGAACCACCCCGCAAGAGGGCCCTGAGATCTCGCAAGAAGACAGAGTAGGATGTCAAGACCCCCGCCAGCAATGGATACCACCTGATGTCATCCCACTGTCCCACATTGTCACCCTGTCCATCCTTGAACTGCCCATGCTCCATCTCTCCACAGGCCTCTGGACAATGCACCTGTGTGACTGTTACTCTGGACTCTGCCATGGACATTCCTTCACCATAGCCCCCACCCACTTGAAACCACCCATCCCATTTTGAGCACTTCAATAAACACCTATTTTGCACCAAAATATCTGGAGTCTGGCTGTGATTTCAATATATTGTAATTGACATGACAGTGCAAATATGTCCTTGTACATGGTGAAGTCAACAAACAGCTGCCACAAAGCTGTAGTCCATGGGGAAACGAAGCACAGGACTCGTAGTGGGGACCCCAGATCTGAAATAGGGAGGGAAAAGCCAAAACTCAGTCATCATACACTGGGGCAAATAGACAGGCAGCAGAGATGCTGGAGAGTAGTTAACATTTACTAAATTATCTTTGAAATGTTACCTGTGTCCTATTGGAAGTACTGTTCAATGATTCTGTCCCTGTTGTCTGTTTCAGCGCCGTCGTCTTCCTCCTCGTCACTCTCCTCAGGTTCCACCGCTGCCACAACACCACCGTCTCGACCATCCTCCTGCAGGAAAGGCACCTGGCGGCGCAAAGCCAGGTTGTGAAGCATGCAGCAGGCCACGATGATGTGACACACCTTCTTAGGTGAGTACATTAGGGATCCACCTGTCATATGCAGGCACCGAAACCTGGCCTTGAGGAGGCCAAAGGTGCGTTCGATCACCCTCCTAGTACGCCCATGGGCCTCATTGTACCGTTCCTCTGCCCTGGTCCGGGGATTCCTTACTGGGGTCAGTAGCCACGACAGGTTGGGGTACCCAGAGTCCCCCACTAGCCATACACGGTGTCTCTGTAGCTGTTCCATCACGTAAGGGATGCTGCTATTCCTGAGGATGTAGGCGTCATGCACTGACCCTGGGAATTTGGCATTTACATGCGAGATGTACTGGTCAGCCAAACACACCACCTGGATGTTCATTGAATGGTAATTTTTTCTGTTCCTGTACACCTGCTCCCTGTCTCTTGGGGGAACCAAAGCCACATGGGTCCCATCAATGGCACCAATTACGTTGGGAATATGTCCAAGGGCGTAGAAATCACCCTTCACTGTAGCCAATTCGCCCACCTCAGGGAAAATGATGTAGTTCCTCACGGATTTCATCAGGGCAGACAACACTCTGGATAACACCTTCGAAAACATGGGCTGAGACATCCCAGAAGCAATTCCCACGGTTGTCTGAAATGACCCACTTGCCAAGAAATGGAGTACTGACATGACCTGCACCAGAGGGGGAATCCCTGTGGGTTGGCGGATGGGGGACATCAGGTCGGGCTCCAGCTGGGCACACAGTTCATGGATAGTGGCACGGTTAAGACGGTAGGTCAGGATAATGTGGCGTTCTTCCATTGTCGACAGGTCCACCAGCGGTCGGTACACGGGAGGATTCATCCGTCTCCTCGCCCAACCCAGCGGACGGTGCCTAGGAAGGACAACATGGAGCACACAGTCAAGCAACCCACAGGTACGTACTCACAGCTAGCACAGTATACGATTCTCTATGCAGTGAATGGCGTGTCTGAGTGGCTATGCAAGGCCTAGGCCTGTGTGACGCAGTTGAAATTGAGCCATGTGGGCCCTGGAAATGGCGGCTGCCTGACCTGTGAAGTGTGACAATGGGATGTGAGGTCAATGCGCTGGCGTGGCACACCGCGGCGGGCGGCGGGCGAAGACCGCGGCGCAAAGCCGCATTGGTTAACATTGAAGCCTATGGGTTTCAGGAGCCAATGTCGAAGGGCGCCGGCGGGTGGCGGGACGCACCGCCGCGGTACGCACCGCCGCGGACGTCACCGCCATTTTCTATCTACTTATCCACTTGCGACTTGAACTTTCACAGGAGAGGACCTATACTGCAAGTGTTGCTGTGACCTCGGTCTGGAAGGGACAATGGCTGCTGCGCCTGGGGAAAGGGCCCCTGCCTTCACTGGAGAGGAGTTGGAGAAACTTGTGGATGGGGTCCTCCCCCAGTATGCGCTACTCTACGGTCCTCCAGACCAACAAGTGAGTTTAATTCAATATGGATTTGGGGCCACTGGCTGGCTTGGGGGCCTGGCGGGGGGCCTGGCGGGGATGGGGGGCATGTTGGGCCTGGAGGGGGACCTGGCAGGGATGGGGGGCATGTTGGGGCTGGCGGGGGGCATGGCGGGGGGCCTGGCGGGGATGGGGGGCATGTTGGGGCTGGCGGGGGGCATGGCGGGGGGCCTGGCGGGGATGGGGGGCATGTTGGGTCTGGCGGGGGGCATGGCGGGGGGCCTGGCGGGGATGGGGGGCATGTTGGGTCTGGCGGGGGGCATGGCGGGGGGCCTGGCGGGGATGGGGGGCATGTTGGGCATGGCGGGGGGCCTGGCGGGGATGGGGGGCATGTTGGGCCTGGCGGGGGGCCTGGCGGGGATGGGGGGCATGTTGGGCATGGCGGGGGGCCTGGCGGGGATGGGGGGCATGTTGGGCCTGGCGGGGGGCCTGGCGGGGATGGGGGGCATGTTGGGCATGGCGGGGGGCATGGCGGGGGCCTGGCGGGGATGGGGGGCATGTTGGGTCTGGCGGGGGGCATGGCGGGGGGCCTGGCGGGGATGGGGGGCATGTTGGGTCTGGCGGGGGGCATGGCGGGGGGCCTGGCGGGGATGGGGGGCATGTTGGGCATGGCGGGGGCATGGCGGGGGGCCTGGCGGGGATGGGGGGCATGTTGGGCCTGGCGGGGGGCCTGGCGGGGATGGGGGGCATGTTGGGCATGGCGGGGGGCATGGCGGGGGGCCTGGCGGGGATGGGGGGCATGTTGGGCCTGGCGGGGGGCCTGGCGGGGATGGGGGGCATGTTGGGCATGGCGGGGGCATGGCGGGGGGCCTGGCGGGGATGGGGGGAATGTTGGGCCTGGCGGGGGGCATGGCGGGGGGCCTGGCGGGGATGGGGGGCGTTGGGCCACTGGCAAGGAAAATGCTGACAAACTTGAACGTGGTATTTCTCCCTCCCTGTACGTGTCACATAGGTCGCGCCCATGAGAAGATCGGGATTTGGCGTGCCATCGCCAAGGAAGTCCGGACCCTGGGGGTGCACCATCGACGGGGCACCCACTGCCGCAAGAGGTGGGAGGACATCCGCCGCGGGACCAAGAAGACCGCCGAGTCTCTGCTGGGGATGGCCTCCCAACGTAGGCGGGGTGCCTGCCGTCAACTGAGCCCCCTGATGTTCCGGATCCTGGCGGTGGCCTACCCTGATTTGGATGGGCGCGTGAGGGCAGCACAGCAGACACAAGGGGGTGAGTGCAAGCATTATCTACTCTGTTGTCGCGCTGTGGAGGTGTCTGGGTGGGGGAGGAGGGCTGTGGGTCCCCCTAGGCCAGGGCGATATCTGTAGGCTGGGCACCCCCGTAAGCCCCTGTGTCCCCAGCCACCACCCTCAGTAGTTTGTCAGTACAGCCATCCCTGGGCCGTGTCATCCATGGGTGCAGTTGTCAACTCTAGGCGTGTAGGGCATGTTCCACGGAATGCGTAGCGGACCCCAAGTGCGCAACTTAGTGCAGGGGGCATCTGTGTCTGTCATGTCCGCTAACTGTACCGGAGATCCATGTAATCAATATCCCTTTATTTCTCTCTCCCCCCCCTTTTTGTTTGTCTTTCTGTGCTTGTGTGCATCAGCATCATCAGGCGGAGGAGAAGTGGCATCGGGGCAGGAGGGAGCTGCATCTCACATGGCCCAGGAGGGCCATGCCACAGAGTCAGACTGGACCAGTGAGACGGAGGACGAGGGGAGCTCCACGACGGGGACGACTGGACCCTGCAGCGACACGGACACGTCCTCGGAAGGGGGCTCCCTTGCGGGGGTGGCACCATCCGTGCCCCCCGCCATTACAGGTACAGCCGCCACCCAGCGCACCATCTCCGCCCTCCCAGCAGCCCCTCAGCGTTCGCCCCGTGCCCGCTCTGCCAGGAAGCCGGGCATCTCCTTCGCCCCAGGCACCTCAGGCCCTGCCCCTGTTACCCCCGCTGCCCTCAGTGAGGAGGTCATTGACCTCCTCCGAACGCTCATTGTTGGGCAGACTACCCTTTTGAATGCCATCCAGGGGGTGGAGAGGGAGGTTCATCGCAGCAATGCGTACCTGGAGGGCATGCATTCGGGTCAGGCTGCCCATCAGCGATCGTTCCAGGCTCTGGCCTCAGCACTGACGGCAGCCATTGTCCCTGTCTCCTGCCTGCCTCTACTAACTCCCTCCTCCCAGTCTCCTGTTCCTCTGCCTGTCCCACCCACACCATCAGACCAGCCTGCACACACCTCAACACCCAAGAGAAGCTCATCCAAACATAAGCACCACAGATCACGCAGACATTCACACACGCAACATTCCGATGCAGACATGCCAACAGTCACTACCACCTCTGTGACCCCCACCTCCTCGTCTCCCTCCTCCCTCCCTGTGACGTCTACACTCACACCTCCATTCACCTCACCATCAGCCAGTGTTTCCATCACCAGCACACCCTCCACTCCAGTCCGCACACGTGCAGTCACCACCCCCACTGCCATTTACACGTCCCCTGTGTCCTCTCCCACTGTGTCTGTCACCCCCTCTTCCACACCACACAAACGCAGCCACCCACCCACCCAACAGCCATCCACCTCACGACAGCCTATCCCTCCTGCACCTGCACCCAAAGACAGCAAACGTGACTCACCTACAACCACATCCTCTCCCTCCACTCCCATTCCCACTGTACCTACCACTCTCCATTGTCCCAAGAAGCTCTTCCTCGCCACTACTAACTTCTTTCCTGACCCTGAGCCCCCCCCTCCTTCTCGTCGTGGTAAGAAGAGCACCTCAGCCACCACCAGCCCTGCAGCCCCCTTGACAAGGGTGCAGGGGTATTGGAGCCCGCCAGCCCGCATGTCTGGATCTTCGCCCAGCAGCAAGGGGACAGCCAGCCCACCCCCTGGGAAGAGGAGCAGAAGGCGGAAGGGGCGCCGCAGGAGCCCGCCTTCTACATCCCCCCCGGACACCACCCAGAGACAGTCACCAGCCACAGCTCCAAAGGGAGGAAAGGGCCACAGGCCCACGACTAAGGAGGGCAAGGGCAGCAAGTCGGAGAGGTCAGGCAGCAGGCCTGCTGCCCAGGAGGAGCCCACAACCCCCATAGCCGCTGCCCCGGGAGGAACCGGCACAGCTGCCCCGGGAGAGCCCACCACCCCCATAGCCGCTGCCCAGGGAGGACCCAGCCCAGCTGGCCAGGAGGGCCCCACCACCCACAGCCCAGGTGGGCATTGAAGGAGCACCATCCCCGCTGCCCAGGAGGGCACCACCAGGCAATTAGCAGTTGGACATAGACCGGCCGCCGTCTCCAGAACCGCTTAACTGGGCCCCGCCGTCTCAAGAACCGCTGAACTGGGCCCCGCCGTCTCACGCACCGCTCCGCTGGGCCCCGCCGTCTCAAGAACCGCTGAACTGGGCCCCGCCGTCTCAAGAACCGCTTAACTGGGCCCTTCAGGGCAAGGACCGCTGAACTGGGCCCCGCCGTCTCAAGCACCGCTCCGCTGGGCCCCGCCGTCTCAAGAACCGCTGAACTGGGCCCCGCCGTCTCAAGAACCGCTTAACTGGGCCCTTCAGGGCAAGGACCGCTGAACTGGGCCCCGCCGTCTCAAGAACCGCTCCGCTGGGCCCCGCCGTCTCAAGAACCGCTAAACTGGGCCCCGCCGTCTCAAGAACCGCTTAACTGGGCCCCGCCATCTCAAGAACCGCTGAACTGGGCCCTTCAGGGCAAGGACCGCTGAACTGGGCCCCTCCGTCTCAAGAACCGCTTAACTGGGCCCCGCTGTCTCAAGAACCGCTGAACTGGGCCCCGCCGTCTCAAGAACCGCTGAACTGGGCCCGCCGTCTCAAGAACCGCTTAACTGGGCCCCGCCGTCTCAAGAACCGCTGAACTGGGCCCCGCCGTCTCAAGAACCGCTGAACTGGGCCCCGCCGTCTCACGCACCGCTCCGCTGTGCCCCGCCGTCTCAAGAACCGCTGAACTGGGCCCTTCAAGGCAAGGAGCGCTGAACTGGGCCCCGCCGTCTCAAGAACCGCTGAACTGGGCCCTTCAAGGCAAGGAGCGCTGAACTGGGCCCCGCCGTCTCAAGCACCGCTCCGCTGGGCCTCGCCGTCTCAAGAACCGCTTAACTGGGCCCCGCCGTCTCAAGAACCGCTGAACTGGGCCCCGCCGTCTCACGCACCGCTCCGCTGGGCGCCGCCGTCTCAAGAACCGCTGAACTGGGCCCCGCCGTCTCAAGAACCGCTTAACTGGGCCCTTCAGGGCAAGGAGCGCTGAACTGGGCCCCGCCGTCTCAAGCACCGCTCCGCTGGGCCCCGCCGTCTCAAGAACCGCTGAACTGGGCCCCGCCGTCTCAAGAACCGCTTAACTGGGCCCCGCCGTCTCAAGAACCGCTGAACTGGGCCCTTCAGGGCAAGGACCGCTGAACTGGGCCCCGCCGTCTCAAGCACCGCTCCGCTGGGCCCCGCCGTCTCAAGAACCGCTGAACTGGGCCCTTCAAGGCAAGGAGCGCTGAACTGGGCCCCGCCGTCTCAAGAACCGCTGAACTGGGCCCTTCAAGGCAAGGAGTGCTGAACTGGGCCCCGCCGTCTCAAGCACCGCTCCGCTGGGCCCCGCCGTCTCAAGAACCGCTGAACTGGGCCCCGCCGTCTCAAGAACCGCTTAACTGGGCCCCGCCGTCTCAAGAACCGCTGAACTGGGCCCCGCCGTCTCACGCACCGCTCCGCTGGGCCCCGCCGTCTCAAGAACCGCTGAACTGGGCCCCGCCGTCTCAAGAACCGCTTAACTGGGCCCTTCAGGGCAAGGACCGCTGAACTGGGCCCTTCAAGGCAAGGAGCGCTGAACTGGGCCCCGCCGTCTCAAGCACCGCTCCGCTGGGCCCCGCCGTCTCAAGCACCGCTCCGCTGGGCCGCGCCGTCTCAAGAACCGCTGAACTGGGCCCTTCAGGGCAAGGACCGCTGAACTGGGCCCTTCAAGGCAAGGAGCGCTGAACTGGGCCCCGCCGTCTCAAGCACCGCTCCACTGGGCCCCGCCGTCTCAAGAACCGCTGAACTGGGCCCCGCCGTCTCAAGAACCTCTTAACTGGGCCCTTCAGGGCAAGGACCGCTGAACTGGGCCCCGCCGTCTCAAGCACCGCTCCGCTGGGCCCCCGCCGTCTCAAGAACCGCTGAACTGGGCCCCGCCGTCTCAAGAACCGCTTAACTGGGCCCCGCCGTCTCAAGAACCGCTGAACTGGGCCCTTCAAGGCAAGGAGCGCTGAACTGGGCCCGCCGTCTCAAGCACCGCTCCGCTGGGCCCCGCCGTCTCAAGAACCGCTGAACTGGGCCCCGCCATCTCAAGAACCGCTTAACTGGGCCCTTCAGGGCAAGGACTGCTGAACTGGGCCCCGCCGTCTCAAGAACCGCTGAACTGGGCCCCGCCGTCTCACGCACCGCTGAACTGGGCCCTTCAAGGCAAGAACCGCTGGCCCTTTGGCAGACGTGGCAGGGCAGGATCTATCTCGGGCAGGGCTGCAGGATGTCCTCTGGCCAACTTGCCTCCTCCAGTGGCAGTGGGGTCTGTTATAGACTGTATGGACTGTGGCTTTGCTCTCCCCAGGATGGCCCAGTGGGCAGGCCACCCACTGTATGGACTGTTTGGACTGTGGCTTTGCTCTCCCCAGGATGGCCCAGTGGGCAGGCCACCCACTGTATGGACTGTTTGGACTGTGGCTTTGCTCTCCCCAGGATGGCCCAGTGGGCAGGCCACCCACTGTATGGACTGTTTGGACTGTGGCTTTGCTCTCCCCAGGATGGCCCAGTGGGCAGGCCACCCACTGTATGGACTGTATGGACTGTGGCTTTGCTCTCCCCAGGATGGCCCAGTGGGCAGGCCACCCACTGTATGGACTGTTTGGACTGTGGCTTTGCTCTCCCCAGGATGGCCCAGTGGGCAGGCCACCCACTGTATGGACTGTATGGACTGTGGCTTTGCTCTCCCCAGGATGGCCCAGTGGGCAGGCCACCCACTGTATGGACTGTTTGGACTGTGGCTTTGCTCTCCCCAGGATGGCCCAGTGGGCAGGCCACCCACTGTATGGACTGTTTGGACTGTGGCTTTGCTCTCCCCAGGATGGCCCAGTGGGCAGGCCACCCACTGTATGGACTGTTTGGACTGTGGCTTTGCTCTCCCCAGGATTGTCCAGTGGTCATGGAGTCCCCTCGTGGATCTGGCGTCGTGTACTCAAGTGGCTGAGGTGCCCCCCCTTCCCTTCCCCCTGAGGTGCCTGTCCTATTTTCTTTCTGATGCCCCTGCAGTGTTCTCTCAGTGGAGTTCTTGTCGTGGGACTGGGCCTTGCCCCTTTGCACAGGACCCCTGTGATCCACGGACAGTGGTTGGACTACATTTAGTAGCTGTATATATTTTGTACATAGTTTATTTATTTATTAGGATTACTGGTGTACATATTTCAATATATCTGCCCGTTTATGATCTCTTCTTTTGGTCTTTGCATTATTTCGGAGGGGGGTGGTTTGTGGGTTGTGACAGTGATCTGTGGGAATGCATTGATGTGTGTGTTGTAGTGGGTGTGGGTGGGTGGGTGTGTGCCGGTAATCTTTTCCCTCCCCTGTGTCGTAGGTGCAGTACTCACCGATGTCTTCCGCGCCGCCGGGCGTGCTCCTGGTATATGAGCAGGAATAGGAGTGCGGGGATGACCTGCAACTCTGGTTCCATACTGCCGGAATCTCGCGTGGAGTGCGTAGAGGTGAGCGTTTTCCCGTTCGTAGTCTGTTTCCGCCGTGTTCTTATCGGCGGTGCTGCCGCCCCGGAAAAGGTGGCAGATTGGTGGGTCGTAATAGGGTGGGCGGTACATTGTCTGCCGCCTGGCTGTTGGCGGGAACCGCCGCGCTGTTTGTTTGTACCGCTGTGGCGGGCGGAGTGTTAAGTTGGCGGCCTGTGTTGGCGGTTCCCGCCAGGGTCAGAATTGCATATTTTAGACCGCCGGCCTGTTGGCGGCTTGGCCGCCGCTTTATCACCGACCGCCAGGGTCAGAATGAGGGCCTTAGTCTGAATAGGCTCACCACACCCTAATTGATCACTTACGATATTGCGGCCCAAATAACCATTGGCTGGAACCTGGCTTACTTCATCTATTTCTAACTCTAGGTTAATACCTCCCTTTCTTTGCCCCCTAAGAAGGCGAGTACGTGCATCAAATGCAATAAGGCACTCAACCAAGGTCTTATCATAAAACTCAATTGAAATAATGTCATAGTTCGACCCCAGGGGGCTCCACCGTTTGGCTTTGGAAATGTCCGTACGTATGACCGATAAGCAATCCCATTGGTAACGTAGCCAGTGGATCCTCACATCATCCTTTTGGATCCAGACAGTCCTCAATGAGCCCCGGCTGCAACTTTGGGACGTTATTCAAAAAGAGAGTGTTGGTCCCAGGCTTGGTGCTTTGATCTTTTGTCAGCGTAACTGAACCACTGGGGTCTCTCTGGGGGGAAATATCACAAATAGGATCAGAAGTAGAGAGGGGTGCTGGTAACCTATTAACATTAGAAGAAGTGCGGTCCCCCTTGCATGAAGGAGTGACGATTGCTTTGCACCTCCTAGTTGTCAAAATTTGAGGGGACAGGAGGGGGACCAATAGGGGCAACGTGATTTGTCAAAGCGGCCCCCTCAATAGAGATATGTTTGTTGCCTAGCTGCCCATGTGTAAGATTATCTGCGGGGCATGTTGGGTTCACATCTAGGCCGTCCCTATATGCCTTTTTTCTTTGATGGTAGATAGCTTGTCCCCATATACAGTCGAGGTGGATAGAATCAAGTCGGTCGTTGTAAATCCATCCCTACCCCCTTCATCTCTTGAATGGCATTTGCATCCACACGGATATACTGTATTTTCCTGCGGAAATTTGGCTAATTGCAGTACCAGGGTCCTAACGTCGTCCACTCTCTGCAGTATGAGAGACACATTGGTCTCAGAGGGAGATTGCTCCAAGTGGGAAGTAGAAATAGAAATGGGTGGACAAATAGTATCCTCTTTATTGAGCTCAACTGCAAGGTGTTCGTAAGCCCTAAGTGGATCACCCTTCTCAGCTAGGGCCTCGAACAGATTTCTGCAGGGTATATTTGGGATCAGATTTATCACGGGGCTTAGTGGAATGGCTGGAATAGATTTACTTCCTTCCTCTTGTGCTTGGGGTGGCCCTGGTCTAGATAAAGGGTCAGTAGCAGCGGCCGTTGATCCTTGGGGTGGGGGGGTAGTATTAGCTGTGTTAGCTAGAACCCCTCCTCTATTAGACAGAATAACAGGGTCTGAAACTTGACCATTCATCTTTTTTTGGTTAAAGAACTCTTGGATCCTCCTAGGCTGTAATGAAGCCTTCTTTGGAGGCAGGGCTCCGTTATTACCCACTGTACAATTTAAAATGGCCTCCACTTCTTCAAATAACTGGTCTATCTCTTCAAATGGTTTATGGCCACTTCCTTTGGTCTTAGTAACTGGTTTTCTGGGGTGCTTTTTCTGCTTTTTACAGTCAATCAGGGGATCCAACAGGTCTACAGCTTTCCTCTTCCCAGTGGGGCTGGTGGAAGTGACAGCAACACAGTAAAAAGTTGGAGTAATTTAAATCTTACGTGTTTGGTGGATCAACGGTAAGTAACTTGGCACCCAACCTTCACCAAGTGAGGGTTAGACATGTCGGTGACTTAAAAGTTACTTATGTGCAGTGAAAAATGGCTGTGAAATAACGTGGACATTATTTCACTCAGGGTGCAGTGGCAGGCCTGTGTAAGAATTGTCTGAGGTCCCTATGGGAGGCAAAGGAAATGCTGCAGCCCATGGGGATCTCCTGGAACCCCAATACCCTGGGTACCTAAGTACCATATAAAAGGGAATTATATAGGTTTACCAGTGTGCCAATGAGAATTGGTAAATTTAGTCACTAGCCTACAGTGACAAATTTAGAAAGCAGAGAGAGCATAAACACTGAGGTTCTGGTTAGCAGAGCCTCAGTGGCACAGTTAGGCACCACACAGGGAACACATACAGGGCATACACTATGAGCACTGGGGTCCTGGCTAGCAGGATCCCAGTGACACAAGGGCAAAAACAAACATACATACAGTGAAAATGTGGGTAACATGCCAGGCAAGATGGTACTTTCCTACAACTCCTTCCAGGCCCTTCACACCTATTTCCAAAGGGAGAGGATGTAACACCCTTTCGCAGAGGAAATCCTTTGTTCTGCCTTCGTGGGACTGGGCTGCCCAGGCCCCAGGGGGGCAGAAACCTGTCCGAGGGTTGGCAGCAGCGGTAGCTGCAGAGAAAACCCCAGAGAGTTAGTTTGGCAGTACCCGGGCTCTATGCTGGAGCCCCGGGGATGCATGGAATTGTCTTCCCAATACCAGAATAGTATTGGGGTGACAATTCCATGATCCTAGACATGTCACAAGGCCATGTTCGGAGGTACCATTGTGACACTACATATAGGCATTGACCTACATGTAGTGTACGTGTGTAATGATGTCCCCGCACTCACAAAGTCTGGGGAATTTGCCCTGAACAATGTGGGGGCAACTTGGCTAGTGCCAGGGTGCCCTCACACTAAGGGGGTCATTACGACCCTGGCGGAAGGCGGAGAAGCGGCGATAAGTCAGCCAACAGGCTGGCGGTCTTTATTTTGGAATTATGACCATGGCGGTTACCGCCATGGTCATCCGCCTCTTCTCCGTTCCACCCGCCGGGCTGGCCCAGCGGTCGTCACTATACCGCCGGCGGTATTTTGACCCGGCTCAATGCCATGGATTTCATGCGGTTTGAAACCGCCATGAAATCCATGGCGGTAAGCACTATCAGTGCCAGGGAATTCCTTCCCTGGCACTGATAGGGGTCTCCCCCACCCCCCACCCCCACCCAGACTCCCCCACTACACCCCCCACCACCCCTGCCACCCCCCAAAGGTGGCAGGACCCCCCTCCCCACCCGACCCCCAACATCACATCACCCATACCCACACTGTAGGAAAGTACCATCTTGCCTGGCATGTTGCCCCCATATTTCACTGTATATATGTTGTTTTAGTTGTATGTGTCACTGGACCCTGCCAACCAGGGCCCCAGTGCTCATAAGTGTGCCCTGTATGTGTTACCTGTGTTATGACTAACTGTCTCACTCAAGCTCTGCTAATCAGAACCTCAGTGGTTATGCTCTCTCATTTCTTTCCAAATTGTCACTAACAGGCTAGTGACCAATTTTACCAATTTACATTGGCATACTGGAACACCCTTATAATTCCCTAGTATATGGTACTGAGGTACCCAGGGTATTGAGGCTCCAGGAGATCCGTATGGGCTGCAGCATTTCTTTTGCCACCCATAGGGAGCTCTGACAATTCTTACACAGGCCTGCCACTGCAGCCTGAGTGAAATAACGTCCACGTTATTTCACAGCCATTTTACACTGCACTTAAGTAACTTATAAGTCACCTATATGTCTAACCTTTACCTGGTAAAGGTTGGGTGCTAAGTTACTTAGTGTGTGGGAACCCTGGCACTAGCCAAGGTGCCCCCCATTGTTCAGGGCCAATTCCCCGGACTTTGTGAGTGCGGGGACACCATTACACGCGTGCACTATACATAGGTCACTACCTATGTATAGCTTCACAATGGTAACTCCGAATATGGCCATGTAACATGTCTAAGATCATGGAATTGCCCCACCAATGCCATCCTGGTGTTGGGAGACAATCCCATGATTCCCCGGGTCTCCAGCACAGACCCGGGTGCTGCCAAACTGCCTTTCCCGGGGTTTCACTGCAGCTGCTGCTGCTGCCAACCCCTCAGACAGGTTTCTGCCCTCCTGGGGTCCAGCCAGGCTTGGTCCAGGAAGGCAGAACAAAGGACTTCCTCAGAGAGAGGGTGTTACACCCTCTCCCTTTGGAATAAGGTGTCAGGGCTAGGGAGGAGTAGCCTCCCCCAGCCTCTGGAAATGCTTTGATGGGCACAGATGGTGCCCATCTCTGCATAAGCCAGTCTACACCGGTTCAGGGATCCCTCAGCCCTGCTCTGGCGCGAAACTGGAAAAAGGAAAGGGGAGTGACCACTCCCCTGACCTGCACCTCCCCTGGGAGGTGCCCAGAGCTCCTCCAGTGTGCTCCAGACCTCTGCCATCTTGGAAACAGAGGTGCTGCTGGCACACTGGACTGCTCTGAGTGGCCAGGGCCAGCAGGTGACGTCAGACACTCCTTCTGATAGGCTCCTTCAGGTGTTGCTAGCCTATCCTCTCTCCTAGGTAGCCAAACCTCCTTTTCTGGCTATTTAGGGTCTCTGCTTTGTGGAATTCTTTAGATAACGAATGCAAGAGCTCATCAGAGTTCCTCTGCATCTCTCTCTTCACTTTCTGCCAAGGAATCGACTGCTGACCGGGCTGGAAGCCTGCAAAACTGCAACAAAGTAGCAAAGACGACTACTACGACCTTGTAACGCTGATCCTGCCGCCTTCTCGACTGTTTTCCTGGTGGTGCATGCTGTGGGGGTAGTGTAGGAGGCTGGACTGGCTTGTAGTGAGTACCAAGGGGTACTTGCACCTTGCACCAGGCCCAGTTATCCCTTATTAGTGTATAGGGTGTCTAGCAGCTTAGGCTGATAGATAATGGTAGCTTAGCAGAGCAGCTTAGGCTGAACTAGGAGACGTGTGAAGCTACTACAGTACCACTTAGTGTCATAGGCACAATATCATAAGAAAACACAATACACAGTTATACTAAAAATAAAGGTACTTTATTTTTATGACAATATGCCAAAGTATCTTAGAGTGTACCCTCAGTGAGAGGATAGGAAATATACACAAGATATATATACACAATAGCAAAAATATGCAGTATAGTCTTAGAAAACAGTGCAAACAATGTATAGTTACAATAGGATGCAATGGGGAAACATAGGGATAGGGGCAACACAAACCATATACTCCAAAAGTGGAATGTGAACCACGAATGGACCCCAAACCTATGTGACCTTGTAGAGGGTCGCTGGGACTATTAGAAAATAGTGAGAGTTAGAAAAATAACCCTCCCCAAGACCCTGAAAAGTGAGTGCAAAGTGCACTAAAGTTCCCCTAAGGACAGAAAAGTTGTGTTAGGGGAATAATGCAGGAAAGACACAAACCAGCAATGCAACAACTGTGGATTTCCAATCTAGGGTACCTGTGGAACAAGGGGACCAAGTCCAAAAGTCACAAGCAAGTCGGAGATGGGCAGATGCCCAGGAAATGCCAGCTGCGGGTGCAAAGAAGCTTCTCCTGGACAGAAGAAGCTGAGGTTTCTGCAGGAACGAAAAGGGCTAGAGACTTCCCCTTTGGTGGACGGGTCTTTCTCGCCGTGGAGAGTCGTGCAGAAGTTTTTTCCCGCCGGAAGGACGCCGATAAGCCTTGCTAGTCGCAAATCGTGCATTTGACGTTTTTGGACGCTGCTGGTGCCCAGGAGGGACCAGGAGGTCGCAAATTGGACCTTAAGAGAGAGGGGACATCGAGCAAGACAAAGAGCTCTCACTAAAGCAGGTAGCACCCGGAGAAGTGCCAGAAACAAGCACTACGAGGATGCGTGAAACGGTGCTCGCCGAAGTTGCACAAAGGAGTCCCCCGTCGCCGGAGACCAACTTAGAAAGTCGTGCAATGCAGGTTAGAGTGCCGTGGACCCAGGCTTGGCTGTGCACAAAGGATTTCCGCCGGAAGTGCACAGGGGCCGGAGTAGCTGCAAAGTTGCGGTTCCCAGCAATGCAGCCCAGCGAGGTGAGGCAAGGACTTACCTCCACCAAACTTGGGCTGAAGAGTCACTGGACTGTGGGGGTCACTTGGACAGAGTTGCTGGATTCGAGGGACCTCGCTCGTCATGCTGAGAGGAGACCCAAGGGACCGGTAATGCAGCTTTTTGGTGCCTGCGGTTGCAGGGGGAAGATTCCGTCGACCCACGGGAGATTTCTTCGGAGCTTCTGGTGCAGAGAGGAGGCAGGCTACCCCCACAGCATGCACAAGCAGGAAAACAGTCGAGAAGGCGGCAGGATCAGCGTTACAGAGTTGCAGTAGTCGTCTTTGCTACTATGTTGCAGGTTTGCAGGCTTCCAGCGCGGTCAGCGGTCGATTCCTTATCAGAAGGTGAAGAGAGAGATACAGAGGAACTCGGCTGAGCTCATGCATTCGTTATCTAAAGTTTCCCCAGAGACAGAGACCCTAAATAGCCAGAAAAGAGGGTTTGGCTACCTAGGAGAGAGGAAAGGCTACTAACACCTGAAGGAGCCTATCAGCAGGAGTCTCTGACGTCACCTGGTGGCACTGGCCACTCAGAGCAGTCCAGTGTGCCAGCAGCACCTCTGTTTCCAAGATGGCAGAGGTCTGGAGCACACTGGAGGAGCTCTGGACACCTCCCAGGGGAGGTGCAGGTCAGGGGAGTGGTCACTCCCCTTTCCTTTGTCCAGTTTCGCGCCAGAGCAGGGGCTAAGGGGTCCCTGAACCGGTGTAGACTGGCTTATGCAGAATTGGGCACATATGTGCCCAACAAAGCATTTCCAGAGGCTGGGGGAGGCTACTCCTCCCCTGCCTTCACACCATTTTCCAAAGGGAGAGGGTGTCACACCCTCTCTCAGAGGAAGTTCTTTGTTCTGCCATCCTGGGCCAGGCCTGGCTGGACCCCAGGAGGGCAGCTGCCTGTCTGAGGGGTTGGCAGCAGCAGCAGCTGCAGTGAAACCCCAGGAAGGGCAGTTTGGCAGTACCAGGGTCTGTGCTACAGACCACTGGGATCATGGGATTGTGCCAACTATGCCAGGATGGTATAGAGGGGGCAATTCCATGATCATAGACATGTTACATGGCCATATTCGGAGTTACCATGGTGAAGCTACATATAGGTAGTGACCTATATGTAGTGCACGCGTGTAATGGTGTCCCCGCACTCACAAAGTTCAGGGAATTGGCTCTGAACAATGTGGGGGCACCTTGGCTAGTGCCAGGGTGCCCTCACACAAAGTAACTTTGCACCTAACCTTTACCAGGTAAAGGTTAGACATATAGGTGACTTATAAGTTACTTAAGTGCAGTGTAAAATGGCTGTGAAATAACGTGGACGTTATTTCACTCAGGCTGCAGTGGCAGGCCTGTGTAAGAATTGTCAGAGCTCCCTATGGGTGGCAAAAGAAATGCTGCAGCCCATAGGGATCTCCTGGAACCCCAATACCCTGGGTACCTCAGTACCATATACTAGGGAATTATAAGGGTGTTCCAGTAAGCCAATGTAAATTGGTAAAAATGGTCACTAGCCTGTTAGTGACAATTTGGAAAGAAATGAGAGAGCATAACCCCTGAGGTTCTGATTAGCAGAGCCTCAGTGAGACAGTTAGTCACTACACAGGTAACACATTCAGGCACACTTATGAGCACTGGGGCCCTGGGTTACCAGGGTGCCAGTGACACATACAACTAAAACAACATATATACAGTGAAAAATGGGGGTAACATGCCAGGCAAGATGGTACTTTCCTACACAACCCCCCCCCCCAAATGAAGGACATTAAGACTAGCCATGACCTGATGAGTCTTCATTGTCTAAGTGGAAATATCTGGAGAGTCCTTCTGCATTGGAGTGGCTACTCCCAGGTCTATGTTCCACTGTATAGTCCATTCCCTGTAGGGATATGGACCACCTCAACAATTTAGGATTTTCACCTTTCATTTGTTTTAGCCAAAGTAGAGGTTTGTGGTCTGTCTGAACAATGAAGTGAGTGCCAAACAGGTATGGCCTCAACTTCTTCAGAGCCCAGACCACAGCAAAGGCCTCCCTCTCAATGGCAGACCAACGCTTTTCTCTAGGGGTCAACCTCCTACTAATAAAAGCAACAGGTTGATCCTGGCCCTCAGAATTAAGTTGTGATAGGACTGCCCCTACTCCTAATTCAGATGCATCAGTTTGGACATAGAATTTTTTAGAGTAACAAGGGCTTTTCAGGACAGGTGCAGAGCACATGGCCTGCTTCAGCTCCTCAAAAGCTTTCTGACAGTTTGCTGTGCATAATACCTTTTTAGGCATTTTCTTGGATGTGAGGTCATTAAGAGGGGCTGCAATGGAGCCATAGTTCTTAATGAACCTCCTGTAATACCCAGTGAGGCCTAGGAAGGCTCTCACCTGAGTCTGAGTGGTAGGGGGAACCCAATCAATAATAGTTTGGATTTTCCCCTGAAGTGGTGCAATCTGTTCCCCACCAACAAGGTGTCCCAGATAAACCACCTTACCCTGCCCTATCTGGCACTTTGAAGCCTTGATAGTGAGGCCTGCCTTTTGCAGGGCCTCCAAAACTTTCCATAGGTGGACCAGGTGATCATCCCAGCTGGAGCTAAAGACAGGTATATCGTCCAAATATGCTGCACTGAAAGCTTCCAGCCCTTGCAGGACTGTGTTCACCAACCTCTGAAAAGTGGCAGGTGCATTTTTCAAACCAAAAGGCATTACAGTAAACTGGTAATGTCCTCCAATGGTAGAAAATGCAGTCTTAGGTTTAGCATCTTCTGACAATTTGATCTGCCAATACCCTGCAGTCAAATCAAAAGTGCTTAGATACTTGGCAGATGCCAGTGTATCTATGAGCTCATCTGCCCTGGGTATAGGGTGAGCATCAGTTTTGGTTACCAAGTTGAGACCTCTATAGTCTACACAAAACCGCATTTCTTTCTTTCCATCTTTAGAATTGGGTTTTGGTACCAGTACCACAGGAGAAGCCCATGGACTGTCAGAGTGCTCAACCACTCCTAGTTCCAACATTTTCTGAACTTCTTGCTTTATGCAGTCCCTGACATGGTCAGGCTGCCTATAGATCTTACTTTTGACAGGTAAACTGTCTCCAGTATCTATAGTGTGCTCACACCAAGAAGTGGTGCCTGGCACAGTAGAGAAGAGTTCTGAAAATTGTCCTAGGAGATTTATGCAATTGTCTTTCTGCTCAGCAGTAAGACAATCAGCCAAAACTACACCTTCCACAAGAGCATCTTGATCTGTGGAAGAGAAGAGATCAGGTAGAGGATCACTGTCTTCTTCCTGTCCCTCATCTGTTGCCATGAGTAGGGTGAGATCAGCCCTGTCATAGTAGGGTTTCAGGCGGTTGACATGGAGCACCCTAAGGGGACTCCTGGCAGTGCCTAAGTCAACCAAGTAGGTGACTTCACCCTTCTTTTCAACAATTGTGTAGGGTCCACTCCATTTATCTTGGAGTGCTCTTGGGGCCACAGGCTCCAAGACCCACACTTTCTGCCCTGGTTGGTACTGAACCAAAACAGCCTTCTGATCATGCCATTGCTTCTGGAGCTCTTGGCTGGCCTGAAGGTTTTTACTGGCCTTTTTCATGTACTCAGCCTTCCTTGATCTGAGGCCAAGTACATAATCCACAATATCCTGCTTAGGAGCTTTTAAAGGTTGTTCCCAATCCTCCTTTACAAGTGTGAGTGGACCTCTAACAGGGTGTCCAAAAAGAAGTTCAAAGGGGCTGAAGCCCACTCCTTTCTGGGGTACCTCCCTGTAGGCAAAAAGGAGGCATGGTAGAAGGATATCCCATCTCCTGCGGAGTTTTTCAGGGAGACCCATAATCATGCCTTTGAGAGTTTTATTAAATCTCTCCACCAGTCCATTTGTTTGTGGATGATAGGGTGTTGTGAACTTGTATGTTACACCACACTCCTTCCACATGGCCTTTAAGTATGCAGACATGAAATTGCTTCCCCTGTCTGATACTACTTCCTTTGGGAAGCCCACCCTGGAAAATATTCCCAGGAGGGCCTTTGCCACTGCAGGAGCTGTAGTGGTCCTTAAAGGAATTGCTTCAGGATATCTTGTGGCATGGTCCACTACCACTAAGATAAACCTATTGCCTGAAGCAGTAGGAGGGTCAAGGGGGCCAACTATGTCAACCCCTACCCTTTCAAAGGGAACCCCAACCACAGGCAGTGGGATAAGGGGTGCCTTTGGAGTGCCACCTGTCTTGCCACTGGCTTGACAGGTTTCACAGGACTTACAAAATTCCTTTGTGTCCTCAGACATCCTAGGCCAATGAAACAGGGGAACAAGCCTGTCCCAAGTTTTCATTTGTCCTAGGTGCCCAGCTAAAGGAATGTCATGTGCCAGTGTTAGGAGGAACTTTCTGTACTCCTGAGGAATCACTAATCTCCTGGCAGCTCAAGGTTTAGGATCCCTATGCTCAGTGTACAAGAGGTTGTCTTCCCAGTAAACTCTGTGAGAGTCACTGACATCCCCATTAGCCTGTTTGACAGCTTGCTGTCTGAGACCCTCTAATGTGGGACAGGTTTGCTGTGCCACACTCAGCTCCTCTCTGGCAGGCCCCCCTTCACCCAATAGCTCAGCAGTGTCTGCTTCCAGCTCCTCTGGTGTAGGTTCTGCACAGGGAGGGAATTCTTCTTCCTCAGAAGTAGAATCCACTGTAGAGGGAGGGATAGTAGGAAGTGGTTTGCTTCTACTAGCCCTAGCTTTAGGGAGCACTTGGTCCATTGTTCCAGGATCCAAGCTTCCCTGTCCTTTTTGCTTTTTGGCCTGAGCCCTTGTCAAAGCAAAAATATGCCCTGGGATGCCCAGCATTGCTGCATGGGCCTCCAACTCCACATCTGACCAAGCTGATGTCTCCAAATCATTCCCTAATAGACAGTCTACAGGTAAACCTGAAGCTACCACAACTTTCTTTGGACCAGTTACCCCCCCCCAGTTGAGATTTACAACAGCCATGGGGTGGCTTTGTGTTATGTTGTGAGCATCGGTTACTTGGTACTGGTGTCCAAGTATGTGTTGTTCAGGGTGCACCAGTTTCTCAATCACCATTGTGACACTGGCACCTGTGTCCCTGTAGGCCTGGACCTCAACACCATTTATTAGGGTTAGTTGCTTGTACTTCTCCAAGTTATGGGGGCAAGCAACCAAAGTGGCTAAATCAATAGCCCCTTCAGAGACTAAAGTAGCCTCTGTGGTCTCCCTAATTAGACCAACCCCAACTAAATTACCAAAAGTGAGCCCAGCTACTCCCTTGGATTGGCTATTAGTAGGTTTGCTCCCACCACCACTGCTATTAGTAGGGACACTAGGTGTAGCAGTAGGGGTTGTAGTGGTAGGAGCTGTGGTGCCTTTCTTTGGACAACTGGGATCTGTTGTCCAATGGCCTTTTATTTTACATAAATAGCACCATGGTTTCTTTTCCTTGTTCTGATTAAAGGAGGATTTGGGCCCACCACCCCCACCAGAGTGTTTTTGTGGGCCTGATGAAGACTCATTTTTAGATTTGTCCCCACCCTTGTCAGAAGACTTACCATCCTTCTTTTTGTTGCCATCTTTGTCACCCCCTGTATGAACTTTTCTGTTCACTCTTGTTCTGACCCATTTGTCTGCCTTCTTTCCCAATTCTTGGGGAGAGGTCAGATCAGAGTCCACCAAGTACTGGTGCAACAAATCAGACACACAATTATTAAGAATATGCTCTCTCAGGATCAAGTTATACAGGCTGTCATAATCAGTAACTTTACTGCCATGTAACCACCCCTCCAAGGCCTTCACTGAATGGTCAATGAAATCAACCCAGTCTTGTGAAGACTCCTTTTTGGTCTCTCTGAACTTTATCCTGTACTGTTCAGTGGTTAAGCCATAACCATCCAGGAGTGCATTCTTAAGAACTTGGAAATTATTGGCATCATTTTCTTTCACAGTAAGGAGCCTATCCCTACCTTTTCCACTAAATGATAGCCATAGGATAGCAGCCCACTGCCTTTGAGGGACATCCTGTACAACACAGGCCCTTTCAAGTGCAGCAAACCACTTGTTAATGTCATCCCCCTCCTTATAAGGGGGAACTATCTTGTGCAGATTCCTGGAATCATGCTCTTTTGCAGGATGACTATGGGGAATACTGCTGCTGCCACCATGGGTATCTAAACCCAACTTCTGTCTTTCCTTCTCTAATTCAAAAGACTGTCTATCCAAATCCAGCTGTTGCTTTTTAAGCTTCAGTCTGGTTTGTTCCACCCTCAACTTATTGAGTTCCCTCTCTAACATTCTGTCATCAGGGTTGGTGGGAGGGACATTTCTAGAAACAGAGCTATGATGGGAATAAACAGAAGGAGACCTGTCCCTTACAGAAGCCAACTTAACAGCTTGGTTTACAGAAACATTACTACCAGTATGGTGAGAATAAATGCTTTTGCTATGATGTGAGACAACACTATTTCTTTGGTGTGGCTCATCATCATTACCATCTATGCTAGATTGTCTAGTAATGGGCAGGCTAGGAAGTTTCTTTCCTGAATCTTTTCCTGGGGGAGTCCCTGAATCAGATTGGGAACTATTAGGTACTTTTTCAACAGATGGGCCACCTCTGGCCTTATCCTATTCTCTAAGCATGTTAATTACCAGTTCCAAGGCAGGATTCTTCCCTACACTCAAACCTCTCTCTATACAGAGACTCCTTGCTCTTTTCCAGCTAAGGTTGTCATATGCAAGTTTGGACAGATCAACACTTTGGCTTGTGCCAGACATTTTTAGAGAGAGTTAAAGTGATAGAGAAAGAGACAAAAGTTTTCAGAACTTTTTTTGGAAAGACAGAAAAAAAACTTTTTAAACTTTTAAGAACTTTTTGAAAGTTTAGGAGTACTTTTCAGCACTTAGAAAAGAGTGAAAAGAGGAAATGCAAAACTTTTTGGATATGTGTATATACACTGACCTTGTTTTGTATATTTTTCTCTTATGAAAAGTACAATGACAAGAGTGGTAAGTAGTCTCAAGCACTTATCCCACCACTGCACAACCAATGTAGGAGGCTGGACTGGCTTGTAGTGAGTACCAAGGGGTACTTGCACCTTGCACCAGGCCCAGTTATCCCTTATTAGTGTATAGGGTGTCTAGCAGCTTAGGCTGATAGATAATGGTAGCTTAGCAGAGCAGCTTAGGCTGAACTAGGAGACGTGTGAAGCTACCACAGTACCACTTAGTGTCATATGCACAATATCATAAGAAAACACAATACACAGTTATACTAAAAATAAAGGTACTTTATTTTTATGACAATATGCCAAAGTATCTTAGAGTGTACCCTCAGTGAGAGGATAGGAAATATACACAAGATATATATACACAATAGCAAAAATATGCAGTATAGTCTTAGAAAACAGTGCAAACAATGTATAGTTACAATAGGATGCCATGGGGAAACATAGGGATAGGGGCAACACAAACCATATACTCCAAAATTGGAATGTGAACCACGAATGGACCCCAAACCTATGTGACCTTGTAGAGGGTCGCTGGGACTATTAGAAAATAGTGAGAGTTAGAAAAATAACCCTCCCCAAGACCCTGAAAAGTGAGTGCAAAGTGCACTAAAGTTCCCCTAAGGACAGAAAAGTCGTGTTAGGGGAATAATGCAGGAAAGACACAAACCAGCAATGCAACAACTGTGGATTTCCAATCTAGGGTACCTGTGGAACAAGGGGACCAAGTCCAAAAGTCACAAGCAAGTCGGAGATGGGCAGATGCCCAGGAAATGCCAGCTGCGGGTGCAAAGAAGCGTCTACTGGACAGAAGAAGCTGAGGTTTCTGCAGGAACGAAAAGGGCTAGAGACTTCCCCTTTGGTGGACGGGTCCCTCTCGCCTTGGAGAGTCGTGCAGAAGTGTTTTCCCGCCGGAAGAATGCCAACAAGCCTTGCTAGTTGCAAATCGTGCGTTTGGCGTTTTGGGACGCTGCTGGGGCCCAGGAGGGACCAGGAGGTCGCAATTTGGATCTGAAGAGAGAGGAGACGTCGAGCAAGACAAAGAGCCCTCACTGAAGCAGGTAGCACCCAGAGAAGTGCCAGAAACAGGCAATACGAGGATGCGTGAAACGGTGCTTGCCGAAGTTGCACAAAGGAGTCCCACGTCGCCGGAGACCAACTTAGAAAGTCGTGCAATGCAGGTTAGAGTGCCGTGGACCCAGGCTTGGCTGTACACAAAGGATTTCCGCCGGAAGTGCACAGGGGCCGGAGTAGCTGCAAAGTCGCGGTTCTCAGCAATGCAGCCCAGCGAGGTGAGGCAAGGACTTACCTCCACCAAACTTGGGCTGAAGAGTCACTGGACTGTGGGGGTCACTTGGACAGAGTTGCTGGATTCGAGGGACCTCGCTCGTCGTGCTGAGAGGAGACCCAAGGGACCGGTAATGCAGCTTTTTGGTGCCTGCGGTTGCAGGGGGAAGATTCCGTCGACCCACGGGAGATTTCTTCGGAGCTTCTGGTGCAGAGAGGAGGCAGGCTACCCCCACAGCATGCACAAGCAGGAAAACAGTCGAGAAGGCGGCAGGATCAGCGTTACAGAGTTGCAGTAGTCGTCTTTGCTACTATGTTGCAGGTTTGCAGGCTTCCAGCGCGGTCAGCGGTCGATTCCTTATCAGAAGGTGAAGAGAGAAATGCAGAGGAACTCGGCTGAGCTCATGCATTCGTTATCTAAAGTTTCCCCAGAGACAGAGACCCTAAATAGCCAGAAAAGAGGGTTTGGCTACCTAGGAGAGAGGAAAGGCTACTAACACCTGAAGGAGCCTATCAGCAGGAGTCTCTGACGTCACCTGGTGGCACTGGCCACTCAGAGCAGTCCAGTGTGCCAGCAGCACCTCTGTTTCCAAGATGGCAGAGGTCTGGAGCACACTGGAGGAGCTCTGGACACCTCCCAGGGGAGGTGCAGGTCAGGGGAGTGGTCACTCCCCTTTCCTTTGTCCAGTTTCGCGCCAGAGCAGGGGCTAAGGGGTCCCTGAACCGGTGTAGACTGGCTTATGCAGAATTGGGCACATCTGTGCCCAACAAAGCATTTCCAGAGGCTGGGGGAGGCTACTCCTCCCCTGCCTTCACACCATTTTCCAAAGGGAGAGGGTGTCACACCCTCTCTCAGAGGAAGTTCTTTGTTCTGCCATCCTGGGCCAGGCCTGGCTGGACCCCAGGAGGGCAGCTGCCTGTCTGAGGGGTTGGCAGCAGCAGCAGCTGCAGTGAAACCCCAGGAAGGGCAGTTTGGCAGTACCAGGGTCTGTGCTACAGACCACTGGGATCATGGGATTGTGCCAACTATGCCAGGATGGTATAGAGGGGGCAATTCCATGATCATAGACATGTTACATGGCCATATTCGGAGTTACCATGGTGAAGCTACCTATAGGTAGTGACCTATATGTAGTGCACGCGTGTAATGGTGTCCCCGCACTCACAAAGTTCAGGGAATTGGCTCTGAACAATGTGGGGGCACCTTGGTTAGTGCCAGGGTGCCCTCACACAAAGTAACTTTGCACCTAACCTTTACCAGGTAAAGGTTAGACATATAGGTGACTTATAAGTTACTTAAGTGCAGTCTAAAATGGCTGTGAAATAACGTGGACGTTATTTCACTCAGGCTGCAGTGGCAGGCCTGTGTAAGAATTGTCAGAGCTCCCTATGGGTGGCAAAAGAAATGCTGCAGCCCATAGGGATCTCCTGGAACCCCAATACCCTGGGTACCTCAGTACCATATACTAGGGAATTATAAGGGTGTTCCAGTAAGCCAATGTAAATTGGTAAAAATGGTCACTAGCCTGTTAGTGACAATTTGGAAAGAAATGAGAGAGCATAACCACTGAGGTTCTGATTAGCAGAGCCTCAGTGAGACAGTTAGTCACTACACAGGTAACACATTCAGGCACACTTATGAGCACTGGGGCCCTGGGTTACCAGGGTCCCAGTGACACATACAACTAAAACAACATATATACAGTGAAAAATGGGGGTAACATGCCAGGCAAGATGGTACTTTCCTACACGTAGTCTGCCTCCTCTCTGCATTAGAAGCTCCGAAGAAATCTCCCGTGGGTCGACGGAATCTTCCCCCTGCAACCGCAGGCACCAAAGAACTGCATCACTGGTCCTCTGGGTCTCCTCTCAGCACGACGAGCGAGGTCCCTTGAACTCAGCAACTCTGTCCAAGTGACTCCCACAGTCCAGTGACTCTTCAGTCCAAGTTTGGTGGAGGTAAGTCCTTGCCTCCCCACGCTAGACTGCATTGCTGGGAACCGCGTGTTTTGCAGCTACTCCGGCTCCTGTGCACTCACCGAGGATTTCCTTTGTGCACAGCCAAGCCTGGGTCCCCGGCACTCTAACCTGCATTGCACGACCTCCTGAGTTGTCCTCCGGCTTCGTGGGACCCTCTTGTGCAACTTCGGGTGAGCTCCGGTTCATTCCACTTTGTAGTGCCTGTTCCGGCACTTCTGCGGGTGCTGCTTGCTTCTGAGTGGGCTCCTTCTCTTGCTGGGCGCCCCCTCTGTCTCCTCACACAATTGGCGACATCCTGGTCCCTCCTGGGCCACAGCAGCATCCAAAAACCCTAACCCCAACCCTTGCAGCTAGCAAGGCTTGTTTGCAGTCTTTGCGCACAAAAACACTTCTGCACGACTCTTCACAACGTGGGACATCCATCCTCTAAAGGGGATGTTTCTAGCCCTTGTTGTTCCTGCAGAATCCTCAGCTTCTACCATCCAGTGGCAGCTTCTTTGCACCCACAGCTGGCATTTCCTGGGCATCTGCCCACTCCCAACTTGATCGTGACTCTTGGACTTGGTCCCCTTGTTCCACAGGTACTCTCGTCAGGAAATCCATCGTTGTTGCATTGCTGGTGTTGTTGTTTCTGGCAGAATTCCCCTATCACGACTTCTGTGCTCTTTGGGGAACTTAGGTGCACTTTGCACCCACTTTTCAGGGTCTTGGGGTGGGCTATTTTTCTAACCCTCACTGTTTTCTTACAGTCCCAGCGACCCTCTACAAGGTCACATAGATTTGGGGTCCATTCGTGGTTCGCATTCCACTTCTAGAGTATATGGTTTGTGTTGCCCCTATACCTATGTGACCCCATTGCATTCTATTGTGACTATACATTGTTTGCACTGTTTTCTATTGCTATTACTGCATATTTTGGTATTGTGTACATATATCGTGTGTATATTTGCTATCCTCATACTGAGGGTACTCACTGAGATACTTTTGGCAAGTACCTTTATTTTTAGTATATCTGTGTATTGTGTTTTCTTATGATATTGTGCATATGACACTAGTGGTACTGTAGGAGCTTCACTCGTCTCCTAGTTCAGCCTAAGCTGCTCTGCTAAGCTACCTTTTCTATCAACCTAAGCTGCTAGACACCCCTCTACACTAATAAGGGATACCTGGGCATGGTGCAAGGTGTAAGTACCCCTTGGTACTCACTACAAGCCAGTCCAGCCTCCTACATTGGTTGTGCAGCGGTGGGATAAGTACTTTGCAACTACTTACCACTTTTGTCATTGTACTTTTCATAAGAGAAAAATATACAAAACAAGTTCAGTGTATGTACACCTAACCAAAAAGTTTTGCTTTTCTTCTCTCACTTCTTTTATAAGTGCTGAAAAGTACCTCTAAACTTTCAAAAAGCTCTTAAAAAGTTAAAAAAAGTTTTTTTTCTGTTCTTTAAAAAGTTCTGAAACTTTTTCATTCTTTTTCTGTCCTTTAAACCTTTTCTATCATGTCTGGTACAGGCCAAACTCTTGATCTGTCCAGCATAGATTATGACAACCTTAGCTGGAAGGAAGCAAGGAGTCTCTGTGTTGATAGAGGTTTAAGGGTAGGGAAGAATCCCTCAAGACAACTGTTGGTTAATATGCTCATTGAACAAGATAAGACCTTAGTTGGCACTTCTGGTGAGAAATTAGCTGATGGTTCCCACTCTGATTCTGGGGCATCCCTAGCAAAAGATTTGGGAGGGAATCTTTCCAACCTGCCCCTTAGCAGGCCACCTAGCATAGCTGGTACTGATGTGACCTCACATCACAGTAGAAGTGTTACTTCTGTAGGCCAGAATGTTAGTGTGCCATCTGTTAGGGCGAGGTCTCCCTCTGTTCATTCTCACCATTCTTCTGTTTCAAGGCATGCCCAACCCACCCACCCTGATGACAGAGTGTTAGAAAGGGAGCTCAATAGATTGAGAGTGGAACAATCCAGGCTGAAGCTCAAGAAGCAACAGCTGGATTTAGATAGGCAGTCTTTAGAGAAAGACAGAAATTGGGTTTTGAAACCCATGGTGGCAGCAGCAGTATTCCAAATAGTCATCCTGCAAAAGAGCATGATTCGAGGAATCTGCACAAGATAGTTCCCCCTTACAAGGAGGGGGATGACATTAACAAGTGGTTTGCTGCACTTGAGAGGGCCTGTGTTGTACAGGATGTCCCTCAAAGGCAGTGGGCTGCTATCCTATGGCTATCATTTAGTGGAAAGGGTAGGGATAGGCTCCTTACTGTGAAAGAAAGTGATGCCAATAATTTCAAAGTTCTTAAGAATGCACTCCTGGATGGTTATGGCTTAACCACTGAACAGTACAGGATGAAGTTCAGAGAGACCAAAAAGTAGTCTTCACAAGACTGGGTTGATTTCATTGACCATTCAGTGAAGGCCTTGGAGGGGTGGTTACATGGCAGTAAAGTTACTGATTATGAAAGCCTGTATAACTTGATCCTGAGAGAGCATATTCTTAATAATTGTGTGTCTGATTTGTTGCACCAGTACTTGGTCTATCTCTTCGCCAGACCCAGGACCTCCTCGCATTCAGAAGGCTCCTCAAGACCTGGCTCTTCGACCGCTAAACCAGCAGCGCTCCCCCCCCCCCCCCTCAGCGCCTCGAAACCCTGACGGGTACATAGCGCGCTTAATAAATATTATGATTGATTGATTGATTGATTGGTGGACTCTGATCTGACCTCTCCCCAAGAATTGGAAAAGAAGGCAGACAAATGGGTCAGAACAAGGGTGAACAGAAAAGTTCATACAGGGGGTGACAAAGATGGCAACAAGAAGAAGGATGGTAAGTCTTCTGACAAGGGTGGGGACAAATCTAAAAATGAGTCTACATCAGGACCACAAAAACACTCTGGTGGGGGTGGTGTGCCCAAATCCTCTTCTAATCAAAACAAAGAAAAGAAACCATGGTGCTATTTATGTAAAATAAAAGGCCATTGGACAACAGATCCCAGTTGTCCAAAGAAAAGCACCAAGCCTCCTACCAATACAACCCCTGCTGCTACTCCTTTTGCCCCTAGTAATAGCAGTGGTGGTGGGAGCAAACCTACTAATAGCCAATCCAGGGGAGTAGCTGGGCTCACTTTTGGTAATTTAGTTGGGGTTGGTCTTGTTAGGGAGACCACAGAGGCTGTGTTAGTCTCCGAGGGGGCTATTGATTTAGCCACCTTGGTTGCTTGTCCCCTTAACATGGATAAGTACAAGCAACTACCCCCAATAAATGGTGTTGAGGTTCAGGCCTACAGGGACACAGGTGCCAGTGTTACCATGGTAATAGAGAAACTGGTCCACCCTGAACAACACCTACTTGGTCACCAGTACCAAGTAACCGATGCTCATAAGAACACACTTAGGCGGTCATTCTGACCCTGGCGGTAGACTACCGCCAGGGCCGGGGACCGCGGATGCACCGCCAACAGGCTGGCGGTGCGTCCATGGGCATTCTGACCGCGGCGGTACAGCCGCGGTCAGAAACGGGAAACCGGCGGTGTCCCACCGGTTTCCCGCTGCCCTTGGGAATCCTCCATGGCGGCGCTGCAGGCAGCGCCGCCATGGGGATTCCGACCCCCTTACCGCCAGCCTGGTTCTGGCTGTTTTGACCGCCAGAACCTGGCTGGCGGTAACGGGTGTCGCAGGGCACCTGGGGGCCCCTGCAGTGCCCATGCCACTGGCATGGGCACTGCAGGGGCCCCCTAACAGGGCCCCACCAAGATTTTCAGTGTGTGCCAAGCAGACACTGAAAAACGCGACGGGTGCAACTGCACCCGTCGCACCCCTTCTACTCCGCCGGCTCCATTCGGAGCCGGCATCCTCATGGAAGGGGGTTTCCCGCTGGGCTGGCGGGCGGCCTTCTGGCGGTCGCCCGCCAGCCCAGCGGGAAACTCAGAATTACCACGGCGGTCTTTTGACCGCGCAGCGGTATTCTGACGGTGGGACTTTGGCGGGCGGCCTCCGCCGCCCGCCAAAGTCAGAATGACCGCCTTAGCCACCCCATGGCTGTTGTAAATCTCAACTGGGGGGGGGGGTTTACTGGTCCAAAGAAAGTTGTGGTTGCCTCAGATTTACCTGTAGACTGTCTACTAGGGAATGATTTAGAGACATCAGCTTGGTCAGATGTGGAGTTGGAGGCTCATGCAGCAATGCTGGGCATTCCAGTGCACATTTTTGCTTTAACAAGGGCTCAGGCCAAAAAGCAAAAAGGACAGGGTGATTTGGATCCTGGAAAAATGGACCAAGTGCTCCCTAAAGCTAGGGTTAGTAAAGGTAAAACACTACCTACTATCCCTCCCTCTACAGTGGATTCAACTTCTGAGGAAGAAGAATTTCCACCCTGTGCAGAACCTATACCAGAGGAGCTGGAAGCAGACACTGCTGAGCTTTTGGGTGAAGGGGGGCCTGCCAGGGAGGAGCTGAGTGTAGCACAGCATACCTGTCCCACACTAGAGGGTCTAAGGCAGCAAGCTGTCAAACAAGCAAATGGGGATGTCAGTAACTCTCACAGAGTTTACTGGGAGGATAACCTTTTGTACACTGAAGCAAGGGATCCAAAACCTGGAGCTGCCAGGAGATTGGTGATTCCTCAGGAGTACAGAAAGTTCCTCCAAACTCTAGCCCACGACATTCCCTTAGCTGGACATTTGGGGCAAATGAAAACTTGGGACAGGCTTGTCCCCTTGTTTCATTGGCCTAGAATGTCAGAGGACACAAAGGAATTTTGTAAGTCCTGTGAAACCTGTCAAGCCAGTGGCAAGACAGGTGGCACTCCAAAGGCACCCCTTATCCCACTGCCTGTGGTTGGGGTTCCCTTTGAAAGGGTAGGGGTTGACATAGTTGGCCCTCTTGACCCTCCTACTGCTTCAGGCAATAGGTTTATCTTGGTGGTAGTGGACCATGCCACCAGATACCCTGAAGCAATTCCTCTAAGGACCACTACAGCTCCTGCAGTGGCAAAGGCCCTCCTGGGAATCTTTTCCAGGGTGGGCATCCCAAAAGAGGTGGTATCAGACAGGGGAAGCAATTTCATGTCTGCTTATTTAAAGGCCATGTGGAAGTAATGTGGTGTGACATACAAGTTCACCACACCCTATCATCCACAAACAAATGGACTGGTGGAGAGATTTAACAAAACTCTCAAAGGTATGATAATGGGACTCCCTGAAAAACTCCGCAGGAGATGGGATATCCTATTACCTTGCCTCCTTTTTGCTTACAGGGAGGTACCCCAAAAAGGAGTGGGCTTCAGCCCTTTTGAACTCCTATTTGGACACCCTGTAAGAGGTCCTCTAACACTTGTGAAGGAGGGTTGGGAACAACCTTTAAAAGCTCCAAAGCAAGACATAGTGGACTATGTACTTGGCCTAAGGTCTAGGATGGATGAGTACATGAAAAAGGCCAGTAAAAACCTTCAGGCCAGCCAAGAGCTCCAAAAGCAATGGCATGACCAGAAGGCTGTTTTGGTTCAGTACCAACCAGGGCAGAAAGTGTGGGTCTTGGAGCCTGTGGCCCCAAGAGCACTCCAAGACAAATGGAGTGGGCCCCACATAAATATTGAAAAGAAGGGAGAAGTCACCTACTTAGTTGACTTAGCCACTGCCAGGAGTCCCCTTAGAGTGCTCCATGTCAATCGCCTGAAACCCTACTATGACAGGGCTGATCTCACCCTGCTCATGGCAACAGATGAGGGACAGGAAGAAGAGAGTGACCCTCTCCCTGATCTCTTCTCTTCCACAGAACAATATGCTATAGTGGAAGGTGTAGTTTTGGCAGATTGTCTTACTGCTCAGCAGAAAGACCACTGCATAAATCTCCTGGGTCCGTTTTCTGAACTCTTCTCTACTGTGCCAGGCACCACTTCTTGGTGTGAGCACACTATAGATACTGGAGACAGCTTGCCTGTCAAAAGTAAAATCTATAGGCAGCCTGACCATGTCAGAGACTGCATAAAGCAAGAAGTGCAGAAAATGCTTGAACTGGGAGTGGTTGAGCACTTTGAAAGTCCATGGACCTCTCCTGTGGTACTTGTACCAAAACCTCATTCCAAGGATGGAAAGAAGGAAATGCGGTTTTGTGTGGACTATAGAGGTCTCAACCAGGTAACCAAAACTGATGCTCACCCTATACCCAGGGCAGATGAGCTAATAGATACACTGGCATTTGCCAAGTATCTAAGCACCTTTGATTTTACTGCAGGGTATTGGCAGATCAAGTTATCAGAGGATGCAAAAGCAAAAACTGCATTTTCAACCATTGGAGGCCATTACCAATTCACAGTAATGCCTTTTGGATTGAAAAATGCACCTGCCACTTTTCAAAGTTTGGTGAACACAGTCCTGCAAGGGCTGGAGGCTTTTAGTGCAGCATATCTAGATGATATAGCTGTCTTTAGCTCCAGCTGGGATGATCACCTGGTCCACCTATGGAAAGTTCTGGAAGCCCTGCAAAAGGCAGGCCTCACCATCAAGGCTTCAAAGTGCCAGATAGGGCAGGGGAAAGTGGTTTATCTGTGACACCTGGTAGGTGGAGAACAGATTGCACCACTTCAAGGGAAAATCCAAACTATTATAGATTGGGTTCCCCCTACAACTCAGACCCAGGTGAGAGCCTTCTTAGGCCTCACTGGGTATAACAAGAGGTTCATAAAGAACTATGGCTCCATTGCAGCCCCTCTTAATGACCTCACCTCTAAGAAAATGCCTAAAAAGGTATTGTGGACAGCTAGCTGTCAGAAAGCTTTTGAGGAGCTGAAGCAGGCCATGTGCTCTGCACCTGTCCTGAAAAGCCCCTGTTACTCCAAAAAATTATTTGCCCAAACTGATGCATCTGAATTAGGGGTAGGGGCAGTCTTATCACAACTTAATTCTGAGGGCCAGGATCAACCTGTTGCTTTTATCAGCAGGAGGTTGACCCCTAGAGAAAAGCATTGGTCTGCCATAGAGAGGGAGGCCTTTGCTGTGGTCTGGGCACTGAAGAAGTTCAGGCCATACCTGTTTGGCACTCACTTCATTGTTCAGACATACCACAAACCTCTACTTTGGCTAAAACAAATGAAAGGTGAAAACCCTAAACTGTTGAGGTGGTCCATATCCCTACAGGGAATGGATTATACAGTGGAACATAGACCTGGGAGTACCCACTCCAATGCAGATGGACTCTCCAGATATTTCCACTTAGACAATGAAGACTCATCAGGTCATGGCTAGTCTTATTGTCCTTCGTTTGGGGGGAGGGGGGGCTGTGTAGGAAAGTACCATCTTGCCTGGCATGTTACCCCCATATTTCACTGTATATATGTTGTTTTAGTTGTATGTGTCACTGGGACCCTGCCAACCAGGGCCCCAGTGCTCATAAGTGTGCCCTGTATGTGTTACCTGTCTGTTAACTGTCTCACTGAAGCTCTGCTAATCAGAACCTCAGTGGTTATGCTCTCTCATTTCTTTCCAAATTGTCACTAACAGGCTAGTGATCAATTTTACCAATTTACATTGGCATACTGGAACACCCTTATAATTCCCTAGTATATGGTACTGAGGTACCCAGGGTATTGGGGTTCCAGGAGATCCCTATGGGCTGCAGCATTTCTTTTGCCACCCATAGGGAGCTCTGACAATTCTTACACAGGCCTGCCACTGCAGCCTGAGTGAAATAACGTCCACGTTATTTCACAGCCATTTTACAATGCACTTAAGTAACTTATAAGTCACCTATATGTCTAACATTTACCTGGTAAAGGTTGGGTGCTAAGTTACTTAGTGTGTGGGCACCCTGGCACTAGCCAAGGTGCCCCCACTTTGTTTAGGGCCAATTCCCCGGACTTTGTGAGTGCGGGGACACCATTACACGTGTGCACTATACATAGGTCACTACCTATGTATAGCTTCACAATGGTAACTCCGAATATGGCCATGTAACATGTCTAAGATCATGGAATTGCCCCACCAATGCCATCCTGGTATTGGGGAGACAATCCCATGATTCCCCGGGTCTCTAGCACAGACCCGGGTACTGCCAAACTGCCTTTCCCGCGGTTTCACTGCAGCTGCTGCTGCTGCCAACCCCTCAGACAGGTTTCTGCCCTCCTGGGGTCCAGCCAGGGTTGGCCCATGAAGCCAGAACAAAGGACTTCCTCAGAGAGAGGGTGTTACACCCTCTCCCTTTGGAATAAGGTGTCAGGGCTGGGGAGGAGTAGACTCCCTCAGCATCTGGAAATGCTTTGATGGGCACAGATGGTGCCCATCTCTGCATCAGCCAGTCTACACCGGTTCAGGGATCCCTCAGCCCTGCTCTGGCGCGAAACTGGATAAAGGAAAGGGGAGTGACCACTCCCCTGACCTGCACCTCCCCTGGGAGGTGCCCAGAGCTCCTCCAGTGTGCTCCAGACCTCTGCCATCTTGGAAACAGAGGTGCTGCTGGCACACTGGACTGCTCTGAGTGGCCAGGGCCAGCAGGTGACGTCAGAGACTCCTTCTGATAGGCTCCTTTAGGTGTTGCTAGCCTATCCTCTCTCCTAGGTAGCCAAACCTCCTTTTCTGGCTATTTAGGGTCTCTGCTTTGGGGAATTCTTTAGATAATGAATGCAAGAGCTCATCAGAGTTCCTCTGAATCTCTCTCTTCACCTTTTGCCAAGGAATCGACTGCTGACCGCGCTGGAAGCCTGCAAAACTGCAACAAAGTAGCAAAGACGACTACTGCGACCTTGTAACGATGATCCTGCCGCCTTCTCGACTGTTTTCGTGGTGGTGCATGCTGTGGGGGTAGTCTGCCTCCTCTCTGCATTAGAAGCTCCGAAGAAATCTCCAGTGGGTCGACTGAATCTTCCCCCTGCAACCGCAGGCACCAAAGAACTGCATCACCGGTCCTCTGGGTCTCTTCTCAGCACGACGAGCGAGGTCCCTTGAACTCAGCAACTCTGTCCAAGTGACTCCTACAGTCCAGTGACTCTTCAGTCCAAGTTTGGTGGAGGTAAGTCCTTGCCTGCCCACGCTAGACTGCATTGCTGGGAACCGCATGTTTTGCAGCTACTCGGCTCCTGTGCACTCACTGAGGATTTCCTTTGTGCACAGCCAAGCCTCGGTCCCTGGCACTCTAACCTGCATTGCATGACCTCCTGAGTTGTCCTCCGGCTTCGTAGGACCCTCTTGTGCAACTTCGGGTGAGCTCTGGTTCACTCCACTTTGTAGTGCCTGTTCCAGCACTTCTACGGGTGCTGCTTGCTTCTGAGTGGGCTCCTTGTCTTGCTGTGTGCCCTCTCTGTCTCCTCCCACAATTGGCGACATCCTGGTCCCTCCTGGGCCACAGCAGCATCCAAAAACCCTTACCACGACCCTTGCAGCTAGCAAGGCTTGTTTGCGGTCTTTCTGCACGAAAACACTTCTGCACGACTCTTCACAACGTGGGACATCCATCCTCCAAAGGGAAAGTTTCTAGCCCTTGTCGTTCCTACAGAATCCTCAGCTTCTACCATCCAGTGGCAGCTTCTTTGCACCCACAGCTGGCATTTCCTGGGCATCTGCCCACTCCCGACTTGATTGTGACTCTTGGACTTGGTCCCCTTGTTCCACAGGTACTCTCGTCAGGAAATCCATTGTTGTTGCATTGCTGGTGTTGTTGTTTCTGGCAGAATTCCCCTATCACGACTTCTGTGCTCTTTGGGGAACTTAGGTGCACTTTGCACCCACTTTTCAGGGTCTTGGGGTGGGCTATTTTTCTAACCCTCACTGTTTTCTTACAGTCCCAGCGACCCTCTACAAGGTCACATAGGTTTGGGGTCCATTCGTGGTTCGCATTCCACTTCTAGAGTATATGGTTTGTGTTGCCCCTATCCCTATGTGCCCCCATTGCATTCTATTGTGACTATACATTGTTTGCACTGTTTTCTATTGCTATTACTGCATATTTTGGTATTGTGTACATATATCTTGTGTATATTTGCTATCCTCATACTGAGGGTACTCACTGAGATACTTTTGGCATATTGTCATAAAAATAAAGTACCTTTATTTTTAGTATATCTGTGTATTGTGTTTTCTTATGATATTGTGCATATGACACTAGTGGTACTGTAGGAGCTTCACTCGTCTCCTAGTTCAGCCTAAGCTGCTCTGCTAAGCTACCTTTTCTATCAGCCTAAGCTGCTAGACACCCCTCTACACTAATAAGGGATACCTGGCCCTGGTGCAAGGTGTAAGTACCCCTTGGTACTCACTACAAGCCAGTCCAGCCTCCTACACACACGACACGCACGCAGGCACCACCAACACACATACACGCACACACACCGACATACATGCCTACACCCACACACACAGTCATACACGCACACCCACATTCAAACATACACGCACACAACCATGCCGACATACCTACAGACATACACGCACTCGTTCCCAACCTCACAACACCCCCGCAAGCATAAACGCACTCACACACCCCCACTACATACACACACGCACACCCCCCAT
The DNA here is from genome assembly GCF_031143425.1 of Pleurodeles waltl. Lineage (NCBI taxonomy): Eukaryota > Metazoa > Chordata > Amphibia > Caudata > Salamandridae > Pleurodeles > Pleurodeles waltl. The sequence continues at coordinate 591,288,332 of NC_090447.1, forward strand.
GCACGCACACAACACCCCCCCACCCCCCTCCCCTAACGGACGATCGACTTACCTTGTCCGTCGATCCTCCGGGAGGAGACGGGATCCATGGGGGTGCTCCGCCGACACCACACCGTCAACAGAACACCGCCATGCCGAATCACAGGACGTGATTCGGTGGGCGGTGTTCTGTTGACGTAGCGGTGGAGGTGGAGCAACCTCCACTTCCCCGCCGCCCGCCAGTATGGCTGTTGGCGGCTCTCCGTCCGAAAAAGGACGGAGAACTGCCAACGGTCATACTACGCGAGCGACAAACCGCCACCACTGGCGGTCTTCCGCACGGCGGTACCTCGGCGGTCTTGTAAAAAGACCGCCGAGGTTGTAATGACCACCTAAGTAACTTTGCACCTAACCTTCACTAAGTGAGGGTTAGACATATAGGTGACTTATGAGTTACTTAAGTGCAGTGTAAAATGGCTGTGAAATGACGTGGACGTTAATTCACTCAGGCTGCAGTGGCAGTCCTGTGTAAGAATTGTCTGAGCTCCCTATGGGTGGCAAAAGAAATGCTGCAGCCCATAGGGATCTCCTGGAACCCCAATACCCTGGGTACCTAGGTACCATATATTAGGGAATTATAAGGGTGTTCCAGTGTGCCAATCAGAATTGGTAAAATTAGTCACTAGCCTGCAGTGACAAATTTAAAAGCAGAGAGAGCATAAACACTGAGGTTCTGGTTAGCAGAGCCTCAGTGAAACAGTTAAGCACCACACAGGGAACACATATAGGCCACAAACGTATGAGCACTGGGGTCCTGGCTAGCAGGATCCCAGTGACACATATCAAACACACTGACAACTTAGGGTTTTCACTATGAGCACCGGGCCCTGGCTAGCAGGATCCCAGTGAGACAGTAAAAACACCCTGACATACACTCACAAACAGGCCCAAAGTGAGGGTAACAAGGCGAGAAAGAGGCTACCTTCCCAAAAGGTGGCACCCACAAGGTGTACTGGAAAGATTACCACCTCTATTCAGAACCAAGTGAACCCAAGCCTGGTGTCACTAGGAGATTAGTAGTACCCCTAGAATACAGAGAGTTCTTATTGACCCTAGCACATGACATTCCTCTAGCTGGTCTCCTGGGGCAAAGTAAAACTTGGGACAGACTAGTCCCTCACTTTCACTGGCCCCAGAAGTCTGAAGACACAAAGGAGTTTTGTAGTTCCTGTAGGAAAGTACCATCTTACCTGGCATGTTACCCCCATTTTTACTTGTGTGTCAGTTTGTTTTTGCCTGTCTCACTTGGATCCTGCTAGCCAGGACCCCAGTGTTCATAGTTTGTGGCCTATATGTGTTCCCTGTGTGGTGCCTAACTGTGTCACTGAGGCTCTGCTAACCAGAATCTCAGTGCTTCTGCTCTCTCTGCTTTTAAAATTGTCACTGCAGGCTAGTGACCGGTTTTACCAATTCTGAGTGGCACACTGGAACACCCTTATAATTCCATACATCCTGGGGGCTCCACCACGGAAACCCAGTACTGCCAAACCAGCTCTCTGAGACTTGCACTGCAGCTACAGCTGCTGCCACCTCACAGACAGGGGTCTGCCCTCCTGTGGTCTGAGCATGTTAGACCCAGGAAGGCAGAACAAAGCATTTCTTTGGGAGCAGGGTGTTACACCCTATCCCTTTGGAAATAGGTGTTAAAGGCTAGGGAGGGGAAGCCTCCCCCACCCTCTGGAAATGCTTTGAAGGGCACAGATGGTGCCCTCCTTGCATAAACCAGTCTACACCAGTTCAGGGACCCCCAGTCCCTGCTCTGGGTTGAAACTGGACAAAGGAAAGGGGAGTGACCACTCCCCTGTCTATCACTACCCCAGGGGTAGTGCCCAGAGCTCCTCCAGTGTGTCCCAGACATCAGCCATTTTGTTTTGCAAGGTGTGGGGACACTCTGGAGGCCTCTGAGTGGCCAGTGCCATTAGGTGACTTCAGAGACCCCTCCTGAAAGGTCCATACCTGATAAGGTAGACAATTCCCCTCTCAGGGTTATTTAGGGTCTCTCCTGTGGGTTCTCTTCAGATTCTACTTGCAAGTTTCCAGCATGAATCCTCTGCAACTACTGCTTCATCCTCTGACCTTGGATCAACGGCAGACTGCTCCAGGAACCACTCTAACAGCAACAAAGTATCCAGAAGGGCTACTTTTCCTCTGCAACTTCAGCTCCAGCCAGCAACAGTTTCCATGGTGTGTACACTCTTGGAACTCCCTGTCTTCATCCTGTACCAGAAGGACCAACGAAACCTCCTGTAGAGTGACAGTGTAATTCCCCTGCTCAAGCAGGCACCTTCTAAGTCGACAACCAGTTCTCTTCGACTCCTCTCCTGGTGACGAGTGCCCTGAGGTCCTGCTGTCCCAACTTGGAGGAGGTAAGACCTTGCCTTCTCCGAGAATGACAGTACCCCTCTGCACCACGTCTTCTTCACCTCCTGAGGCATCTGTGCACTATTTGCAAAATTCCTTCGTGCACAGCGTGGCCCAGGTCCCCAGCACTCTTTTCTGTGACACTCAACTCGCTGAGTTGACCTCCAGTGGCGTGGGAACCTCCTTTTTAGTGCTGTACCAACCACATTTTGCATCTCCTTTGTCCCCGTGTTCTGGGACTCCCATGGGTGCTGTCTGATCTTCTGAGGGCTCTCTGAAGCGCTGAGAGCCCCCTCTTCCTCCTCACGCAGATTTGAGGCCCCCAGGTCCCTCCTTGGTCCAGACAGCGCCACTTTCCAGAACCAAGGCTTGTTGGACAAATCCAGTGCCAAAACTCGCCTGCATCCAACTTTTCTTTGTGTGACATCCAGTGCATCATGCAGGAACCAGCTGATATCTTCCTTGGGTGCATTTCTGTAGTCTTCTTCTAATCGGGGGTCTTCTTTTCCACCCTCTTCTGGGTTGGCAGGAGCTCCTGTCCTTCCTGGAACTTCTTTCAACTTCTGGAATTGGTCTCCTTCCTTTGCAGGTCTTCAGGTCCAGGAATCCACCATTTGTTGGTTGCAGTCTTGCTTGGTTCTTGCTATAACTCTAATCACAACATGTAGTGTGTCCTAAGGAAACTTGCAGTACTTTACTCCTATTTTCCTGGGCTCTGGGGTGGGGTATTTTACTTACCTTTGACGTATTCTTACCCTCCCAGCGATTCTCTACACACCAAACTTGTCTAGTGGGGAATTTGTGATTCCACTTTCTTAGTATATGGTTTGTGTTGCTCCTAGACCTATTTTCTCCTATTGTATTCTATAGCATTTACTATTGTTCGCACTATCCTATGTCTAATTACTGACCTTATTTTGGTGTCTAGTGTATATATTGTGTATAATACTTACCTCCAGAAGGAGTATTGCCTCTAAGATATTTTGGCCTTGTGTCACCCAAATAAACGACCTTTATTTATGGTAAGACTGAGTATTGCCTTCACTTGTGTATAGGTACTGTGTAACTATAAGTGGTATTGCAGGATCTTTGCATGCCTCCTAGTTCAGCCTAATCTGCTCTGCTATAGCTACCTCTATCAGCCTAAGCTGCTAGAACACTACTACATTTCACTCATAAGGGATGACAGGACCTGGTGTAAGGTGTAAGTACCCAAGGTACCCACTACAAACCAGGCCAGCCTCCTACAGACCCCTGTTAGGGGTCCACCTGCTCTTGTGAAGGAGGGATGGGAAAACCCCATCAGGCCCTCTAAACAGGATATTGTGGACTAGGTACTCGGCCTCAGATCAAAGATGGCTGAGTACATGAAAAAGGCCACTAAAAACAGATTTGGTGGCGGAGGACAGGAGTGGGTCTCTTTCCTTTCCTTAGTCCAGTTTCACGGCAGAGCAATGACGCGTAGTCCCTGAACCAGTGTAGACTGGATTATGCAAGGAGGGCACCGTTTGTGCCCTTCAAAGCCTTTCCAGAGGTTCTGGGAGAATACCCTCTCATGCCTGTAACACCTATTTCCAAAGGGAGAGGAGGAAATGTTTTGCTCTGACTTCTTGGGTTTGAGCTGCTTAATCCCCAGAAGGGCAGAAGCTTGTCTCAGAGAGCTGGTTTGGCAGTACAGGGGGTCCATGGTGGAGACCCCAGGGTGCATGGAATTGGCCCCCAATACCGGATTTGGATTGGAGGGTCAATTCCATGATCTTAGATACCTCACATGGCCATATTCAGAGTACCATTTTGAAGCTACATGTATGTATTGACATATACGTAGTGCCTGCATATAATGGTGTTCCCACACTCACGAATTCTGGGGAGTTGGCCCTGGACAATGTGGGGGCACCTTTGCTAGTGCAAGGGTGTCCTCACACACAGTAACTTTGCAACTAGCTTTCAGTAAATGAAGGTTAGACATATATGTGATGTTTAAGTTACCTGGTGCAGTGTAAAATGGCAGTGAAATAGTGTGTGCACTATTTCACTCAGGGTGCAGTGGCAGTTCTGATCAAAGGTTTGTATTAGCTCCTTATGGGTGTTATAAGAAATGCTGCAGCCCATAAGGATCTCCTGGAACCCCAATGCCCTGGGCACCTAGGCACCACATACTAGGGACTTTTAAGGGGGGTCCAGTGTGCCAATCAGAATTGGGATTTGGAGTCACTAAACTGTAGTGACAAATCTGGTAAGTAAAGAGAGCATAAGCACTGGAGTTCTGGTTAGAAGAACTTCAGTGACACAATCAAGCATGCTGACAACACATATAGGCCACAAACTATGAGCACTGGGGTCCTGGCCAGCAGGATCCCAGTGAGACAGGCAAAACACACTGACAAACAGGCAGAAATGTGGGGTAACATCCCAAGAAAGATGGTATTTTCCTACACAACCCCCCTCCCCAAACGAGGGACAATAAGGCTAACCTTGCCCAGTTGAGACTTCATTGTCTAAGTGGATATATCTGGAGAGTCCATCTGCATTGGAGGAGGTACTCCCAGGTCTATGTTCCACTGTAAAGTCCATCCCCCGTAGAGAAATTGACCACCTCAACAATTTAGGGTTTTCACCTTTCATTTGTTTAAGCCATAATAGAGGTTTGTGGTCTGTCTGAACAATGAAGTGAGTCCCAAACAGGTAGGGTCTCAGCTTCTTCAAAGCCCAGACCACAGCAAAGGCCTCCATCTCTATGGCAGACCATCGCTTTTCTCTAGGGGTTAACCTCCTATTGATAGCAGCAACAGGTTGATCCTGGCCCTCTAAGTTAAGTTGTGATAGTACAGCCCCTACCCCTAATTCAGAAGCATCTGTTTGGACAATTAATTTTTGGGAGTAGTTTGGGTTCTTCAAGACAGGTGCAGAGCACAATGCCTGCTTAAGCTCCTCAAAAGCTTTTTGACAGCTAGCTGGCCACAATACCTTTTTAGACATTTTCTTACTGGTGAGGTCATTAAGAGGGGCAACAATGGAGCCATAGTTCTTAATGAACCTCCTGTAATACCCAGTGAGACCTAAGAAGGCTCTGAACTGGGTCTGTGTAGTAGGGGGGAGCCCAGTCCATTATGGTCAGAATCTTCCCCTATAATGGTTCAATCTGTTCTCCACCAACCAGGTGGCCCAGATAAACCACTTTCCCCTGTCCTATCTGGCACTTTGAAGCCTTGATAGTTAGGCCTGCCTTTTGCAGGGCCTCCAAAACTTTCCAGAGGTGGACCAGGTGCAGCTAAATATAGCAACATCATCTAAGTATGCCGCACTGAAAGTTTCCAAACCTTGAGGTACTGTATTCACCAGCCTCTGAAAAGTGCCAGGTGCATTTTTCAAACCAAAGGGCATAACAGTGAATTGATAATGCCCCCCCTATGGTTGAAAATGCAGTTTTTGGTTTAGCATCCTCTGCCAATTTGATCCGCCAATACCCTGCAGTTGAATCAAAGGTGCTTAGATACTTTTGCAGATTGCAGTGTATCAATTAGCTCATCTGCCTTGGGTATAAGGTGAGCATCAGTTTTTGTTACAGTATTGAGACTCCTATAGTGCACACAAAACCGCATTTCTCTTTTTCCATCTTTACTGTGCGGTTTGTGGACAAGCACCAATGGACTGGCCCAGGGGATATCAGAAGCCTCAATAACTCCTAGATCTAACATTTTTTGAACCTCTGTTTTAATGCAATCTCTGACATGGTAAGGTTGCCTGTAAATTTATTTTTTAAAGGTAAACTGTCTCCAGTGTCAACTGTATGTTCACACCAAGTAGTTGCACCAGGAGTGAGAGAGAAGAGTTCAGAAAACTGTTCAAGGAGATTTTAACAGTCTTCCTTCTGCAAGAACCACTCCTTCCGCTAAGCCATCAGCTTCAGTGTTGGAGAAGAGGTCAGCAGGAGGGTCACTCCCTTCCTCCTGCCCCTCATCTGTAGCCATGAGCAGGGTTAAATCAGCCCTGTCATAGTAAGGTTTCAGGTGGTTGACATGAAGCTCCTAAGGGGGCTTCTGGCAGTGCCCAGGTCTACCAGATAGGTGACCTCACCTTTCTTTTCCAAAATGAGATGGGGTCCACTCCATTTGTCCTGGAGTGCTCTTGCGGCCACAAGCTCGAATACCCACACCTTCTATCCTGGGTGATACTCTGTCAGGACAGCCTTCTGGTCATGCCATTGCTTTTGGAGCTCTTGGCTGGCCTGAAGGTTTTTAGTGGCCTTTTTCATGTACTCAGCCATTGTAGATCTTAGGCAAAGCACATTGTCTACAATGTCTTGCTTTGGAGCTTTTAAAGATTGTTCCCAACCCTCCTTAACGAGAGCAAGGGGACCCCTAACAGGGTAACCAAATAGGAGTTCAAGGGGGCTGTAGCCCACTCCTTTTTGGGGTACCTCCTTGTAGGCGAACAGGAGCCATGGCAAGAGGACATCCCAACTCCTTCTGAGTTTTTCAGAGAGTGCCATGATTATGCCTTAGAGAGTTTTATTAAACCTCTCAACCAATCCAATAGTTTGTGGATGATAAGGGGTGGTGAACTTATAGGTAACACCACACTCCTTCCACATTGCTTTGTGGTATACAGACATGAAGTTACTACCTCTGTCTGATACAACTTCCTTAGAAAACCCACCCTGGAAAAGATTCCCAGGACGGTTTTTTCCACTGCAGATGTTGTAGTGGTCCTTAAGGGGATAGCGTCTGGATACCTTGTGGAATGGTCCACCACCACAAGGATGAATCTATTGAGAGAAGCTGTTGGAGGTTCAAGGGGTCCAACAATATCAACCCCTACCCTTTCAAAGGGCACCCCAACCACAGGCAGTGGAACTAAGGGGGCCTTTGGGGTACCACCAGTCTTGCCACTGGCTTGGCAGGTGACACAGGAGCGACAAAACTTCTTTGTGTCTTCTGACATATGGAGCCCATGAAAGGCTGTCCCATGTTTTACTCTGGACTAAATGCCCAGCCGAGGGAATGTCATGAGTAAAAGTTAGGAGGAATGCCCTGTACTGAAAGGGGGTGACCAGTCTCCTGGTGGCACCAGGTTTAGGGTCCTTGTTTCAGTATAGAGGAGATTAATCTCCCAGTAAACTCTGGCTCTCATTGAAATCCCCATTCTGCTGTTTGACAGCTTGCTGTCTGAGTCCCTCCAATGTGGGACAGATTTGCTGTGCCACACTCAGCGCTTCCCTGGCAGGCCCCCCTGCACCCAAAAGCTCAGCTGTATCACCTTCCAGCTCCTCTGGTGTAGGTTCTGCACAGGGAGACAATTCCTCTTCCTCAAAAGGGGAATCATCTGTGGAGGGAGGGATAGTGGACAAGGGTTTGCCCTTCCTACCCCTAGTTTTTGGGAGCACTTTGTCCATTGTTCCAGGATGTAAGTTTTCCTGTCCTCTTTGCTTCTTGTCCTGAGCCCTGTTGAGAGCAAACATATGTCCAGGAATGCCCAGCATAGCTATGCGGGCCTCCAACTCAACTTCAGCCCAAGCTGAAGTCTAAAATCATTTCCTAGCAGACATTCTACAGGTAAATGTGTGGCTACCACAACTTTCTTTGGACCAGTAACCCACCCCCCCCAGTTGAGATTCACAACAGCCATGGGGTGGCTAACAGTGTTTGCTGTTTAGGGGCAACCAGTTTTTCCATCACCATTGTGACACTGGCGTCTGTGTCCCTGTAGGCCTCAACCTGAACATCATTAATCAGGGGTAGCTGCTTGTACTTATCCATATTAAGGGGACAAGCAAATAAAGTGGCTAGGTCACTGCCACCATCAGAGACTAAACAGCCTCTGTGATCTCCCTAACTAGACCAACCCCAACTACATTACCAATGGTGAGCCTGCCCACTATACCCTTTGATTGGCTATTAGTAGTGCTCCTCCCACCACCGCTGCTATTACTAGGGGCACTATTGGTTGCAGTTGGGGTTGTGGTTGTAGGAGGTTTGGTGTTTCTTTTTGGACAAGTGGGGTCACTTGCCCAATGGCCTTTGGCTTTACACAAATAACACCAAAGTTTCTTATCTGTGTGAGAAGAGGATTTTGACCCACCACCCCCAGTGAATGTTTTGGGCATAATGAAGACTCTGATGATTTTTTATCTTTGTCGCCATCCTTGTCATGTGACTTACCATCCTTCTTCTTGCTGTCTTTGTCACCCCCTGTGTCAACTTTTATGTTCATCCTTGTTCTGACCCATTTGTCTACCTCGTTTCCTAATTCTTGGGGAGAGGTCAGAGCTGAGTCCACAAGATACTGATGCAACAAGTCAGACACACAATTATTCAAGATATGCTATCTCAGAATCAAGGTATATAGGCTTTCATAGTCAGTCACCTTACTGCCATTTAACCAACCTTCTAGGGCCTTCACTGAACAGTCTACAAAGTCTGTCCAATCCTATTATGACTCCTTCCTGGTCTCTCTGAAACGTAATCCTGTATTGTTCAGTGGTTAAGCACAGACCATCTAAGAGTGAACTTTTAAGAATTTGGTAATTATCTGCATCGTCCTCTCTGCCAATAAGGAGTATATATCTCCCCTTACCAGAGAAGGATAGCCACAGGATAGCAGCCTGCTGTACATGAGGGACCCTCTGAACTTTACAGGCCCTCTCAAGTACAGCATACCACTTATGTATGTCATCACCATCCTTATGAAAAGGGACAACTTTATGCAGATTCCTAGAGCCAAATGAAAGCTCCCTAACATTTGAATTTCTGAAACTGCCGCTGCCACCATGGGAAACTAACCCCAAACCCAGCCTTTCCTTTTCCACAGCCAGGGATTCCCTGTCTAAGGCCAACTATTGCTGCATTAGCCTCAGTCTGGACTCCTCCAACCTCAGCTTTTGGGTTTCCTATTTAGGGACTGGTCCTCAGGGTTAAATGTGTGGGATGCCTCTGAAACAAAGGTAACATTGGAATGGGCAGAGGCTGATCTATTTCTAACAGAGGCCACCCTAGTGACCTGGCCTCTCGGTGTGAAGGGAGCCCTACTAGTGAGAACCCTTGTAGGAGGCTGGCCTGGGTTGTAGTGGGTACCTTGGGTTCTCACCAGGTCCAGTTATCCCTTATTAGTGAAATGTAGTAGTGTTCTAGCAGCTTAGGCTGATAGAGGTAGCTATAGCAGAGCAGCTTAGGCTGAACTAGGAGACATTCAAAGCTCATGCAATACCACTTATTTCTACACAGTACTTAAGCACAAGTAAAGACAATACTCAGTGTTAACAAAAATAAAGGTATTTATTTGGGTGACACAGTACAAAAAATATCTCTGAGACAATACTCCTTTTGCAGGTTAGTATTAAACACAATATACACACTTGACAGCAAAATTAGACATGTAAATAGTCATAGAAGAGTGCAAACACTAGGAAATCCTATAGAATGCAATGGGGGAAAATGGGTCTAGGGGCAACACAAACCATATACTAAGAAAGTGAAATGTGAATCACGAATTCCCCCCTAGACAAGTGTAGTGTGTGCAGAATCACTGGGAGAGTAAGAATACAGTAAAGGTAAGGAAGTTACCCCACCCAAGAGCCCAGAAAAGCAGAAGTAAAGTGCTGCAAGTTTTCTTAGGACACACTACACATCGTTTGTGGGATTTTGCTGCAGCCAAAAAAGTCTGCAAAGAACTACTGCTGGATTATTAGACCAGAAGACCTGCAAAGGAAGGAGACCAAGTCCAGAAGTCGAAAGAAGTTCCAGGAACGACAGGACCCCCTGCCATCCCAGAAGAGATGCAAAAGAAGAGTCCCGTTTAGTCAAAGACTGCAGAAATGCACTCAAGGAAGATGCCAGTGGGTTATTACATGATGCAAAAGATGTCCCACGGCGTGAAGATTGCTTCAGATAAGAATTCGTGCTGGTAGTCGTCAACAAGCCTTGGCTATGACAAAAGCGCATTTTGCATCAAAATGGTGCTGGATGGACCCAGGAGGGACCTGGGGGCCTCATCTCTGTATGAGGATGAAGAGGGGGCTTTCAGCACTTTAGCAAGCCCTCAGGATACCAGACAGCACTCCCAGGAGTTGCAGGATCCAGGTTAAAAAAGGTTCAAAATGAGGTTGATGCAGCACAACAAAAGAAAGTCCCACGCCGCCGGAAAACAACTCAGAAAGTTGTGCATGGCAGGATGGAGTGCTAGGGACCTGGACCAGGATGTGTACAAAGGAATTTTGCAAAGAGTGTACAGAGGCCTCAGGAGGTGAAGAATACACAGTACACAGGGGTACTGTTGTTCTTGGGGAAGGCAAAGTTTTACCTCCTCCAAATTGCGTCAGTAGGACCTCAGGACGGTCTATGTCGACGATCTCCACCCTCTGTGTCCTTAGGAGCATGCTCATTGCTATGAGAGGAGTCCCAGGGTACCTGTCGTCGTCTTGGAAGGTGCCTGCTTGGAGCAGGGGAGTGACTCTGTCACTCCACAGGAGATTTCTTCGGTCCTTCAGGTGGAGGATGAGGACAGGGAGTCCCCTGAGCGTGCACATCATGGAAACTGTTGCAGTTGCTCACTTGGAGCTGAGGTTGCTGAAGAAAAGTGTCTCTTGTAGACACTTTGTTGCAGTTACAGCGTTTCTTTGAACAGGCTGTGGTTGATCCGAGGTCAGAAGAGTCTGAAGTTGTTGCAGAGGATTCCTGAAGGAAACTTGCAAGCCGAATCTGAAGAGAACCCACAGGAGAGACCCTAAATAGCCCTGAGAGGGGGATTGGCTACCTTCTCAGGTATGGACCTATCAGGAGGGGTCTCTGACATCACCTACTGGCACTGGCCACTCAGAGCCCTCCACACCTTGCAAAGCAAGATGGCTGAAGTTGGGGACAAACTGGAGGAGCTCTGGGCACCACCCCTGAGGTGATGATGGACAGGGGAGTGGCCACTCCCATTTCCTTAGTCCGGTATCCCTCCAGAGCCGGGAAGATGGGGTCCCTGAACTGTTGTAGACGGTTTATACAAGGAGGGCACCATCTGTGCCCTTCAAAGCATTCCCAGAGGCTGAGGGAGGCTACTCCTCCCTGTAGGAAAGTACCATCTTGCCTGGCATGTTACCCACATTTTTACTGTATGTATGTTTGTTTTTGCCTATGTGTCACTGGGGTCCTGCTAGTCAGGACCCCAGTGCTCATAAAGTATTATCTGTATGTGTTCCCTGTGTGGTGCCTGTAGGAAAGTACCATCTTGCCTGGCATGTTACCCCCATTTTTCACTGTATATATGTTGTTTTAGTTGTATGTGTCACTGGGACCCTGGTAATCCAGTGCCCCAGTGCTCATAAGTGTGCCTGAATGTGTTACCTGTGTAGTGACTAACTGTCTCACTGAGGCTCTGCTAATCAGAACCTCAGTGGTTATGCTCTCTCTTTTCTTTCCAAATTGTCACTAACAGGCTAGTGACCATTTTTACCAATTTACATTGGCTTACTGGAACACCCTTATAATTCCCTAGTATATGGTACTGAGGTACCCAGGGTATTAGGGTTCCAGGAGATCCCTATGGGCTGCAGCATTTCTTTTGCCACCCATAGGGAGCTCTGACAATTCTTACACAGGCCTGCCACTGCAGCCTGAGTGAAATAACGTCCACGTTATTTCACAGCCATTTTACACTGCACTTAAGTAACTTATAAGTCACCTATATGTCTAACCTTTACCTGGTAAAGGTTAGGTGCAAAGTTACTTAGTGTGAGGGCACCCTGGCACTAGCCAAGATGCCCCCACATTGTTCAGAGCCAATTCCCTGAACTTTGTGAGTGCGGGGACACCATTACACGCGTGCACTACATATAGGTCACTACCTATATGTAGCTTCACAATGGTAACTCCGAATATGGCCATGTAACATGTCTATGATCATGGAATTGCCCCCTCTATGCCATCCTGGCATAGTTGGCACAATCCCATGATCCCAGTGGTCTGTAGCACAGACCCTGGTACTGCCAAACTGCCCTTCCTGGGGTTTTACTGCAGCTGCTGCTGCTGCCAACCCCTCAGACAGGCATCTGCCCTCCTGGGGTCCAGCCAGGCCTGGCCCAGGATGGCAGAACAAAGAACTTCCTCTGAGAGAGGGTGTGACACCCTCTCCCTTTGGAAAATGGTGTGAAGGCAGGGGAGGAGTAGCCTCCCCCAGCCTCTGGAAATGCTTTGTTGGGCACAGATGTGCCCAGTTCTGCATAAGCCAGTCTACACCGGTTCAGGGGACCCCTTAGCCCTGCTCTGGCGCGAAACTGGACAAAGGAAAGGGGAGTGACCACTCCCCTGACCTGCACCTCCCCTGGGAGGTGTCCAGAGCTCCTCCAGTGTGCTCCAGACCTCTGCCATCTTGGAAACAGAGGTGCTGCTGGCACACTGGACTGCTCTGAGTGGCCAGTGCCACCAGGTGACGTCAGAGACTCCTTGTGATAGGCTCCCTCAGGTGTTGCTAGCCTATCCTCTCTCCTAGGTAGCCAAACCCTCTTTTCTGGCTATTTAGAGTCTCTGTCTCTGGGGAAACTTTAGATAACGAATGCAAGAGCTCATCCGAGTTCCTCTGCATCTCTCTCTTCACCTTCTGCCAAGGAATCGACTGCTGACCGCGCTGGAAGCCTGCAAACCTGCAACATAGTAGCAAAGACGACTACTGCAACTCTGTAACGCTGATCCTGCCGCCTTCTCGACTGTTTTCCTGCTTGTGCATGCTGTGGGGGTAGTCTGCCTCCTCTCTACACCAGAAGCTCCGAAGAAATCTCCCGTGGGTCGACGGAATCTTCCCCCTGCAACCGCAGGCACCAAAAAGCTGCATTACCGGTCCCTTGGTTCTCCTCTCAGCATGACGAGCGAGGTCCCTCGAATCCACCATCTCTGTCCAAGTGACCCCCACAGTCCAGTGACTCTTCAGTCGAAGTTTGGTGGAGGTAAGTCCTTGACTCACCTCGCTGGGCTGCATTGCTGGGAACCGCGACTTTTGCAGCTACTCCGGCCCCTGTGCACTTCCGGCGGAAATCCTTTGTGCACAACCAATCCTGGGTCCACGGCACTCTAATCTGCATTGCACGACTTTCTAAGTTGGTCTCCGGCGACGTGGGACTCCTTTATGCAACTTCGGCGAGCACCGTTTCACGCATCCTCGTAGTGCCTGTTTCTGGCACTTCTCCGGGTGCTACCTGCTTCAGAGAGGGCTCCTTGTCTTGCTCGACGTCCCCTCTCTCTCCTGGTCCAATTTGCGACCTCCTGGTCCCTCCAGGGCCACAGCAGCATCCAAAAACGCAAACCGCACGATTTGCAGCTAGCAGCTAGCAAGGCTGTTTGGCGTTCTGTCGGCACGACTCTCCATGGCGAGAGGGATCCGTCCACCAAAGGGGAAGTCTCTAGCCCTTTTCGTTCCTGCAGAAACCTCAGCTTCTTCTGTCCAGTAGAAGCTTCTTTGCACCCACAGCTGGCATTTCCTGGGCATCTGCCCATCTCCGACTTGCTTGTGACTTTTGGACTTGGTCCCCTTGTTCCACAGGTACTCTAGATTGGAAATCCACAGTTGTTGCATTGCTGGTTTGTGTCTTTCCTGCATTATTCCTCTAACACGACTTCTTTGTCCTTAGGAGAACTTTAGTGCACTTTGCACTCACTTTTCAGGGTCTTGGGGAGGGTTATTTTTCTAACTCTCACTATTTTCTAATAGTCCCAGCGACCCTCTACAAGGTCACATAGGTTTGGGGTCCATTCGTGGTTCGCATTCCACTTTTGGAGTATATGGTTTGTGTTGCCCCTATCCCTATGTTTCCCCATTGCATCCTATTGTAACTATACATTGTTTGCACTGTTTTCTAAGACTATACTGCATATTTTTGCTATTGTGTATATATATCTTGTGTATATTTCCTATCCTCTCACTGAGGGTACACTCTAAGATACTTTGGCATATTGTCATAAAAATAAAGTACCTTTATTTTTAGTATAACTGTGTATTGTGTTTCTTATGATATTGTGCATATGACACTAAGTGGTACTGTAGTAGCTTCACACGTCTCCTAGTTCAGCCTAAGCTGCTCTGCTAAGCTACCATTATCTATCAGCCTAAGCTGCTAGACACCCTATACACTAATAAGGGATAACTGGGCCTGGTGCAAGGTGCAAGTACCCCTTGGTACTCACTACAAGCCAGTCCAGCCTCCTACATTGGTTGTGCAGCAGTGGGATAAGTGCTTTGAGACTACTTACCACTCTTGTCATTGAACTTTTCATAAGAGAAAAATATACAAAACAAGGTCAGTGTATATACACATAGCCAAAAAGTTTTGCATTTCCTCTTTTCACTCTTTTCTAAGTGCTGAAAAGTACTTCTAACTTTCTAAAAAGTTTTAAAAGTTTTTTTCTCTGTCTTTCTAAAAGCTCTGACAAACTTTTTATCTTTTTCTATCACTTTAACTCTCTCTAAAAATGTCTGGCACAGGCCAAAATGTTGATCTGTCCAAACTTGCATATGACCACCTTAGCTGGAAAGGAGCAAGGAGTCTCTGCATAGAGAGAGGTTTGAGTGTAGGGAAGAATCCTTCCTTAGAACTGTTAATTAACATGCTTAGAGAACAGGATAAGGCCATAAGTGCCCCATCTGTTGAAAAAGTAGCTAATGGTTCTCAATCTGATCCAGGGACTCCCCCAGGAAAAGATTCAGGAAAGAAACTTCCTAGCCTGCCCATTACTAGACAGTCTAGCATAGTTGGTAATGATGATGAGCCACACCATATAAATAGTGTTGTCTCACATCATAGCAAAAGCATTTATTCTCACCATACTGGTAGTGATGTTTCTGTTAGCCAAGCTGTTAGGGTGGCTTCTGTAAGGGACAGGTCTCCTTCTGTCCATTCTCACCATACTTCTGTTTCAAGGCATGTCCCTCCCACCCACCCTGATGACAGATTGTTAGAAAGGGAGCTCAATAGATTGAGAGTGGAACAAACCAGACTGAAGCTCAAGAAGCAACAGCTGGATTTGGATAGACAGACTTTAGAAGTAGAGAAGGAGAGACAGAAACTGGGTTTAGAAACCCATGGTGGCAGCAGCAGTATTCCCCATAGTCATCCTGCAAAAGAGCATGATTCCAGGAATCTGCACAAGATAGTTCCCCCTTATAAGGAGGGGAATGACATTAACAAGTGGTTTGCTGCACTTGAGAGGGCCTGTGTTGTACAGGATGTCCCTCAAAGGCAGTGGGCTGCTATCCTATGGCTATCATTTAGTGGAAAAGGTAGGGATAGGCTCCTTACTGTGAAAGAAAATGATGCTAATAATTTCCAAGTTCTTAAGAATGCACTCCTGGATGGTTATGGCTTAACCACTGAACAATACAGGATAAAGTTCAGAGAGACCAAAAAGGAGTCTTCACAAGACTGGGTTGATTTCATTGACCATTCAGTGAAGGCCTTGGAGGGGTAGTTACATGGCAGTAAGGTTACTGACTTTGAAAGCCTGTATAACTTGATCCTGAGAGAGCATATTCTTAATAATTGTGTGTCTGATTTGTTGCACCAGTACTTGGTGGACTCTGATCTGACCTCTCCCCAAGAATTGGGAAAGAAGGCAGACAAATGGGTCAGAACAAGGGTGAACAGAAAAGTTCATACAGGGGGTGACAAAGATGGCAACAAAAAGAAGGATGGTAAGTCTTCTGACAAGGGTGGGGACAAATCTAAAAATGAGTCTTCATCAGGCCCACAAAAACACTCTGGTGGGGGTGGTGGGACCAAATCCTCTTTTAATCAGAACAAGGAAAAGAAACCATGGTGCTATTTATGTAAAATAAAAGGCCATTGGACAACAGATCCCAGTTGTCCAAAGAAAGGCACCAAGCCTCCTACCACTACAACCCCTACTGCTACCCCTAGTGTCCCTACTAATAGCAGTGGTGGTGAGAGCAAACCTACTAATAGCCAATCCAAGGGAGTAGCTGGGCTCACTATTGGTAACTTAGTTGGGGTTGGCCTTGTTAGGGAGGCCACAGAGGCTTTGTTAGTCTCTGAGGGGGCTATTGATTTAGCCACCTTAGTTGCTTGTCCCCTTAATATGGATAAGTACAAGCAGCTACCCCTAATAAATGGTGTTGAGGTTCAGGCCTACAGGGACACTGGTGCCTGTGTGACTATGGTCATAGAGAAACTGGTCCACCCTGAACAACACCTACTTGGTCACCAGTACCAAGTAACCGATGGTCACAACAACACACTTAGCCACCCCATGGCTGTTGTAAATCTCAACTGGGGGTTACTGGTCCAAAGAAAGTTGTGGTAGCTTCAGATTTACCTGTAGACTGTCTATTAGGGAATTATTTGGAGACATCAGCTTGGTCAGATGTGGAGTTGGAGGCCCATGCAGCAATGCTGGGCATCCCAGGGCATATTTTTGCTTTGACAAGGGCTCAGGCCAAAAAGCAAAAAGGACAGGGAAGCTTGGATCCTGGAACAATGGACCAAGTGCTCCCTAAAGCTAGGGCTAGTAGAAGCAAACCACTTCCTACTATCCCTCCCTCTACAGTGGATTCAACTTCTGAGGAAGAAGAATTCCCTCCCTGTGCAGAACCTACACCAGAGGAGCTGGAAGCAGACACTGCTGAGCTTTTGGGTGAAGGGGGGCCTGCCAGAGAGGAGCTGAGTGTGGCACAGCAAACCTGTCCCACATTAGAGGGTCTCAGACAGCAAGCTGTCAAACAGGCTAATGGGGATGTCAGTGACTCTCACAGAGTTTACTGGCAGGACAACCTCTTGTACACTGAGCATAGGGATCCTAAACCTGGAGCTGCCAGGAGATTAGTGATTCCTCAGGAGTAAAGAAAGTTCCTCCTAACCCTGGCACATGACATTCCCCTAGCTGGACACCTGGGGCAAATGAAAACTTGGGACAGACTGGTTCCATTGTTTCATTGGCCTAGGATGTCTGAGGACACAAAGGAATTTTGTAAGTCCTGTGAAACCTGTCAAGCCAGTGGCAAGACAGGTGGCACCCCAAAGGCACCCCTTATCCCACTGCCTGTGGTTGGGGTTCCCTTTGAAAGGGTAGGGGTTGACATAGTTGGCCCCCTTGACCCTCCTACTGCTTCAGGCAATAGATTTATATTGGTGGTAGTGGACCATGCCACAAGATATCCTGAAGCTATTCCTTTAAGGACCACTGCAGCACCTGCAGTGGCAAAGGCCCTCCTGGGAATATTTTCCAGGGTGGGCTTCCCAAAGGAAGTAGTATCAGACAGGGGAAGCAATTTCATATCTGCATACTTAAAGGCCATGTGGAAGGAGTGTGGTGTAACGTACAAGTTCACAACACCCTATCATCCACAAACAAATGGACTGGTGGAGAGATTTAATAAAACTCTCAAAGGCATGATTATGGGTCTCCCTGAAAAACTCCGCAGGAGATGGGATATCCTTCTACCATGCCTCCTTTTTGCCTACAGGGAGGTACCCCAGAAAGGAGTGGGCTTCAGCCCCTTTGAACTTCTTTTTGGACACCCTGTTAGGGGTCCACTCACACTTGTAAAGGAGGGTTGGGAACAACCTTTAAAAGCTCCTAAGCAGGATATTGTGGATTATGTACTTGGCCTCAGATCAAGGATGGCTGAGTACATGAAAAAGGCCAGTAAAAATCTTCAGGCCAGCCAAGAGCTCCAGAAGCAATGGCATGATCAGAAGGCTGTTTTGGTTCAGTACCAACCAGGGCAGAAAGTGTGGGTCTTGGAGCCTGTGGCCCCAAGAGCACTCCAAGATAAATGGAGTGGACCCCACACAATTGTTGAAAAGAAGGGAGAAGTCACCTATTTAGTTGACTTAGGCACTGCCAGGAGTCCCCTTAGGGTGCTCCATGTCAACCGCCTGAAACCCTACTATGACAGGGCTGATCTCATCCTGCTCATGGCAACTGATGAGGGACAGGAAGAAGACAGTGATCCTCTACCTGATCTCTTCTCTTCCACAGAACAAGATGCTCTGGTGGAAGATGTAGTTTTGGCTGATTGTCTTACTGCTGAGCAGAAAGACAATTGCATAAACCTCCTAGATCAATTCTCTGAACTCTTCTCTACTGTGCCAGGTACCACTTCTTGGTGTGAGCACACTATAGATACTGGAGACAGCTTGCCTGTCAAAAGTAAGATCTATAGGCAGCCTGACCATGTCAGGGACTGCATAAAGCAAGAGGTCCAGAAAATGTTAGAACTAGGAGTGGTTGAGCACTCTGACAGTCCATGGGCTTCTCCTGTGGTACTGGTACCAAAACCCCATTCCAAAGATGGAAAGAAGGAAATGCGGTTTTGTGTAGACTATAGAGGTCTCAACTTGGTAACCAAAACTGATGCTCACCCTATACCCAGGGCAGATGAGCTCATAGATACACTGGCATCTGCCAAGTATCTAAGCACTTTTGATTTGACTGCAGGGTATTGGCAGATCAAATTGTCAGAAGATGCTAAACCTAAGACTGCATTTTCAACCATTGGAGGACATTACCAGTTTACTGTAATGCCTTTTGGTTTGAAAAATGCACCTGCCACTTTTCAGAGGTTGGTGAACACAGTCCTGCAAGGGCTGGAAGCTTTCAGTGCAGCATATTTGGACGATATAGCTGTCTTTAGCTCCAGCTGGGATGATCACCTGGTCCACCTGTGGAAAGTTTTGGAGGCCCTGCAAAAGGCAGGCCTTACTATCAAGGCTTCAAAGTGCCATATAGGGCAGGGTAAGGGGGTTTATCTGGGACACCTTGTTGGTGGGGAACAGATTGCACCACTTCAGGGGAAAATCCAAACAATTATTGATTGGGTTCCCCCTACCACTCAGACTCAGGTGAGAGCCTTCCTAGGCCTCACTGGGTATTACAGGAGGTTCATTAAGAACTATGGCTCCATTGTAGCCCCTCTTAATGACCTCACATCCAAGAAAATGCCTAAAAAGGTATTATGGACAGCAAACTGTCAGAAAGCTTTTGAGGAGCTGAAGCAGGCCATGTGCTCTGCACCTGTCCTGAAAAGCCCTTGTTACTCTAAAAAATTCTATGTCCAAACTGATGCATCTGAATTAGGAGTAGGGGCAGTCCCATCACAACTTAATTCTGAGGGCCAGGATCAACCTGTTGCTTTTATTAGTAGGAGGTTGACCCCTAGAGAAAAGCGTTGGTCTGCCATTGAGAGGGAGGCCTTTGCTGTGGTCTGGGCACTGAAGAAGTTGAGGCCATACCTGTTTGGCACTCACTTCATTGTTCAGACAGACCACAAACCTCTACTTTGGCTAAAACAAATGAAAGGTGAAAATCCTAAATTGTTGAGGTGGTCCATATCCCTACAGGGAATGTACTATACAGTGGAACATAGACCTGGGAGTAGCCACTCCAATGCAGATGGACTCTCCAGATATTTCCACTTAGACAATGAAGACTCATCAGGTCATGGCTAGTCTTATTGTCCTTCGTTTGGGGGGGGGTTGTGTAGGAAAGTACCATCTTGCCTGGCATGTTACCCCCATTTTTCACTGTATATATGTTGTTTTAGTTGTATGTGTCACTGGGACCCTGGTAACCCAGGGCCCTAGTGCTCATAAGTGTGCCTGAATGTGTTACCTGTGTAGTGACTAACTGTCTCACTGAGGCTCTGCTAATCAGAACCTCAGTGGTTATGCTCTCTCATTTCTTTCCAAATTGTCACTAACAGGCTAGTGACCATTTTTACCAATTTACATTGGCTTACTGGAACACCCTTATAATTCCCTAGTATATGGTACTGAGGTACCCAGGGTATTAGGGTTCCAGGAGATCCCTATGGGCTGCAGCATTTCTTTTGCCACCCATAGGGAGCTCTGACAATTCTTACACAGGCCTGCCACTGCAGCCTGAGTGAAATAACGTCCACGTTATTTCACAGCCATTTTACACTGCACTTAAGTAACTTATAAGTCACCTATATGTCTAACCTTTACCTGGTAAAGGTTAGGTGCAAAGTTACTTAGTGTGAGGGCACCCTGGCACTAGCCAAGATGCCCCCACATTGTTCAGAGCCAATTCCCTGAACTTTGTGAGTGCGGGGACACCATTACACGCGTGCACTACATGTAGGTCACTACCTATATGTAGCTTCACAATGGTAACTCCGAATATGGCCATGTAACATGTCTATGATCATGGAATTGCCCCCTCTATGCCATCCTGGCATAGTTGGCACAATCCCATGATCCCAGTGGTCTGTAGCACAGACCCTGGTACTGCCAAACTGCCCTTCCTGGGGTTTCACTGCAGCTGCTGCTGCTGCCAACCCCTCAGACAGGCATCTGCCCTCCTGGGGTCCAGCCAGGCCTGGCCCAGGATGGCAGAACAAAGAACTTCCTCTGAGAGAGGGTGTGACACCCTCTCCCTTTGGAAAATGGTGTGAAGGCAGGGGAGGAGTAGCCTCCCCCAGCCTCTGGAAATGCTTTGTTGGGCACAGATGTGCCCAATTCTGCATAAGCCAGTCTACACCGGTTCAGGGGACCCCTTAGCCCTGCTCTGGCGCGAAACTGGACAAAGGAAAGGGGAGTGACCACTCCCCTGACCTGCACCTCCTCTGGGAGGTGTCCAGAGCTCCTCCAGTGTGCTCCAGACCTCTGCCATCTTGGAAACAGAGGTGCTGCTGGCACACTGGACTGCTCTGAGTGGCCAGTGCCACCAGGTGACGTCAGAGACTCCTTGTGATAGGCTCCTTCAGGTGTTGCTAGCCTATCCTCTCTCCTAGGTAGCCAAACCCTCTTTTCTGGCTATTTAGAGTCTCTGTCTCTGGGGAAACTTTAGATAACGAATGCAAGAGCTCATCCGAGTTCCTCTGCATCTCTCTCTTCACCTTCTGCCAAGGAATCGACTGCTGACCGCGCTGGAAGCCTGCAAACCTGCAACATAGTAGCAAAGACGACTACTGCAACTCTGTAACGCTGATCCTGCCGCCTTCTCAACTGTTTTCCTGCTTGTGCATGCTGTGGGGGTAGTCTGCCTCCTCTCTGCACCAGAAGCTCCAAAGAAATCTCCCGTGGGTCGACGGAATCTTCCCCCTGCAACCGCAGGCACCAAAAAGCTGCATTACCGGTCCCTTGGGTCTCCTCTCAGCACGACGAGCGAGGTCCCTCGAATCCAGCGACTCTGTCCAAGTGACCCCCACAGTCCAGTGACTCTTCAGTCCAAGTTTGGTGGAGGTAAGTCCTTGCCTCACCTCGCTGGGCTGCATTGCTGGGAACCGCGACTTTTGCAGCTACTCCGGCCCCTGTGCACTTCTGGCGGAAATCCTTTGTGCACAGCCAAGCCTGTGTCCACGGCACTCTAACCTGCATTGCACGACTTTCTAAGTTGGTCTCCGGCGACGTGGGACTCCTTTGTGCAACTTCGGCAAGCACCGTTTCACGCATCCTTGTAGTGCCTCTTTCTGGCACTTCTCTGGGTGCTACCTGCTTCAGAGAGGGCTCCTTTTCTTGCTCGACGTTCCCTCTCTCTGGTCCAATTTGCGACTTCCTGGTCCCTCCAGGGCCACAGCAGCGTCCAAAAACGCTAACCGCACGATTTGCAGCTAGCAAGGCTTGTTGGCGTTCTTTCGGCAGGAAAACACTTCTGCACGACTCTCCACGGCAAGCGGGATCCGTCCACCAAAGGGGAAGTCTCTAGCCCTTTTCGTTCCTGCAGAAACCTCAGCTTCTTCTGTCCAGTAGAAGCTTCTTTGCACCCGCAGCTGGCATTTCCTGGGCATCTGCCCATCTCCGACTTGCTTGTGACTTTTGGACTTGGTCCCCTTGTTCCACAGGTACTCTAGATTGGAAATCCACAGTTGTTGCATTGCTGGTTTGTGTCTTTCCTGCATTATTCCTCTAACACAACTTCTTTGTCCTTAGGGGATCTTTAGTGCACTTTGCACTCACTTTTCAGGGTCTTGGGGAGGGTTATTTGTCTAACTCTCACTATTTTCTAATAGTCCCAGCGACCCTCTACAAGGTCACATAGGTTTGGGGTCCATTCGTGGTTCGCATTCCACTTTTGGAGTATATGGTTTGTGTTGCCCCTATCCCTATGTTTCCCCATTGCATCCTATTGTAACTATACATTGTTTGCACTGTTTTCTAAGACTATACTGCATATTTTTGCTATTGTGTATATATATCTTGTGTATATTTCCTATCCTCTCACTGAGGGTACACTCTAAGATACTTTGGCATATTGTCATAAAAATAAAGTACCTTTATTTTTAGTATAACTGTGTATTGTGTTTTCTTATGATATTGTGCATATGACACTAAGTGGTACTGTAGTAGCTTCACACGTCTCCTAGTTCAGCCTAAGCTGCTCTGCTAAGCTACCATTATCTATCAGCCTAAGCTGCTAGACACCCTATACACTAATAAGGGATAACTGGGCCTGGTGCAAGGTGCAAGTACCGCTTGGTACTCACTACAAGCCAGTCCAGCCTCCTACAGTGCCTAACTGTATCACTGAGGCTCTGCTAATCAGAACCTCAGTGTTTATGCTCTCTCTGCTTTTAAAATTGTCACTGCAGGCTAGTGACCAATTTTACCAATTCTCATTGGCACACTGGAACACCCATGTAATTCCCTTGTATATTGTACCTAGGTACCCAGGGTATTGGGGTTCCAGGAGATCCCTATGGGCTGCAGCATTTCTTTTGCCACCCATAGGGAGCTCAGACAAATTTTACACAGGACTGCCACTGCAGCCTGAGTGAAATAACGTCCACGTTATTTCACAGCCATTTTTCACTGCACATAAGTAACTTTTAAGTCACCTATATGTCTAACCCTCACTTGGTGAAGGTTAGGTGCAAGGTCACTTAGTGTGTGGCCACCCTGGCACTAGCCAAGGTGCCCCCACATTGATCAGGGCAAATTCCCTGGACTTTGTGAGTGCGGGGACACAATTACACGTGTGCACTACATATAGGTCAATACCTATGTTTAGCGTCACAATGGTAACTCCGAACATGGCCATGTAACATGTCTAGGATCATGGAATTGTCACCCCAATACCATTCTGGTATTGGGGGAAAATTCCATGCATCCCGGGTCTCTAGCACAGAGCCCGGGTACTGCCAAACTTGCTTTTCGGGTTCTCCACTGCAGCTACTGCCAACCCCTCAGACAGGTTTCTGCCCCCCTGGGGCCTGGTCAGCCTGGTCCCAGGAAGGCAGAACAAAGGATTTCCTCTGAGAGAGGGTGTTACACCCTCTCCCTTTTGAAATAGGTGTGAAGGGCTGGGGAGGAGTAGCCTCCCCAGCCTCTAGAAATGCTTTGATGGGCACAGATGGTGCCCTCTCTGCATAAGCCAGTCTACACCGGTGCAGGAATCCCCCAGCCCTGCTCTGGCGCGACAAAGGAAATGGGAGTGACCACTCCCCTGACGAGCACCCCCCCCAGGGGAGTTGCCCAGAGCTCCTCCAGTGTGTCCCAGACCTTTGCCATCTTGGATACAGAGGTTTGAGGGCACAATGGACAGCTCTGAGTGGCCAGTGCCAGCAGGTGACCTCAGAGATCCCTCCTGATAGGTGCTTACCTTTCTTAGTAGCAATCCTCCTCTGTGGGCTATTTAGGGTCTCTCCTCTGGGCTATTCCTCAGATAACGAATGCAAGAGCTCACTAGAGTTCCTCTGCACTTCACTCTTTGACTTCTGCCAAGTGTCGACCGCTGACTGCTCCAGGACGCCTGCAAAACCGCAACAAAGTAGGAAGAAAACTACCAGCAACATTGTAGCGCCTCATCCTGCCGGCTTTCTCGACAGTTTCCTTGTGGTGCATGCTCTGAGGGCTGTCTGCCTTCACCCTGCACTGGAAGCCAAGAAGAAATCTCCTGTGGGTCGACGGAATCTTCCCCCTGCTAACACAGGCACCAAACTTCTGCATCACTGGTCCTCTGGGTCCCCTCTCATCCTGACGAGCGTGGTCCCTGGAACACAGGAGCAGGCTCCAAGTGTCTCCCACAGTCTAGTGGCCCTTCTGTCCAAATTTGGCAGACGTAAGTCCTTGCCTCCCCACGCCAGACAGTAATCCTGAGTACTGTGTGAACTGCAGTTGCTCGGGCTGTGGTGCACTTTTGCTAGACTTCCTTTGTGCACAGCCTAGCCCAGGTCCCCAGCACTCAGTCCTGCATTTCCCAACTCGCTCAGTTGGACTCCGACTTCGCGGGACCCTCTTTTGTTGTGCTGAGTCGACTGCTGTGCTCAGATCTTCTGAATGCCTGATCAGGTGCTTCTGCGGGTGCTGCATGCTTCTGCATGGGCTCTCTGTGTTGCTGAGTGTCCCCTATGTCACCTCTTCCTAGGGGCGACCTCCTGGTCCTTCCTGGGCCCTGGCAGCACCCAAAACCTTCAACCACGACTCTTGCAGCTAGCAAGACTTGTTTGTGGTCTTTCTGCGTGGAAACAACATCCTCCATCATGCAGTGGGACATTTTCTGACCAAAGGAGAAGTTCCTGGCACCTTCCGTTGTTGCAGAATCTTTGGCTTCTTCCACCCGGAGGCAGCTCTTTTGCACCTTCATCCGGGGTTTAGTGGGCTCCTGCCCTCCCTAGACACTTGCGTGACTCTTGGACTTGGTACCCTTCCTTTACTGGTCCTCAGGTCCAGGAATCCATCTTTAGTGTTTTGCAGTCAGTTGTGGTCTTTGCAGAATCCCCTATGTCGACTTTACTGTCTTTCTGGGGTAGTAGGGTAATTTTACTCCTACTTTTCAGATTCTTGGGGTGGGGTATCTTGGACACCCTTAGTGTTTTCTTACACTCCCAGCGACCCTCTACACACTGCACTAGGCCTGGGGTCCATTTGTGGTTCGCATTCCACTTTTGGAGTATATTGTTTGTGTTGCCCCTAGGCCTATTGCATTCTATTGTGTTCTACAGTGTTTGCACTCATTTTCTAACTGTTTACTTACCTGATTTTGGTTTGTGTGTATATTTTGTGTATATTACTTACATCCTAAGGGAGTATATCCTCTGAGATACTTTTGGCATATGGTCACTAAAAGAAAGTACCTTTATTTTTAGTAACTCTGAGTATTGTGTTTCTTGTGATGTAGTGCTTTATGATATAAGTGGTATAGTAGGAGCTTTGCATGTCTCCTAGTTCAGCCTAAGCTGTTCTGCTATAGCTACCTCTATCAGCCTAAGCTGCTAGAACACTACTAATCTACTGGATAACTTGACCTGGCACAAGATGTAAGTCCACTAGGTACCCACTATAAGCCAGGCCAGCCTCCTACAGCAGGGGTACTGTCGCAGCATGGGGAGGCAAGCTCTTACCTCCACTAAATTTAGGCCGCTGGACCTGCGGACAGTCTGGGTCACTTCGGTCCACCACCTGCTTTCCTGGGATCAGCCTCGTTGACAGGAGAGGAGTCCCAGTGTACCGGTTGTTATCGCATAAGGGTGCCTGCAGAAGCAGGGAAGTGACTCCACCACTCCATGGGAGATTCATTTGGTTCTTCAGTTGCAGGGTGAAGACAGGCAGTCCTGCACACCTTGGAAACTGTTCCAAAATCTGGCTGGAGCTGAAGTTGCAGGTGACAGGAGTTGTCATGGATACTTTGTTGCAGTTACAACAGTTCCTGGAGTAGTCTGCGGTAGATTCGACAGTCAGTCCTGGAAGAATCTTGCAAACCGAATCTGAGGAAACACCCAGATGAGAGACCCTAAATAGCCCGGAGAGGGGGATTGGCTACCAACCCAGTTATGCACCAATCAGGAGGGGTCTCTGACATCACCTGCTGGCACTGGCCACTCAGAGATCTCCAGAGGGACCCTACACCTTGGAATCCAAGGTGGCTAATGCCAGGGACACTCTGGAGGAGTTCTGGGCACCACCTCTGGGGTGGATGATGGACAGGGGAGTAGTCACTCCCTTTTCCTTTGAACGGTTTTGCACTAGGTGTTACAGGCTGGGGAGGGGTAGCCTCCCCCAGCCTCTGGAAATGCTTTGAAGGGCACAGATGGTGCCCTCCTTGCAGAAGCCAGTCTAAACCGGTTCAGGGACCCCCAGTCCCTGCTCTGGCACAACACTGGACAGAGGATAGAGGAGTGACCTCTCCCCTGCCCATCACCACCCCAGAAGTGGTGCCCAGAGCTCCTCCAGAGGGTCCCTGGGTTTTGCCATCTTGAATCCAAGGTTGACATGGAACTCTGGGAGCATCTGAGTGGTCAGGCAGGTGACTTCAGAGCCCCCTCCTGATAGGTGGTCACGCAGCTAGGTGACCAATCCCCAATTTCAGGGCTATGTTGGGTCTCTCTTTTGGGTTGTCCCTTAGATTCAGCTTGCAAGATTCCAGCAGGATTCCTCTTCATCCCTTACTTCGACTTCTGACCAAAGAAACTGCATCTGGACTCTCCAGCACCTGACAATCTACAACAAAGACAAAGACTTTGCCTGCAACATTGTTTCTATGGCTCCTTCCAGCTTCTGCAACATTTCCCCGGTCGTGCATCCTCTGAGGACAGCTTGTCTTCGGTCTGTACAGGAAAGAAGAAGGAATCTCCTTTGGAGTGAAGGAGTCGCTCTCCTGCAGCTGAAGACATCAACAGCAACGACGTCCAACTGTGTGGATCCCATCTCCTGCTGACATGCAGGACAGTACCCCCGTGCACTGTATCTTTTGCATCTGCCAAGGCTTGTTGGCACTTCTTCCAAGGAGTCTTCAGTCTTTGTGTAGCTCCAGCCCCTTGCACTCCTTCCTGGGATGCACACCTCCCTGAGTGACTCTCCTACAGCGTGGGACTCCTTTTCGTAGTCCTGCATGGGCTCCTTTTGCAACTACTGTGTCCCCGTCCTGTGGGACTCCTGTGAGTGCTGCCGATGCTTCTCTGGGCTCTGTTTGATGCTGAGGGCCTCCTCTGACTCCCTCTCCTGGTCCTTGCTGGTCCCTAACAGCACCACTTTCTACCAACTGCGAGTTTTGCCTGTGCCAAGGCTTGTTGGTGGAATATGAACATGCAAACCCAACTGCAATCTCCCTTCTGGCGTGGGACATGACCATCATCCTCCAGGAACTTGACTCCGACTCCAGGGCTGCAGTGCTGATTTTCCTTCGTCACTGTCAACCAACTCCTGCACTTTTAGCTTGGTGGGTAAGGGCTCCTTCCCCCACTGGACTCTGCTGTGTCCCTTCTTTCCACAGGTCGTCCTCTTCAGGAAACCACTGTTGGCTTCTTGTAGTCATCTCTGGGTTTTGCAATTCTCTTCTTTTCTCCTAAGTAGGTGTTCTGAGGAAATTCTAGTGATTCACACCTGCTTTCCTGGTCGCTGAGGGGTGTTGTGGTAATTAGCTTTGTGCTTTCCTGGTACCCCCAGCACTCCTCTACACATTCCACTTACCTAGGTGGGGGTCCAACTCTTGCATTCCATTTTTTTAGTAAATGGTTTGTGCTCCCCCTTGGTCCACTATCCACTATTGTGTCTTACACTGTTTGCAATATTTTCTAACTATTCGTATGCCTATTTCTGACAACTAGTGTATATATTATTTATTACTTACCTTCTCTAGAAGTATTGCCTCTACAGTACTTTTGGTGTTGTGTTACTATAATAAAGTACCTTTATTTTTCTAACACTGAGGCCCTCATTACAACTCTGGCAGTAAATCCCACTTACCGCAGTTCTGACAGCCGTGATAAACTGGCGATAGCAAAACCTACACCGACACACCAACAGGAATACGCCCACAGTATCACAAACCACGAATCAACGCAGCGGTCTTTCAACCAAGGTAATCCATTTTGCGGTACACACTGCTGCACTCAAAATACACACACACTTACAAAACACAACCACATTGGACAATTTAAAATACACACACCTGATACACATACACACACCACACCCACACACTCACACCACTATAAAACACACACCCACATTACCCACAACCCCTTACAGTGATTTTTTTTGAAGACGCACAGAGAGAGAGAGAACAGCAAACACAACACAAACATCCACAGGCACACAACCCCATCACTCCTGCAACAGCCACGCACCTCAAAGAACACACACCAACACAACAAATCACACAGCACAACAAACATCACCTCGCACATGACCCACACCACATTATGGCACCTCAAAGACACCACAGGTTTTCTGAGGAGGAGCTCTGGGTCATATTGGAGGAAATCATCCGGGTAGAGCCACAGCTTTTTGGATCACAGGTGCAGCAGACCTCCATTGCAAGGAAGATGGAGCTATGGCAAAGAATTGTTGACAGGGTCAACGCAGTGGGACAGCATCGAAGAACACGGGATGACATCAGGAACAGGTGAAACGACCTACGGGGGAAGGTACGTTCAGTGGTATCCAGACACCAGGTAGCAGTACAGTGGACTGGCAGTGGACCCCTATCTCCTCCCCCACAACTAACAACATGGGAGGAGCAAGTCTTGGCAATCATGCATCCTGAGAGCCTTGCAGGAGTAGCAGGATGACTGGACTGTGGTAAGTCATATATTTACTACTATATCCCCCTCACCCTACCTGCATGCTATCACAAACTCCTAGCCCAACCCCCACACCCATCACCCAACACCCAACAGATACCCCACTATCACAGTCCACACACCCAAAACCAAGGCCTGCATGTTACACCAATGCATGGACACCCATCACCAAAGCATGTCCAGTACAGATACTCACCCAGGCCCCAAAATCACTAATCACACAAGGGCAAAGACAATAATGCAAGCACAGGAGTACAGGGTAACTCACCCATTGCACACGATGGCACACACAGATACAATAACTATGCATTTACACCCCAACAGGACCCATACCTAACGTCACCGGACAGGAGGTGCCAGACATATCCAGTCCCCCCACAGAAGAGGCCCACAGTGACGACAGCAGCTCTGCACACCTGGATCAAGATGACCAGCCCGGCCCATCAGGGACCTCTGGACAATCGGTTCCCCTGCCACTGTCACAGGTCACCACAGAGCCTCCCTGCTCAGAAAACACCAGCACAGCACCCACCCAGCGGGCCCATCCCTCTGTCCCCAGGACACGTCAATCAGCAGTATGTCCACCACTACAGGGACCCCAGGCAAACCCACCAACCCAAGACAATCAGGGACCTGGGGTCAGTGGCAGTGGGCACACGGTTCAGGGGACAGAGGCACAGGATAACAGAGAAACTGGGAGGACTGCTGTGCGACAGGGGGATGACAGGTCCAGGGAACCCACTCTCCACGAGGCACTCTCCAACATCACGGGAGCATACCATCATTCCCAGGAGACCATGGGCACGGTACTGGCCAAGTTCAGGAGACCCAGCGGCTGCAGAAGGAACAGTACCTGGTGATCAGGGAGGACTTGAAGTCCATCAACACCACCCTGGTCACCATTGCAGGGGTGCTGGCACACATAGCCAATACCATGAGGGACAGAGTGGCACACCAACGGGCCCCTGACACTAGCCTGAACGATGAACAGCCCTCCACCTCCGCCGGCGCTAGTGGACAGGAGGTCCCACCACAGGACCAACAGGCAACCAGCACCCCACCCCCTGCAGAGGGAGAACCACCCCACAAACGGTCCCTGAGATCCAGGAACAAGACAGAGAACATTGCCAAGACCCCCGCCAGGAAATAAGATTCTCCTGATTGTCACCCTTTTGTCCCACTATGTCACCCTGACAACCTTGAACTGCCATTACTCCACTTCCTATGCCCCCTTGGACAATGCACCTGTGATAACAATAGACTGGACTCTACCATGAATATTCCTCCACCATCGCCCCAGCCCATTGCACAGCCCCCTCCACTTATCAGCACAAAAATAAACACCCTTGAATCAAAAATCAGTCTGGAATCAGTCTGTACTTTCACTAATGTGTTATTGCAACCTCTCAGAAAAATAGCAATGACAATGTTCATTTTCGCATACCAAAGTTCGACAGCTGTTAGGCATCAGTAAACTTAGCAGAAGGTCAGAAAGTGGTACCCAGATCTGTGAAATGGAAAGCCAAAGTGACATGTCAGGGTCCATACACAGAGGTAAAAAGGCAGATTCATGCAATGTCCTACAGTAGTATGATATGAGAGGAGCAATGCCAGGGTCTTATCTGTGTCTCACTGGAAGTATTGCATGATCATGTTGTTTTGGTTTTCTATATCTTCTTCGTCTGCCTCCTCTTCTTCACTGTCCACAGGCTACACAGCTGCCACAAGACCAACATCAGGCCCATCCTCCTGCAGAAGAGTCACCTGGCGTCGCAAAGCCAGGTTGTGCAACATCCAGCATGCCACGATGATCTGGCACACCTTCTTGGGTGAGTAGTATAGGAAGCCACCTTTCAGATGGAGGCACCAGAACCTGGCCTTCAGGAGGCCGAAGGTCCTCTCAATTATCCTCCTAGTTCGCCCATGTGCCTCATTGTAGCGTTCCTCTGCCCTTGTCCTGGGATTCCTCACTGGGGTCAGTAGCCATGACAGGTTGGGGTAACCAGAGTCGCCTGCAAATATCGAGGGACAACTTTTAGACATACACCAACCCTTAGGGACTCTCCCATACCCAGACACCTATGTCAACTGTGTTGGGACCTTGGGCTCATCTATTAGCCACACTCGGTTCCTCTGGAGTTGTCCCATCACATAAGGGATGCTGGTATTCCTCAAAATGTAAGCGTCATGCACTGAGCCAGGATACTTGGCATTCACATGGGAGATGTACTGGTCTTCCAAACACACCATCTGCACATTCAAGGAATGGTAGCTTTTGTGGTTTCTGTACACCTGTTCATTCCTGCGGGGAGGACAAATGCCACATGTGTACCATCAATGGCACGAGTGATGTTGGGGATATGTCCCAGGGCATAGAATTCACCTTTCACTGTGGGCAAATCCTCCACCTGAGGGAAAACAATGTAGCTGCGCTTGTGTTTCTGCAAGGCAGACAACACTCTGGGCAACACGTTAGAGAACATTGGCTGTGACATCCCTGATGCCATGGCCACTGTGGTTTGAAAGGACACACTGACCAGGAAAAGGAATACTGACAGGACCTGCACTAGAGGGGGGATTCATGTGGGATGACGGATAGCTGACATCAGGTCTGGCTCCAACTGGGCACACAGTTCATGGATTGTGGCACGATCAAGTCTGTAGGTGATGATGATGTGTCTGTCTTCCATTGTCAACAGGTCCACCAGGGGTCTGTATACCAGAGGATGACGCCATCTCATCATCTGCCCCAGCGGACGTGCCCTATGGAGGAGAAGGATGAGCAAAGGGTCATACACCACATAGGTTTCACAAGGGTGTTTAGAACAATCATGGTATAATCGGTGTGTTGCGCTGTCTGTCCGTATTCCTGGCCAAAAGTGCTGTGATGCAGTTAGTTGCCCTGCCATGTGCACCCCTAAAATGGCGGCTGCCTGACCTGTAAGGTGGGATAAGGGAAAATGAGGTAACTGCGCTGGCGTTGTGCTGCGTTGCGATAGGCGGACAAAGACCGTGGCGCAAATCAGCATTGGTTATCATTGGGCCCTATGGGTTCCAGGAGCAAATGACGATGTACACCGGCGGAGACGGTACACACCGCCGCAGAAGTAACCGCCATTTTCTATCTGTTCACTCACTTGATACCTGACCTTCAACAGGAAAGGACCTACCCTGCAAGTACTGCTGTGACCTGAGTCTGGAAGCGACAACGGCTACAGTGTCTGGGGAAAGGGCCCCTGCCTTCACCGCGGAGGAGTTGGACAACCTGGTGGCTGGGGTCCTCCACCAGTACACAATACTCTACGGTCCTCCAGACAAACAGGTGAGTACACTGTGAGTATGATGGATGGGACATGAATGTATGGAGTGGGGTGGATGGAAGATACGGGGGGGGCAGAGACCAGCATGTGAGGATGGTCAGTGTATGTGTTTCTGGGCCAGGGTGGGAGGTTGTGGCCAATGAGTAAGAAGAACCGGACGGGGGAGTAAAATCCATTCTTACTTCACTTTTCCTCTAGGTCAGCGCCCACCAGAAGAAGGGTATTTGGCATGCCATCGCCAAGGAAGTGCGGACCCTGGGGTTCTATCATAGACGGAGCACCCACTGCCGCAAAAGATGGGAGGACCTGCGCCGCTGGAGCAAGAAGAAGGCAGAGGCCCAGGTGGGGATGGCCTCCCAACGTGGAAGGGGTGTCCGTCGCACCATGACCCCACTGAAATGCCGGATCCTGGCGGTGGCATATCCTGAGTTGGATGGGCGCTTGAGGGCATCACAGCAACCACAAGGGGGTGAGTACAGTCTCATTCAGCTGACTCTGCGCACTTTATGAGGTTTCTGGGTGGGGGAAGTGGGCTGTGGGTTCCCCTAGGCCAGGGCAAACGTGCCAAGGTAGATCCATTGTTAGGCAGGCTCAATTGCACTCCAAACCCAAAAGTGGTAGTGGCCCTCTACACCTAGTCAGGCTCCTGTGGGTTCCAGGTGTGCATCAAATGGGTCTAGGCACAGTCCCCGATGGGCATGTGATTTTCCCCTGAATTGTTAGTGCATGGGCTTGTGCATAGGGCTGCTCCCTGTGTGTTGTGTCCACCAACGGTGGTGTTGTTGCAGGCATTTACCGTGTGTCTCTTCTGTCTTTCCTCCCCTTTTTGCTTTGTCACCCTGTCCTTGTGTGCATTGGCATCATCTGGCAGAGGAGCATTGGCACCGGAGCAGGAGGGAGCTGCAACCCACATGGCCTAGGAGGGTGAATGTATGGAGTCTGAAGGCGCCAGTGGGACGGAGGGCGAGGGGAGCTCCACGAAAGGGACAGGAGGAGACACCAGCGACAGCGACTCCTCCTCAGATGGGAGCTCCCTTGCGGTGGCGGGCACCTCTGTGCCCACCGTATCAACAGGTACAGCCGCCACCCCACCTACCAGCACCACCCTCCCAGCAGCCCCTCAGTGTGGTTCCTGTGCCCGCACACCCAGGAGGGTGGGCATCTCCTTCACCCCAGGCACCTCAGGCCCTGCCCCAGTCAGCCCTGCTGCCCTCAGTGAGGAGGGTATTGACCTCCTGAGATCCCTCACTTTTGGGCAATCAACCATTTTGAATGCCATCAGGGTGTTGAGAGGCATTTGCAGCAAACAAATGCATACCTGGAGGGCATTCATTCTGGTGTGGCAGCCCAACAGAGAGAATTTCAGGCTCTGGCCTCAGCACTGATAGCAGCCATTGTCCCTGTGTCCAGCCTCCCCCTCCAACTTCCGCTACCCAGACCCAATCCCCTCTACCTCAGCCTATCCCAAGCACACCATCAGACAAGCATGCACACTCATCAACACACAAGAGTGGACATGGCAAACATAAGCACCACACATCCCACAGGCACTCACACAAGCACCATCCCCATGCAGACAAGCTAACATCCACTGCCTCCACTGTGTCCCCCTACTCCACGTCCCCCCTCCTTCCTCCCAGTCTCAACTCCACTCACACGTGCATGCACTACATCCTCAGCCACTACATCCATCACCAGCACGCCCATCACCACACACGTGCAATCACCACCCCAACTACCATTCACACGTCCACTGAGTCCTCTCCCAGTGAGTCTTTGAGCCCTCCTCCCAAACTACACAAACGCAGGCACACACCCACTCAACATCCATCCACCTCACAACAGCCTCCAGCCCATGCACCCTCACCCAAACTCAGCAGATATACACCTCCTACAACCACTACCTCTTCCTCCACTCCCAAACCCCCTCCATCTTCCCGTCCCAGTGTGTCTAAAAAACTTTTCCTGGCTAACATTGACCTCTTCCCTACACCTCACAACCATTCTTCCCCTAGGGCCAGGATGTCCAGATCCCAGCCCAGCACCTCAGCCACGAAATCCTCGAGCACTGTGGTCCCTGCAAGTCCAGGAACATCGCGGCGGCACCCATCAGGGCTGCCAGTGTGCCACCTAGTGAGGCCAAGGATCACCCTATTCCGCCACCTGCCAAGGTGAAGATGGGGCCCACATGCCATAGGGAAAAGTCGCATTAACCACCCAGCACGTCCTCACACAAGACAAAAGAGGACAGTGCCAAGGTCCCAGCAGTGACTTCCAAGGTGGGGAAGGGACACAAGGCTAAAGGTAAGTCAGCTGAGGGCACAGAGCCTCCTGGTGAGGGACTGGTGTCAACCCTTCTGCAAAACAGAACATCAACCTGTATGGCGGTGGCCAACACCGCAACACCGCCACCTGCACTGCCACCAGCACGTCTGCTGCCTCTGCAACAGTCCCCAGCATCATCCCCAGTGGGCAGCCATCCGATGATGCAGGAGACGTCCTGCTGTCTCCCTCCACAGGTGCTGACACATGCACCACCGGCAGCATTTCCGCCACAGACACAACCGCAACCACCCCCACCTGCCCCGCAATGTGCTCAGACAGTGACACCACAGCCGACATGAACATCATTCTCAGTGGGCAGCCATCCGAGGCTGCAGGCGATGTCCTGGACCATGCACAGACTAAATGAGGCACCACAACCAACACTGGCAGTACCAGCAGTTGACAGGCAAAGTCGCCGCAGGGTGGAGCGTGTCTCTGCCTCCATGGAGTATCATGCTACCTGTTCTCAGAAAATCTCGTGGCACACACACCCAGGTGAGGGAATGGGGTCTGCCACACACCATGTGCAGCACTCTGGGCACCAAGCCCCCTCCAGAGCCAGTGGAGAAAAGCATCCACTACCCCAGTCCTGGGCAGCATGAACCACTCTGGACACCATGCCCCCTCCAGAACCAGTGGAGAAAAGCATCCACTAACACAGTCCTAGGCAGGATGAAGCACTCTGGGCACAAAGCCCCCTCCAGAACCAATAGAGAAAAGCATCCACTACCCCAGTCCTTGGCAGGATGAAGCACTCTGGGCACCATGTCCCCTCCAGAACCAGTGGAGAAAAACATCCACTAACAAAGTCCTTTGCAGGATGAAGCACCCTGGGCACCATGCCCCCTCCAGAACCAGTTGAGAAAAGCATCCACTACCCCAGTCCTTGGTAGGATGAAGCACTCTGGACACAAAGCCCCCTCCAGAGCATGTGGGCAAACCACCCACTTGAGAGACTTGTGAGACTGTGGCTTTGCACTCCCCAGGACCAATCAGTGGGCAAACCACCCACTTGAGAGACTTGTGAGACTGTGGCTTTGCACTCCCGAGGACCAATCAGTGGGCAAATCACCCACTTGAGAGACTTGTGAGACTGTGGCTTGTGCACTCCCCAGGACCAATCATTGGTCAAACCACCCACTTGAGAGACTTGTGAGACTGTGGCTTTGCACTCCCCAGAACCAATCTGTGGGCATGGAGCCCCCTCATGGAGCAGTGGCGTCGTCCCAACATCCAGCTGGGGTGACCCCCCTCCTCTTCCCCCTGAGGTGCCTGTTTATTTTCGACCTGATGCCCCTGCAGTGTTCTCTCCGTTTTGAGGCATGTATCATGTGTCGGCTTCGCCCATGCATTTTGGGACCACTGGTCCACGGACAATGAATGAAACACTATCCGGAATTGTGAAGTTGCTGTACATATTTGTATATTTTGATCTTTTACACACCTGTTTCCCTATCTGGATTTTCGATGATTACACTTCTTACACTCATTTCATTTGGTCCTTGCGTTCTTCCAGGGGGTGACGGGGTGTAAATGTAATGTTGATGCATGTATTTGTGTGTATGGTGTTGGGGGTGAGGGTGAGGGTGGTGGTGGGGGTCTTGCGTGTTACGTGTGTGTCACTCTCTTTAACCCCCACCCCTGTGTGCTAGGTGCAGTATTCACCGTGGTCATCGCTGCCGTCTTTGATGTTCCTGGTAGAAGAGGAGGTAAACCAACATTGGTAACACCTGCAACTCGGGCTCCATGGCGTCCTGGTTCCTCGTTGGGTGTCAAGAGGTGAATGGTTTCCATTCCACAGACTGTTTCCGACGTGCTTTTGATGGCATTGGTACCGCCCTGGAAAAGCTGGCGGATTGGTGCCTTGTAATACAGTGGGTGGTACATTGTCTTCCGCCTGTCTGTTGGTGGTTACCGCCGCTGTGTGTGAGTGTTAAAGTGGCTGTCTGTGCTGGCAGTTTCCGCCATGGTCGTGATCCCATTTTATTTACCGCCGGCCTGTTGGCGGTATTACCGCTGCTTTATCACCGACCGCCAAGGTTGTAATAAGGGCCTGAGTGTAATCTTTCATGAGTGTAAGTGGTGTGTGACTTCAGAGGTATTGCATGAGCTTTGCATGTCTCCTAGATAAGACTTGGCTGCTCATCCACAGCTACCTCTAGAGAGCCTGGTGTCTAGACACTGCCAACACTACACTAATAGGGGATATCTGGACCTGGTATAAGGTGTAAGTACCCTATACACCCACCACACACAATGCCTGCTTCCTACATTGGTGGTGCAGCGGGTGGATAAGCACTTGCAACTGCCTTATCCCTCTGTCACCTGGTACTTTCCGCAGGAAAGTCCACTCTTTATTTAGAGGTACACAGAGTACCTATTGTTAGGAATCTAGGGCCAGATGTATCAAAGGGTTTTACCCATTCTGTGTCTATGGGAAAATGCTTTAGTACATATGGTCCCTAGTCTCTTGGTTTGAGGAAGCTAGGGTTATAGGCAAAGCCTTTGCTCCAAACTTCTTGATAGAGACCAGAAGTTAGGGAGATTAGGCACACCCTACACCACTCTAACACATACCATGTCTGCAACTGGACACAACTCTGAGGCCATTGATTCTCCTTATGAGAACCTGACCTTCAAATAACTGAAAAGGATGTGTGCAGAAAGGAAATTAGACATGGGGAAAAATCCTAATAAAAGACTGCTCTTAGGCCTCCTCCTCCAGGATGACCAGGAACATGCTGGGGACCAAGGGAATGAGGAGAAAAGTGTAGATGATAGCCCCTCAGACCTAGAAAGGGATATTTTAGATCTTGGGGGGTCAACAGGATAACTCAGAGTGTCAAAAGGGTTCCTAGCAGAAACACTAGCATAGCTGGAAGCACTTCAAGAAGTGGGAGGGGAAGCCAGACTGGTAGGACTTCCTTTACACCCAGAGGGCTAGTGGAGAGGGTCAGTAGGCCTAGGGGCAGGTCCTCCTCTTCCTATTCCCATGTCACCTCTGTGTCTGAGGGAACCAACTGTTCCAATCCAGAGGGACACTCCCTAAATAGGGAACTCAGGAAATGGAGGCTGGAAGAGGTGAGGCTGAGGCTGCAGCAGCAACAACTAGCCCTAGATAGGGAGGTCCTAGCAGTTGAGAGGGAAAAGCAGGGGTTGGGGCTAACACCCCATGGTGGCAGCAGCTCAGGTTTCAAGGTGCACAGAGTCAAGGAGGACTCTTTTGACTCTAGAAACCTGCACAAAAGTGTACTTTCCTATAAGGTAGGGGATGATGTCCATAACTGGTTTGCTGCACTTGAGAGGGTCTGTAAGGTTCAGAGGGTCCCTCAAGGCCAGTGGGCTGCTATCCCCTGGTTGTCCTTCTCTGACAAGGGGAGGGATAGACTTCTCACTGTCAGAGTAGAGGAGGCAGACAACTAAAATATTCTTAAGTCCGCACTCTTAGATGGGTTTGGTCTCACCACTGAGAAATATAGAATTAAGTTCAGGGAGACCAGGAAAGAGTCCTAACAAGATTGGATAGACTTTGCAAACTGTTCTGTTAAAGCTTTGGAAGGCTGGTTACATGGCAGCAAAGTGTCTGATTATTAGGGCCAGTACAACCTAATTCTGGGAGAGCACATACTTTATAATTGTGTGTCTGATTTGTTACACCAGTATCTAGTGGACTCATCTCTGACCTCCCCCCAAGAATTTGGTAAGTAGGCAGACAAATGGTTAAGAAGTAGGGTGAGCAGAAAAGCTCATAAATTGGGTGACAAAGACAAGAAAAAAGAAGAAGGTAAGTCTCATGACAAAGGTGGAGACAAAGATAAAAAGGAGTCTTCATCAGGCCCACAAAACACCTCTGGGGTGAGTCTGAAACCTCTTCCTCAAACAAGCATGTAAAAAATCCTTGGTGTTATATGTGTAAGAACAAAGGCCATAGGCCAGGAGACAGCTCCTGACCTTCGAAAAACACCAAGCCACCCACTACTTCAACCCCCACTCCTACCACTAGTGCCCCTAGCAATAGCAGTGGTGGTGGGAATGATAATAATAATAACCAATCGAAGAGTGTAGCAGGGATAACTCTAGGAAGTGAGGTCGGGGCTGGTTTAGTTAGGGAAATCACTGGGGCTGAATTAGTCTCTGATGGGTGTGAGACATTAGCCTCTATCTAGCATGGTTACCCCTATTCTTGGCCTGTTTGTCAATGTGTTTTGACTGTGCCACTGGGATTCTACTAGTCAGGACCCCAGTGCTTGTGGTTTGTGGCCTACCTGTCAGTATATT
Source organism: Pleurodeles waltl (assembly GCF_031143425.1). Classification (NCBI taxonomy): domain Eukaryota; kingdom Metazoa; phylum Chordata; class Amphibia; order Caudata; family Salamandridae; genus Pleurodeles; species Pleurodeles waltl. The sequence goes on from NC_090447.1 coordinate 591,327,127, forward strand.
TCACTTTCTTTGTCAGTATGCTTGACTGTGTCACTGGAGTCCTGCTAATCAGTACCCCAGTGCTCATGCTCTCTCTGTTTACAAATGTGTCCTTACATACTGGTTCCTCAGTATTTAACTCCAAATTGGCATACTGGCTCCCCCTTATAAGTCCCTAGTGTAGGGGGCTAAACTGGTTTGTAGTGGGTACCTTGGGTACCTACACCTTATACAGGTCCAGTTATCCCTTTTTAGTGAAATATAGTAGTGTTCTAGCAGCTTAGGCTGATAGAGGTAGCTGTAGCAGAGCAGCTTAGGCTGAACTAGGAGAAATGCAAAGCTCCTGCAATACCACTGTAGTTAGACAGTACTTATGCAAAATAAAAGACAATACTCAGTGTTACCAGAAATAAAGGTAGTTTATTTGGGTGACACAAGGCCAAAAATATCTTAGAGGCAATACTCCATCTGGTGGTAAGTATTATACACAATATATACACTAGACACCAAAATCAGGTAAGTAAATAGTCATAGAATAGTACAAACAATTGGAAATACTATAGAATGCAATAGGAAGAAATAGGTCTAGGGGCAACACAAATCATATACTAAGAAAGTGAAATGCAAATCACAAATTCCCCCCTAGACAAGTGTACTGTATAGAGAATCGCTGGGAGAGTAAGAAAACCACAAACGTGAGTAAGATATCCCACCCCAGAGCAGAGGAAAGTAGGAGTAAAGTAATGCAGGTTTCCTTAGGACACACTACAAGTCGTGATTAGAGTTATTGCAAGAACCACACAAGACTGCAAGCAACAAATGATGGATTCCTGGACCTGAAGACCTGTGAAGAGAGGAGACCAAGTTCAGAAGTTGCTGAAGATTCCAGGAAGGACAGGAGCCCCTGCCAACCTAGAAGATGATACAAAAGAGGATTCTATGATTGGAGGAAGTCTGCAGAAGAGCAGCAAAGAAGATGGCTGTGGGTTCCTGCGTGATGTAAAGGATGTCCCACGTGGCATATTTGGTGAAGATGAAGAGTCTAATTGTTTGATCAGCGAATTTGGAGTACTAGATGTCTACAACTCCTATAATTAAAGACTATTCAAGGAGGAATCATTACAATAGCTATTTGAAGAATTGTTTGAATCAGTGATACGTTTTGGTTATTACAGGAAATTGATTTATTGACAACGGATTCCATATAATTATGACATGCGGAACAGAATTTTAGAATAATAATATGGGCGGTGGGTTTTGTGTTCTTTTTGTAGGACAGGAGCCCCTGCCAACCTAGAATATGCTGCAAAAGAGGATTCTTCGATTGGAAGTCTGCAGAAGAGCACCAAAGAAAATGGATGTGGGTTCCCGCGTGATGCAAAGCATGTCCCATGTGGAGATGTTGGATGCAGGCGAGTTGCAGCGCTGGATTCGTCCAACAAGTCTTGGTTCAAGCAATATCGCAGATTGTGTCAAATTGGCACTGCCTGGACCCAGGAGGGGTCCATCACCACCCCAGGAGTGGTGCCCAAAGCTCCTCCAGAGTGTCCCTGGTGATAGCCATCTTGGATTCCAAGGTGTGGGGACACTCTGGAGATCACTGTGTGTCCAGTTCTAGAAGGTGACGTCAGAGACCCCCTCCTAATAGGTGCATGTCTGGGTAGGTAGCCAATACCCCTCTCAGGGCTATTTAGGGTTTAGCCTCTGGGTGTTTCCTCAGATTCGGTTTGCAAGATTCCTCTAGAACTCTTCTGCATTCTCTGCTTCAGCTTCTGACCGTCGGAACAACCGCAGATTGCTCGAGGAACCTTTATAACTACAACAAAGTATCCAGGAAGACTCCTGTGACCTGCAACTTCAGCTCCAGCCAGCAATTGCAACAGTTTCCAAGGTGCGCACGCTCTGAGGACGGCAGGTCTCACCCTGCACCAGACGAACCAAAGGATTCTCCCGTGGAGTGACAGAGTCACTTCCCTGCTTCAGCAGGCTCCTATCTGCGATGACAACCGGTACTCTGGGACCCCTCTCCTGTCGACAAGCCTGATCCCTGGAACACAGGTGGTGGACCCAAATAAGCCAGACTGTCCGAAGGTCCAGCTGTCCAAATTTGGTGGAGGTAAGAGCTTGCCTCCCCGTGCTGCAACAGTACCCCTTTGCACCAACTCTTCTGCAGCTCCTTGAGCTTCTGTGCACTTCTTTCAAAGGTTCCTCGTACATAGCATAGCCCAGATCCCCAGCACTCCATCCTGAGACACACAGCTCTCTGAGTGTGAGAAAGTAGCCTCTTTCTAGCATGGTTACGCCCATTTCTGGCCTGTTTGTGAGTGTTTGTCTGTGTGATTTGCCTGTCTCACTGGGATCCTGCTAGCCAGGACCCCAGTACTCATAGTTTGTGGCCTATGTGGGTTGTCAGTATGATTGACTGTGTCACTGGAATTCTGCTAACCAGAACTGCAGGGCTTATGCTCTCTCTACTTACCAAATTTGTCACTACAGCTTAGTGACTCCATATTCCAATTCTGATTGGAACAATGAATCCCCCTCATAAGACCCTAGTATAATGTACCTAAGTACCTAGGTGATCAGTATAGGGAAAGGTGCGGAAGACATTGTGACACAAAGGGTTAATTAGCTTGAACAGTGTAGATGAGTGTAATGCCTGCCGAAGCCAGAGCAACGTGGAAGAAATTCACGATGTTCGCTTTCAAGCTTGTTTTCATTTGACATTCCGTAGATAAACTTATTCGCAGCTGCATGTGTGAGAAACAGGCTGTGAAGGAGATTCAGTCTCAACCTTGAGAACGAGACCACAGTAAAAGATGGAATGAAAACAATGGCCAGGGAATGGCAAGGCAGCCAAGAGACATGTACTGATAACATAGCTAGAAAATACTGGAAGGGGATAGAATCCAAGCTTCAGGTTACTTAAACACTGAAAGGTGGGTGAGGGAATTGAAGCTGACAGATGGAGTTGTGAAACTGTCATCTTCAGACCCAGAGCTGCCTCCCTGTTGTGCTGTTCCAAGACCGTGATGCTCGAGGGGGAGAGAGGTCCAAGCTGGCGGTAGAGGGCTTCCCAGCATTTCGTGGACTAAGTTAAGTTCCACCCAGGGATGAAAGGCTTTTGTTTCTCTGCTCTATTATTATGACTGATTATTTATGTTTGCACTGTGTTTATAACCTGAAGTATTCAGCTTGTTCATATTTTGCTTTCTAAACCTCGTAGTATGAACCTGCTTCAGTAACTGAAACATGCATTTTGGTGTGCAGTAAATCAAAGCTTATCTGAAGTATTTAGTTTGTTTATATTTTGCCTCCTGAACATCGTAGTGAGAGCCTGCTGCAGTAATTGAAACATGCATTTTGGTGTGCAGTAAATCAAAGCTTATCTGAAGTATTCAGCTCATTTATATTCTGCTTCCTGAACATCGTAGTGTGATGCATTTTGGTATACAGTTAATCAAAACTTATGTCTGTCAATGAACTCTTTGCTTATATATATATGCATAGATGCTCTTTGTAGTGTACTTATATATAAATAGATGCTTTTCATTGCTATTTTTATTTTACTATTGTTAATGTGCTAAATGCCTACATTTACCTGCAATTCTAGTAAAGCTTAATTGTATTTATAATTGGCGTGTGGTCCTTCATTGAGCGTCCTTATTGACTTATGCCGAACAGGTGTCAACCAGTCACCTGGATAAGACACCAGGGCATTGGTATAGGAGGCTGGCCTGGTGTATAGTGGGTACCTTGGGTACTTACACCTTATACCAGGTCCAGTTATCTCTTATTAGTGAAATGTAGTAGTGTTCTAGCAGCTTAGGGTGATAGAGGTAGCTATAGCAGAGCAACTTAGGCTGAACTAGGAGACATGCAAAGCTCCTGCAATACAACTTACAGTTACACAGTACTTATACACAAGTAAAGGCAATACTCAGTGATACCAAAAATAAAAGTAGTTTATTTGGGTGACACAAGGCCAAAAATATCTTAGAGGCAATACTCCTTCTTGAGGTAAGTATTATACACAATATATACAAGAGACACCAAAATAAGGTAAGTAATTATACATAGGATAGTGCAAACAATAGGAAATGCTATAGAATGCAATGGGAGAAAGTAGGTCTAGGTGCAACACAAGGCATATATTAAGAAAATGTCATGCAAATCACAAATTCCCCCCTTGACAAGTGTAGTGTGTAGAGAATCGCTCGGACAGTAAGAATACAGCAAAGGTAAGTACATTAACCCACCCCAGAGCCCAGGAAAGTAGGAATAAAGTACTGCAAGTTTCCTGAGGACACACCACAAGTCGTGATTAGAGTTATTGCAAGAACCAAGCAAGACTGCAAACAACAAATGGTGGATTCCTGGACCTGAAGACCTTCAAAAGAAGTAGACCAAGTCCAGAAGTCAGAAGACGTTCCAGGAAGGACAGGAGGCCCTGCCAACCCAGAAGAGGGTGCAAAAGAAGAGTCCCTGGTTGGACAAAGACTGCAGAAATGCACCCAAGGAAAATGCCAGCGGGTTACTGCAGGATGCAATGGATGTCTCACGAACAGAAGTTGGATGCAGGCGAGTTTTGGTACTGGATTCACTGAACAAGTCTTAGTTCCGGCAAAGTCGCATCAGATCTGTGCGATTCCATTTGGGGAAATGAGAAGGGCAAGAAGAAATTGCAGTAGCGATGTAGACTTTGAAAAGTGTTTACAAGATATGAAACAACATTTTGAGCAGAGAGGTTACAAAAAAAGTATAATTAAGGATGCAGAAAGGAGGGTGAGGCGTATTAAGAGAATAGAGACCTTGATACCCTGCGTGAAAACAAACGATGGGGATAAAAGAAGGGTATGACTGGTCACAGATTACACAGAAGTTGCGAATATAATGAATAAAACTATGAGAATGCATTGGAACATTCTGAGACAGGATATGGTTATAAAGGACTGTATATCTAACAGTCCAGAAATTACTTATTGAAGAGGTGTTTAAGAAACCTTTTATGTCATACTTACCCAAGGTCTAACAAGAACGTGAATTGGCTTATGGAACAAAACCGAGTTTTTTTTAAATGTGGCCAATGCGGGGTTTTTAAATGGGCATGGCATGGTATAAGAGAACATGTTGATCGGAAGGGCAACATCTTTGAAATAAGAACAAATATTACTTGTGGAACAAAGTATGTAATCTACATAATACTGTGCAAATGTGAATGCCTATATGTTGGCAGTACAATTCGCCATCTCAGAATGAGAATTGGTGAACATTTGAGGGCAATTAAACAGAGAGATGACAGATATCCGATTGTACAACACTTAAAAATATGTGAAACACAAAATGTTCATGCTAGATGAAGGTTGCTCGGGATTCTCGAGATAACATGCCGTGCGGCAACACGGCCGCGCGCTGAGCACCTACCCGAGCCCCTCGTTGCAGCGACGGCTCCCATTCTCCACTCGGAGGATCGAGTTTTTCTTTTTTGAAGGCGAATGTGTGTGGGGGGGCCCCTTGGAAGCTAAGAAGAATATTGGCGGGGTGGCAAGCTGGATCCATGCTGCCCTGGTTGTGCTGCAGCCCCAACCGTAGAGGCACTGGAGGCAGGGGAAACGGTTGGAGGAAGAAGGAAGCCTGAGGGCTTGGGAGACCACCATTGGAGGGCAAGAGGCTCCACAGGAAGGTACAGGAGGACTCGCAAAAGAGGTAAAACGATTTCCTCTTCTTTTTTTAATCTGAGTTCACTGCCAGTTTTAGCCTCGGAATCAGAGGCTGGGGAGGAGGAGGAGGGGTCTTTGGAAGGACTGAGAAGTGTACAGGAAAAAGAGGAAGTGTGGGACTCTAAGAAGAGTAAGATTAAATGTAAAACTGGAAGTGTTGGTACTAAAGTTACCCCCTCTTTACGAGCCTATTTTAGGGCATTACCGTTAGTATCTGCTAAATCTTCTGGCACTCTGAAGCAGCAAGAACGGAGGGTGTGTTTTAGACCCATGCAAGCTCTGGAGTCTGAGACGGAGGGTTTTTTACCCCCTTCCTCGGTGGAATCACCCCTGGAGGAATCTCAAAGTACGAATCAGGATATTTTGGAGACGCATAAAACTTCTAACTTGTCTAGACCCTCAGAAAACAGGGAATCTTCGGTTTCCATAGACAATCAATCTCAGGCGGGGGTATTAGGGTCTAATACATTGGGGAATATGCTCGCCTTGCTTACTGATAAGATTAATAAAGGTTTTGCAATTTCGTAAACAAACCAGGGGGAAATTAGGCTTGCTTGTGAATCATTGGAAAAGAAAATAGACCTCCTGGGAATCAGAACGCAAGCTTTAGAGGAACCGGTGGAGATTATCAAGGGCAAGATGAGCAGAAATAAGGAAGAAATTCAACTCTTAAAGGAGAGAGAGCGAGACCTTCAGGAGAAGCTTGAACATTTAGAAAATAACTCTAGAAGAAATTATTTAAGATTCTTAAATGTCCCGGAAGGAGCGGAAGGAGTGGATTTGAAGAAATTTGTGGTTTCCCTTATAAAGAGGGTAATAGTCGTGGATGAGACTGAGGTTGAGATTATGAAGGATATTCAGAGGGTTCATAGAGACCCATTCCGGAGAAATCCTAACAACAAGAAACCGCAGAGGATCTTGGTGAACTTTCAAACATATAAGCTGAAAGAAAGAAAAAATTGACAAAGGCCTTGGCGGCAAGATCTTTAGAAGTCGAAGATTTCTCTTTTGAGATTAGGTCGGACCTCTCTAGGATAACGCTGAATAGGCAATGGAAGCTGGGAAAAAGTTTAGATGGCTTTAAAAAAGTGGGTGCAGTGGCTCAACTTAAATTCCCGGCAAACCTGCGTGTAATGTGTAATAACAAAATGCATAACATCAAGGACCCTATGGAAGCCGATGAACTGTTAGAAGAAATAAAGAAGGGGGGCATTGTGTAAGGAAGACTGGGGGGCTCGGGGAGTTCTAAATGGGACCAATAGCTCTGTTAGTAGATAGGAGGGTTCTCCCAGGGAGGGGGGGTAGGGCACAGAACATAAATGGGTGTGTAGTAGGGTTTTTTTGGGGGGCACTAAGGGTGAAGCATGGGGGAAAAATAGAAAAAATATCCTCATACACCTCAGTTTATTTAAGTACATATGGGTGAGGTTAAGGAGCGCCAGGGAGATGGAAAGGGATCGATACAAATAATGTCTTGGAATATCAATGGACTATGTGTGAAAGGAAGGGCTAGGAAAATCCTGCAGTTTCTTAAAAATGCACTTAACTAAAGAGGAATGTACAGCATTGTTTAAAACTCAGAAGTGGGTACGATACTGTGTTTCTACTGAGCATGACTTTAACACATAGGGAGTTGCAATTTTGGTTAAAAATCAGGTGGATGTGACTTTGCTTGGGGTGATGACGGATAAGCTAGGCAGATGGATCATACTTAGATTGCAGTTAGGAGGTAGGAAACTTGCATTGGTAGGTTTTTACGGGCAAAATTGTGACGATATACAACCGCTCAAAACTGTTTTTTCCCACCTCTTGAATTTTTCAGATCCTATTATTATGACTGGGGATTTTAATGTAGTTTTAGACAATAGATTAGATAGATGAGCAAAATGTAGGTCAGTGGGTACTCCGAAATCTCAACAAAATTTAAAGTTGATGATGAAAGACTTTCGGTTATGTGATCTAAGGCGGCTAAGAGTGGGGCAGAAGCAGGAATTTTCTTTTTATAATAGGAAGCATGGCCATGCCTCTCGGATTGACTACGTTTTAGTTGATCATTTGATGTGTGATCTGGTTGATGATATTGTGTATGTACCAGCCCACTTGTCAGATCACGCTGCAGTGATTTTAAAAATGAGGTGTCCCCAGGAACGAGGAGGGACGAGATGGACTTTGGATCGAGCTTTGCTATTGGAGGAGGAGGTTGTTAGTTATCTTCATAAAGAGACAGAGGCCTTTTCTAGGTTGAATCAGGGATCAACCTCTAAAATAGTAATATGGGATACCTTCAAGGCAGTGATGAGGGGAAGAATTATAAGTTTGGCTAGTTATCGAAGAAGGCTATATAGGGAGGAATTGGAGGGGAAGTAGCAGGGTATTTTGGCATGTGATACCCAATGGGTAGACAGAGGTGATAAAAAGGCTTTGGATGATAGGAGAAGACGGTTGACGTTACAGTTGGAATCCATATTGCAAGCAAAAATCACAAAGCGTTGGAAGGCAAGCAAACTAGCCCATTTCGAATATGGAGAAAATATGGGAAAACTATTAGCCTGGAAGGCTAAGAAAGACCAGGCGAGAAATTGTATTGAGGAGTTGGTGGATAGTCAGTCGGGGGCTAGTCTTATTGATTCGGAGACTATAGAAAAAGCTTTTTATACGTTTTTTTCTGTGCTTTATACTGCGGAAAAGGAGGTGAGGAATGACGAAGTTGGTGAATGGTTAGACACAGATACTCTCCCACACCTTATTGAGAGTAAACAAACCTACTTGACCAGGTCAATCACTGAGGAAGAAATAAGATCTGTTTTAAAAAGAGTGTAAGAGGGGGAAAGCGCCAGTACCGGATGGTATTCCTATAGAGTTTTATAAAGTATTGGGCGACTCTATAGTTCTGTCAATTAGTCAACTACAGTATTTACAGAGATCTTTGAAGAAGGAACTCCTCTGCCTGCTTCTTGGTATGAGGCAACTATTTCCCTGATTTTAAAACCTGGAAAATTTCCTTTGAAATGTGAGTCATATCGCCCAATATCATTATTAAATTGTGACTATAAGTTGTCTGCTAAAGTATTGGCAAATAGGTTAAATGGAGTGATGAGGGATTTGATCCACCCTGATCAGAAAGTTTTTATTTATAATAGGTTTCTGCATGAATAAACATTTAATCTAATAGGGGCTATTGATTTAGTCACTGCATATCGAGAACCTTTGGCAGTTATTGCGATCGATGCAATGAAAGCTTTTAATAGAGTCAATTGGAACTATTTGAATAAGGTCATGGAAACGTAATAATTTGGGTATTAAATTTTGTAAAGCGATTCAACGAATCTATCAGGCCCCATCAGCACGGGTCTTGGTAAACAGGAAGTTAACAAATACCTTTAGGGTTACTAGGGGTACCAGGCAGAGATGCCCTCTGTCCCCCTTGCTGTTTGATTTGTGTATAGAGCCCTTGGCTAGGAGGATGAGACAAGACTCTAGAATTTCTCCTTTTAGCAGTAAGGGGTGGGAGAAGAAAGTTGCTTTGTTTGCTGATGATCTTTTAGTTTATACTTCAAATTTATCTTCTGCCTTACCCACTTTATCAGAGATTACGGAACAATTTGGGAGGATTTCACATCAATCCTGAAAAAGAGATAATGGTATGGAATTTGAATTCGTACCACTAATTCAATGAGGTATTGAGGGGTAGAAATTGTGTAGGATTTGGAACAAATACCGGTGGTAAATATGTGGAGTGTGGTAACAGCTTGTAGTAAGTTACTGTTAGGTTGGCAACATCTTCCCCTCACAATAATAGGGAGGGTCAACTTGGTTAAGATGGTAATTTTGCCTAAATTGAACTTCCTTTATGATTCTATTCCTTTACAAATGGATAAGAAGCTTTTGGTTACTCTTCAACAAAAAATTAACTCTTTTATTTGGGCACAAAAGGGACCTAGAATTGCATGGAAGAAACTGCGCAGGAGAAGGGGGGCCTGTAAGGAAATGCCTCCTTGGCATGGTTACCCCCTGACTTTTTGCCTTTGCTGATGCTATGTTTTGAATTGAAAGTGTGCTGAGGCCTGCTAACCAGGCCCCAGCACCAGTGTTCTTTCCCTAACCTGTACTTTTGTATCCACAATTGGCACACCCTGGCATCCAGATAAGTCCCTTGTAACTGGTACCTCTGGTACCAAGGGCCCTGATGCCAGGGAAGGTCTCTAAGGGCTGCAGCATGACTTATGCCACCCTGGAGACCCCTCACTCAGCACAGACACACTGCTTGCCAGCTTGTGTGTGCTGGTGAGAACAAAATGAGTAAGTCGACATGGCACTCCCCTCAGGGTGCCATGCCAGCCTCTCACTGCCTATGCAAGTATAGATAAGTCACCCCTCTAGCAGGCCTTACAGCCCTAAGGCAGGGTGCACTATACCATAGGTGAGGGCACCAGTGCATGAGCACTGTGCCCCTACAGTGTCTAAGCCAAACCTTAGACATTGTAAGTGCAGGGTAGCCATAGGAGTATATGGTCTGGGAGTTTGTCAAACACGAACTCTACAGCACCATAATGGCTACACTGAAAACTGAGAAGTTTGGTATCAAACTTCTCAGCACAATAAATGCACACTGATGCCAGTGTACATTTTATTGTGAAACACACCTCAGAGGGCACCTTAGAGGTGCCCCCTGAAACTGTATCCAACTATCTGTGTAGGCTGACTGGTTCCAGCAGCCTGCCACACTAGAGACATGTTGCTGGCCCCATGGGGAGAGTGTCTTTGTCACTCTGAGGCCAGTAACAAAGCCTGCACTGGGTGGAGATGCTAACACCTGACCTAGGCAGGAGCTGTAACACCTGGCGGTGAGCCTCAAAGGCTCACCCCTTTGTTCCAGCACCGCAGGACACTCCAGCTAGTGGAGTTGCCCGCCCCCTCCGGCCACGGCCCCCACTTTTGGCGGCAAGGCCGGAGGAAATAATGAGAATAACAAGGAGGAGTCACTGGCCAGTCAGGACAGCCCCTAAGGTGTCCTGAGCTGAAGTGACTCTAACTTTTAGAAATCCTCCATCTTGCAGATGGAGGATTCCCCCAATAGGATTAGGGATGTGACCCCCTCCCCTTGGGAGGAGGCACAAAGAGGGTGTACTCACCCTCAGGGCTAGTAGCCATTGGCTACTAACCCCCCAGACCTAAACACGCCCTTAAATTTAGTATTTAAGGGCTTCCCTGAACCTAAGAATTTTGATTCCTGAAACTACAAGAAGAAGAGGACTGCTGAACTGAAAAACCCCTGCAGAAGAAGAACAGAAGACACCAACTGCTTTGGCCCCAGTCTTACCGGCCTGTCTCCTGCCTTCCAAAGAAACCTGCTCCAGCGACGCTTTCCAAAAGGACCAGCGACCTCTGAATCCTCAGAGGACTGCCCTGCTTCAAGAAAGACAAGAAACTCCAGAGAACAGCGGCACTGCTCCAAAAGAACTGCAACTTTGTTACAGAGGAGCAGATTTAAAGTCCCCTGCAAATTCCCGCAAGAAGCGTGAGACTTGCAACACTGCACCCGGCGACCCCGACTCGACTGGTGGAGAACCAACACCTCAGGGAGGACCCTCCGGCGACTCCGAGACCGTGAGTAACCAAAGTCGTCCCCCCTGAGCCCCCACAGCGACGCCTGCAGAGGGAATCCCGAGGCTCCCCCTGACCGCGACTGCCTGAACCTAAAGTCCCGACGGCTGGAAAAGACCCTGCACCCGCATCCCCCAGCACCTGAAGGAACGTAACTTCTGTGCAGGAGTGACCCCCAGGAGGCCCTCTCCCTTGCCCAGGTGGTGGCTACCCCGAGGAGCCCCCCCCTTGCCTGCCTGCACCGCTGAAGAGACCCCTTGGTCTCCCATTGAAACCTACAGAGAACCTGACGCTTCTTTACACACTGCACCCGGCCGCCCCCGCGCTGCTGAGGGTGTACTTTTTGTGCTGACTTGTGTCCCCCCCGGTGCCCTACAAAACCCCCCTGGTCTGCCCTCCGAAGACGCAGGTACTTACCTGCTGGCAGACTGGAACCGGGGCACCCCCTTCTCTCCATTGAAGCCTATGTGTTTTGGGCACCTCTTTGACCTCTGCACCTGACCGGCCCTGAGCTGCTGGTGTGGTAACTTTGGGGTTGCCCTGAACCCCCAACGGTGGGCTACCTTGGACCCAAAACTGTGACCTGTAAGTGATTTACTTACCTGCTAAAAATAACAATACTTTACCTCCCCCAGGAACTGTGAAAATTGCACTGTGTCCACTTTTAAAACAGCTAAATGTGTTTTATGTAAAAAGTATATATGCTACTGTAATTATTCAAAGTTCCTAAAGTACTTACCTGCAATACCTTTCAAATTAGATATTACATGTAGAATTTGAACCTGTGGTTCTTAAAATAAACTAAGAAAAGATATTTTTCTATAACAAAACCTATTGGCCTGGATTTGTCCCTGAGTGTGTGTTCCTCATTTATTGCCTGTGTGTATGTACAACAAATGCTTAACACTACTCCTTTGATAAGCCTACTGCTCGACCACACTACCACCGAATAGAGCATTAGTATTATCTCTTTTTGCCACTATATTACCTCTAAGGGGAACCCTTGGACTCTGTGCATGCTATTCTTTACTTTGAAATAGCACATACAGAGCCAACTTCCTACAGGGCCTTACTCTACCTGACATCCATTATTATGCATGGGCATCCTACCTTAAAAATTTTAGAATGTTATTTTCCTCCCCGGATCGATCAGCGATTGGAGAGATGTTTAGTTTTATGTTAGCTACTGAGAAAGGCGCAGCTAAATATTTTCTATATAAATTTGGTGACCCGAAATGTTTTAAGAAAGTAACATTGAAAATACTACAGGACGCAGCTAGAGGTTGGTTTCAGCTGCGGCAAGTTGTAAAAATAGATTATTACAGTCAATGGGCTCCGGTTTGGGAATCTCTGGGAACCCCGAGTGCTTGACAGATGTGTTGGCCTTACCCCTTAGAAAGGCTGGGATTTAATTTTGGGGGGATTTAGTTAGAAATGGTAGTTTATTGTCTTGGGAGAAGTTTACAGAGTGGACAGAAGGGAATCTCTCAAGATTAAAGTATATTCAATTAAGGGAATGGACACAAGGGGTCACAGGCAGGTTGGGGACCGCTAATCAGTTAGAGAGTGACTTAATTAAGAAGCATTGGGGATTAAAGAAGGTTTCGAGTTGGAATTGGAGTATGTTAGATATGGTAGATGGGGACTTTAAGCTGCCTGTCTCCCTTTGGGGGGGAGAGATGTCTGTGGATCGATTACAAGCATGGTGGGGTCTATCTATGCAAATAATATTTAGGGCCATTAAATCAGCATCATTAAGGCAAAATCATCTTTTTACGTTGCATAGGGTCTTTTTTTCCCCGGAGAAATTAACTAAGATAAGAGGGGTGGAAGTTAGTTGTGCTAAATGTGGTTTACCAAAGGCTTCTGATATTCATATGTTCTTAGAATGTCCAGTAGTTTATTGTTTTGGGGGAAAGTGTGCAAAAGGATTGCTAGTCTTTTATTACAATACATAACAACATCTCTTCCTTTAGTTATTTTTGGCATAGTGGAGCAAGGAGAAGTAGGTTCTAGAGTTGTGAAGACAGTGTTGCTTTATGTATTGGTATTAGGGTATCATTGTTTCATGTACTATGTACTATTTTATATGTAATTGCAGCCCTGATGAAGTCTATGGGTGATTTCCCAGACGAAACACGTGTTGGCAAAAGTTTGGTGGCAAAAGTGGCTGGTGATAACAACACAGCCATGTTGTGATGAGAAGAGCATCATGAAATAAAACTTTCTTTGAAGTGTGCCTACTTCAAAGGCAGAAATGAGCATAAGTAGTGGACCTAAACTCCCAAAGTTTGAAATTACTATTGGATCAAGAGGAAGTTCTGCCAAGTAGAAGAGCTTGATGCTTGAGGATGACCTGCCTCTCTGCCTGTTGCTTTGCTGTGCTGGCCTGCTGCTGCTGCTTCTACCTGAAGAGGGGAAAACTTCAAATTGTTTTCTGAAATCCTGCTTGTGACGTTTCTCCAAGGGCTTCGACTGAGCTTGCCCCCTGTTTGGAAGTCTCAGGGACATCAAAGACTTCATCTGCTAGTGCCTGGGCTCTTCTGCTGGGAGTCCTGGCTTGCAAAGTGGTGCCAAATCCAGTCCCTGGGCCCTTAGAGGTGGAAGCTGATAACCTCTGGGGGAAAATACACACACAGCTGTGTGCACATCAAAATATTTGGTGCACGGCCCATCCCGCACCTGAAAAATCTACGCATCGTCTACCTCACAGCTTGAGAAATGATGCAGTACCTGTTCTCACTGTGAACTCTTCGCACAGAGCGTCAGAAATTTCCACGCACGGATCCTGGTTGTCAAAGACTTCAATATCCCCGCACGGACCCGGGGCTGTGTACCCAGAATTGACGCACTGCCTCTGGTGCAAGTAAAGAATCGATGCACAGCCTCACTTATGAGTAAGGTATCGACAAATTGCTTGCTTTTCTGAAGCACTGTCACCCTTACAGCTTTATTTTTTACACATACCAGGTACTTTGTGCTAAAAGAACCATCCATTGATTTCTATGGATTAAGGCTCTTTTTATTTGATAAATTCATACGTTTGCTTGTGTACGTTGGATTTTTTTCATTTTGGTCTTGTTTAATTTAGATAAATATTGACTAGTTTTCTAAACTGATGTAGAGTCCTTTTGTGGTGTTTTCATTGTGTTCCTGTGTGTGTTTTGTACAAATACTTTACACATTGCCTCTGAGATAAGTCTGACTGCTTGTACCATGCTACCAAGTGGCTGAGCAGGGGTTATCTGAGCTGTGTATCTAATTTTTCCTGACAAGAATGAGGGTCTGTTCTTGGACAGAGTGCAAACTTGTTCCAGTTCAGGAGGCCACCACCTAGAAGTCAAAGGGGAGAATAAGCCAACAAAAATGCATTTCTCTTTTTTGTCCCTGTTTAGCTTCCATGAGTTAGCCAACATCCAGAAGACAACATCAGACAAGCACAGCCTAAACCTATCAGCGACAGAGTCAGTGTCTTCTTCATGAAGTAACAATAATCTGGTTATCACCCATGTATGATACCAATCCCAAAAGACCAAGGGCCAGATGTACAGACATAAGGAATTGAAATTTCCAAATTTTACTTTTTACTGAATGGCAAATAAGAAATTTCAATTCCTAATTTAAGAAACCTTTCTACTTTTAATTAGCGATTCCTAGGGGGCTGCAATTCAACCTACCTCTTGTACAATAATCAGGTAGGTTGCAATTTGTGATCCATTAGGAATGATAGCCATCACAGGGAGGATGGCCTGCTGGGGTCAGCAGGCCACCAGGTCTGTGTCTGATTTTCAATGAGGTCATTTTTTTTGTTTAAAGAAATTGGATGCGTTTAAAAAAAAAAAGCAAATTAAAGTTTTAAGTTTTATTTTTTTATGGACCACTGTCTTCTCTAAAAAAAATGTGTGATTGCATTCTGAAAGGGGAAGGGATCCCTTGGAACCCCTTCCCATTTGCGAATGGGTTACTCACTCCTTTGAGTTGTTAGGAAAATATTAATGTTTTACAACCATAATTCTGTTGCAAAATATTGATAAATACCACTGCGAATCAGTATTTCAATGCCCTAAACACTCCCCTCTCAAAATACCGATTCGTGAAGCCAAATTGTGATTCAGTAACAAGTTACTGAATCTTGTTACTGAATTATGATTTGGCTTTGGTACATTGCAAAATGCATTCTTGTGACCACAAAAGGTTCGATACTGTGATTCAGTACATTTGTGACTGTAAAAAAGGTTTGTACATATTGCCCCAAATGAGCTTGCTCAAAGGGGACACCTAAATGTTAAATAATGCAGACAGGGTAGGAATGGGAAAGAAAAAAAGGTTTCAGCAAAAAATAGTGACCTCATAATTAGTGAATTAGATAGTTAAAAATGTGGCTCAAGTTAGCAATTCGGACCTTGTAAATACAAGTTGTGTAGAGGTACTGCATGGTAAGGCACACTGCATGGGTTTGAGCATGCTGAATTCAATGTTTGTTTTTATATTCAGGAAATCATCAATAAAACTGTCCCAGAAAACCACAAAATGGGCCTAAAAACAGCCATAAAATGACCCACAAAAAGACCTGTCAGACCAGGCCGTCAGGCACAATTTGATTGTCCTATGGGCATGTCCATCTCTGAATGTCCAGCTCATGAGGAGCACTGCATGTCAGAGGTCAAGTGGTTAACTGATAACATGAAAGCTGAACAACTTGGATTCTGAGTGTCAAAAATTAAGTAAGTCATTCTAGTGATCACTCTAGAATGCTGCAGATTGCAATCCATTTTCAAAAAAGTGTGGTCAGATACAGAGTCAAAGTCTCCACTTAGATCCAGTTAAATCAAAACCGTCCTCTTCCCGTTATGTAGTGTTTTCCATAACAGTATCTGATTGTAAGGATGACTCTGTATTATACAAAGCTCCCAATCCAGCTCGAGAAATGTCAAGAATATTGTTTAAAACACTACTTAGGAGCAATTGCCAGTTGACTTCCTTCCGGGTAATTTTAGCGTATAAAGGGAATAGAGAGGGGGGTCAAAAGTTGCTTGATGCTGTAGGATCACCTGATGACATTTTATTGGACTGAATTAAATTTGTCTGCTTCAAACTTGTGGGAGCTAAAGCCAAGATTAAAGACGCATTGCATAAGTTGGAAAGTAAAGGAGCTATGTTAAAGGCAACTAAGTCAAGAATGTGAAAGTGAAATGGATCCAATGGGTAACTGAATTTGGTTTGAGCTACACTTCTGTCAGTTGACTAGGTGGAAGACAGGCAAAGTTGCAATAACAATTCGGATGAATCAGGCAATTCAAATTCACACTGAGAGAAATAATTTAAAATTGCCACATTTGAACTAGAAACGTGGGATTCAAGTTTGAGTATTTTTTATTCAAAATATAAAGAGAGATTGTCACAGAGTGATTGGGAAGGGAAAACGGCGGTAGCTGTATGAAAAGGATTGCACAGAGTTCTGACAATTAAAAATACTTCCCACCTGGAGTGTTTAGTAGCATCCATTTTATTAGCAAAATATGTTCTGCAAACTTGTTTACGTCTCTATTTGTATTTTTTAATAATTCCTGTTAGGCAGCACTGACTTCCAGAATATAGTTTAAGCACCACTCTCTCTTGAGTTTCTTGCAGCTTTGCTTGGCCTCAGGTAACTCTTCTGTGTACACCAGAAAGATGGTTTTGGTTTGCTGTCACCTGCCTCAACAGGTCCACCACATTTAATGTTGATGATAACCACTCATGGTATTTATGCACTTTGGCCTGTTAACTCTTAGATGCCAATTTGGTGGGTAATTTGTCATGAGAATTTTGCCCCAAGGGTGGGACGCCATTGAGAGCTAACTCAAAGTCTGGCAGGTTGATGTGCAGCTAACATAGTTTCACAGAAAAAGGAACAGCATAAAGAACTGACCAAACCAATACACGAGAATTTGTTTTATTTTAAGTAGGTCCTGTGACTCTAAGATAGCATCTAGCACATGGCCAACGGTATGTGTTGCTTGATCAATCTTTTGAGAGAGTCCTAGCCTAGCCATATAGTCAGGCACTCCAGGACCTCAGACTAGGACAAGCCATTGAACAAATAATTGAAAATCCCTCCACACCATAAAGTTAAAGCAAGTCTTTACAAATAGTGCAATAGCATTGGCTAGCTCCTGGCCAAAATGAATATCCAGTCCTCGTAGGCAGTAGAATAAGAGCCTCAACATAATAGCAATATTGTAAATTGAGATCTTAAAGAATGAAGATTATGTTCAGCTAACTATTTAGCCTATTAAAATAGAAATAGTTATGAAAGATTTGTAAATGATGGCAAGATCCGTCCCTCTTTACAGGACTACTGTGACTGTTAATCAGACATCCTGGTGGAATGACCAATTGAAAATGAGGGCATCCATGTTTCTGTCACAAACATCGCATTTACTTCATAAGCAATGATACGCAGCTACATTACTTCCTTTTGTGTGACAAGAGGTGGGCATTAAGAAGAAAGCAACGCTTCCCAGGTTGTTGATGTGTGCTGGACTACGTATATGCTGTTTTTGTTACTCTGGGCACTTTTCAACTGCTATCCAGTGCTAAAGTGCAAGTGCTCCTATGTAAAATGTATATGTAATTGGCTTTCCATGATTGGCATATTTGCTTTACTAGTAAGTCCCTAGTACAGTGCACTAGAGGTGCCCAGGGTCTGTAAATCAAATGCTACTAGTGGGCCTGCAGCACTGGTTGTTCCACCCACATTAGTAGCTCTGTAAACATGGTTCAGACCTGCCACTGGAGTGTCTGTTAGTGCAGTTTTAACTGCCAATTCGACTTTGACAAGTGGACCCACTAGCTAGGCCTAAACCTTCCCTTTTCTTACATGTAAGACACCGCTAAGGTAGTCCCTAGGTAGCCTCATGGGCAGGGTGCAGTGTATGTTTAAGGTGGGACATGGACTAATGTGTTTTTATTGTCCTGACAGTGAAATACTGCCAAATTCGTTTTTCACTGTTGCAAGGCCTATCTCTATCATAGCTTAACATGGGGGTTGCCTATAAATATTATTAAAGCGCAGATTCCCTTTGGGAGTGGATGGGCATATGGAGTTTGGGGTCTCTGAACTCACAATTTAAAAATACATCTTTTAGAAAAGTTGGTTTTGAGATTGTGTGTTTGAAAATGCCACTTTTAGAAAGTGAGCATTTTCTTGCTTACACCATTCTATGACTCTGTCTGTTTGTGGATTCCCTGTCTGGGTTAGTTTGACAGTTGGGCTGTTTGCACCTCTCTCTAGACAGTGACACAGAGAGAGCTGGGGTGTATCCTGCATATCCTGGTGAGCCATCTGTGCTAGGAGGGGGGGAGTGGTCACTCGCACCCGAAAGGGCTGTGCCTGCATTCATACAATGCAGTCTCCCACCCTCTGGTGTGTGTCTGGGTCCTGGCCTGGGCAAGGCAGGATCTCACAAAGAAGAGAGACTTTCCTTTTAAGTAGACCTACTTGAAAGGTAGAAACGACGTGCAACACCGCTAACAGAGGCTGATAATGACACAAACCCCATGCAGCACGGTTTTGTTATACCGTCCGACTGGATTTTCAACGTAACATCACGGGGGGCGGGAAAACAACGCAAAGCCTGCCCGAACCCGAGGTACCTGTCCAGATCGACGCATCACTCTCTTGCAGGAGAGGAGGAATGACGCATGCCTACCCAATCAGAGGAGGAATGACACACGGTCTCGCTTGTGAGTGAGAAATCAACGCATTGCTGGCCTTTTACGACACACACTCACCCTTGCGGCTTTTTTTTGTTGCTACCCAGATACTTTTGTGAAATAACAGCATTCTCAATGTTTTCTAAAGGATTTAAGACTCTTATTCTTTAAAAATTCATAACTTGACTTGTGTATGTTGGATTTTTGTTGTTTTGGTCTTGTTTTGTTTAGATAAATATTAACTTTTTTCTAAACCTATGTTGTGTCATTTTGTAGTGTTTTCACTGAATTACTGTGTGTGTTGGTACAAATACTTTACACATTGCTTCTGAAGTTAAGCCTGCCTGCTCATGCAAAGCTGCCAAGGGGTTGACCTGAGGTTAACTGAGTGCGATTCTCCTTTACCCTGACGAGAGTGAGGGTCCTTGCTTGGCAGGGGGTAACCTGACTACCAACCAAAGACTCCTTTTCTAACAATTATTATTACCTGAGGAGATGTTATGGACATAGTCTGCTGGTGAGTATATAAAAGTTTGTTCTGAACCACTTCAAGCTGCATCCAGCATCCGCACTTACAGCAATAGAAGGGTTTTAGGGAAAACTACCTAACAGCAGCAGTGTCATTCCTTAATTGATGCCCACCTTCACAATGGGCTACTGACAGTGCTTGGCTGCATGACCTCTGTTGTACCGAGAGTCAGTCAATTATGTACAGTTACATATTTTACATTAACTATACATACATGCTTCCACTATAGTCAAAAGGTTGCCTATGGGAAGGTGCAGCACGCCAAACCCCAAAATAAAATGCCCCTGCTTGTTTCTGTAAACGATTTTGCCGTAGTGCTGTAACTTTTCATCTTTTTTCATGTTGTATGAGTGCCTAACTGCTCTGCCCCTTTGTGTATTTGCACGATAAAAGCTGCGGCTAATGGTTCTATCAAAGTTTTAGTTTGAGTATTTAATTACTTTATTTTTTATCGTGACAGTCATGATGACTTATGTTTTTTGACTTCACCAGAGCCTTTGATGGAGTCAACCCTCTGACAGTGGTCCTCATTCTCAAGTTTTAATGACGCAAATTCAAATTCAACAACTCCTTCATAATGGACTCATTCTGTTAGCTTGTGGTGATGCTGTGGGAGCTTAGTGAAAGCACATTAAACCTTCCACCATGCCCCCACTCGAGCCCTGCACTTCAGTTTACCATAAAGGTTGCTGCAATTTTATGTTTTTGTGTAGTAAGGATCAAACTCCATCAAAGTGAATGGCATTTAACATTTCTAATGCCGCTGTAGCAAGAAAGGAGTTATCGAGTTACCAAGAAAAGCACCTGTGTTTTCAGACTGTGGTGTCAAACAGTAAAACTGTCATCTCCAATGAAAATCCTGCAATTTAATCTGCGAAGACTAGATATAGCGCTGCACAGTACATCAAAAATTTCAACACAGTCTTATTATTCATTCTTACTGTGATCTGTCAAAGTGCATTTCTCCAAGTATCTTTTCAACAGTACCCACTGGACCAACATGAGATAAGGGGCAAAATCAAAAGATTTGCTTCTTTGAAAAACTCCTTTCTTATAGTTGTCAGCTGTTCAGACATCATAGAAACCCAATATAATGTGAGAAAAGGCTGCCTGTTTTACTTACTTTTAAACTGTTAAGGACAGACTGGTGACCTGAATGTTAATTTCTCTCTTTGAACATACTGGCGGTTTCAACCTAATTAATTATGTATAATATTCAAGTATTAAATACATTTCCATGCCAAAGGAATATGAGAATTTAAAGACAGAAGATGTAACAAAGGTGGTGCTCTTTTTCAGTACTACGCTTTAAAAATCATATAAACTGCAAGCCAAGTCAATAGTAAAAATTTGCAGCACTCAATTCCTATCTGCATTATTTTTCTTACTCTCATAAAGGCATGCTTATGAATAACTTTGACTCTGCCCTCTCTGTTAATTACGCTGCAAATAATGTGGACTTATAGAATTCAAAGGTGACCCTGCCAACTAAAAATATTTATGTAGACATGAAGCAAAGTAGAAATGGACAAAATAGAAACTGGAGACAATAAAATGAATGAGGTTACATGCCTTGCACATACGTTTTTAGCTGTTCATTTTTTATTTACATTATTATTCAATATCACAATAATATTTTTAACATTGAAGTATTATTTCAAATGATATTTTTGGTCTATTTGTTAGAAAAAAAATCGTCAAATGAAAAAGGAAATCAAAATATTGTTGAAAATTATAAATTGTGTTTGTCGGATAAAGCGCCCCCTTTCAAACATTATAAGCATATTCCAAGTTACAGAGGAGTTCCTTGGTCATATACGAAAATACTCCCGCAGGCCAAACTCGTTTGTAAGTCAACAGAACTCGCGCTCTCTTGCAATGTCCTCATGACTAGGGCTCCTTTTTTCAATTTTTACTGATTTTTACAGATAAATACAGACAGAAAATGCTGTGGTTTCTGTCTGCCTTTAGTTTCAAAAGCAGAAAGACACAAATACTTTGGCTTCTATTGACTGACTTTCCGTGCCGAAATAAAGACTTTCAGGCCAATAGCTGTACATATTGGCAGCAGGAGGAGTTACAAAACTCTATGAGATTTGCATAAATTACTGCAAGTCTCATCATGCATTAGTGCTATTATACTCTTTTTTCCAAGGGTGTGTTATTTTATTATTTAAAGCTGTGTAATGTGCTAGAACCTGACAAGCATCAAAGGATGAGTGCACCTTTATTTGTTAAATAAATGTCGAAATATAAGAGTTATCACCTCATTTTTTCACAATACACAAAATAAATATGGATAAACACCAATAAGATGACCCAAAAATAAACATGGATAAATTCAGATGGACGTATTACAAAATTAAGGCCCAGATTTATACATTTTGACACAGAACTTCACTAATGCAGTTTTGCGCCAAAAAGTTTAGCACCGACTAGCGCCATTATTTAACACCACCCTGGTGTCATATTTATACTATGGTGCTGAGGCGTGCTCAAAATAGTTTAGAGTCATTTTTTTTTTTACGTTAACCATTGTGGGTTGTTGTAAGACAAAATTACGTTAACGATGGAAAAATGACTCCAATCTGTTTTACGACACTTAAACATGTCGCAAAACGCAAATGCACCATTTTTGGCCGCATTAGCGTCAAATGCAGATGCTAACGGAGAAGACAGTGCAAAGGAGAGGCAAAATGGAGCCAGAAAGCCAGGAGAGACCCCAGGGTGTTCCCAATCTACCAGGAATCAGCCAGGAGGGCACAAGCACGACCCAGGGGAGGGAGAAAAAAAAGAGAAAGTCTTGTTTCAGTGCGGAGGAGCATGAAATATTAGTGAGAGAGGTGAATGAGAATCAACATCAACTCTTCATCACCTCCAAATTGCCAATTGGCAGGAGAGAGGCAATTTGGCAAGAGAAAGTAGACAAGATCAACAGAGTGGCAGAGGTAAGGAAAATTGTGACTGAGAGCAAGAAACACTGGCATGACTGTAAGCGAAGGACAGAGGAAAAAATGGCAAGGAACAGGAAGGCAGCACTGCAAACTGGAGGTGGGAGTCCAGCACTGTAAGAGGACTTGAACATGATGGAGGAGATGGTTGCAGTGGTCATCCTGGAGGAACTCGTCACTGGAATCGCAGGACAGGACTGTGCAGACTACCAGGAAACACCACAAATGCAGAGTAAGTTGCATGGGGGAAATTAATGCTAAAATGTCAAGTGCAAGAAGGGGGAGGCACACAGGACTCACACAATGCATGTCAAAGGAGTGCAGAGGGACACATAAAGCAAGTTGCACCATGCTGACGTAAGCTACACATGTACACCTTGGTAGTGCCATGCACCATAACACTTACACAACCTTGACATATGTTGATCACCAGGCCTAAATACCCACATATACATATGAAGCACATGGGATGGCTGGTATGTATAATGACTGTGCCTCTGGCTGTGTCATCACAACATCCCTTGCATATAGTCACATCAACCCTACCAACACGACCAAGACTTCAGAGAGTAGATAGACAGTCAATACCATTCCTGGGGTCACGTCATGGCGGTGTACCTTGCAGTAACACCTTGCAACTGTCTTGCCTTATTGCCCAAGTACATGTGTGCTGCATCTAAGAGCACACAATGCATTGCAACTGCCTCAGACATGTACCGGTAGCACCACCATCCCGCACATTGACAACACATCCACATAAGGCAGCCACCACTCCATCATGCAATGAGGATGCCCCCTGGGTGCAGGGAACAATAATCTGAGCAGGCGCTGGGGAAATAGAAGGCTGGTCCTGTATCATTGGTAACATGCCACTACCCAGACCAACTAAACTGGTGTAGTGTTGAACCACATATCTTGATGCTGAACAGAAATGTGCCACTACAGAAACTATGTACCACAAACAGCAAACTGTAGGTCACAACAGTCACAGGTTGAGCCCACAAGTACTCTGAAACAACCATGTGATACACATAGGAAAGGGGAAATACAAACACACATACAACATATGATGTATGACTGTGAACATAATGATGTATAATTCCACATTGACGGGCGGGGGATGGTGCATGGGCAAGTCTAGTGTTTTTAAGACTGCCAGTGCAGTGTACCCTTTACGGTTGGCATGATGGAATGGCGGATGGAAATCTGTCTGCTCATGGTAGCTGTGTGGGGCACTTAGCACCACATTGTTGATGGATCAAATAGAGTCAGTGCCAGTTTTGGGGTGCAATGGGTGTGACAGGACACGCTACACTTAGCCCTGCAAATCAGGCAGTGGAAAGGGCAAAGGGGCAGGGTATGGGACCCACTGCATTGCACATGCCAGCTGCATGGGCTGTGCAGGGGCACACCGCACTACATCACCACCCACCTTTGGATGGGGGTTTCACCCTCATGCAAAGGCTGGTGGAAATGCGAGAACATCCCTGGAGTGTAGCGTTGAATGTAATACTGGTCTAGTGTCACAGGACAGGTGGCATTGCCAGTCTGTCAGCTGCTGGAAACCTGCCAGTGCCAGGCCATTGGCCCATGGGGCATTCCCCATTGACAACAGTTGTCACTACCACTTGTGCTGTTGGGGTTGGTCATATAGACAATGGCATTCAGGTGGTCATAGGACTACCGCACTTGAAATGAGGGATCAGTATGACTACCTGAAGAATCACCATCAAACTAGCTTGAGGCCCTGACCTAAGCTCAACTCCAGTTTACTGGTATGTCCATAAACTCATTTACCAACAGGCACTGTCACATGCATAATGATGTATTCAGCAGAAATATTATTCCCATGCTGGCCACCCCTGGGTCTACCCCTGTGCCTGTGTCAAATTAGCTGCACTGCCACCACACTGTATCTCATGTATCATAGTGCAAGGATGGCTGCATTGAGAGGGAGATCATAAGTGTGTAGTAAGGCAAACCTACCTGCACAGACAGAAGATGAAATAGAACTCTGCTAGGTCCATGTGTGCTGTGCAATGTAGCGCACATACACATACATCAACATGAGGAGCTAAAATGGTAACAAGAGCATAGTGTCCTGGCAATGCCATCCCTGGGGTGGTGTAAGTCTCAGCATCGCATAGGTGTATATAAAACATGTAATACTGGGATAGGGGTGAAGTGCCATGTGTGGTGCTGTGGCTTGAGCACTGCAATACACATTGGAAGACCTTACCAAGCAAATGGATGCATAGAGAAGGTTGAAAATGACAAGATGGTGTCAAGTTCAAAAAAAGGATATACATCACACCCGGTAGATATGACGCAGACAGTTGTGCTACCTGAGCTTCCCTTCATGTGACATGCAGTTGGGCAAAGGGCTGATAGACTGCAACCATGATGTACAGGAACAATGTCTGGGAACTAAGATGACAATCATCCTCCAATAGCAAGGCAGTGAAGTGACATATCAACTGGCACAACACAGAAAGATTGATTTTACACAATCTCATTGCAGAGGATGATGGCTTTCCTGCTGATCTGCCTGTCCTGGAGTACCCCAATGACCTGGATGACCACCTGACAACCATCAGCCAAGAGACCCTCCAAAAAGTCTTTGTATCCCTCCAGACACCACCTCCAGTCACAAGGAGAAGTATTAATGTAGCAGCCATCCCAGAGGCCCCACCCAACACCCCAATAGTACAACCTGCCAGCACCAAGACAACTGAGGACTCCAAGGACCCAGGGACCGGCTTTGAGAGGAGAGTGGTAGGAGTCCAGTGGGAGTTAGCCTAGAAGGTGCTGGTGGGGAGGCAAACTATGACAGCTAGTCTAGAGGGTATGAGCACGTGCCTCATTACGGCCAATTAACATACTGAGGCCAAACGAGGCACACACTCCCCAATGTATGGAGTCCAGCAGTGTCTGAGGGACTTAGCTGCTGCCATAAGGGAGAGGCCACAACAACTGCCCTCCCAAACTGGCAGCAGCGTTATTAAGGACAAGCTGGACTCCATGAGCCCGGAAGCGGCCTCCATCAAGGCAGACATGGTTGCCTACCACAGGGATGTTGCTGCTATCCACAAAAATCAGCAGCTCCTCCTTGCTTCGGTGATGCCATCTGCAGTTCCACAGATGGCAGCTGCTGGGAATTGGGAGTCCACATCTCCAACCACTGAAGTATGTGAGGCCCCCTTTACCTCCCCACCACCACCAATGGGAAAGGATACACCACACACTTTGGATGATGAAGATGTGAAACAGATCATCTTCACCCGTAAGAGTTCCTGGTAGCACCAGCCCATGCCACATGGCCAGTGTTTTACTTTGTCCTATGCTTGAGATGATGCCAGTGTTAGCACAATTGGAGATATGCACTCTTCACCGACACACGGTTGAGCTTTCTACTATGGACTACAATTGTCTTTCACTTTCCAATTGGCAACTTATGTTCCTCTGCACTGAACAACACTCACCCAAGCATGTCCCATGACATGTCCCCCAACTCTGGACTTGTGTTGTGTCACAATTGTATGGATTTCACTAATGGGGTAATTGACCTGGACAATGTATATATTACACTACGACACTTGTAAATAAATACCTCTTACACAAACAGCATATCTTTGTGTATTGTAGCACATCTACTAAGCTTAGGAACTGTGATGTGTGTAACCATGTCTTTAGTCACAGAGTGTCAGTACAAGAGTGCAGGAATATGGGGGCACATCTCTATGCGCAAGATTCCTACATGATAAACAACAATGCTGGTCTCATACCCAACAACCAATTCACTGAGTATGTCAAAAATGTAGAACACATGTATGCTTCACCCACTACAAATGGCAGGAATGGCTGTGAAACAGTCCTCAGGCAGTATTGTTAGCTGAGAGTACCAGTAGAACACATTGGTGTGAAACAGAGGTACTTAACCTCATCTGTAATCACCACTGGTCAGTTTTGCAGGATAGATTTGAAATGTAGGCTGTTGTCAGATGTGTACAGTGGCCAACATTCCTACACAGTACCCTAACACTGACAGCTGAATTACCACACCTACCAGTCAATACAAAGTAAACATAGTCACCTTGAATGGTGGGTGCACTGGATAGCAGATGCACAGACAAGTAGATGTGTTGTTGCTGACAATGTGACAGCTCAGTTGTAAACAGGTGTTGAACATGACAAGAGAGGGATTTGGAGGCAGGACGGAATCCCTAGGCCAACACAAAATTTTCACTGTGCACTCATGGAAAGACCCTGAGACACAAGCATATGACACATAAAGTAAGGGAGTACCCAAACATTTTTATTAACAATGAAGCTAAACTAAAATAATCAAGAGAACCTATCCTAACCTAACCTAACTTATTCTAGCTATACTTAACCAACAACTAATCCTAACTACCCTATTCTAAACGTACCTAACACATTTAACGACACACTCTAAACATCGTCCCTCAACCCCTTATGTTACGAGGCACATGCAGGACAACATATACTAAACTACGCATATACTAACTATACAGAAACAAATATATATTTTTTTGATATTTTTTTTAGTTGAAATTTGTATATAGATATATTTAAAAAAAACATTTTCTGGTCATGACAGCAGGTAGTGTGGGTTGATGAGCAGTTGTGGAAGGTGTTGCAGCTGGGGCTGTAGTTGTGGTGGCAGCTGTGGCCCCCTGCACAGTTGTGGAGCCTGGTCCCCTCTGTGTGGCCACTGTCAGTGTGGGGCCCCCTTAGCAGGATTCCTGCTATTCCCTGGTTGATCTTTCTGTGAAAAGCAGCATGCCATCTCCTGGAACCCAGATTCCACTGCCAGAATATGTCTGTAGAAGACTGCCCTCTTCTGGAATGCTCGCAGTTTCTCATTGCTCATGTTGGCAGCTGTTAAATTGAGACAGGCAACCATCAGTGCCAGCATTGTGTGGAGTATGTACAGATTATTGGCTTACACACTACATCTAATTACACATGCACTCCAACTCACATTCCAGAAAAGACTATGGCCCTGATATATGCAACAACAACGCTGCCTTAGCATCATTTCATTGACACCAAAGCGACGCACAACAAGATAAGGAGCCAAACCAAATGAGGTGTGCATTGCATTTGTGCAAAATGTAATGATGCAAAGGCAGCACAAACTTCACATAGATCCGGCCCAAATGTCATCATCACTTGTGGCAATTTTCGACCATACATCACTAGTAACTTGAATATGATATTGGGAGGAAGGGATGCAGTTGGTAACCATAAAGGATCAGTGCTGATAGGTACACATGCAAGCCTGATCAATATGATTGTCACCTACACTGTGAGCATCACATCTACCTACAAACTTGGTATTCCTCTCCCCCTGTGCCTCGGGGGTGATGGCCATGCAATCCATCATCTCAACTGTCCTGGTCATTCACCAAGGCATTCCCACTCATACATGGAGTCAGGGGGTGGACCATTAGCGGGGCTGACAACTAGGAAGCTGGTACCTATAGGACTATCACATCTGCATTCATGTGTCCAGGTATAGACACCCATCAATACCTGCTCTGCCAATACTATTCCCTACACACCCATATCCATGCCAGCCCACGTTTGGCCTTGACCTGCATGCACGCCTATTACATTCCACGTATGTGGTACGTACATGGAGCCCAAAATACGAAGTGCCATGCTGGGGGACATTTGCCAGCCCCGTCCTCCATATTCATAACAATACAGGGATGCACCAAATCGGCTTCAAAATGGTGCAACCCTGTGTTGTGAGAATGATGGAGTGCCCTAGTGTCAATATTCTCACATTGTTGCACTTCTTAGTCACATATGACCCAACATGTGGCTTGTCATCACTTTGTTTACACAATGCTGCCCTTTGAGCAGCATGAGCCTCATACGATATGACCCTCTGGTGGTGCACTGGGAACCTTTCAATGGGACACAATGTCACCATCCAGCCTACTTTGATATCTGAACATTTGACAGCTTATCACATCTAGCATTGTGTGCAACACACATGACTCACTCACACCAAACCCTGGATTACTTCATAGGCAAAACATTATCATACTTACTGGATGCATCTAGGTCCTCAAATCTTGCCAATTCACTGATTGTGTAGTGGGCAGGTCCATCTCTAAGATATGAATGGAAAACCATTCTTAGCATCATATCACTGTTACTACTAGTGGAAAACAAATTACAGTGTTTACTATTTTAGATGAGTGAGCTAGTTGTTCTGGGGTAAAACAGTGCAACAGACACACCACTACTAACACACAATGAAACTGACACTCAGGTGAGTGGGAGCCACAAATCTGCACTGTTACACTGGGCCTGAGACTCATGTAGTTCTACACCATGCAACAATCATATGTGGGCAATCTATCGAAGATGGAACTCCATGGAATAAGAGGGAGTTCTGTAACAAATACATGACACTACCCTGGTGCTTTGTAAGACAATTGACTCAGGTATTCAAGCTGTCCTGCAAGGCCCCCAGAGGCACTTTGTGACGGACATGCGGCTCAATTATAAGTCTGCAATGATCCTGCATTGATTAGTCCAAGACTGATGTAGCAAAGGTGTCTGATGGTATGAAATGCCCCATTTACATTGCCCTCTAAGGAGAGTGTGCTTGGTCTGTTACACTGATGTGTATGTTACAGAGTCAACATCATGCAAATAGTTGCACGTCGTGCATATGTATGCATGTGTGACAACTGTGTATCCACATACGTATGGTAGTCAGTACAATGCAATTGTTCTGGTTTGTGATTGTGAATTGTGTTTTTGTATGTGATGTATGAAGTTGACATACAGAGCATCATATTTAAGACAACATACACAGCTCAGGCATTGTTGATGATGGCATAACAATGCTACCTAGGAAATGTTATACGACAACTGTCTCCGTATGTAGTTTTGGAGTTTATGGTGACTTGTGTGTGGCCTACACATATGTCTGACATGTGTACATATTTGGTACATACTTCATATGACAGACTCTGCCTACATTCCACCCAGATTATGTTTTGACCACAAATGTTTGGTTAAACTCATTACATTTAGCAATGGTTGTTTTTGTGTGGTGGACCTGCAACTGTAGCTGCAGATGTTCTCATCTATACTGATGTGCATTCCACAGACATGTCTGTGCAAAGTGCGAGGTCATGTGTACCCTGTGTCTGGATTGGGCCCCATGGCAGTGGCAGGACTGATTACCATGGATGTTCTGCGCAGGCACAACTTCTTCCATTGCTTGTCATAACTGGGCTAATCATGATTTACCCCCCTTGCCAAACAAGTTCCATGCAGCCATTGCAGCTCTCACACTGAGTTGTGACAGTGTTCTGTTCCAACATTACTGTATTTCTCATTTAGGACATCCACTACCTCATGTGTGGGCCCCTTGCTGTTGCCCTATTCAAACATGTTGTGGTTGTTTGTGATGAGCTATTGATGTACACGTTGGCAACGTGGATGCAATATATATGTTATGGTCCATAGATTGTGTCCTTCAGTTGTCACATACCAGTGATGACGCTATTAGTGATGTTTGTGATGGTGGCAGTACAATCTTATGCATCACATGTGATGTTGCAACAGTACTTATCTGATTAGTATTTGTAACATGCTCCCTGAGGTTAAACTCACAATCCTAAGGTATATGTTGTGGAAATTGAAGAAAACAAAGCAGGATGGTTTGAATAGGTGAGGTGCTTATTTATAAAATATACATGGTGAGTTAAGTGATTTTTAAGTGAAGACTATGTGCTGTCTGTGGCATATCCCAGCAGCTGTGTGGTACTGTTCCCCCTCCATTTCTTCACCACCATCCTCCTCCTTCTCCTCTGGTAGGTCCTCAACCTGCTCATACAAGGGGTCGTTCATCTGAACACATGTGTTGCGCAGGATTGAACATGTCATTATGATCTTGCAAACAATGTGTGGGGCATATAGGAGGCTGCCTCCTGTGATGCCCAGGCACCTGAATCTTGACTTCAGGATGTCACATGTCACATGTCCTCTCCACGATATTCCGTGTTTTCTGATGTCCCTAATTATATGCACGCGATGATGCTGCGGTTGGGTTGGCAAATGGTAAGGTTTGCAACAGGTTTGTCATGTAGCATGGCAGTTGTTATTTTGAGTTGGTTGCGACTCATAGGTGTTTGTGGTCTGGTGTGAATTTCTGGCCTTGTGCAAGGTTTTCTCAGCACTGTGTTGTTGGACATTACAATCTTGAGTTTGCCTCAAGTATCTGGGACAGATGATTTGGGATCCTAACTGATGGTCAGTATGTATGTACCATGCGTTGTGTAGTGCTCCTTTGTATCAGTGTGCTATCACTGGAGAGGACATAACACATCCTCACAACACGATGAGGTGAGATGTGTTGGCAACATGGTAGCACTACAGAGCCTGGACATCCCATCCATTTTTAAATGTGTCATTACAGATGATGTGCAACACTTAGGCCCTCATTCTGACCTTGGCGGTCTTTTCGCAAGACCGCTGAGTTACCGCCGCGGTGAAGACCGCCGACCGCGGCGGTGTGCCGCTGTGCGCATTCTGACCGCTGGGAGCGTTCCGCCGGAAAACCGCCAGCAGCCACACTGGCGGTCGGCGGGAAAGTGGAGACTGGTCAACCTCCACCGCCACGCCAGCAGAACACCGCCCAAAGAATTACGACCCACATTTCTGTGTGGCGGTCTTCTGTTGGCGGTCTTCTGTTGGCGGTCACGTCCCTATGGCTCCCGTCGCCTCCCGGAGGACCAACGCACAAGGTAAGTTGATCGTCCGTGAGGGGAGGGGGTGGGGGGGTGTTGTGTGATGTGGGCGTGCATGGGGGTGTGCGTGTGAGTGTGTAGAGGGGGTGTGTGAGTGCGTGTATGCGGGCGGGGGGTGCTGCTGTGTCTATGGGTAATGTGTGCTGTTCGGCAGGTGCGCATGTCGGCATGTATGTGTGCGGGTATGTGTCCCCGTTGTGTATGTGTGTGTAGGGGGTGTGTATATGTGCATGTTGGGGGTGTGTGCATGTCGGGGTACATGTATGTGCATGTCGGGGTGGGGGTGGGGAGGGGGTTCGTACCACCTCTGGGGGGTGGCAGGGGGGTGGAGGGTGTGGGGGGAGGACTCGGGTGGGTAGTGGGGGGTGGGGGAGACCCCTATCAGTGCCAGGGAAGGAATTCCCTGGCCCCGATAGTGCTTACCGCCATGGTTCGCACGGCGGTTCCCGCCCGCAAGAAACCGCGGCGGTAGGCAGGGTCATAATACCCTTGGCGGTCTTGGGACGACCGCCGGGCCGGAGTGCGCAAACTCCAGCCCCGCGGTCATGACCGCCGCGGCGGTCGGAGTGGAGAAGTAGCGGTCGGTCGCGGCGGGGACCGCCGCGGTCAGAATGCCATTTTTAATACCTCCGGTCTGTTCGCGGTCCGACCGCCGTCTCTCCGCCGACCGCCAGGGTCAGAATGAGGGCCTATTTAAATGGGTGAGTGACAATGCACAACATGTCTCCATCATTGGAAGCACTGTCCTGCAACATTTTGACTATGCAAGAATGCCCCATGGGTGACATGTCACTAGGTAACCTTTTGTTGTCCCCCGCACCATTGGCTAATATGCAGCCGTGCACCTGCACTACCAACCTTGCACCAGGGTGCTTGGCTAGCTGCCCTGTGGAGGTGAATGTATCGGTGCAGGCAGGGACACCGCCATATACAAATGCTGTTTTGTTGGACAATTGGCTCTTTCTGTGTGTGCAGCAATATGCAGCATGCATTGGTGGCACATTCATATGAGTTCAAAGCACAGGCTACTTCCTTTTTGCAACCTGCAAACAGCACCCTTGGGGTGGTGTTTGGTGTTGGCACTGCCTCAAGTTTTAGGTGACACCTACATCTGAGTCTGCATCATCATGCTATGTATCTTGTGGTAGCTAACCTGCAGCAACACACATTGCACGCCCCTTCCACGCTACATACTGCATGGGAGGGTGGCCGATTTACAATGTGGCTTCAAGTCACAAAAGAGTGGTCATCTTCCAAGTTCTACATACAGTGCAGGCCATGACAATGGCACTGGGGGCTTTTACATAGATCCCTTGGTGATCCTGAGTGGCAGCTAATGTTTGTGGCCGCCATCAGGTGTCCAAGGGTGTGTATCCCATTCTTGCAGGATAATCCACATTACTACCAGTGTCTCTCCTATCTTTCAACACATGATTCAGCATTTCTACTGTCAACACATGCACAGTGCAGGCTATAGGATGGAGATCAACTACTTGGCAAATGTGTCCCCTTGGCACAGTGCATGTGAGGTCAGTGATGTCCCACATTCTCGTACAGGGTCCCTCTGTGGCATCCGTGATCTGCATTGTCTAAAAGTGACTCTGTCCTAAGGTGGGCCATTTATTGTTTATGGTACTGACATGATGGTGTTGTGGGTCAATAAGTGGTGCATGTAAGGTGGCACTACAGTATGTGTGGTGCCACTTCTCACAAATCTGGCACATGGTGTAAGAGGCTGGCCTGGCTTGTAGTGGGTACCAAGGGGTACTTTACCAGGTCCAGTTATCCCTTATTAGTGTAGAAGAGGTGTTTCTAGCAGCTTAGGCTGATAGAAGGTAGCTATAGCAGAGCAGCTTAGATTGAAATAGGAGACATGCAAAGCTCCTACTATACCATTGGTGTCATATGCACAATATCATAAGAAAACACAATACACAGATATACTAAAAATAAAGGTACTTTATTTTTATGACAATATGCCAAAAGTATCTCAGTGAGTAACCTCAGTATGAGGATGCCAAATATACACAAGATATATGTACACAATACCAAAAATATGCAGTAATAGCAAAAGGAAGTAATGCAAGCAATGTAAAGTTACAGTAGATTGCAATAGGAGCACAAAGGTATAGGGGCAACACAAACCATATACTCCAAAAATGGAATGCGAACCACGAATGGACCCCAAACCTATGTGAGTTTGTAGAGGGTCGCTGGGACTGTAAGAAAACAGTGAGGGTTAGAAAAATAGCCCACCCCAAGACCCTGAAAAGTAGGTGTAAAGTGCACCTATAACCCCCAGAGAACACAGAAGTCGTGATAGTGGGTTTCTGCAAGGAAGACCAACACCAGCAAAGCAACAACAGTGGATTTCCGGACCTGAGTACCTGTGGAACAAGGGGACCAAGTCCAAGAGTCGCGACAATGTCAAGAGTGGGCAGATGCCCAGGAAATGCCAACTGAGGGTGCAAAGGAGCTGCCACCGGATGGTAGAAGCTGTGGATTCTGCAAGAACGAAGAGGGTTAGAAACTTCCCCTTTGGAGGATGGATGTCCCATGTCGTGAATAAACTTGCAGAGGTGTTCCCACGCAGAAAGACTGCAAACAAGCCTGGCTAGCTGCAAGGGTCGCGGTTAGGGTTTTTGGATGCTGCTGTGGCCAAGGAGGGACCAGAATGTCGCCACTTGGATGAGGAGACAGAGGGGGCGCCCAGTAAGTCAGGGAGCCCTCACAGAAGCAGGCAGCACCTGCAGAAGTACCGGAACAGGCACTTGGAAGAGGAGTGAAATGGAGTCCACCCGAAGTCACAAAAGGGAGTCCCACAACGCCGGAGGACAACTCAGAAGGTTGTGCACTGCAGGTTAGAGTGTCGGGGACCCAGGCTTGGCTGTGCACAAAGGAAATCCTTGAAGAGTGCACAGGAGCCGGAGCAGCTGCAAATCATGCGGTACCCAACAATGCAGTCTAACGTGGGGAGGCAAGGACTTACCTCCACCACACTTGGACTTAGGAGTCACTGGACTGTGGGAGTCACTTGAACAGAGTTGCTGAGTTCCAGGGACCACGCTCGTCGTGCTGAGAGGGGACCCAGAGGACCGGTGATGCAGTCTTTTGTTGCCTACGGTTGCAGGGGAAGATTCCGTCGACCCACGGGAGATTTCTCCAGAGCTCCTGGTGCAAGAAGGAGGCAGGCTACCCCCAGAGCATGCACCACCAGGAAACAGGCGAGAAAGCCAGCAGGATGAAGCGATACAAGGTTGCAGTAGTCGTCTTTGCTACTTTGTTGCGGTTTTGCAGGCGTCCTGAGCAGTCAGCGGTCGATCCTTTGGCAGAAGGTGAAGAGAGAAGTGCAGAGGAACTCTGGTGAGCTCTTGCATTCGGTATTCCCCAAAGCAGAGACCCTAAATAGCCAGAAAAGGAGGTTTGGCTACCTAGGAAGGAGGATAGGCTAGTAACATAGGTAAGAGCCTATCAGAAGGAGTCTCTGACGTCACCTGCTGGACCTGGCCACTCAGAGCAGTCCAGTGTGCCAGCACACCTCTGAATCCAAGATGGCAGAGGTCTGGGGCACGCTGAGAACAAAGGACTTCCTCAGAGAGAGGGTGTTACACCCTCTCCCTTTGGAAAAAGGTGTCAGGTCAGGGGAGTGGTCACTCCCCTTTCCTTTGTCCAGTTTTGCACCAGAGCAGGGTTGGGAGATCCCTGAACCGGTGTGGACTGGCTTATACAGAGATGGGCACCATCTGTGCCCATCAAAGCATTTCCTTAGGTTGGGGGAGGCTACTCCTCCCCAGCCCTGACACCTTTTTCCAAAGGGAGAGGGTGTAACACCCTCTCTCTGAGGAAGTCCTTTGTTCTGCCTTCCTGGGCCAGGCCTGGCTGGACCCCAGGAGGGCAGAAACCTGTCTGAGGGGTTGGCAGCAGCAGCAGCTGCAGTGAAACCCCGGGAAAGGCAGTTTGGCAGTACCCGGGTCTGTGCTAGAGACTCGGGGATCATGGAATTGTCTCCCCAATGCCAGAATGGCATTGGGGTGACAATTCCATGATCTTACACATGTTACATGGCCATGTTCGGAGTTACCATTGTGACGCTATACATAGGTAGTGACCTATGTATAGTGCACGCGTGAAATGGTGTCCCCGCACTCACAAAGTCTGGGGAATTTGCCCTGAACAATGTGGGGGCACCTTGGCTAGTGCCAGGGTGCCCACACACTAAGTAACTTAGCACCCAACCTTCACCAGGTGAAGGTTAGACATATAGGTGACTTATAAGTTACTTAAGTGCAGTGGTAAATGGCTGTGAAATAACGTGGACGTTATTTCACTCAGGCTGCAGTGGCAGGCCTGTGTAAGAATTGTCAGAGCTCCCTATGGGTGGCAAAAGAAATGCTGCAGCCCATAGGGATCTCCTGGAACCCCAATACCCTGGTTACCTCAGTACCATATACTAGGGAATTATAAGGGTGTTCCAGTATGCCAATGTGAATTGGTGAAATTGGTCACTAGCCTGTTAGTGACAATTTGGAAAGCAGAGAGAGCATAACCACTGAGGTTCTGGTTAGCAGAGCCTCAGTGAGACAGTTAGTCATCACACAGGGAACACATACAGGGCACACTTATGAGCACTGGGGCCCTGGCTGGCAGGGTCCCAGTGACACATACACTAAAACAACATATATACAGTGAAATATGGGGGTAACATACCAGTCAAGGTGGTATTTTCCTACACATGGTATATGACGGACATTGATTTTGTATTCCTATGTGTGTGACCCAATGCGTCAGGCAGATGTATATGCACACTATAGGTAAGTCAGGTATGTGTTGATGAGATGTAGTTGGTATGGGCCAATTGTCCGACATTTGTTGTTTGTTCTGGCAGTGACTTTCACAGCATGATTTGAGGGATCTGTGCCTATATGAGAGTTACGTAACATGAGCATGGCGTATGCCATTGACATGACTGTGGTATTTTTGTTTGGTGTACTGTGTGTGAAGTGTATTTAGTGGGCAACATGTGGGCACTTGTAGTGGCCTGTGTAGTTCTTCTGTCAGCAAAGGGTACATATCTGCACAAGTCCTTCACGTGGTGTGCTTGTCAAGTTGTGGGTGTGTTACGTACATGTGGGTGTATGTGTTTGTGGTGTGCACTAATTGTGCTGTACTGAAGCATGGTGCATATGTGTTGTTACCTGCACTTCTGTGTTACCCTGGCCTTGAGTTCATGTAGTGGTGCATATCTTGTTTGTCCTACAGGGTTAGTGTGTTATGTATATTGCTAGGTTTGTTGACTTACCCACAAGTAGGCCAATCTATATTGTCCATCCTGGAAGTGTTAGATCCTGCTGTGCCGGAATATGAAGGCGTCATGGACAATTCCAGGATACTTGGCCAAAATGTTTATGAATAGTCCCTGGTGGACCACTATGCCCTCCACATTAATGGAATGCGTGTGCTTGCGATTCCGGTATATGTTCTTTGTTGCTGCAGGTGGAACGCACCAGACATGGGTGCAGTCACTTATACCGAGCACATACGAGAAGCCATGGATTTGGTGGAACCCCTTTTTTGTCTCCTGCTGCTTTTGCTGGGTGTTGGAGAAGCTGATGTGGGGAGATGTCGGGGAGATTATAGCGTATAGCACCTTTGGCAGGAACACAGAGAATGACAGCTGTGAGACACCAGCAACCAGGGCACCTGTTGTTTGGAATAAACCACTTGCCAGCATGTGCAGGACAGCTAACATCTTTGTCACACGTGGTATGTTGTGTGGGGTCTGCAGGCTGGCTGTGATTGATGGCTCAATGTGGTCCAGCAGGTGTAGTGTGACTTACCGGTTCAGTCTGTAGGTCCTTATGATGTCCTAGTCACTGAGGCCAAGGAGGGTTGTCCTGGTTCTGAAGACCCTCTCCTGCCTTCTGCGTTGCCTTTGTGGGCCGCGTTGTGGTGGTGGTTATTACTGTGGTTGTTGCTGTCCTCTGCGTCTTCTTGCAAGCTGGAACAGTATCATCTCCATCTTCTCCTATTGGTTGGTAATGTTGCTTCTGTGTGTTTTCCTTAAGTATTGATGAGTTTGCCTCATTTTAACACCTGTCAAATTTGACGCTAATTTGAGTTCACTTTTTGGGTCCACCTCCCACCTGTGCTTCATTTTTGCCTTGGTGGATAAATATGGCGCTAAGGGCTTAGAGTCATTTTTTGGACGGGAATGCCTACCTTGCATCTCATTGACGCAAGGAGAGTTCACGCATCTGAAAAATTACGTTAACTCCAATATTTTGATGTTAGACGGGTCTAGCATCAAAATAGAAATATGGCATTAAGTATGCGCTGAATTAGCGTAAAAAAATGACGCTAATTCAGTGCAGAGTATAATTATGCCCCTAAATACCATAAAACTGGGAGCCCTACATAATGTATTGTAGGAGGAACTTTATTCATTCTAATACATGGTCAAAAGTGCTTAATTTGAGCAGGTGGTTTCCGGTGCTCAACACCCTCACACACATATCAATATCATATGATAGTCTGCCACACGGTGGCCCTGTTTGTTTGATTTAACGATGAACTGAACAATAGTTGTTTATTATTTGATTATTCATTACAAATATCTTCTGACCAAGCTATTTCTATGGCTTTGGGGACTGGAATAGTCTGTATTGTCACACTTGTCAGAGTGTGATGATTAGTAGTTGTGTTGGTACAGTAACTGACAGAGTTGAGAGGGGCAGTGGGTGGTGCATGCTGCAGTGGCCTTCTGACAAGGGCCCTAGAACTTATTTATTTTTCAAACTAAGCACTGATGGTCACACGATCACCCTTCCTATAAACTGCTAAAGTTCTTGGTGTGTTGCTTTTTCATATGAAACAGAAAGGATGCTTACAGACAGGAAGAATGTTAGACTTGGCATTCTTGACATGGTCTGCCTTAACTTTTTACCTCTGTTTCCCAGGTTGTTGATGTGTGCTGGACTCTGTTTTTCCTGTTTTTGTTACTCTGGGCACTTTACCACTATTATCCAGTGCTAAAGTGCACGTGCTCCTATGTGAAAGATTTGTGTAATTGACTTTCCGTGATTGTCATATTTGATTTACTAGTAAGTCCCTAGTACAGTGCACTAGAGGTGCACAGGGCCTGTAAATCAAATGCTACTAGTGGGCTTGCAGCACTGGTTGTTCCACCCACATAAGTAGCCCTGTAAACATGGCTCAGACCTGCCACTGCAGTGTATGTGTATGCAGTTTTAAACTGCTAATTCAACTTGGCAAATGTACGCACTTGCCAAGCCTAAACCTTTCCTTTTTATACATGTACGTTAACCCTAAGGTAGGCCTTCAGTATCCCCAAGGGCAGGGTGCAGTGTGTATAAAAGGTGGGATATGTACTTATGTGGTTTACATGTCCTAACAGTGAAATACTGCCAAATTCGGTTTTCACTGTTGCACAGCCTATCTCTCTCTCATAGGTTAACATGGGAGCTGCCTTTTTGGATATTGTTAAAGTGAAGATTCCCTCTGGGAGCAGATAGACATGTGGATTTTGGGGTCTCTGAACTAACAATTTAAAAATACATATTTTAGTGAAGTTGTTTTTTTGATTGTGTGTTTGAAAATGCCACTTTTAGAGAGTGGGTATTTTCTTTCTTAAACGATGCTGTGAATCTGCTTGTTTGTGGATTCCCTGTCTGGGTCAGTTTGACAGTTGGGCTTTTCGCATCCTGATGAGCCAGCTGTGCTAGGAGGGAGGGGAGGAGTGGTCAGTTACACCGGGAAGGGCCGTGTCTGCCCTGACACAATGCAGTCTCCAACTCCCTGGTGTGTGTCTGGGGCCTGGCCTGGGCAAGGCTGCATCTTGAAAACCACAGAGACTTCTCTTTGAAGTAGGTCTACTTCAAAGGCAGAAAAGGATATAAGAAGAGCCCCAAACCCCTTGAAAATTAGATCACTTCTGGAATCAAAAGGAACTTCTGCAAAGGAGAAGAGCTGAGGAAACGTGCTGACCCTGCCTGTGACTGTGCTTTGTTGGGCTATCCTGCAGTTGCTGCTTCTGCCTGTGTATGGGGACAAAGACTGGACTTTGTTGTGCATTCCTGCTTGAGAAGAATCTCCAAGGACTTGAAATGAGCTTGCATCCTGTTGTTGAAGTCTCAGGGCCATCAAAGACTTGCCCTGCAAGCACCTTGACTCCCTGCCCTGCCTAGTGGTGCCCTATCCAGTTTATGGGCCCTTGAAAGGTGAAGTTAGCAGACAAGAACTGAAAATCCATGCACAGTGCTCCGTGCGGGGACATTTTCGACCTACCTTGAGTGACGCGGCTGACAAACGACGTGCGCCGGCTTCACGGCTCAAATCGCCACTCCACGTGCATCACAGCTGGAAGTTCGACACAATGCTGCTTGACAAACGATGCACAACACCCACTAACGGAGGCTGATATGGACGCAAACCCCACGCAGCGCAGTTTTGTGAAACTGTGTGACCAGATTTTCAACGCAACATAGTTGGCCACGTAAAATCAGCGCAAAGCCTGTCCGGACCCGCAGTGCCTGCCCGGATCAATGCATCACTCTTTTGCGGAAGAGAAGAAATGAAGAATGCCGACCCGACAGGAGGAAGAATGACACACAATCTGGCTTGCAAGTGAGAAATCGATGCATCGCAGGCCTTTTTCGACGTACACTTGCCCGTGCTGATTTATTTTGATGCTACTGCTGAAACAGATATGTTAATTAAAATTATTAATGAGTGTTTATGCATTTTGAATAATAATAATAAAATGTAGAGAAATATAATGAAGAAAATTAATGTGCATGTTTGAAAATGTGCACAAGGAGAGTGGCTACGAAGATTCACAAATTATTCTAAAAATGACTAAAATATGTGAAATGTTGAAAATGCATAATAATAATGTAGTAATATGTCATATTGAGCTATATAATGTATGTTTTACATTATATTGTAGAGCTAACTTAGCCGAAGTTGCAGCCTTGTTATGCCAGGCCTCATGCAGAAGCTGAATAATCATGCAATGTGGAGAAGCTAACGTGCTGAACTGCCCCTGAACTACTCATGTTAATAAAGTCTGCTTAGCTAGACTTTTCTGCAATGAACCGACGGACAGGAGATGATGGAACTGGAGTATGTATCCAGTTCAGTGTAAAGCAGATAAGATGTACTTTCCCATGACTCGAACAATAAAGACACCAACTGGAGAAGAAGATGCAACATTTTCGATACCTGATGAGCCGGATGAGAATGACATTGTACAGTGAACAATCGACAGCCTGAGAACGGCGTAATATTAGAATTCATAGATTTGTAAAATAAAAGTTATTAGGTAGCGGAATAATTTGTGGTCGACTGACCAATTAGGAATTAGGGGATGGACTGGGCAACTTTAATGTAATGTTGTGACAAAGGGGGAAAACAACAAAATAGATGTTGGAGGCTAAGCATGGACGTTCAAAGAGATCCGAGATTCTGTCACTGGGTTCAAGCTCTTGAGAGCCTGGTACGTTACTGATCGATTGATGACCTGAACACAAAGACTGACTTTGTTGCTGATCCATACCGTGGATAGGTAGCTATGACAATGTGACGGATTAACTTTTGTGCCTTTTCTTTCTAAGTAACAACTGCGCTGTGTTATAGTTTTTCTCCTACCTAGATGTTTTTCCAAATTCATGTTCTAAACTGTTTTCACATGAAGTCCCATATGCCAATGCTAATCTGTGTTAGGTAGGGTTCTGATTCTGAGACGTTGACATATACAGTGACAAATGATTGATGGACTGATTTGCTCAACTCTGCTACTCATGTTAACAAAGTCATCGTTATTGGCTTATGTTGAGGCATTAAAACGCATGTTTTCTCAAATTCTGATTAGGTTATTTTATTGGTGGTCACTAATGAATTAATCTTGAGTGGATTGAATAAAGTTTGAATTAACCTCATGACTTAGGTCCTCAGTGCGAACATGGCAGGTTCAGACCGCCATGCCGTCGGTGGCGGAAAATACCGCAACCGGCATGGCGCTCTGAACTGCCATATTATGAACAAGGGAGAGCTGTCACAGGTGGCCCTCCGCCACCGCCAGGCTACTGCCGAGAGGCACCCTGACGATGGCGGAATACTTTATCCGATAGGGAAAGGCTGGCGGAAGGGGTGCTCTGTCGCGCAGGTCACTGCCAGATTTACGGACAGTGATCTGCGTGACGAGTGCTGCTGCATCCGCCGCACAGCTGCATTGATGACAGCTCCATGTGGAGCCGTCCACAATGTCCTGGCGCTGCATTCTGCTGGGCCGACGGGCGGAATCAATGTCAATTATATGGCCGGCAGGGTCTCAAGGGGGCTAGCGGTCTGTGAAAAGACCGCCAGCATGAACACTGTGGGGTTTCCTGCCGTGTTCATAATGACGCCCTGTGAGAGAACAGGGCTGATTGCAGAGGACCCCTAACTTTTTGCCCCCATTTTCCACTTTTTGCTGGTGTTTTCCTGACTCTGATAGTGCCCTGGGTACTGCTAACCAGTCCCAGGGCCTGTGCTCTGTGTAAAATCAGTATGCAAATTAGGCTAATTATAATTAGCTAAGTCAACCTACCTATAAGTCCCTAGTATATGGTAGGGCATGGAGGTTTAGGGACCCCAGCATAGGTAGTGTCCCAATAGGTGCACTGCTGAGGTGCCCAGTGTCATTTTAAAGGCAGGCCTGCCTTGCTGGCTGCTTTTAAATTAAAGTTACATGCAAATTCGACTTTGGAATTAAAAGTAGTTCCAAAGTCTTAAACTACCTTATTTTTATATATAAATCACCCCTAGGGTGTGCCCTATGTGCCCCTAGGGCTGGGTGCCATGTAACAATAAGCAGGGATCTTATAAAAATAGTTTTAAAAGCCCTGGTGAGGTAAAACAGCCAAATTCGTTTTTCCCTCATTGTAACGAATGGCCTCCATAGGCTAGAATGGAGAGACTTTAATTTGAAAAGTCCCTTTAAGTAACAGATACCAGAAGTTTGGTTTCAAATTAATTGTTATAATAAATCCCACAACTTCCAGTTGTGGGATTTAATATAACTTGTTCAGGTAAAGAGTTTTAAACAGGAGAAGAAGGACTGCCCTGCTGGATCCCTGACATGCACCTGGACACTGCACTCTGGAGGACTGCACCAGCTGCACACTTGGGCTTCACCACTAAAAGGACTTTACCTGTCTTCTACTGCTTTAAGAAGGGACTCCCTGTTTGCTACAGGTACAAAGAAGCTGCCCAGAGTCCCCTGCATCAAGTCCTGCAAGCAGAGCCCAGCTGACCAGCGTCCAGTGGCAATTTGAGGATTCTGACCAGGTGCATTCTGGGAATCGTAGTTCTAACTCTCAAGGAGCAACCAAGAGCTTCTGGAACCTTGGATCAAGTTGTGGACACTTCAAGGACACAAAAAGGACCTCTTGAAGAAGATCCAGAAGTTTGGAGACGTTTGGAGCAACTCCATAAGTTGAAGATGTGCACTGTGGGAGTTGTCGTCCCAGACCCCAAGAGGCACACCAGAGCTTCTGAACCCTTGGCTGGTGCTGTGGGCCACTTTCCTGAATCAAATACTTCTGAAAGTAAGTGTGACAGTGTTACCTCGTGGGTGGCCTGAACTCTGGACTTTATTCCTTTCCAGTGTGAGCTTTTTAACTGTTTGAGCGCTAGTTGCTTCTATATGCCATAAAGCATTAATTCTTTAAAAAATCATATCTCTGGTTCCCCTTATCCAATTTTATTAATCTTGGTGTCATTTTAAAGATAAACATATAATCTATTTTCATAAATTGATTTTGGATTTTTTAACTGTTTCCTGTGTTTTATTTAATTAATGTTTTGTGATATTTGAATGCTGTACACTAAGTTAAGCCTTGTCGCTCGTTGCCAAGCTACCAAGGGTTGAGCTAGGTTTAATTTACTGAGACCTAACTGGACTTAAGTGAAGTTAACCTTATGACTTAGTATTTTAACTAATAGGGAAATAAAATTGATAAAACATATAATTGAGTTGTGGTTATTCATGAAATGTTGACGTCATTCACTATTGATTAATGGTTTTCTTAATGGTTATCGATTTGGGTATTGATTATTATTGGTTATTGATTACTACATGGCTAGGATACTCCATGCGAATCAAAAGATTCATCAACCTATACGCGTCCCCCTGTAAGTTTACTTACTAAGGACCGGGTGCGTTAGCTGTTTTTGGTAGAAGCTAAATGGTTAGTTTCTTGGAGAACTAATTATGTGGTGACCGATGGTTATGGTGGTAGTTTAAATTGGGGTTAGTTATTCATTTTTATGAGGTTTGAATTTTGTTTTTTGAAATGGCAATTGTAGCAAAGATGATGTCCCCTTAAGTCCAGTAATGACTTTCCCAGGTCCTGGATCCCGCTAGTAAAGTTGGGTATGTTCTCGGTGTTCTAGTGATAGTGTGAAAGTGGTAGGTTGCGCTTGCAAAGGCTTATGCAGACTGCAGGTGAATTGTGGCATATGTGAGGGAAGAAGGGAGTCTGCGTACTCCAGTTGAGGTTTAGTCGGAGTGTGCGTACTCTAAAGTGTGAGAGTAGGGAAGTCGTTGAACTTCATATGTGTGTGGCTCTTAGTGCTAAAAAAATTGTCCACGTGGTAGTTGGTGATGTACGGACCCTGAATGGTCTAAGACTCCGGAGTATATTGACAGGTGTAGGAGACACTTGGTTAAATGCTGCAATCTGTCTGGTTTAGTAGGTTGATCGGGCGTGGTCAACAAGTCGGTGTATAAGCTTAGTGAGTAAGAGAAAATTTTGACTGAGATTTGGCGAGTCCTATGTGCACCAGGACAGACCCATTGATCAGTTGAGAGTGAAATTTGCGGGTCGAAGTTAATTGCGATTGTGGGAGACTGAAAA
Organism: Pleurodeles waltl; assembly: GCF_031143425.1. Taxonomy (NCBI): domain Eukaryota; kingdom Metazoa; phylum Chordata; class Amphibia; order Caudata; family Salamandridae; genus Pleurodeles; species Pleurodeles waltl. The sequence continues at coordinate 591,371,329 of NC_090447.1, forward strand.
AGAGGAATAGCTGCATGAGCGAAAGGGCCATCAGTGAAAATCCGTAAGGTCTCTGAAGCGATTGTGTTCCTTCCTGTAGTAAACCAGCAGGTTTGTTTTTGGTTATTGCTTTTGGTTAAGTGCTTGCAGTATTTCTGCATTAGTTTTGTGTGAGTTGAAGATTAGGAGGACAAGCCGCAAGACTTTGTCAGCCGCAGTGTGTGAGTGTGTCATCAGAGTGAGCCGCGCTAGGATATCTTGTTTAGTGAGAAGAGTCGTCCGTAAGAGGCAATTGGTTGAGAAAGCAGATGAAGGGAATCTTGGGAGTAAAAGTAATTTCCTTATTGAATCGAATAAATATAATATAAAAATATGAAGTTTTTCAAACCGTTCAGGAGTGCCATGAAGGGCGATACATACATTAAGGCGACAGTGGTTGAGCCGTCTCCACCAGAAAATTCTCTGGCATTTATTGTGATGGAGGAACGAGGTGTCACGCCATGTCTTTGGTTAAAGCAGTGGTGCAATTGACAGAGAAACAGGGAGATTTAGGGGGTCATTCTGACCCTGGCGGTCAAAGACCACCAGGGTTGCGAATGACGGAAGCACCGCCAACAGGCTGGCGGTGCTTCCATGCCCATTCTGACCGTGGCGGTAAAGCCGCGGTCAGAAAACCGGGACTGGCGGTTTCCCGCCAGTTTTCCCCCGGCTGGGCGAATCCGCCAGGGCAGCGCTGCCATGGGGATTCTGACCCCCTTCCCGCCAGCCTGTTTCTGGCGGTTGTCACTGCCAGGAAGAGGCTGGCGGGAACGGGTGTCTTGGGGCCCCCTAACAGGGCCCCATGATGCTTTCCACTGTCTGCCTAGCAGACAGTGAAAAGTGCGACGGGTGCAACTGCACCCGTCGCACCCCCGCAACACTGCCGGCTCCATTCGGAGCCGGCTCCTGTGTTGCGGCCCCCATTCCCACTGGGCCGGCCGGCGCTAACTTGGTTAGCGCCGGCCGGCCCAGCGGGAATGTCTGAATGCGGGAAGCGGTATTTTGGCTGCATGGCGGCCAAATGCCGGTTCCCGCCCGAAATGAGGGCCTTAGCGTTTCCAGAACATGGAATGTTTAATTTAGGAATTTTGGATTAGTTGTGAATGACACTATGGGCCAGATGTAGAAAGCGTTTTGCATGGCGCAAACTGCGAAATTCGCGGTTTGTGCCATGCAAAACACGCATCGAGATGCACATTTCCATTTTTCGAGTCGGTACCAACTCGCAAAATGGGAATGCGACTCGCAAATAGGAAGGGGTGATCCCTTCCTATTTGCGTTTCGCACTGCAATGCAGAATTGCTTTGTGACCGCGAACGCTAACTCATTCGCCAAGGGGAAGGGGTCCCCTTTCAGAGCAGGCAGTGGTCCAATGGACCACTGCCTAATCTGAAAAAATGAAACCAAATGGTTTAAATTTGTATTTTTTATTGCAACTCGTTTTCCTTTAAGGAAAATGGGCTGCAATACAAAAATAAAAACTGCTTTATTGAAAAAGCAGTCACAGACATGGAGGTCTGCAGTCTCCAGCAGGCCACCATCCCTGTGAGTGCAGGGAATCGCAAGGGGGTCGCAAATTGCGACCCACCTCATTAATATTAATGAGGTGGGTCTTTGCGACCCCCTTGTGATTCGCAGAAGGTGTCTGAGACACCATTCTGTATACGATTTTGCGACTCGGAAATTGCGAGTTGCACCGACTCGCAATTTCCGAGTCGCAAAATTGTATCTTGCTACATCTGTCCCTAAATGAGACTAGGCCATTTCTGAGACCAGCAAAGTTTGAGGCATTAGCGGTTTGGGAGCTCATAGCAAGACAACAGCAAGAAATGAAATTCCAGAGGAGAATAAGGAAGGTAGAGAAGGCTTTAGCAGAGGCAAGATGGGATTGGGAACAGAAAAAGTGGAGGATGTCGACGTTGCAGGGTGTTAAGTTGTTTCCTGCTATCACAGAGGAAGATAAGTCAGAAGAGAAAGAGGATACTAGCAAGAGTGATAAGAGTTTGTCAGGCGGTAAGAAGAAGAAAAAGACTTAAGTGGAAGAAGAAGATTCAGATGTTGAGAACCTTATTACTCAGGTGTTGAGAGACCGAACTCCACCATATGCGATACATGAAGGGGGTTCAAGTACTAGTTCTGCTCCAACTGCCCTAGCTCAAGTGACGGGGACAGTGGGACCATTACAAACAGATAATGGACAGGTACAAGGGGTAGTGCAGAGTACTCCTAATGCGGTGACTACCTCGTTAGTCCAAGAGCAGATGCACCCACCACCGATACAGAGAATTTATCCAGAGATACCAATATTCGAGACAACCTCGAACTTAGTGGTTCCTACGGAGCAGTGGTTCCGAGGCCGATGCTAGTACAGACTGAACCGACTCCAATGCTGTTGCCTCAGGCACAGCCACAGGGTTTGCCGAAGTTCACACCGATGACAGGGACACAGTCAGATGTGACACCAGTGATGAATCAGAGTATGGGAGTAGCCCTTCCACAAAATGCGGGTGTCATAGCCGCACCAGATGCAATATCGCTGCCGATTACTGTTGGGCCAGCGGTACCGTTGTTTGCGCAAAATAAGCCGATTGCAGGAGAACAGGGTGAGATGCCACAAAGCCTTGTGAGGAGGGGAGAGCATGTGCAGGTGTTTTCAACTATGGGTCAGACCTTTGATGGATCTAGGCCATTAATTGACCTTGGTCCACTTGTTGCGTTTCCAGATGCTGTAAATGGCCCGAGTGTAAGTCAGAGCTTGAAGCTTTTGACACCGCAAATCTCCAGGTTCAGTGGTAAAACAGGTGCCATTGCCAAACGCAAGTAACATTTCATTACAGTGATTAACAGCACAGAAGTTAAATGAGTGGTTAGATAGTCTTAATTCCCCTCAAAATACATCTAAGGGTGAACAGCAGATTGATCGTGTAAGGCTGGCTACCAAAATAACCGAACTAGTTGAAGGGCCAATGGGACTGAATAGGTTAGAATCCTATACAGAAGAAGAGTTGAGATATTTGTTTCCGAGAATTATGAGAGAAATTAGCAAGATACATCAGAAATTGGCAGATCTGGCAGATAAACTTGACATAGAAATTGAGAACACAAAGCATTTGAAACGAAGCTACAGACTAGATTTTGAGGCAAAGGATTTGGAACACATGAGGTCAGCTGGGATGAAAGCGCATCTCAACGAATTATTGCAGAGTGCTCAGATTTGGGGAGCAATAGAGAAGTGGGAAGGCAGATGGGCAAAGAAGAAGGATAAACAGAAATGAGATTCACAAGAAGGGTCCGAAAGCGTTCAGAAAGAAAAAGATCCAGTAAAAATATTATCAATGAGGGAAATTCCAGGAGGGCAATTAGTTTATGTTACCTGGCACAGGATTGATATTCTGTCATTCACAAATGATTACCCACAACTGAGAGAGAAACCGGCTGAGTGGTACCAGCAGACAGGTAGATTTGTGAAGCTTTTGAAATGTCTGTGGGAAGACTTGAATACTTTGTTGGAGATAGTAGTGGCAGCTGATTTGTGGGTTGAGTGCAAGAGAGCAGTGGATTGGCCGCCGAGTGAACCAGAAAGGGATAGAGTTACAGGCACACCATCACTTGAAGTGATGAAACATTATTATAAGGTGATTGAGTTCCTGAAGACGAGAATTTCACCTAAAAATATTGATTGGCAGAGAATTGACAGGACAGTGCAGGAAGTAAATGAGTCGATACATACTTACTATGAGAGATTGTTGAAGGTGCTCAAGGAGTACAGTGGTAAGGAAGCGATTGAGTCAAAAGACATGTTGCACTTTGTCTTCAGATTTGTGGAAGGATTGAGATTTAAAATAGGTCAGATGATTAAGAGTCATTTGATTTGTTGGGAAGCGAAGCCGATTGATGAGGTATTGCAGTATGCAAAATACTGTAGTGATGAGATTTAGTTGAAGCAGAAAAAGTTGAAGGAGACGGTGATGCAGATTAAGGCAGCTCAAACTGGCATGCAGGGAGCTTGGGTGCAACAGATACCGCAGCAGCAGGGAACTGTCACGGTCACGGAATCAATATGAATCGTGGTCCGGATTTGAGTACTGTAGTGGTTCAGAATGATGTGCAAGGGATGGAAAAGATGTTACTGTGTCATCTTTGCGGAAACGTGGGACACTAGAAGTGGGGGTGTCCGATGATGGTGCAGGATGGTGTTGTTCACAAGAGTGGTGATATCAATACATTTCAATCTGTAAAAGTCCCTAGAATGAGAGGACTTAATCTGAATTTCCAGAATAACATGAATCAAGTGCAGAACTTTCAACCCATGCAGCAGATGCGAATGCCACGTGCACAAATGACACAGTTGCAACCAATGCAGTAGCAGGTTCCTATGGTACCTAAATAGGAAATGCAGATACCTCAAGCCCCGATGGAACATCAATAGATGATGCTTACTCAGCAGGTCACAAGTCAGAGACAAGACAGAAGTAATGACACAGTGCACCAATTCCCATTACATAGCTAGAATGAAATAAACAATGAATGGATGTGTGAGAGTTCGGATGAGGAGCCATGTATGCTTGCAGCGTCCCTAGAGGTAGATCAGAGAGGACCTTTTGTGAAAGGAAAGGTGATCGGTCCTGGAGTCTAATTTCTGGTGGACACAGGAGCTACATGCTCCACAGTAAGAAGTGCAGAAGTTCCGAACTTACCTCTTACAGGCTGAACAGTTCAGGTTGTAGAGGTAGCGAATTGACAGTTGATAAATCCGATCACAGATCCAGTACAGGTTGAGAATGGCAATTTCCAGGGACTGCACAAGTTTGTAGTCTGTGACTCAAGTCCAGTATCCCTATTGGGAAGGGACTTGTTGTGCAAAACCAGATGTTTGTTTATTTGTTCAACTGCTGGAATAGGGGTTCAGACGAATAGTGATGATGCGGAAGAACAAGCTCCTGTAACTGAGAATGAAACCATTAATGAAGATTACCCATTGATGGAGTTTTTTCTGATGTTTACTTTGAAAGAATTGCATGCAGACTTGTGGGGAACAGTGCAGGAGACTGTGTGGGACCTGACAGGTAAAAAAGTGGGTTTGATGAAGAGAGTGGAGCTGATTAAGATCACTTTGAAGCCGAATGTAGTGTTGCCGCAGCTTCCACAGTATAACATGGCCCAAGACATTCTGATGAAAGTGGCACAGATAATTGGAGATTTTCTGAAACAAGAGGTTTTGAAAGAAGTGTTGAGTAGTCCATGTAATTCCCCAATAATGGGCTTGAAGAAGCCTTGTGGGTAAGTACGAATTTTAAAAGACTTGCAAAAAGTGAATGACATGGTGGTCAAGTGTTGCCCTGTAGTGCCAAACCCAGCAGTAATATTGTTTCAGATTCCATGCAATGCAGAGTGGTTCACAGTGGTTGATTTGTCGCAAGCTTTCTTTTCTGTGCCTCTTCATTAGGATAGTCAGTTTCTTTTTAGTTTCAAATTCCTAGAGAGAGTCTACAGCTGGTGCAGGTTTCCTCAAGGGTACACAGAGTCACCATCCTTGTTCAATCAGATTTTGAAAAAGAATCTGGAGTCACTGGAACTACCGTACCAATCGACCCTGGTGCTATACATTGACAACTTACTGATTGCATCCAAAACGAGGGGCAAGTGTAAGTACGACTCGATTGCCCTGTTGAATCATTTGGGCAAATTTGGACATAAGGTGTCATCATTGAAATTGCAGTACTGTCAGAAGTCAGTGAAGTACTTGGGACACCAAAATGAGAAAGGGTCAAAGAGAATTTCCAGAGAAAAGATTACAATGATACTGCAGAGAAGTCCCTCGACTTCACAGAGAGATGTCAGAATGTTTCTGGGAATGGTAGGTTATTGTCGTCAGTGGATTCCAAATTTTGCTGAGATTGCCAAACCGTTGCACCAGCTGACACATAAGGAGGTTACAGATCCCAATACATTAGACCAGGATCAGATGAAAGCGTTTGCTGAGTTGAGAGTTTGTGCAGCGCTCCAGCGATGAAAATGACTGATTACACGAAGCCATTCATATTGTTTTGTCATGAACGTGATGCTTGTTCTTTGTCTTTCTTGACACAGGTCCATGGAGGTGATTATCGCCCAGTATTTTATATTTCAGCTACCTTGGACCCAGTTGCAGCAGCCTTACCCGGTTGCGTGCAGTCGCTGCAGTTGGTCAAAGCCTTTCACAGTGTGAGGGAGTAGTGATGGGATACCCTTTGATGCTAATGGTACCTCACTCTGTTGAGATCTTACGGACAAGGACGAAATCCCAGTATTTGACTGGTGCCAGACTGACAAGGTATAAGACAAGCATTCTAGGTGCTCCAAATGTAACATTGAAAAGATGTACAGTGCTGAACCCGGCAACATTGCTTCCAAGTGATATTGTTGAAATTGAAAAAGAAGAAGACATTGAGCATGATTGTCTTGAGGTAACCGAATTATGCACAAAACTCAGACCAGATATCAGAGATACCCGATTGGAAGAAAATGACTAAATTGTCTTTGTTGATGGCTCATGTCTCAGAGATGGTACAGGAACCCTGAGAGCAGGATATGCTGTGTGCACGATTACAGGTACTTTATTAGCTTCTTGGCATCAAAGTGTATATTCTGTACAAGTAGCAGAATTGGTAGCTCTCACTAGAGCATGCCATGTATCTGCAAGACTGAGAGTTACCATTTATACAGATAGCCAATATCGATTTGGAATTGTTCATGATTTTGCTCAATTGTGGTCACAAAGAGGTTTCTTAACCTCTACTGGTACCCCAGTAAGAAATGGTGACAGAAAAAAGGAATTGCTGTATGCAATACAGTCACCTGAATAAATTGCCATGGTGAAATGAAGTGCACATCAAAAGACACAGGATTACATCTCACTAGTTATTGGATATGCGCATCAATTCGCAATGTGTTGCGCATTGAACTGTATATTGTTCAAAGACAAGTGGGAACTGATGTCAGAAGAAGACATGTCCAAGTTTTGCATTGAAAGTAATCAATACTTTGGAAGAGTTGAAAATGCTGCAAAATATTGTTGACAAGGAAGAGAAACGACTTTGGTCTAAACTAAAATGTGTCCAAAGACCTGATGAGATCTGGGTTTCTGAAGGTCAGATGGTCCTGCCAAATAGTTCATTGTCGCAAATGGCCAGGTATTACCATGGTCAGGCACACATTGGAAGGGATGCCATGGTACGCCTGTTTAAAATTGACTGGTTCAATCCTAAGTTTAGGTAGGCAGCAGAGGCAGTATGTCACCGCTGTATAGTTTGTTAGCAGCTAAATGTGGGAAAAGGGACAGTGGTGAATTTGAGCCACATTGGAAGAGCAGGAGGTCCATTCAGCAGAATGCAATTGGATATTATTGAGATGCCTGCGTGTGGAGGTTTGAAGTACGTGTTGGCGATTGTGTGCATTTTTAGTCACTGAATTGAAGCATACCCCACAAGAAGGAATGACAGTCTCATAGCAGCAAAGTTGTTGCTCAGGGAGTTGATACCACGTTTCGGGTTTCCGATCTCTTTAGAATCAGATAGGGGAACTCACTCCAGCAACAAGGTGATTAAACTCTTATGTGCAGCACTAAACATTGAGCAGAAGTTGCATTGTAGCTACCACCCAGAAGCATCAGGATAAGTGGAACAGATGAATGGTACCTTGAAATTAAGAATTGCCAAGATGTGTGCAACTCTGAATCTGAAATGGCCAGATGAATTAACTTTGCTGTCGATGTTAATGAGAAATACACCTGACAGGAAGACAGGGCTGAGCAATGAGATTACCAGCAGTCCCAGCCAATGCACTTGTAAATATTATAGATGACATGGTGTTGGACTACTGCAAGGGTCTGGCTGATGTGGTTCGCTCTTTCTCTCAGCAGGTGCAGGCCACCACCCTGCCACCCATCCACGATCCAGGGCACAGTCTGAGAGCCGGTGACTGGGTTGTTGTCTGAAAACATGTTCGCAAGATGTGTTTAGAGCCACGCTGGAGAGGGCCTTACCAGGTGGTACTAACAACAACAACTGCTGTGAAGTGTGCAGGACTCCCAAACTAGATACACGCGAGTCATACAAAGAAAGTGGCATGTCCACAGGATCATGAAGAAGTGTTGTTAAAAGCGAAACAGGTTGCTGCACCTGAACTAGAAAAAGAACCAAGAGAGCCTGAGATTGAACAAGAGCTTGTGGAAGATGGTTCTATTACCCCTGTAAGAGACAAAGGTGAAGAATTACAGAAGGGTGCGGAAGAATCAATCTCAACGGGTACAGCAGGAGACCCTAGCGCAGCAGGGGTTATCCCAGAAGCAGACGGTGTTGAGAAGCAGACAGAGCAAGTGCCAGACCAAGAGGGGGAAAGCCTTGAGACGGATCAAAGTCAAGGTGATCCGACTCCTCCTGGGCCCGTTGCAGGTTCATCAAGAGAAAATAGCATAAAGAAAGAGAAGGAGAAGAGTCCAATCCTGAGAAAAATATTGACAGAAGAATCGAGAAAAGGAGATAATTGGCCTGATTCGCAAGTGGGAGGTTTTCTATTGCTTGTTGAGTGAGTATGTTGCGACAATGGATGCAAGGGATTGTCTTGTGTGTACACAAATTCCTTTGTCAATAGAGGAAGGGGTTACATACCACAGCTTATCATTAACATAAGGAATAAGCTGAAGTTTGCTACTAACAAGGCTCTATAATCAAAAGTATATACAGTATTGTTACTCCAATTACGACATGGTGTTTTCATTTGCTCCTATTATTAGATATCTGAGTACATTAGCTAAGGATCATGCTATAGTATTAGTTAGAGGATTCTTTGAGCCTACACTAACATTTGGAGCTGCTTATGCTCATAAGAATAATCTCACATGCTTGCTTACACCTTTAGAAAAGAGCTTCATAGGGCATACCGATGACAGGAGAAAGGCATTAAAAGAAAAATTTGAAAAAGGGTTCGAGAGAAGGACTTCTAAGAATGATTATGCTTATACTACAATTAAAACGCAAGGAAAATTTGCATTAAATGCATAACACGTAGGGAAGCTTTGTATATATAGACCAAAATCATGCACTGACACTTTATTTGTGGGAACGTGTGAATGTAGGCATGTATTTCTGTTTCAAAGTAAGCATGTTGAATGGTCAGGACCCTGCAATTTCCTGTATCTATTATATTTGTGGACTTAATGCTTATTACCATCTTCCAAGGGGATGGTATGGGATATGTTATTTGGGGATAGTTTTCCCAAAGAGTTATCAGATAGATGACTTAAAGAAGTTTCCGAAATTGACTGAATTACATCATAAGTGACAGAGGAGAGAAACCTCTTCCGCAGTTGTGGGAGATATCTTTGGTGTGGTGATTCCTTCTCTGGGAGTCATCCTGAATTCGATCAAGATACAAAAGTTGTCTACTACTGTGGATAACATGCTGACAAATTTTACAGGGGTAATACTCCTGATAGATACAGATTTGGCTGCGGATAGAACGATGTCGATTCAGAATCGCCTTGATTTAGACATCCTTCTAGCGAAGGACAGCGGTGTCTGTAAAATGATTAACTCTCGGCATTGCTGTTCTTATATACCTGATAACAGTAAGGAGATAAGAGACTTACTAACCTGACTAACTCAAGTATGGATTTGAAAGAATTGAAGGAACCAGGTGTTTGGGAAAGGGTTGGAAAAGGATTTGCTTCATTGGGAAATTGGCTTAGTAACATTTGGAATAGGGTATTAGTAAAAACCACACAGGGAATATTAATTGTGATTGCTTTCACATCAGGTTTATGGGGTTTATGTAAATTGTGGCTAGAGATTAAATTGAAAAGGTCTAAAAATAATCAGAGGAGGGAAGAACAAAAGAGGGAAATAATTTATAGGGAGGTTTTGAGAAGGAGACAAAACACAGAGGAAATTGAATTGTGAAAATAATAATGGTAAAAGTAATGTGATGACATATTTAGTCATCAGAGGAGGGATTGCTGAAGTAGATATTAAAATTAAAAGTGAGTGTTTATGCATTTTGAATAATAATAATAAAGTGTAGAGAGCTATAGAGTGGCTACCAAGATTCACAAATTGTACTAAAAATGACTAAAGTATATGAAATGTTGAAAATGCGTAATAATAATTTAGTAATATGTCATATTGAGCTATGTAACGTATGTTTTACATTATATTGTAGAGCTAACTTAGCCGAAGTTGTGGCCTTGTTTTGCCAGGCCTCATGCAGAAGCTGAATAATCATCCAATGTAGAGAAGCTAACATGCTGAACTGACCCTGGACTACTCGTGTTAATAAAGTTTGCTTAGCTAGAATTTTCTGCAATGAACCGACAGACAGGAGATGATGGAACTAAAGTATGTATCCAATTTAGTGTAAAACAGACAAGATGTACTTTCCCAGGACTCGAACAATAGAGACACTGACTGCAAAGGAAGATGCAACATTTTCGATACCTGATGAGGCGGATGATGAGGACATTATACAGTGAACCAATTGACACCCTGAGAATGGTGTAATATTAGAATTCATAGATGTGTAAAATAAAAGTTATTGGGTAGGGGAATAACTGGTGATCAACTGATGAATTAGGAATTAGGGGATGGACTGTGCAACTTCAATATAATATAATGTCGTGACAAAGGGGGGGAAACTTCAGAATAGATGTTGGAGGCTAGGCGTGGATGTTCGAATGGATATGAGATTCTGTCATTGGGCTCAAGCTCTTGAGAGCCTGATGCATTGCTGATCAATTGATGACCTGATCCATACCGTGGATAGGTAGCTATGACAATGTGATGGATTCACTTTTGTGCCTTTTCTTTCTAAGTACCAACTGCGCTGTGTTATAGTTTTTCTCCTACCTAGATGTTTTTCCAAATTCATGTTCTAAACTGTTTTCGCCTGAAGTCCCACATGCCAGTGCTAATCTGTGTTAGGTAGGGTTGTGATTCTGAGACGTTGACATATACAGTGACAAATGATTGATGGACTGATTTGCTCAACTCTGCTACTCATGTTAACATATTCATCGTTATTGGTTTATGTTGAGGCATTAGAATGCATGTTTTCTCAAGTTCTGATTAGGTTATGTTATTGATGGTCACTAATGAATTAATCTTGAGTGGATTGATTAAAGTTTGAATTAACCTTATGACTTAGTATTGTAACTAATAGGGAAATAACATTGACAAAACATTTAATTGAGTTGTGGTTATTCATGAAATGTTGACGTAATTCACTGATGATTAATGGTTTTCTTAATGGTTATTGAGTTGGGTGTTGATTATTGATGGTCATCGATTACCATATGGCTAGGATACTCTATGCAAATCAAACGGTTCATCGACCTATAAGCGCCCAATAGTAAGTTTACTTATTAAGGACCGGGCACGCTAGCACTACCCAGGTACTTTTGTGAAATAATAGCATTCTCACTGTTTTCTAAGGAATAAGGGGGTCATTATGAACATGGCGGGATTCCCCGCTGTGTTCATGCTGGTGGTCTAAACACAGACCGCCAGCCCGTTAAAGACCCTGCCAGCCCAATAATGAACATTCCACTGGGCCGCCGGGCGAAAACAGTGTTTCTGCCAGCCGGCCCAGCAGAATGCTGGGCCTGGACATTGCCGACAGCTCCACATGGCATAGTGTGGCGGATGCAGCAGCACCCATCGTGCATATCACTGCCAGTAAATCGGCAGGGTGACACGGAGCACTCCTTTTGCCAGCCTTTCCCTGGCTGGGGAAACAGCCAAGGAAAGGCTGGAGGAACACGGGTTATTTATCTGGAGGGCAGCGCTGCTTGCACCGCTGCCCTGTCAGATAGAGTACTCCGCCATCGTCAGGCTGCCTGTCGGCAGTAGCCTGGCGGTGGCGGAAGCCCGTCTTTGGCGTTCCCCCTGTGTTGGTAATATGGCGGTCCAGACCGCCATGCGGACGGCCATAATTTCCGCCACCACCGGCATGGCGGTCTGGACCGCCATGTTCAAAATGAGGGCCTAAGACTCTTATTCTTTGAAAATTCATAACCTGACTTGTGTAGGTTGGATATTTGTCATTTTGGTCTTGGTTTGTTTAGATACATAATCCCTATGTTTCTAAACCTGTGTTGTGTCATTCTGTAGTGTTTTCACTGAGTTACTGTGTGTGTTGGTACAAATACTTTAAACATTGCTTCTGAAGTTAAGCCTGCCTGCTCCTGTACCAAGGGGGTTGGTGGGGGTTAACCAAGGGTGATTCTCCTTTACCCTGACTAGAGTGCGGGTTCTTGCCTGCCAACCAAAGCCTGCATTTCTAACAAAGAAAAATAGAATCTGTAGTGTGCAATGAAACACAGAGAAACAAATATCTAGATACTTATAATAAACATATACCAAAATCACTTTAATGTAAGTGAGATTATAAAAAAAAAATATTGCAGCTCAAAGTGTGTATGAATATACTGATATTCCATCCTTCCTATAATTACCTAAATTATGCAAAAAATAAATACGTTGCCATAAATGGCTCCGGTAAGCTAATCACTGTTCATTTAGAAAAATGGAACAGAAAAAGGAAAAACAAATTCCTGTTTAAAACTAAAAGTTTCATTGTGCTTCCTGCCCTGCCTTTCTCCTTGAATGCTGATTTTAGTCAAGTCATTTTAACTTTAGATCTCAACCATAATAATTTATTACATTTGAATAGCTGCATCTTTTCTTTATTACAGACAACAAGAGATGCCAAAAGTAGCCTTCAATAAAGAAATTAGAGACAGGCGTTTATACAGTGATTTAAAGCTCCAATGTATTATACTACAAAACAACTAGCAAGACGACAAAATATATGTTAGAAAAATTACTTTTCCGTATTTTACTAATATGATGAAATTCCACAGTCTTTATGCATGCAGCGCTAACAGGTCTCATAATCTTATATGCAATAAGATAAGAAGCTTGTACCTTTTAAATGTCATATACACAATTCTTCAAAAGCAGAATATTGGTTTTCCAAAAATGTGAAAACGTGTGTTAGACCTGTCAGCCTTAGGTTGGACTTTACCCAAACAGTTTGCTTTTATCCTCCATTTTTATGCTGCAATTAATTTCTCTTGGCTCTAGGACTCTGTGCACTTTGCCACTGCTAACAAGTGCTATGTTGCATGTGCTTTCTCCCTCAAACATGGTAAAATGGGTTTACACCTGATTGGCATTTTTAATTTACTTGTAAGTCCCTTGTAGAATTATATACCTGGGGCAGTTATTGTGCTACCTACTTAAGTAGCCCCTTAAAACATGTCTTATATTCGCCATTGCAGTCTAAATGCATTATGAAAACTACCAATTGAACTGGGCAAAATGACCCCATTGCCAAGCCTTAAAGGTCCCTTTAATTGCAAAAATGCCCAAGGTAGCCAATAGGCAGGGTACATTGTGATAAAAGGATGGGCATTTATTTTCAAGTTTTATATGTCTTGGCAGTTCCAAACTCCTAAATTCATTTTTCACTACTGAAAGGCCTACCTCTAAAATAGGATAACATTTGATCAGCTTATTATGTTTAATAAGTGCTAACCTTTGTTTGGGAAGAGGTCAACCTTTTAGGTTTGGTGTCCGATAAATTCTAATTAAAAATCCTATTTGATGGTAAAGTTGAATTTTAAGTTACAATTAAAAAAATGCCACTTTTAGAAAGTTGGCATTTTGTACCCTAACTATTTGGTGCCTACAGTCTGATCCTGGGTCATATGACGGGGTAAAGTTGGCAGTTGGACTTTGTTTCTTCCTCCAAGACAGTCACATAGTAGAGCGATTAGGTGTGCCTAGATGGGCCATCAACTGCCAGGATATGGGGTGGACCTGGGCACTGATTAATTTGCAAGTGAATAGGCTGCATTATTATCACATTTTCACACAAATAACTTGTGACCTCTGCATAGTTCATGCAGGCAGCCAGGGCAGGGGAAGTTCAAGCACTTCAAAAGGAATTCTCTGGAAACTTCTCCTACTTCAAATAGGATACCAGGTATCACAATACAACCCTCAGACCCACTCTTCAGTTCACTTTCTGGAACTGCGAAGTACTCTGAGAGGACTGCCTGCTGCTGTTGCCTGCTGTGTACTCCACCAGACTGCTTCGCTGCACCTGGAAGGACTGATTTGCTGACTGGAGCCTGCCTTAAACTCTCAGAAGTCTGCCATGTTGATTGATTCTTTTTAAACTTTAAAAATGTATAACTCTGGTTCTACAGATTGGATGTGTGTCATTTTGGTTCCAAATCATTTAATAAATCTACTCTGTACTTCTAAATTGGTGCAGGATTTGTCTTGTTTTGTGTTTTTACTTTATTGTTGTTTGTGTGCTGCATACTTTACATAATGCCTCTAAGTTAAGCCTGACTGCTTCATGGCAAGCTGCCAAGGGGTTAAGCACATGTTAATTTAGTGACTTAGTGATTCACCCTGGCAGGAATTGTATCTGTTTCTTAAACAGGTCCCTCCCCCCATTCAATCAACAACCCAATTTCTCCCAATAAGTTTACTTTACCATTGCTAGAACAGTCAACATGTTGTGGTGTTCATTGGAAATAAAGCTAACTTAATCCGGGAAAACAAAATCTTCATACTATGGAATAAACTAATCATGCCCAGAACAAAAATTCCATCACAAACGTTATGCCACACATGCACGATATTGAATGAGTAATAAAAAAAAACAGATTTCAGATTTACATATCACAGAGGTTCAGGTGTCAGCCATGTCAATACACACACACAATTCTAACAGCATCACATTTGCAGTATGTTCAATATGTTCCAAAGGTATTTATTGAATTTCATGTCCTACTGAAATAATCTAGTAGGTGGTATTAATCATTTATTGGAACATAGGAGGTAACATTTGAAACCTTTTTTTCACTGTGACAATTGTAACAAATATCGAGAGCTCACGTCTGACTTTAACTAACATGTATTTAGAGGGCAACTTGGCTTCTTTAGGAATAGGTGAGCAAAGATTAAATAATGAATAAAATAATGACTGCTATGCATTGATGCTTGTATTTATGATAATACATAAATAGTGTAGTAAGAAATTATGTAGCACTATATCAGTGGTGGGTACCTTGTGTAAAAATATGTTTAGTAAAAATATTCCAAGCTGTGCTACCAAAAGAACAAATTAAAACTAAGAATTCCTGTCTAGAAATACCTCTAACAATTTTAAAATTATTGTGACACTTTTAATAATAACTTTTGGAATGGTGAAAGAAATTACGGTGAATCTAAATTGTATTGCTTAGGGTTCATAAAAATACAAGTAAAGCACTGTCAAATATATCAATAGTACTCCATAAACATCAGTAGAGGTAGGGATAAGACCACATAGGAATTAATGTTGGTGATAGTAATTGTTTATAGCATTCTCCTAATTTTATGAATATATGAAGGTGACTTTTACATACTATGGAGGGGTGTCCATAAGGCCCAGTTATGCATGCGTACCATAGGTAAGTATATAGAAGTGACGTTTTTGAGTTTTTAAGTAAGAGTTCTGTGTCAGATAAGATATTTAACAGGCACATCATATTAAGGTAAATAACAACCAAACTTTCTTTTTGAACAGTATTCAAGGTTGAATAAGTTGCTGATTTCATTAATGTCTACAGAGCTGTTACATTTGTTATGTCTCATCCTGTTATAAAAAATATATTATCTATTTAATGTGGGTGATTTTACACATAGCCTTCATTATCTGCTTGGTCTCATTGTTCTGAAATTATAAGTCCATATGTTCTGCAGGTTGTTAGAAATGGGGTCTCTGGTTGGCAGGCTCACTTACTCACTCTAGTCAGGGCCAGGGAGATATTTACTTAAGAAAAACCCTGCTCACCCCCTTGGTAGCTTGGAACAAGCAGTCAGGCTTCTCTCAAAGGCAAAGTGTAAAGTATTTGTATCTACACACATAGTAACACAGTAAAAACACTACAAAATGGCCAGCACACCAGTTTAGAAAAATAGCCAATATTTATATAAATCAAACAAGACCTAAACAACAAAAATACAACATACACAAATAACGTTATGAATGTTTAAATTAATAGAATCTTACTCCATAGAAAACAATGGAAACTTGTTACACAAGTACCTGGTTTGCTTAAAAAATAAAGTCGCAGGGGTGAGCGTGCGTCAGAAAAGTCAGCGATGCGTCGATTTGTTACTCGTAAGTGAGGCCATGCGTTGTTTCTTCTCCGGTAGGGTAGGCAATGCCCTATTTTTCTCTCCCACAAAGAGAGTGATGTGTCGATTTCTGGATAGGCCCCTCGCGACCGGGCAGGTTCACGTTGATTATGGTGCCCAGCGATGTTGCGTGCAACATCCGGCCACACAAACATGAGAATCCGCACTGCATAGGGTTTGCATCAATTTCAGCAGCCGCAAGTAGGCGTTACGTCATTTCCCCAGCCGCTATGCTAGTGATACATCGTTTTACGAGCCACGATGCAGGTGGTGCATTGATTTCAGCCGCAATGCAGGTGGCGTGTCATTTTTCAACTGCGTTGCAGGTGGTGTGTCAAGATTTTCCTGCACGGCCCAGGTGGGTGGATTTCCACCTTGGCTCCACCAGCTTCACCATTTAAGGGCCCA
Source organism: Pleurodeles waltl (assembly GCF_031143425.1). Taxonomy (NCBI): domain Eukaryota; kingdom Metazoa; phylum Chordata; class Amphibia; order Caudata; family Salamandridae; genus Pleurodeles; species Pleurodeles waltl. The sequence goes on from NC_090447.1 coordinate 591,387,990, forward strand.
TGGACTGCATAGGACACCACTTGGCAGGGTAGGAGTCTCAGAAGAGAGCACAGGTGCTGGCAGAGGAAGTCTTTGATGGCCCTGAGACTTCATAACAGGAGGCATGCTCAGTCCAAGCCCTTGGAGACACTTCACAAGCAGGAATATACCACAAAGTCCAGTCTTTGTCCTCTTTGAGGCAGAAGCAGGAACTGCAGGAAAACAAAGCACAGTCATAGACAAAGGGGCAATACATCACAAGATACTGCCTTGACCAGGCCTGGCCCCAAAACTCACCCCTGGAGGTTGGAGACTGCATTGTGTGAGGACAGGCACAGCCATTTCAGGTGTAAGTGACCACTCCTCTCTCTACTCTAGCCCAGATGGCACATTAGGATATGCAGGCTACACCGCAGCTCCCTTTGTGTCACTGTCTAGTGGAGATCCAAAAACAGCCCAACTGTCAGTCTTACCAAGACAGGGAACACACAAACAGGCAGAGTCACAGAATGGTTTAAGCAAAAAAAGGCCACTTTCTAAAAGTGGCATTTTCCAACAGTCAATCTAAAAACAAACTTTACCAAAAGATGTTTTTTTAAATTGTGAGTTCAGAGACCCCAAACTCCACATCTCTATCTGCACCCAAAGGGAATCTGCACTTAAAAGCTTTTAAAGACAGCCCCTTTGTTACCCTATGAGAGAGCTAGGCCTTGCAACAGTGAAAGACGAATGTGGCAGTATTTAACTGTTAGGATATGTAAAACACATCAGTACATGTGCCACCTTTTACATACACTGCATCCTGCCCGGGGGATACCTAGGGCCTACATTAGGGGTGCCTTGCATGTATAAAAAGGGAAGGCCTGGTAAGTGGGTACACTTGCCAGGTCGAATTGGCAGTTTAAAAATGCACACATAGACACTGCCATTGAGCCATATTTACAGGGCTACTCATGTGGGTGGCACAATCACTGCTGCAGGCCCACTAGTAGCATTTGATTTACAGGTCATGGGGACCTCTATTTCACTTTACTAGGGACTTACTAGTAAATTAAATGTGCCAATCACTGAAAAGCCAATTAAACGTTCATTTTACACAGGGAGCACTTGAACTTTAGCACTGGTTAGCCGTTGTAAAGTGCCCAGAGTACCAAAACCAGCAAAAGCAAAGTCCAGTACACAGTCAAAACATAGGAAGCAGAGGCAAAAAAAGATAGGGGAGACTACGCCAAGGATGTCATGTAACATTCTATGAGTGATGTAATATGTGAGGTCATAGGCAGTGCATATAGTTATCCAGATAAACTATGACTGCTGAATTTCAGTGTTTTATTCAGTTTTCAAACATTAGTCTATTATTCCAATATATAAATTTAATGTCAGTTTGACTTTTGCTTTTTTGTTGTCAATTTGTAGGGTTTTTTGTTTGAAAAAACATTTATTGATTTTATAAGAACAGTGGTGCACAGTAAATGTGAGTAAATATTTACTCATCATTCCAATAGAAGCAATGTATAGGCCCTCATTATAAGTTTGGCTGTCTCAGGACGGCCATGTTGGTAGCGGAGGTCCTACCGCCGATGACTCAATGGTGAATACTGCCAAATTATGATCATGGTGGTGTTCCCAATGGAACACAGCCAAACTACCGTCAGTACCACCAGTGCAGTCAGGGCACAGCTGACGGCAGTAGGCACCTTCAGACTGGCGTGGAGCATGTTTCCGCCAGACATATTATGAGGCTGCACACTGCCAGGTTTTCTGCCATAGTCGCAATCCCACCAAAACCCTGGCAGGAATCAATTCTATAAAAGGAAACACTCACCTTCAGGAACACAGACCTGCCGGAAGTCGCCATGGAGCCTCAACTCGAAGTCCTCTCACTGCTCCTGCTGGCACAACAACTTCGGAACAAGGGACGAAGCAACAACCATAAGTACACACACCTAACACACACTGGAGGGAAAGGCATCAGTACAGACATGCACACAACACACACATATAAGGCGGTTTGCGACAGACACACACACATGTAACCACACACCCATACAAACACACACATACACCTACATACACACATGCACACACATTCTACACAGACGCACACCCAAACTGCACACACCACGACCAACACACACGTGGCATACACACACCAACCTGCACACACATAGCACCACCACTGTCCTACACAATCATACACAACACCACCAACTCACACAGCGAAATCACAACTGAAGCTATACAAATGATTCGCCAAATACTCTGACTGCACACCTCCACATGACAACACATTCATACAACAATACGTAACAATACCAAGCAGCACTATCACACTGCCATACAATGAACCATTTCACACACCATGCACACACCACACACAAGCATAGGACATAGCCAACACCACACATATGGATGCACACACAACAACCCACAAGGGCACAAAACACCACCATGACACATGCCAACACAAACAATACACAATTTGGCTACACACATGCATGTACCAAACACAAATATATCCTATAGACAAAGCACAGCAATGACAGCAGGACCAATGGCAGGGACATACAAACACATACGGCCCAGTCACAACAAGTAGCACAACCAACACACATACATCTCACACACCCAATCCAAAGCCCATAAAGCCTCAACAGCCATGTAGAAAGAAAGGCAGAACACATATGTTACCACAGATACCAACAGCAGGTTGGACCAGATGTATTGAAATATTAAAAGATTTAAAATGAATTATAGACAAATAGAAGGCCATTGGCCAGTCCATAGTCATAGATGCCCAAAGTACAAATTGCACCTCACTGTGCCCTAACTTGACTCCTGTCTTCAAAATGACCTCCCAAGGTAGGGGCATCAAGAGGGCAGGTAGGCACCTCAGGGATTGGGGGAGAGGGGTCCTTGGGCTTGAGCGGGACAGATCTCATAACAGAGGGAGGGGCATGGGCACTAGCAGGGGACAAGGGAGGACTTGAAGGTGGAAGGGCTGGACTTGGGCATGTACACAGAACGGTTGCAGTCTCACAGGGTTGGGGAGGGATAGGGAACAGGGAAACCTCCATTAGGAAATGCTTTTTAGACACACAGGGGTGGTCATGGCAAAAGGGTTTGGGGGTAGAGGGAGTGGTTGTCAGATGTGTAGGTATGGATGTCTTGAGTGCAGGTGCATGTGTAGAATGCTTGAGGGTGCGGGGTGTCTGTTGGGTGGGTGAGGTGTTCTAGGAAGAGGAGGGAGGAGGCACTGGGAGATTCCATGGTAGATGGGTGACTGTCTGTTGGGGAGGTGTTTGCAGGTATGGTAAATGCGCTGCATGTGGCGGTGTTGGTGGTTGTGGTAGGTGCAGATGTGATGACTGGGGCAGATGTGCAGGTCTGCTATTGTGCTGACTGTGGGTAACATGGGACTGGTGCCTGGATCCATACATGATGGTGTGGTGTCTGAAGGTGTGTCTGGTGTAGTGTCTGTGTGGGAGGAGGTAGCGGGGAGTCAGTGCAGGGAGTACATGTTGGTGTGTCTGCAGGTGGGTGTTGCTTGTCTGCATCCCAGTGGTGGGTCTTGTGCTTGTATTTGTCTGAGGTACACTTGTCTGTTGAGGTGGATGCATGCCTGTATGTACGTGTGCACTGGATGGTTATGGGGAGAGGGGTCTGGGATTAGGAAGAGGTATTTGGAGGGGGTGGGAGGCAAAGGGACACTGGCAGCCATCAGAGTGGAGGCCAGAGCCTGAAAGGATCTCTGTAGGCCAGCCATAGCATGGCGAATGTCCTCCAGGAATGCATTGCACTGTTGGACCTGAGCTCCATGGATGGCATGCACGATGGTGGACTGACCCACAGGGATGGACCTCAGGAGGTCAATAGCCTCCTCACTGAGGGCAGCAGGGCTGACTGGGGCAAGGGCAGAGGTGCCTGTGGTGAAGGAGACACCCACCCTCCTGGGTGAGTGGGCATGGGCATCTGGGTTGGGAGCTACAGGGAGGGTGGTGGTGATAAGGGAGGTGGCAGACATAGATGGAGCTGGGGTGCTCTCCGATGGGTCCCCCACCACCGAGGAGTGTTCACTGGAGGAGGAGTCTGAGGATGAGGTGTTCGATCCGGTCTCCCCGGTGGCACACCCCTCACCCTCCATCCCACTGAGTCCTTCAGTGTTGCTGGTGCCAGCTTCTTGGCTTCTGTGTGCTGCTGTTTCCCCACTCAAATGTGCCCCTTTTCCTTCTCCAGATGATGCTGATGCACACAATGAGAGAGAGAGAGGGATGGAGAGAGAGAGAGAGAGAGAGAGAGAGAGAGAGAGAGAGAGAGAGAGAGAGGGAGGGAGTTAGGGGGCACAATGGTTAACAAATACCTTCTATTGACACAGCTACACATGTACATTTGTCACAACACACATCATGGCTAGGACATTGCATTTGTAAATATACATTACCCACATCATGTCATGCCAATGCACTACTACCCACACCTGTCTGCCAACCCTCAAACCTACAGTTATACCGAAGTAGGAATGCACTTCTAGACTGTTCCCCATGATGCCAACCTAATCCCTATAGCTGGCGTTGCATGCCCTGGATACAGAGGCAATAGTATGCCTGAATGCACATCTTACTCCTCAATACCCCTTTCACCCATTGGATGTGCAGCTGACTAGACACAACACATCAGGCTTCTACAGGCACAACACCTGATAAGTCCATGTCCTCTGTAACATGTCCATTTCAGTGATGATAACTCCACTCACAGATCACACAACACCTACCTGTCATTTTACATGGCTGCCCACTCAGTATATCTTGATGCCACAATGGAGGAGTACTCAGATGTAGCCTATACTAGTCAGACATCCAAACAGTTCACATCTGATGTGTACAATGTAAATCTGTGTTATAGGCATGTGAGGAGTCAGACCCCATCACAGAGCCAGAGCAGGGTAAACACAATGCATACATCACTACCCAGCATACTGCTAAGTGCAACTATAATGGCCCATGTACCACATGTAAAGCATTGAAACACATCCTCTGACTTCACTGTCACAACAGATGTACTTCAGGAACAATCATCCCACTATATGGACCACTTATAATACCACCACACATGCAGTGACAACTCCAGCCACACACACACACCATTTCACAACTGGCAAAACCTGTCACTGAGGCCAGACAACACACATATCAGGGGATATGTATTTGCATGCATTAGGCACACATGGACAAACACCACTGCCAGTACACCAAATACACATCCCGCTACCACATAAGCAGCCTGAGGAGACTGAATACACATTTTCCTTCATATCAACATGCCATATGTCATGCAGTACCGAAACCACTCCTAATCTGCCACACCTAATAGCCAAGGCAAGCTGTAACAGTCATAGGCCATCAGATGTGTCCTCAACTATCCATGACCACATAATGTAAGCAGTCAGTCATCAATGCAGCAAAGGACTTGCTAGGACTATGCCCTACATGCCATGTAAACACCATGTTGACAAATAAGGGATCTCCCAGGGCACTTAACACCTCCAGTACCAATCCATAGGTTGGAAGCCCACATCTCCACAAGTATAGCTCCTAGGAATACAGTTGGTCCCCGGTTGGGTGCCTACACATACCCTACAGTCAGCAGATCACTTATATATTTGCCTAGTCTGCTATCAGGCCAATTAACATGTCCCATGAAGGCCAGTCCAGTGGTGGAACTGCAATGGCAGCCACACAATATGTCAAGATCATTACCAGTACATGATTAAAATAGACCCAGTGATATCAGGAGAGTGAGACAGTTGCATATACAAGATAGGCTACACAGATGGGAGTGGACTGACACCTCAGAGCCAGTAATGCAGTTGTCTGGAATTGCTCATGCAGAATGCTTAGGGTGATGCTAACACTCACATTATTGTATGGCCAGGATGGAGTCACACATGTGCCTATGACATTAGTGCATCTCCACATTACAGACATGGAGAGGTATGGAATTGGGAAATTTACTTCCACTGAAAGTAAAGCATGGAGACACATCTACAACATATACTCAGTCAGGGTGCCTAGAACCCATTTCCAATTGTTGACACACATGTAGCAGTACCTTCAATGCCACCTTGCCCTGCAGTGAGGCACCCAATCACGTTTAAGGCCAGCCAAGTCCCAGGATGCAGTCAATACTCACCCTTTTGAGGCTGCTGTACTGCCCTCAAATGCCCATTCACCTCAGGGTAGGCCACTGCCAAAATGCAGGCCATGGGGGGAGGGGGGATCAGGGTTCAATGGGCACCTCACCTTCGTTGCAAAGACATCCCCAGTTGGGCCTCTGCGGTCTTCCGGGACCAGCATCTCAGGTTCTACTACTGCTTGCAACAATGGGTGCTCCTCGAGGTAAGGACCTCTAGGGTCTGCACTTGCCTGGCATTGGCACGCCATATCCCCTTCTTCTAATGGGCATTGACTGGCATGGGTGACACAGAAATAAGGAGCAAGTTATATAGAATGGCACCATACCAACAGCATTGGACTATAAACAACAGACTCAAATGCCCACACATACTCATTCTCACAGTTCACATGCCTAAACCCCATGCCCCCTGCATGCATGTACTCCCTGACAGGAATACATACGTCATTCACTCTCACACACACCCCTATCACACATGACTATGGCTTTGGGCTCACCTGTTACTCTTGGGCCCCATACAGCTGTCCATACTGAGGTATGACCTCTTCTACCTGCTTCTCAAGCTCTTCTTGGATGTGGCAAGGATGTGGCATGGTGGCTCCGAGAAACAGAACACAGCAGCTCAGCTTGTGGAGGTCTTGCTTGCAAAGGTTTCAGGAGTCAAGTGAGCAAGGCTGCAGAAAATGGCAGTCAGGGCTGCCACGTACATGACCGTCACCGCCAACTGTGATCGCCATTGGCTCCGGTCCCCCAATATTACCCAGTGAGGAGTTGCACGGTGGTTGCGACTGCTACCGCAATGATGACATATGCTGGCGGACTTAGGTCACTTCCATCTGTCCAGTGCTGCAGGGCAGACGGCTGCCATTTTATGCTCATATCAAGCCTTGGTGCATGAAATTAAGTACACCACACACTTTTTTCACATGAAGGCGAAGTCGGCCTATGTTGTGGCATCATGGTTTGGCTCATCCATGTGACATGCATGACACAGTGGCCTTACATTGTTGGTTATCATATGATGTGCATGTCGAGATACACGTTGGCTCAGAGGCTTTGTAACCATATAGGTATATAGCATGACTATATACATGCTCAGTGCAGGACAGCTCAGTGTACCACATATAGAACCTGACATATGTGATGTATGTCAGATACTATTGATCAGGGGCAGTAATGTGCAGCAAGGACGGAGTCCCTGCCACTTCAGCAAGGACAATATAGTATGTGTCAGAAGTGTGCGGAATGTCTACAGTGTTAGGTGTGTGCGATAATTATATGTTCTGCTAACATGTGTGGAGTGCATACCCTGTCATGAATATATTGAAACATTCACCAGTGTACCGTCTGCTAGTGAACCTTGCAACCCTGGGGGAGAGGCATATCATTCAGGCCTATGGGCTGAATCATCAGACCATCATCTATCTATGTACCCATTGGAGCCAGAGCTATTGCCTGCCATATGTAATCCCTATGCCATCCCTCCCACAGTTCAAGTTCTGTCAGTGCTACACTTTCTTGCCACAGGCTCCTTTCAGATTACATTGGGCTTGGTAGCTTGGATGTCACAGCTCATGACTATGGAGAGAGAGGGCTTGGCTCATTGGTATGTATGCATTTGGATGTATGTCTCTGTTATGGCACCTGTCATCACATTCTTCCCTGTGGCTGTACTTGTATTGCAACAGGTCCTACCTCTGTGCACACAGATGACTCGGACTATCTTAACCTTCCCTGGCTGTTAACTCCTGTGAGGTATCCTGTCAATGAAGGGGAACTCAGTTTCAATGAGGCCCAAGGAAGTACGAGGTGTGTAATACAGAGGACATTTGGTTCCCAAAGGCCAGATCCAGGTGCCTGCACGTCTCTGGAGGTGCCCTCCTCGACAGTCCCCAAAAGGCATGCCAGATCATAGTTGCCTGCTGCATGCTCCACAATCTGGCCCTGAGACGTCAGATACCCTTACAAGCTCATGATGAGGATGCAGCTGGACCAGTGGCTGGTGATGCAGAAGTGGAAAGTGATAAGGAGGAAGATGAGGAAGATGCAGCTGACTCCAGGGCAGAGCTCATCAATCAGTACTTCCAGTAACATACAGGTTTGCTGTGTGTGTATTTGCATATGCACTATTTAACCTAGCTTGCTGTCAATGTTCCTCCTGATTTGGATTATCAGTGGTGGTGTAGTGTGTACCTATCCCTATGTGTGTGTTGTGGGAGGTGACTGAATGCATGTAAGGTGCTGTCTGGAAATGTATCATTTCTACCATGTGTACTCTCTGCAGGTTGCAAGATTCACATCTCCTATGGACAGGCCTGTATTGTGCTATTTGTCCTGCATTCTCCTGTTCTCATGTCATATCTGCTGTGCCCTATTTAGATGGCTATCCTCACTGGACACAGAAACTATTAACTACATATGTGCTTTGTGTGGAACCATGCCTGCAATCCTGATGGTAGTCTCTGTCATATTCTTTTTGCAGGTTGGATAATAGGATATACTCTGGTCTGTGGCTGTACTAGTAACCCCCTTACATCTACCCTGGGGCATATGTGTTGTACTGCGTCTCCTGCAAAGGATGCCTCCCTCTGCAGTTCATCACACTACCTGTTGGATTAGGGGGACAAGCCCACAGAACATTTTGCAGACCAAACATATGTATGTGTACAATTAAAGACACAAAAGCAGTAGCTGTGATCTATAGTGTTTATTGTGCATACAGTGGCAAACAGGTGATGAGAGGGGTCATGGTAGATGGAATCTTCAGAACAGGTGGCACAGCTGTAGGTAGCACAGGTCCAGTGTCCATGGGCCATTGGAATATGGAGTAATGTCATTGAACAGTCAACAAGGTATCTCAGTAGCACACAAGGGAGAGTAATCAGGAGAGGGTCACTTCCTGCAGTGGTTTTTGGTTTTGGCATCTGCTCCATCCGGGTGTCTGGAGGGACATCCACGTTTGCAGGGGTTCCTCAGCTACTGAGGGAGGGGTGTCTGAGGCCTGTGGTCCCCTGGCAGAGGCTCCATTCCACTAGCAGCCGCAGATGTAGAAGGCTCTGATGTGATGTGGCTAGTAGAAGGGGCCTGCTGGTGGGTGAAGGAAGCACGCAGGGTGGTGTTAATGTCCTTCAGCACCCCTGCAATGGAGGCCATGGTGGCATTTTGGGCCTGCCACTGCTGCATGACCTCCTGCTGGTATTCCTTCTGCAACCTCTGGTTTTCCCCAAACATGGTTGTGATCTGGTCTATCCTGTCCTGGGATTGATGATATGCTTCAAGGACTTGGGAGATGGCTTCCTGGTCTGGTGACTGCCTTGGCTGCCCTGTCCTCTGGCCCACGGGTTCCCTCCCACGCTACCTGTCCCCATGTGCCTGTGCCTCTTGCACGGTGTGCCCACTCCCAGTGTCACCAGGACCTTCATTGTCTTGGATGTGAGGGGGGACTCAGGTCCCTGTACTGTGGGGCACAGAATTGAGTGGAGAGTCTTTGGGACACAGGTTGGCGATGAAGGGTTGGCTGAGGTGGTGGTGACACAGGGTGGGGAGGGTTTGATGTGGGCAATGTGAGGCAAGGAGTGGTAGACTGAACAGGGGGTCCCAGATGTAGGAAAGTACCATCTTGCCTGGCATGTTACCCCCATTGTTTACTTGTGTGTATGTTTGTTTTGGCCTGTGTCACTGGGACCCTGCTAGCCAGGACCCCAGTGCTCATAAGTTGTGTCCCGTATGTGTGCCCTGTGTGGTGCCTAACTGTATCACTGAGGCTCTGATAACCAGAACCTCAGTGTTTATGCTCTCTCTGCTTTTAAAATTGTCACTGCAGGCTAGTGACCAATTTTTCCAATTCTGATTGGCACACTGGAACACCCTTATAATTCCCTAGTATATGGTACCTAGGTACCCAGGGTATTGGGGTTCCAGGAGATCCCTATGGCTGCAGCATTTCTTTTGCAACCCTTAGGGAGTTCAGACAATTTTTACACAGGACTGCCACTGCAGCCTAAGTGAATTGACGTCCACGTTATTTCACAGCCATTTTACACTGCACTTAGGTAACTTATAAGTGACCTATATATCTAACCCTCACTTAGTGAAGGTTAGGTGCAAAGTTACTAAGTGTGAGGGCACCCTGGCACTAGCCAAGGTGCCCCCACATAGTTCAGGGCAATTTCCACGGACTTTGTGAGTGCGGGGGCACCATTACACGTGTGCACTATACATAGGTCACTACCTATGTATAGCGTCACAATGGTAACTCCGAACATGGCCATGTAACATGTCTAAGATCATGGAATTGTCACCCCCAATACCATTCTGGTATTGGGGGGACAATTCCATGTTCCCCCGGGTCTCTAGCACAGTACCCGGGTACTGCCAAACTGCCTTTCCGGGGTCTCCACTGCAGCTGCAGCTGCTGCTGCTGCCAACCCCTCAGAAAGGTTTCTGCCCTCTTGGGGTCCAGGCAGCCCTGGCCCAGGAAGGCAGAACAAAGGATTTCCTCTGAGAGAGGGTGTTCTCTCCTCTCCCTTTGGAAATAGATGTGAAGGGCTGGGGAGGACTAGCCTACCCCAGCCTCTCGAAATGCTTTGATGGGCACAGATGGTGCCCATCTATGCATAAGCCAGTCTACACCGGTTCAGGGATCCCCCAGCCCTGCTCTGGCACAAAACTGGACAAAGGAAAGGGGAGCGACCACTCCCCTGACCTGCACCTCCCTGGGGAGGTGCCCAGAGCTCCTCCAGTGTGTCCCATACCTCTGCCATCTTGGAAACAGAGGTGTTGGGGGCACACTGGACTGCTCTGAGTGGCCAGTGCCAGCAGGTGATGTCAGAGACTCCTTCTGATAGGCTCTTACCTCTCTTGGTAGCCAATCCTCCTAACCTGGTAGCCAAACCTCCTTTTCTGGCTATTTAGGGTCTCTGCTTTGGGGAATTCTTCAGATAATGAATGCAAGAGCTCACCAGAGTTCCTCTGCATCTCCCTCTTCACCTTCTACCAAAGGATCGACGCTGACTGCTCAGGACGTCTGCAAAACCGCAACAAAGTAGCAAGACGACTACCAGCAACATTTTAGCGCCTAATCCTGCCGGCTTTCTCACCTGTTTCCAGGTGGTGCATGCTCTGGGGGTAGCCTACCTTCACCCTGCACCAGGAGCTCTGAAGAAATCTCCTGTGGGTCGACGGAATCTTCCCCCTGCTAACGCAGGCACCAAAAGACTGCAAAACTGATCCTTTGGGTCCCCCCTCATCCTGATGAGTATGGTCCCTGGAACACAGCAACTCTGTCCAAGTGACTCCCACAGTCCAGTGACTCTTCAGTCCAAGTTTGGTGGAGGTAAGCCCTTGCCTCCCCACGCTAGACTGCATTGCTGTGTACCGCGTGGTTTGCAGCTGCTCCGGCTCTTGTGCGCTCTTCCAGGATTTCCTTCATGCACAGCCAAGCATGGGTCCCCGGCACTCCTTCCTGTAGTGCACAACCTTCTGAATTGTCCTCTGGCGCCGTGGGACTCCCTTTTGTGACCTCGCATGGACTCCGGTTCACTTTGCTTCTAAATGCCTGTTGGGGTACTTCTGCCGGTGCTGCCTGATTCTGTGAGGGCTCCCTAAGTTGCTGGGCGCCCCCTCTATCTCTTCCTCCAAGTGGTGACATCCTGGTCCCTCCTGGTCCACAGCAGCACTCAAAAACCTTTACTGCAACCCTTGCAGCTAGCAAGGCTTGTTTGTGGTCTTTCTGCGTGGGAACACCTCTGCAAGCTTCATCGCGATGGAGGACATCAGTCTTCTAAAGGAGAAGTCCCTAGTCCTCTTCTTTCTTGCAGAACTCCAAGCTTCTTCCAACCGGTGGCAGCTTCCTTGCACCTTCAGCTGGACTTTCCGGGGCTCCTGCCCACTCTCGACACTGCCGCGACTATTGGACTTGGTCACCTTGTCTTACAGGTACTCAGGTCCAGAAATCCACTGTTGTTGCATTGCTGGTGTTTGTTCTTCCTGCAGAATCCCACTATCACGACTTCTGTGATCTCTGGTGGTGGTAGGTGCACTTTACACCTACTTTTCAGGGTCTTGGGGTGGGCTATTTTTCTAACCCTCACTGCTTTCTTACAGTCCAAGCGACTCTCTACAAGCTCACATAGGTTTGGGGTACATTCGTGGTTCGCAGTCCACTTTTGGAGTATATGGTTTGTGTTTCCCGTATACTATGTGCTCCTGTTGTAATCAATTGTAATCCTAAACTGTTTGCATTACTTTTCTTGCTATTACTTACCTAATTTTGGTTTGTGTACATATATCTTGTATATATAACTTATGCTCATACTGAGGGAACTCACTGAGATACTTTTGGCATATTGTCACAAAAATAAAGTACCTTTATTTTTAGTAACTCTGTGTATTGTGTTTTCTTATGATATTGTGCATATGATATAAGTGGTATAGTAGGAGCTTTGCATATCTCCTAGTTCAGCCTAAGATGCTTTGCCATAGCTACCTTCTATCAGTCTAAGCTGCTAAAAACACCTCTTCTACACTAATAAGGAATAACTGGACCTGGCACAAGGTGTAAGTACCTCTGGTACCCCCTACAAGCCAGGACAGCCTCCTACATTGGTTGTGCAGCGGTGGGATAAGTACTTGTAACTACTTACCACTTTGTCATTGTGTACTTTTCATAAGAGAATCATATACAAAACAGTTCAGTGTATGTATACTTAACCAAAAAGTTTTGCTTTTCTTCTCTCAAACTTTTTACAAAGTTCTGAAAAGTTTTCTAAAACTTCTAAACGTTTTCTAAAAGTTAGAAAAAGTTTTTTGTCTCTGTTCTTTAAAACGTTCTGAAACTTTTTCTTCCTTCTCACTGTTTCTAAACCTTTTGCTATCATGTCTGTAGTAGTTTCAGCTCTTAAAATGGTCAATACAACTTATGACAATTTGAATTACAAGAGCCTAAGGAGTCTCTGCTTAGATAGAGGTTTAGTGATAGTAAAGAACCCTACAAAAGAGTTTCTGTTCAACATGCTTATTGTAAATGATGAGTCCCAAGCAGGCCCATCAGATGAGAGGTTAATAGAAGGTTCCCATTCTGACTCAGGAGAACACCTTGAGGAGGGTGGGGAGGGTTCTGAACAGGATCTGCCCCCTAGCAGGACACCCAGTAATGTTGGTAGTAATGGAGGTTCCCATCACAGTAGGGAAGCCTTTATGCCTAGAGGCCAAGTTTCTAGGGTCCAGTCAGTTAGGGACAGATCCCCCTCTGTAGTTTCCAACTTGTGTTCTGTGTCTAAGCACTCCCAACCCACCCACCATGAGGATAACTTGTTAGAAAGGGAACTCAAGAAGTTGTGGGTTGAAGAGACCAGACCAAAGCTTAAACAGCAACAGTTGGTCTTAGATAGGGAATCCCTAGACCTGAAGAAGGAAAGACAGAGATTGGGGTTTGGACCCCATGGTGGCAGCAGCATTATTCCTGATAGTAATCCTGTTAGAGAGCATGATTCCAGGAATCTGCACAAGATAGTCCCCCTTACAAGGAGGGGGATGACATCAACAAGTGATTTGCTGCACTTGAGAGGGCCTGTATGGTACAGGGGGTCCCACAAAGGCAGTGGGCTGCTATATTGTGGCTATCTTTCACTGGAAAGGGTAGGGATAGGCTCCTTACTGTTAGAAAAAGTGAAGCTAACAATTTTAAAGTTTTAAAGGATGCACTCTTGGATGGATTTGGCTTAACCACTGAACAATACAGGATAAAGTTCAGAGACACCAGAAAAGAGTCCTCACAAGACTGGACAGACTTTGTAGACTTTGGAAGGGTGGTTACATGGCAGTAAAGTATCTGACTATGAAAGCCTGTATAATCTTATTCTGAGAGAGCATGTTCTGAATAACTGTGTGTCAGACTTGTTACACCAATATCTAGTGGGCTCAGATCTGACCTCTCCCCAAGAATTGGGAAAGAAGGCAGACAAATGGGTCAGAACAAGAGTGAACAGAAAAGTTCATACAGGGAGTGACAAGGATGGCAAGAAGAAGGATGGTAAGTCTTCTGACAAGGGTGGGGACAAAAGTAAAACTGAGTCTTCATCAGGCCCACAAAAATCCTCTGGTGGGGGTGGTGGGTACAAATCCTCTTCCAATAATCAACCTAAAAAGCCTTGTTGTTATTTGTGTAAAGTCAAAGGCCATTGGGCAAGTGATTCCAGTTGGCCAAAGAAAAACACCAAACCTCCCACTACCACAACCCCTGCTGCAAATTCTAGTGCCCCTAGTAATAGCAGTGGTGGTAGGAGCAAACCTACAAATAGCCAATCCCAGGGAGTAGCTGGGTTCACTATTGGTATTGTAGTTGGGGTTGGTCTTGTTAGGGAGACCACAGAGGCTGTTAGTCTCTGAAGGTGCTATTGATTTGGCCACCTTGGTTGCTTGTCCCATTAATATGGATAAGTACAAGCAACTTCCCCTAATAAATGGTGTTGAGGTTCAGGCCTACAGGGACACAGGTGCCAGTGTTACTATGGTGGTAGAGAAACTGGTCCACCCTGAACAACACCTACTTGGTCAGCAGTACCAAGTGACAGACGCTCATAACAACACTCTTAGCCATCCCATGGCTGTTGTGAATCTCAACTTGGGGGGGGGGTTACTGGTCCAAAGAAAGTTGTGGTTGCCTCAGATTTTCCTGTAGACGGTCTACTAGGGAATGATTTAGAGACATCAGCTTGGGCAGAAGTGGAGTTGGAGGCTCATGCAGCAGGGCATTCCTGAGCATATTTTTGCTTTGACAAGGGCTCAGGCCAAAACGCAAAAAGGACAGGGTAACTTGGATCCTGGAACAATGGACCAAGTGCTCCCTAAAGCTAGTGGTAGCAAGGGTAAATCCTTGCCCACTATCCCTCCCTCTACAGATGATTCTCCTTCTGAGGAAGAAGAATTTCCTCCCTGTGCAGAACCTTCACCGGATGAGCTGGCAGCAGACACTGCTGAGCTTTTGGGTGGAGGGGGGCCTGCTAGGGAAGAGCTGAGTGTGGCACAGCAAACCTGTCACGCATTGGAGGGTCTCAGACAGCAAGCTGTCAAGCAGCAAAATGGGGATGTCAGTGACTCACATAGAGTTTACTGGGAGGACAACCTCTTGTACACAGAGGCAAGGGACCCAAAACCTGGAGCAGCCAGGAGATTGGTCATTCCCCTGCAGTACAGAGAGTTCCTCCTAACTCTTGCCCATGACATTCCTTTGGTTGGGCATTTGGGCCAGATCAAAACATGGGAAAGGGTTGCCCCCCTGTTTCACTGGCCTAGGATGTCAGAGGACACTAAAGATTTTTGCAAGTCTTGTGTGACCTGCCAAGCCAGTGGCAAGACTGGTGGCACTCCAAAGGCTCCCCTTATTCTACTACCTGTGGTTGGGGTTCCCTTTGAAAGGGTAGGGGTTGACATAGTTAATCCCCTTGACCCTCCTACTGCTTCAAGCAATAGGTTTATCAGGGTGGTTGTGGACCATGCCACAAGATATCCTAAAGCAATTCCTCTAAGGACCACTACAGCTCCTGCAGTGGCAAAAGCCCTACTGGGGATCTTTTCCAGGGTGGGTTTCCCTAAAGAGGTTGTATCAGACAGGGGTAACAACTTCATGTCTGCACACTTGAAAGCAATGTGGAAGTAGTGGGGTTTTACCTACAAGTTTACCACTCCTTATCACCCACAGACTAATGGACTGGTAGAGAGGTTTAATAAAACTCTCAAAGGTATGATAATGGGACTCCCTGAAAAACTCAGGAGGAGATGGGATGACCTGTTACCTTGCCTCCTTTTTGCTTACAAGGAGGTACCCCAGAAAGGAGTGGGCTTAAGCCCCTTTGAACTCCTCTTTGGACACCCTGTAAGAGGTCCACTAACTCTTGTGAAGGAGGGATGGGAACAACCTTTAAAAGCTCCCAAACAGAAGATAGTGGACTATGTACTTGGCCTAAGATCCAGAATGGCTGAGTACATAAAAAAGGCCAGTAAAAACCTTCAGGCCAGCCAGGAGCTGCAAAAGCAATGGCATGATCAGAAGGCTGTTCTGATTCAGTACCAACCAGGACAGAAGGTGTGGGTATTGGAGCCTGTGGCCCCAAGAGCACTCCAGGACAAATAAAGTGGACCCCATCTAATTGTTGAAAAGAAGGGTGAGGATACCTATCTGGTAGACCTGGGCACTGCCAGGAGTCCCCTTAGGGTGATTCATGTCAACCGCCTGAAACCCTACTATGACAGGGCTGATCTCACCCTGCTCATGGCAACAGAGGAGGGACAGGAAGAAGAGAGTGACCCTCTCCTTGATCTCTTTTCCACCACTGAAACTGATGCTGTAGTGGAGGGAGTAGTTTTGGCAGACTGTCTGACTGCAGAACAGAAAGACAACTGCATAAATGTCCTTGGACAATTTTCTGACCTCTTTTCAAGAGCCAGGTACCACATCCTGGTGTGAACACACAATTGATACTGGTGACAGCTTGCCTGTCAAGAGTAAGATTAATAGGCAGCCTGACCATGTCAGGCACTGCATAAAACAAGTGGTGCAGAAAATGCTTGATATGGGAGTGATTGAACCTTCTGAAAGTCCATGGGCGAGTCCTGTGGTGCTTGTACCAAAGCCTCACTCAAAAGATGGAAAAAGGGAGATGAGGTTTTGTGTAGACTACAGAGGTCTCAATCAGGTAACAAAAACTGACACTCACCATATACCCAGGGCAGATGAGCTCATTGATACACTGGCATCTGCCAAGTATCCTAGCACCTTTGATTTGACTGCAGGGTATTGGCAGATCAAATTGGCTGAGGATGCTAACCCCAAAACTGCATTTTCAACTATAGGAGGGCACTATCAATTTACTGTGATGCCCTTTGGTTTGAAAAATGCACCTGCCACTTTTCAGAGGTTGGTGAACACAGTCCTGCAAGGGTTGGAGGCTTTTAGTGCAGCATATCTAGATGATATTGCTGTCTTTAGCTCCACCTGGGATGAGCACCTGGTCCACCTTTGGAAAGTTTTGGAGTCCCTGCAAAAGGCAGGCCTCACTATCAAGGCCTCAAAGTGCCAGATAGGGCAGGGAAAGGTGGTTTATCTGGGACACCTGGTAGGTGGAGAACAGATTGCACCACTTCAGGGGAAAATCCAGACAATCATGGATTGGGTTCCCCCCTACAACTCAGACCCAGGTGAGAGCCTTCTTAGGCCTCACAGGGTATTACAGGAGATTCATTAAAAACTATGGCTCAATTGCAGCCCCTCTTAATGATCTCACTAGTAAGACGATGCCTAAAAAGGTATTATGGACAGCTAGCTGTCAGAAAGCTTTTGAGGAGCTCAAACAGGCCATGTGCTCTGCACCTGTCCTAAAATGCCCATGTTACTCCAAGAAATTCATTGTTCAAACTGATGCATCTAAATTAGGGGTAGGGGCAGTCTTATCACAACTGAATTCTGAGGGCCAGGATCAACCAGTTGCTTTTATCAGCAGAAGGTTGACCCCTAGAGAAAAGCGTTGGTCTGCCATAGAGAGGGAGGCCTTTGCTGTGGTCTGGGCACTGAGAAAGTTGAGGCCATACCTGTTTGGCACTCATTTTATTGTTCAGACAGACCACAAACCTCTACTTTTGCTAAAACAAATGAAAGGTGAAAATCCTAAATTGTTGAGGTGGTCCATATCTCTACAGGGAATGGACTATACAGTGGAACATAGACCTGGGAGTACCCACTCCAATGCAGATGGACTCTCCAGATAGTTCCACTTAGACAATGAAGACTCATCAGGTCATGGCTAGCCTTATTGTCCTTCGTTAGGGGGGGGTTGTGTAGGAAAGTACCATCTTGCATGGCATGTTACCCCCATATTTCACTGTATATATGTTGTTTTAGTCTATGTCTCACTGAGACCCTGCCAGGCAGGGCCCCTGTGCTCATAAGTTTGTGCCCTGTATGTGTTCCCTGTGTGATGCCTAACTGTCTCACTGAGTCTCCGCTAACCAGAACCTCAGTGGTTATGCTCTATCTGCTTTCCAAATTTGTCACTAACAGTCTAGTGACTAAATTTACCAATTCACATTGGCATACTGGTACACCCATATAATTCCCTACTATATGGTACTGAGGTACCCAGGGTATTGGGGTTCCAGGAGATCCCTATGGACTGCAGCATTTCTTTTGCCACCCATAGGGAGCTCTGACAATTCTTACACAGGCCTGCCACTGCAGCCTGAGTGAAATAACGTCCACGTTATTTCACAGCCTTTTACCACTGAACTTAAGTAACTTATAGGTCACCTATATGTCTAACCTTCACCTGGTGAAGGTTGGGTACAAAGTTACTTAGTGTGTGGGCACCCTGGCTCTAGCCAAGGTGCCCCCACATCGTTCAGGGCAAATTCCCCGGACTTTGTGAGTGCAGGGACACCATTACATGCGTGCACTATACATAGGTCACTACCTACGTATAGAGTCACAATGGTAACTCCGAACATGGCAATGCAACATGTCTAAGATCATGGAATTGTCCCCCCAATACCATTCTGGTATTGGGCGGACAATTCCATGATCCCCCGGGCCTCTAGCACAGTACCCGGGTACTGCCAAACTGCCTTTCCGGGGTCTCCACTGCAGCTGCTGCTGCTGCCAACCCCTCAGACAGGATTCTGCCCTCCTGGGGTCCAGGCAGCCCTGGCCCAGGAAGGCAGTACAAAGGATTTCCTCTGAGAGAGGGTGTTACACCCTCTCCCTTTGGAAATAGGTGTAAAGGGCTGGGGAGGAGTAGCCTCCCCCAGCCTCTAGAAATGCTTTGATGGGCACAGATGGTGCCCATCTCTGCATAAGCCAGTCTACACCGGTTCCGGGATCCCTCAGCCTTGCGCTGGGGCGAAACAGGAAAAAGGAAAGGGGAATGACCGCTCTCCTGACCTGCACCTCCCAAGGGAGGTGCCCAGAGCTCCTCCAGTGTGTCCCAGACCTCTGCCATCTTGGAAACAGAGGTTTTGGGGGCACACTGGACTGCTCTGAGTGGCCAGTGCCAGCAGGTGACGTCAAAGGGTCCTTCTGATATGCTCTTACATCTCTTGGTAGCCAATCCTCCTAACCTGGTAGCCAAACCTCCTTTTCTGGCTATTTAGGGTCTCTGCTTTGGATAATTCTTCAGATGATGAATGCCAGAGCTCACCAGAGTTCCTCTGCATCTCCCTCTTCACCTTCTACCAAAAGGATCGACCGCTGACTGCTCAGGACACTTGCAAAACCGCAACAAAGTAGCAAGATGACTACCAGCAACATTGTAGCGCCTAATCCTGCCGGCTTTCTCAACTGTTTCCAGGTGGTGCATGCTCTGGGGGTAACCTGCCTTCACCCTGCAACAGGAGCTCTGAAGAAATCTCCCGTGGGTTGACGGAATCTTCCCCCTGCTAACGCAGGCACCAAAAGACTGCAACCCTTGTCCTCTGGGTCTCCTCTTATCCTGATGAGCATGGTCCCTGGAACACAGCAACTCTGTCCAAGTGACTCCCACAGTCCAGTGACTCTTCAGTCGAAGTTTGGTGGGGTAAGTCCTTGCCTCCCCATGCTAGACTGCATTGCTGTGTACCCCATAGTTTGCAGCTGCTCCGGCTCTTGTGCACTCCTCCAGGATTTCCTTCATGCACACCCAAGCCTGGGTCCCCAGCATTCCATCCTGCAGTGTACAACCTTCCTAGTTGTCCTCCGGCATCGTGGGACTCCCTTTTGTGACCTCGCATGGACTCCGGTTCACTTTGCTTCTAAGTGCCTGTTGTGGTACTTCTGCAGGTGCTGCCTGCTTCTGTGAGGGCTCCCTAAGTTGCTGGGCGCCCCCTCTGTCTCTTCCTCCAAGTGGCGACATTCTGGTCCCTCCTGAGCCACAGCAGCACCGAAAAACCTCTACTGCAACCCTTGCAGCTAGCAAAGCTTGTTTGCAGTCTTTCTTCATGGGAACACCTCTGCAAGCTTCATCGCGACGGGGGACACCAGTCTTCCAAAGGAGAAGTCCCTAGTCCTCTTCTTTCTAGCAGAACTCCAAGCTTCTTCCAACCAGTGGCAGCTTCCTTGCACCTTCAGCTAGCATTTCCTGGGCTCCTGCCCACTCTCGACACTGTCGCGACTATTGGACTTGGTCCACTTGTCTTACAGGTACTCAGGTCCAGAAATACACTGTTGTTGCATTGCTGGTGTTTGTTCTTCCTGCAGAATCCCTCTATCATGACTTCTGTGCTCTCTGGGGGTGGTAGGTGCACTTTACACCTACTTTTCAGGGTCTTGGGGTGGGCTATTTTTCTAACGCTCACTGTTTTCTTACAGTCCCAGCGACCCTCTACAAGCTCACATAGGTCTGGGGTCACTTCGTTGTTCGCATTCCACTTTTGGAGTATATGGTTTGTGTTGCCCCTATACCTATGTGCTCCTATTGCAATCTATTGTAATCCTACACTGTGTGCAATACTTTTCTTGCTATTACTTACCTAATTTTGGTTTGTGTACACATATCTTGTGTATATAACTTATCCTCATACTGAGGGTACTCACTGAGACACTTTTGGCATATTGTCATTAAAATAAAGTACCTTTATTTTTAGTAACTCTGTGTATTGTGTTTTCTTATGATATTGTACATATAATATAAGTGGTATAGTAGGAACTTTGCATGTCTCGTAGTTCAGCCTAAGCTGCTTTGCCATAGCTACCTTCTAGCAGTCTAAGCTGCTAGAAACACCTCTTCTACACTAATAAGGGATAACTGGACCCGGCACTAGGTGTAAGTACCTCTGGTACCCACTACAAGCCAGGCCAGGCTACAGGGTCACTTCTCCATTGTCCACTCTGTAAGGGCCTGCCTCTCTGGCCCTCTGGAGTAGGATGTCCCTGTCTCTATAGTGTAGCAGGCATGCTATCACTACTCTGGGTGGTCTCCCGGGCGCTGGTGGTCTCACAGGGACCCGGTGCGCTCTCTCCAGAGCAAAGAACGGTGTCAGACATCCTGGGGCCACTGTCTTACGCATCCATTCCTCCAGGAATTCCACCATATTTGTGCCTTCCGGCAGACCCACCACTCGCACATCGTTCCTTCGGTTCCTCCCCTCAGCATCCTCTGCCCTTTGCTCCAGTCGTGTTATTCTCTCTGTTAGATGTAGCATAGTAGACTCCAGATCCTTTAGTCTCGGAACTGTGTCTGTCAGTGTGGCCTCCGTGTCTTTGACCCTGTCTATTAACTTTTGGTGGTCTGCTCGGAGGAGGCCAACCTCCACTGCGACCTGATTGATGTTGCGCTGTAGGGTGGTTTTTGTGTCTTTAATTGCTCCTAAGATTTTGTCTAGCGTGTCCTGTACTGTGGGCTGCGCTGGGTCACGCATGTTTCCTCCTTTCTTTTCGTTAGGTGTTGGGCAGTCCATTCTCTTCCCTCCTGGGCGGCTTCTTGTGGTCCTCAGCACTGAAAGACCGGGTATCCGGTTCTCTACTGTGGCCGGCAGCCTATACTCAGGCGTCCCTTGGTCCTCCTGGTCTCGCGTGGGCCTTCCTTGTGGTCTGTGGTGGCTCACCAGTGTTCCGATCGGCCGTTGCCCTCCTCACTGGGACTGTTACTGCTCACGATTGTCCTTTTTGGACCTCCACCAGCATCATTCGGTCCTCAGATGTAGACACTTCACCGGAGGCCTGTGCGGGCCCCCCGTGCATCCCAGATGAGCTCATTTAGTGCCTCAAGACTCGATTGGTCCTCTTATTCTCCTGGTGCCCGCCCGGGGTAGCCGTTAACAGTCCTGCCCCCATTGTTCTCCTGTCGTCTCCCGCAGCACAAAGGAAAATCAAAGACAAGGAGGGTTCTGCCAAGGGCCTGCCATCTGCATTCAATGGGCCCAGTCCTGTCACCCACCATGCGCTCTATGCACCGTTTTCCGACTTGCAGGGGTCAGGAGGTTCCTTTATGCCACCTCATTTCTTGGTCGGCACCTCTCCCCAGTTCAGAACGGGGGTCCGGGTTTGCCCCCCCGCTGGGCCCGACCGGGCCCCCGCTCACGTGGTCCTCTTCACTCTGGGGGTAGGACACCCACCGGCCCCCTCAGTCGCTTCACCGGAGTGATTCCATGGCCCCCACTTCTTGGTGTTTAATAATCGTAGGCTCCCCCACCTGGTCCCAGGAGGCCCAGAGACAAAGGCCTGTTTCTTTCCAACAGACCCAGTCCTGCTGCCTCGGACCACGTTCTCCTCGCGGCCTTTCTGCCCGGGAGGGCCAAGGAAGGATCTTTAGCTCCTACCCACTCCCCAACCGGCACTTCTCTTACTTTCAAATGGGGCCCGGGGTCATCCCTCTTCACAGGGCCCCCGCCGGGACCCCACTCACCTGGTTTCCCCCGAGGTAGGCAGAGGGGGCCACCACCAGTCCCCTCCGATGCTCCTCCGACTCTGCTCTGGAGTCCTCTCTTCGCTGCGCTCTTCTGGCGTGGACCCCCCCTCCAGTTCCAGGGGGCCGCAAGCGATGATCAGCACACTCCGTGGCCGTCTCCCCGGGGCCACGCTCGGCGTGCCACAACAACTCGAGCCCCTGGCTCGTGTTCAGGGTTCCTGGGTGCAATAGCGCCGTCCCGCCCCACCACACCCATTCGTGCCGGAGCCGGTCGACTCTTCAGCGCACAGCACTGCTTCCTCCGCGCAGTGTTGCACAGGTCTGCTGTGCCGGCGGCTCCAGGGCAGAGCTCTGTTTAAACGGAGAAGTAAAAGGCCCCGTCGGAACTCACGGACTACGCGTCCGACATCTTGGCTCGCGTAGCCACACCCCGAAATTTGGTCCACATACATGTTGTGACCACATGTGTGGAAAACCATGGGGGGGCACATGTGACCCTTGTGTTATTTACAGCTGTAATGTGTACTGGTTGCCATGTCTATCCATTCAGAAATGCTTTGTCACATGATACCATTGACATGCATCATGTAGGTTGTTATGGACACACAGACTAATGTTAAAAATTATGGGGGTCATTACAACCCTGGCGGACGGTGTTAAAGCGGCGGTAATACCGCAAACAGGCCGGCGGTAAAAAAAAGGAATTATGACCGTGGCGGAAACCACCAACAAAAACAGCCACTTTAACACTCCGACCGCCACGGCGGTACAGACAAACAGCGCGGCGGTCACCGCTAACAGACAGGCGGAAGACAAAGTACCACCCACAGTATTACAACATGCCAATCCGCCACCTTTTCCGGGGCGGATTCACCGTGGATAAAAACACGGCGGAAACAGCCATTCCAATGGTAAAACGCTCACCTGAACAAACTCCACGAGGAAGGAGGGAACCATGGAGCCGGAACTCCAAATACTCCCTGCGATTGTGTTCCTGCTCCTCTACAAACATCAGCAACGGCGCCGCCGAAGACAACGGTGAGTACTGCACCTACGACATAGGGGAGGGGGGAGGCAAAAGTCATGGACACACACACGCAACACCCCCACCCCCACCCCGACCCTCACCCACTACAACACACACACCAGTGCATTTCAAAACATCACAGTAACAACCCCCAACCCCCCTGGAAGAATGCAAAGACAAAAGGAAATGAGTACAACCATTGTAATGTAGCACAATACAGTAAGCCAATATATACAGAAATATATACAAATGCCAAAAATAAACATCATGATCAGTAGTGCAGGTATGCACCATCCAAAGTCCGTGGACCACTGGGCCCAAAAGGCATGGGCGAGGCCCAGACGCGATACCTGTCCTGAAACGGAGAGAACACTGCCGGGGCATCAGATAGAAATACAACAGGCACCTCAGGGAGAAGGGAAGGGGGGGCACCTCAGCTGGATGAAAGCACCACGCTAGATCCACTACAGGGCTCCATGCCCATTGATGTATCCTGGGGAGTGCAAAGCCACAGTCTCTCAAGTCTTTGCAGTGGGTGGTTTGCCCACTGTACCATCCTGGGGAGTGCAAAGCCACAGTCTCACAAGTCTTTGCAGTGAGTGGTTTGCCCACTGTACCATCCTGGGGAGTGCAAAGCCACAGTCTCACAAGTCTCTACAGTGGGTGGTTTGCCCACTGTACCATCCTGGGGAGTGCAAAGCCATTGTCTCTCAAGTCTCTACAGTGGGTGGTTTGCCCACTGTACCATCCTGGGGAGTGCAAAGCCACAGTCTCTCAAGTGGATAACAGTCTCCACTGGTTCTGTAGGGGGACTGGTGCCCACAGTGCTTCATCCTGGGAAGGACAGATGGAGTGGATGCATGTCTCCACTGGTTCTGGAGGGGGACTGGTGCCCAGAGTGCTTCATCCTGTTAAGGACTGAGGTAGTGGATGCCTTTCTCCACTGGTTCTGGAGGGGGATAGGTGCCCAGAGTGCATCACTCTCCCTGTGACGGTCCCAGTTCCGTCACTGCCCCTGCCGCACATGGGCTAGCGATGCCTGAGTTGGCGGTGCTTGCCCTGTTCAGCTGTGCTTGCCATGGCGGTCTTTGCCCAGTTCAGCGGTCCTTGCCCTGTTCAGCGGTGCTTGACCTGTTCAGCGGTGCTTGCCATGGCGGTCTTTGCCCAGTTCAGCGGTGCTTGCCCTGTTCAGCAGTGCTTGACTTTGCTGTCTCTGACCTGTGCAGCGGTGTGTGCCATGGCATTCCCTCATTGCCCAGCGGGGCTGTGGCTGCTGGGGCCCTCCTGGGCACTGACTCCGGCGGTGGTCTCCTGACCAGTGACGATTGTGCTGCCCTCCTGGGCACTGACACCGGCGGTGGTCTCCTGACCAGTGACAATTGTGCTGCCCTCCTGGGCACTGACTCCGGCGGTGGTCTCCTGACCAGTGATGATGGGGCTGGCAGTGGCATCCTGGGCAGCGGGGATGATGCGGCCTTCTCCGCTGTGCTGCTCTTCCCACACTTTGGCGCTTTCTTCTGCCCCTTCCCCACCTTGGGAGGAGTCACAGCTGACTCGACACTCCCCCCGGGACCCTTGTGAGCGGCTTTGCGGGCAGGAGTCCTCACTCTCTCCTGTCGGGCACTGTCCAACTTCTGGTGCTTCACAGAGGGGGGACTGGCTGTGCTTTGGCTCCATGTCACACTGGCTGCCCTGGTGCCCGGTGCACTCCACATACCTCTAACAGGCACCACTGGTACCGGACTTTTTTTGGCTGAGGTGCTATTACGGGACCTATGAATTGGAGGGGGGGAGGTGGGAAAGAGGTCAACGTTGCTCAGGAAAAGTTTCTGACGGACACTGGGAGGGGTAGCTGGAGGGGGTCTGGGAGTAGAGGACGAGGAGGTGGTTGTAGGAGGTGTAACTTTTGGTGATTTGGGTGCAGGTGCATGTTCTGGAGGCAGTCGTGAGGTGGATGCATGTTGGGTGTGTGTGTGGCCGCGTTTGTGTACTTTGGGAGGGGGCGTCACAGACACACTTGGAGAGGACACATGGGACGTGTAAATGGTAGTGGGGGTGGTGAGTGCAGGTGAGCGGGGTGTGGTGGTGGGTGTTGTGGTGCGAGTCCTAGTGGCTGTGGTGGTAGTGCATGCAGGTGAGAGTGTAGACGAGACTGGGAGGGAGGAGGGAGACGACGAGGAGGGGGACACAGTGGAGGCAGTGGATGTTGCTGTGTCTGTATGTGGGTGATGCTTGTGTGAGTGCCTGTGGGATGTGTGGTGCCTATGTTTGCATGAGCTGCCCTTGTGTGTTGAGGTGTGTGCAGGCTGGTCTGATGGTGTGCTTGGGATAGGTTGAAGTACAGGGGATTGGGTCTGGGTGGAGGAAGTTGGAGGGAGGAGGCTAGACACATGGGCAATGGCTGCCATCAGTGCTGAGGCCAGAGATTGCAGGGTTCGATGATGGGCAGCCTGACCAGAATGAATGCCCTCCAGGAGTGCATTAGTGTGTTGCAACTCCCTCTCTACACCCTGGATGGCAATTCACAATGGTAGACTGCCCAACAGTGAGTGACCTGAGGAGGTCAATGGCCTCCTCACTGAGGGCAGCAGGGGTGACTGGGGCAGGGGCTGAGGTGCCTGGGCCGAAGGTGATGCCCACCCTCCTGGGTGAGCGGGCACGGGGCGAAGGGGCTGCTGGGAGGGCGGTGTTGGTAGGGGGGGTGGCGGCTGTACCTGTTGAAGTGGGGGGCACAGATGGTGCCGCCACCACAAGGGAGCTCCCATCGGAAGACGAGTCCGTGTCGCTGGTTGCTGATGCGGTGATGCCGTGAAGCTCCCCTCGCCCTCCGTCCCACCGGTGTACTCAGAGTCCGTGGTGTGGCCCTCCATGGCCATGTGGGATGCAGACCCCTCGTGCTCCGGTGCCACTGTACCTCCGCCTGATGATGCTGATGCACAAAAGAACAGGGAGACCACAAAAAGGGGGTGGGAAACAGAAGAAAGACAGGTTGAGTGCATGGCTTACCGCTACCGTTGGCGGACAATACAGACACAGCAGCCCCCTGCACTACGCCGCTCTCTTGACCTCTACAGATGCAGTTCCTGGGATATGGCCTACGTGGCTATGGTGGACATCTGCATCTGCACACATAGATGACACAGGGGCATGTACTTGGCACTCTACAGAGGTGGGGTGGAGTGCCACATGGCCTGCATTACGAAGGGGCCTAGCCTATGGAACTCGCCCTGGCCTAGGGAAACCCACAGCCCTCCTCCCCCACCCAGACCCCTCCACTGCGCGCAAAGTCAGCAGAATGAAAGTGTACTCACCCCCTTGTGTCTGCTGTGATGCCCTCATGCGTCCATTCAACTCAGGGTAGGCCACTGCCAGGATCCGGAACATCAGGGGGGTCATGGTGCGACGGGCACCCCTCCCATGTCGGGAGGCCATCCTCAGCTGAGCCTCCTCCGTGTTCATGCTCCAGCGGCGAATGTCCTCCCATCTTTTACGGTAGTAGGTGCTCCGTTGCTGGTGGACCCCCAGGGTCCGGACGTCCTTGGCGATGGCACGCCAAATATCCTTCTTCTGGTGGGCGCTGACCTACATGACATGTACAGGGGAAGAAGAGAAGTCATTACCAACTGCACCATCGAAGTGAGTGGCCCACATCCCTGCCCTTGCCATGTGGCACATGCATTCACACTCATTCATGGTCGCAGTACTCTGCCCCCTTCCTTCTTACATCCAGCCCTCTCCACCCAGGCATAGCCCATACAACTTGCACCCTATGTACTCACCTGTTGGTCTGGAGGACCGTAGAGTAGCGTGTACTGGGGGAGGACCCCGTCCACGAGCTTCTCCAACTCCTGTGCAGTGAAGGCAGGGGCCCTTTCCCCAGAGGCACGTGCCATTGTCTCTTCCAGACCGAGGTCACAGCAGCACTTGAGCGGGTCTGATCAGGACTCTCGTTGGGACACCCCTTGAGGTCACCGAATATCCTAAAGAGGTAGTGTACTGGGGCAGAAGAGCAGCTAAAGGCATACATGGAAAGGACAGCTATGGACAGACACAGGAAACAGGAAAGTAAAAGCAGAGCAACCCTTGTGTGAACAAATTGGAAACGGATTACTAGTGGACAAACACCACGCTGGGGTTGTACACAGAGTAAGGCGCAGAACCTCCCACAGTTACAGGGAATCTCAATGCCTCTGTGCAGTTTTCTCTTACAGATAGTCACCCTGCCAGCCTCATAGAAAGGAGGCAGCAGAAGTGATTCTGTCTCTGGACCCTAGAGCACAAACAAAGATAGTACTTTCATACAAAGGACACGCTCTTGTGGGTCCAGCTGGAAACACAGTGGCGATTCCTGAGAAAACAGCAATAGCACACTGTCACTGTTACGCACGAAAGACAACATATAACACTAGACTAGGATGGGGGCTGGAATTGCCTCCTGGAAACCAGGAGCCAACCCCAGTACAAAGGAGTACACTTATACACTGGTGAAGACTGATAGAACACTTACCAGACACAAAGAACCAAGAAGAAACAGAAACAGAAGGGAACAAACAAAGAGGCAGAGGCAAGAACTGGGAACAGGCTCAGGCTGAAGTAAAGGCGGGACTAGGACTTGAAAACAGGGCGCAAACTTCTAGCTGGGACAAACAGAGACAGGACTGGGAAACTGAGAGCAGGCTCTGGCTGGAACAGGCCAGGACAGGGCTGGAATACAGGGAGTAGGAAATGAGCAGTAAACAGGACTGGGAAACAGAGAGAAGGTTCAGGCTGAAACAAGGCATGAGCAAGGCAGAGAAACAGGGAGCAGGCTCTGGAAGAAACAAACAGGTACAAGGCTAAGAGATAGGGGCAGACTCTGGCTGGAACAATCAGGAGCAAGGCAAAGAAACAGGAAACAGGATCAAGCTGGAACAGCACAGGAACAAAACTGGAACACCATCCGACAAGGGGTCTGTAACACAAAGGAATCGAACTCCAATGCACGACGGGGATCTTGAGGAAATGGCTGCTTATAAGCAGTTCCAAGCTGGGCTGCACAGGAGAGGTCTCAGGTGTGTGTAGTTTCAGACACTTGCAAGTCCTGGAGGAGAGGATCCAGTGAAAAGGAGCAACTGGACTTCTCCCATTGAAAACAATGGGAAACAGAATCCGGGCTTTCCTGACTACCAGGCTGTGCATTATGGGATTTGCAGTCCCAGGAAGCAAATGTAGTACTACACAAATGTACCATGGAGAAAAGAGAAACAAACCGGAGTCAGCAAGGGACTTTAGAGAACTGTTCAAGGTGATTCCCAGGCTTCCGACAGTCCCCGTACAGCGCCCCCCTAGAGATGGGACGACTGAGTCGTAACACTTGCAGTGTAGTTCCTCTCCTGTCGAAGATCAGGTATCGAGTGATTGCACAGATAGAAAATAGAGGTGACGTCCGCTGCAGTGACATCCGCCGCGGTGCGTATCATCACCGCCGGCGCACTTCCTCATTGGCTCCTGGGACCCATAGGGTCCAATGTTAACCAATGCAGCATTGCGCCGCGGTCTCCGACCGCCTAACGCGACGGTGTACAACACCAGCGCAGTTACCTCACATCCCATTGTCCCAGTTTAGAGGTCAGGCAGCCGCCATTTCAGGGGCGCACATGGCTTCATTTTCAACTGCGTCACACATACCGAGGCCTAGACTCAACACACATACATACAACTTTTTGGAATTTGTTTCGTCTTCTGGGTTGCTGTGGGTACATACCTCTGAATTGTTTGACTCTATGGTCACTTTTGTCCTTCCTAGGCACCGTCCGCTGGGACATGTGAGGAGATGGCGGAATCCTCCGGTGTACAGACGGCTGGTGGACCTGTTGACAATGGAGGAGCGACATTTAATCATCACCTACAGGTTTGACCGTGCCACAATCCAGGAACTGTGTACCCAGTTGGAGCCAGACCTGATGTCACCAATCCGCCATCCCACAGGAATCCCCCTTCAAGTGCAGGTGCTATCAGTGCTCTATTTCCTGGCAAGTGGGTAATTTCAAACAACAGTGGCCATGGCATCAGGGATGTCCCAGCCTATGTTTTCCAACGTGTTGTCCAGAGTGTTGTCTGCCCTCCTGAAACACATGAGGAGCTACATCGTTTTCCCTCAGGTGGAGGATTTGGCTACAGTTAAAGGTGACTTCTATGCCTTGGGACATATCCCTAACATCATAGGTGCCATTGATGGGACCCATGTAGCTCTGGTCCCCCCCCACAGGAGTGAACAGGTGTACAGGAACCAGAAGTGTTATCATTCGATGAATGTACAGATGGTATGTTTGGCAGACCAGTACATCTCGCAGGTAAATGCTATGTTCCCTGTCTCTGTGCATGACGCCTACATCCTGCGGGATAACAACATCCCTTATGTGATGGGTCAACTCCAGAGGCACCGTGTGTGGCTATTAGGGGACTCTGGTTACCCCAACCTGTCATGGCTACTGACCCCAGTGAAGAATCCCAGGACCAGGGCAGAGGAACGCTACAATGAGGCCCATGGGCGGACTAGGAGGGTGATCGAATGCACCTTCGGCCTCCTGAAGGCCAGGTTCAGGTGCCTACATATGACAGGTGGTTCCCTATTCTACTCACCAAGGAAGGTGTGCCAGATCATCATCACCTGCTGTATGCTTCACAATCTTGCTTTGCGATGCCAGGTGCCTTTTCTGCAGGAGGATGGTCCAGATGACGGTGTTGTGGCAGCTGTGGAGCCTGTGGACAGTGATGAGGAGGAAGCAGAGGAAGAAGACATTGACAACAGGGACTCAGTCATACAGCAATATTTTCAGTGACACACAGGTGAGAACACTTTCTTTACCACTACTTTTACTTTCACACTTCTACCTCTATCCTGTCTGTCAATTTCAACCAGTATTTGGTAACTGAGTTGTACATTTCCATTACAGTTTCACAGGTGTGGTTACCAATGTGTGTCATCTGCTTGCATCCTTCATGGACTTGTGATGTGTGACATAGGAATGTTGACATTACTATTGTGAACGGATTTTGTCATTGTTATAGCTAATACACATTTTCGAAAACACAGACTGACTCCAGATTGTTTTGTGGTTCAAGGGTGTTTATTGAAGTGCTAAATATGGGAGGAGGTGGTAAAATGGTGAGGGGTGATGGTGGGGAATGTCCATGGCAGAGTCCAGTCTATTAGTCTCACAGGTGCTCTGCCCATATGGGCATAGGAAGTGGAGTTGGGACAGTTCCAATCTGGACAGGGTTACAAAGTGGGACAGTGGGATGACAATCAGGATGGTCTTATTTCTTGGCGGGGGTCTTGCCATCGTGCTCTGCCCAGTTCCTGGATCTCAGGGACCGCTTGCGGGGTGGTTCTCCATCTGCAAGGGGTGGGGTGCTGGTGTGGTGGTCCGGTGGCGGGGCGTCCTGTCTACTAGCGCCGGCGGAGGTGGTGGGCAGTTCATCGACCAAGTTAGTGTCAGGGGCCCCTTGGAGTGCCACGGTGTCCCTCATGGTGTTCTGTATGGCCTTCAGCACCCCTACGATGGTGCCCTGGGCGGAGCTGATAGTTCTGAGTTCCTCCCTGAAGCCCAAATACTGTTCCTCCTGCAGGCGCTGGGTCTCCTGAAACTTGGCCAGGACCGTAGCCATCGTCTCCTGGGAGTGGTGATATGCTCCCATGATGGAGGAGAGGGCCTCGTGGAGAGTGGGTTCCCTTGGCCTGTCCGCCCCCTGTCACACAGCAGCCCTCCCAGTTCCCCTGTGTTCCTGTGCCTCCGTCCCCTGGACCGTGTGCCCACTACCACTGCCCCCAGGTCCCTGTTGTTGTTGGGGTGGTGGGTTATCCTGGGTTCCCTGTAGTGGTGGACACACAGCTGATTGACGTGTCCTGGGTACGGAGGTATGGGCCAGCTGGGTGGGTGCTGTACTGTTGTTTCCAGAGGGGGGAAGGTCAGTGTTGGGCTGTGCCTGTGCGAGGGGAACCGACTGTCCCGAGGCCCACGATGATCAGGGCTGGTCATCTGGATCCAGTTGGCCAGAGCTGCTGTCATCACTGTGGGCCTCTTCTGTGGGTGGGGTGGAGATGTCTGGACCCTCCTGTCCGGTGACGTTAGGTAGTGGTCCTGCAGGGGTATAAAAGCATGATTATTGCATCTGTGTGTGTCATGGTGTGCAATGGGTGTGTGAGCGTGTACCCCAGCGCTAGCATTCCTGTGTGGGGGATTGTGTGATGATGGTTAGGGGTTGTTATGGGTATGTGCAGTGGGCATGCTTTAGTGATGGGTGTCCATGCTTTGTTGTGTCATGCAGGGCTTGGTGTTGGGATGGGTGGTTTGTGTTATTAGTACATTAGTGAGGAGTTGGAGTGATAGGGGATGGGGATGGGGCGAGGGTGGGGGTGTGTGATAGCATGCAGGTAGGGTGGGGGATATGATAGTTAAGATTTGACTTACCAGTGTCCATTCCTCCACCGACTCCTCCGAGGCCCTCAGGATGCATGATGGTCAAGACTTGCTCCTCCCATGTTGTTAGTTGTGGGGAAGGAGGCGGGGGTCCACCGCCAGTCCGCTGAATCGCGATGTTGTGCCTGGAGACCACGGAACGCACCTTCCCCTGTAGGTCGTTCCACCTCTTCCTGATGTCCTCCCGATTTCTTGGGTGCTGTCCCACTGCGTTGACCCTGTCGACTATTCTTCGCCATAGCTCCATCTTCCTAGCTATGGAGGTATGCTGCACCTGCGATCCAAATAGCTGTGGCTCTACCCGTACGATTTCCTCCACCATGACCCTGAGCTCCTCCTCCGAGAACCTGGGGTGTCTTTGGCGTGCCATTGGGTGGTGTAGGTGATGTGTGGGGTGGTGTATGTGGTGATGAGTGTGGTGATGTGTAATGGTGTGTGGTGTTTTGTGCGTGGATGTTGTGTGGATGATGGTGTTGTGTGCCTCTGTGTGGTGGGGTTGTCTATTGCTGTGCTCG
Source organism: Pleurodeles waltl (assembly GCF_031143425.1). Classification (NCBI taxonomy): domain Eukaryota; kingdom Metazoa; phylum Chordata; class Amphibia; order Caudata; family Salamandridae; genus Pleurodeles; species Pleurodeles waltl. Next base: position 591,420,535 of record NC_090447.1, read on the forward strand.
CTCTCTCTGGCCTTCGTCAACACTTTTTGGTCGTAGGGGTTTGTGGGTGATGTGGGTGGGTGTTTTATGTTGTAATGGGTGTGTGGGAGTGGTGTTTGTATGTGTATCAGGTGTGTGTATTTGGAATTGACCAATGTGGGGTGTTTTGGAGATGTGTGTGTATTTTGAGAGTGGCGGTGTGTACCGCCAATGGAATACCGCAGTTGAAAGACGGCCGCGTGGATTAGTGGGTCGTAATAGCATGGGCGTGTTTCTGTTGGCGTGACGGTGGAGGATTTGTTATCGACAGTTTATCACTGACCTTTGGTGTGGCGGACTTGTGTGGGTGTCTGAATTTCGGTGTATTCCGAGATGTGGGTCATAATAGCTGTGGGGGAATTCCACGGCCGCAGCGGTATGTTGGCGGTCTTCTGCATGACGGTAAGCGGATTTTACCGCCAATGTTGTAATGACCCCCTATGTCTTGACATACTTAGGTACCTAGGGAGAGGGAATATGCAACAAACTCCTGTCTACCATCCACTGCCAGACGTTCAGATAATGGAAGAATGCCACATCATACTGCTCTAACGTCTGAATAGGTGAACAATAGTGTACTTATGTCATCAGTTGGAGCCAGAGCTGATGCCAGCTATTAGTTAAACAGCATACTACCCATTGTACAAGTCATGTCAGTACTGGGCTTCCTAGCCACAGGGTCCTTCCAACATGCAGTGGCCCTATCTGCAGGCATGCACCAACCTATGTTTCTTCTGGTGTTGATGTACTCTCAGCAATGTTGAAACACCTCGACAACTATATCCAGTTTTTCTGGAGTGAGGATTTAGCCCCTGTGAAGGCTGACTTTCATGGTTTTGCATGTATCCCACATGTTGTGGGGGCCTTTGATGGCACACATGTCGGCTTGGTCCCACCTCAGGCCAATGAACAAGTATACCACAACAGTAAGAACTTCCATTCCATCAACGTTCAAGTTGTCTGTTTGGTGGATCCCTACATTTCCCATGTATGTGTCTGTTATCCGGGTTCTGCCCATGAATCCTTCATAATGCAGAATAGTACCATACCCCAGCTGATATCACAACTGTATCCAAAGAGGGCCTGATTGGTTGGTAAGTCACATCTGTCCTTTTTGTGTGTGTGTAAAGTCTGGTGCTGCAATCATGAAGTGAGTAACTCATTGTTGCAGATATATATCCCAATGCTTTTCAGGAGACTCTGCATATCTAAACCATCCAACCATTCTTGGATGTTGATGCCACCAAGGAATCCAACTACGCCAGGGGAAGTCTGCTACAATGAGGCCTATGTAAGAGCAAGGCACGTACTTGAGCAGTCTTTTGGGCTCCTGAGTACCAGATTTAGGTGTCTTGACCAGATTGGTGGAGCCCTCCTCTACTCATCTGGAAAAGTGTGTCAGATCACTGTGGCATGCTGCATGCCCCAGAACATCGCCCTGCTGAGGAATATCTGGTACTTCCCAGAGGAGGGGAGCCTGCAGTGCCACTGGGTGAGAATCATGAAATGCCAAGTGAGGATGGCAGTGGTGAAGTTGATGGAGCTGACTTGCGGGAAGATCTTATCAACATCTGCTCTTCATATGTATAAGCATTTCATGTGATGTAATGACTGAGACTGTACAATGACTGTAGTTGTGAGAATGTGTGGAGTTGAGTGTTTTAGCAACAACTAGGAAGCTGATTCTCTGCAATATTCAGCCAAAGGCGGATTGAAGAGTTAACCTTTGACATATCCACAGCTTGATGATGTTGCTTTGTTTGTGTCAGTCTCATTGCAATGTAAGTACATTTCCATTAGCTTGATATGTGATTTGTGTAATAGGTATATTTTCAAGCCATCTTTGTACAGGCACCTTTACCATGACATCCTCATGTGGCCGTTTCAGAGTTATCACATTGGCAGGTATCTGATGCTGTCCTGGCATACAAAGTGGACATGGTTGATTACAGGAAATGTAGCTCACAGATTTGGGGTGTATGAGACCTGTGCGAAGGAAGCATGTACAGTCTTTGAGTGGAAGGTCATAAGTACACATTGGACTTGTTTTGTGTGCTGTGGATGAGAGGAGGCCTTTTTTGCATGGTTAGCCCCCCACGTTTTGCCTGATGTTGATGTGTCCTAGAAGTTGTTGTGCCCAGGGCCCCTGCTAACCAGGTTCCCTGGGCCAGAGTTATCTCCCTAAATCTGTAGTGATGCTTGCCACAATTGGATACACTCTTAAATATCACTGTAAGTCCCTAGTAAATGGGTACACCAGTACCGAGGGCATGGGGTACTAGGGGTAGGACCCTGGGGGCAGCAGCACTGATTGTGTCATCCTCTAGGGCCCTGCACCCAGGTACTCCCAACACTGCCACTGCAGGCTGAGTGTTCTGGGGCAAACCTAAAAAAGACCAGTTCGACTTGGCACATTCCCTGTGTGCCCTGTCCACCCTACACTGCATATGTTATGGGTAAGTCACCCTCTCTAGCAGTCCTTTCAGCGCTTAGGCAGGGTGCAGCATACCATATGTGAGGGCACAATTGCACGAGAAATATATCCCCACTGTGTCCTTGCCAAACCTGGGACAGAGTTAGTGAACAGAGCAGCCACTTTAAGTACATGTACTGGAAACTGGTCAAACACGAGGTCCCCAGCTACATGATGGCCACTCTGCACCCTGGGTTGTTTGGTATCAAACAACTCAGGAAGATGAATCCAAACTGGTACCAGTATTGGATTTTCCCTAAATGTACCCAGGGGTCACCTTAGAGATGCCCCCTGCAAAGCTAACCTAACTGGCATTGTTGCTGACTGGTTCCATCCAGCATGCCACCTCCAGACAGCCAATGTACAATCTAGGGGGGAGAGCCCTACCTCTCTGGTTTGTAAGACAATGCCCTTCCTGGGTGGAGGAGATAGCACCCCCTCCCTCAAGAATGTGCACTCTCCTGGTATTGAGCTTCAAAGGGCTACTGCCCTTGAAATTCAAACCCCCAGGCCTGCTGCTATCAGCCGATGGCCTACTGCTATCAGCCAATGGCTTTCCCCTTTGTTGACCCCCACTTTTGGTAGGTACAAAGGCGGGAAACCACACAAAGCTTAGGAGGAGGGGTCTCACTGAGCATGAACCACCCCTAGGGGCTTGCAGGCGAAGTGGACCCTCCATTTAATTTTCCTCCATGTTGGATGGTAGGAAAATAGCCAAAGAGGTTTAGGTAGTGACCCTCCCCATAGGAAGTCGTCACTGTAGTGGGTGTAGCTACCCAAAGGTAAGTGTCCTATTGGACACTACCAGGTTCCCCCTAAAATGCCCACTAAATTCAGTATTTAGTGGGCTCCCCTAGAACAAGAAATCTGATTCATCAGGAAGAAAGAAGACACACCAAATAACCCAACAGCACGAGAACAGAGGACCTGCTGCACCAGAAGAGGCTCCAAAACCCCTGCTTGCTGCACTAGAGTCCTGAAAATCGCAACTACGGAAATGTCCACTGGACAAACCTCAAAAGACCCAGAGGACCTGCAGGCTTTGCAAATAGCCCGAGTTCTCCCTCCTAAGTGGAGATACCACTCAAGAAACCAAAGAAACCTGCAAAGAACCAGAAAACGGGTGTGGGTCACATTCACCAACCAGATGATATCTCCTCAACCAGAAGTTGCAGCCAGACCTGATGACACACCAATGACAGACTGGATGAAACCTACAAGTGTGCCATCTTTGGTGGCACTGCGCCCTCCCGTGGCTGAGTTGTATTAATACTCCATGTACTAGTCAGTGTACATCAGACAACAACAAAAACAGCTCACCCAGAGCTGCAACTAGACCAGGAGGAAGCCCCAGTCAAGGGTCTTCAGGAACACCCTGGACCTCCCACCAGAGCCCCTCGTCATCCTACAAGGACCTCGGAAGAAGACTTACTTCCATCTTCAAAGGGTTCCATAGTGCACAGCCTCCAAGACCTCCAACTTGCTCTATATTCCGCCACCCTGAGCCCTGAATCGTGGAACCAGCTGTGTGCCACAGGTACCTAACCCCTTTGTGATCTTGACAGCCCAAGGGGACCCAAAGTTACAACCTTTAAATCTGCAAACCAGCTCCTTTTTCCAGGTGGCCCCTCCAAGTGGCCCTATGCCTGTGCCAAGAGCCTTCCGAGAACTGCTCTCGCCACAACCAGGACCCACCTGAGACTCTCCAGCTGGCATGGTGTGCCCACTAACCTCATCAATCATCCTGCAAAAGAAGAGACTGGTAATTCACATGTGTGATTTTATATGCATTTTTCTAGGTGGCAGTCTATTGATTCCTATGGTGCGCAATTACGGACAGAAAGACTAAGGGCCATATTTATACTTTTCGACACACAACTGCGCCAACGCAGTTGTGTGTCAAAAAATCTAACGCCGACTAACGCCATTCTGAAGCACCATGTGGGCGGCGTATTTATTCAATGACGTTAGCCGGCGTTAGCCAGCGGAGCTGCCTGGTGTGCGTAAAAAAAAATGACGTACACCAGGCAGCGCCGGCATAGGGGAATATGGAGCTTGGGCGTCAAAAAATGGGGCAAGTCAGGCTGAGGCAAAATTTTCGCCTCAACCCGATTTGCGCCATTTGTTTTGACTCCCAACCCCCATTGAAATGACTCCTGTCTTAGCAAAGACAGGAGTCATGCCCCCTTGCCCAATGGCCATGCCCAGGGGACTTCTGTCCCCTGGGCATGGTCATTGGGCATAGTGGCATGTAGGGGGGCACAAATCAGGCCCCCCTATGCCACAAAAAAAATAATAAAATACTTACCTGAACTTACCTTAAGTTCCCTGGGATGGGTCCCTCCATCCTTGGGCGTCCTCCTGGGGTGGGCAAGGGTGACGGGGGGTCCCTGGGGGCATGGGAGGGCACCTCTGGGCTCCTTCCGAGCCCACGGGTCCCTTAACGCCTGCCCTGACCAGGCGCTAAAAAACGACGCAAAAGCGGCTGGACGTCATATTTTTTGACCCGCCCACTCCCCGGCGTCATTTTTGCCTGGGAGTGTAAATACGGCGCACATGCCTCAGAGTCATTTTTTAGACGGGAACGCCTACCTTGCATATCATTAACGCAAAGTAGGTGTCCACGCAAAAAAATGACGCAAACTCCATGAACTTTGGCGCTAGACGCGTCTAACGCCAGAGTATAAATATGGAGTTCGTTTTGCGTCGAATTTGCGTCAAACAAAACGACGCAATTCCGGCGCAAACGGAGTATAAATATGGCCCTAACTTTATTAAAAATGTGAAAAACCATAACTCAAAAAGTACTTAACGTATCTTAACCAGTTTGGTCTTAAAAAGTATATAACAGTCTGAAGTATTTTTATAAATTCTGGTCTTGAGTTATTCATTGAGTGTGTGTGCTGCATGATTGATTTTGTGAGGACAACAAATGCTTAGCACATCTCCTAGATAAGCCCAACGGCTTGACCAGCTACCTTAAAAATTGGAGCATTAGGTGGTCTAATTTGTACCTCTGGAAACCAATGTGTAGTTGCCTGAACCCCCTGCACATTGTGCCTAGTTTTGCACACTATATAGAGGGCCAGCCTCCTATACTGTGTTGTGCCGATTGCATCATGTGTGGTCATGAAATATGTAGTCATCGATTGTGAGCAAGGCATCCACCCTTCACTTTGGCTAAACACTATTCTTGTATGACCTGTATCTAGCTGTAGATGTGTTTCAGGCCACCGTGCCTGTGCCACAAAACTGACATATGTTTGTGCCATACCACCAGATGCAAGGTCATTGGATTATGATAGGCCTGTGATCAGGGACTATTGTACTAGCATCTGTCTGTATCTTGGATTATGTGATGTTGGATTACTTTTGTTTGGTATGTGATAAGGCTCAAGTTTCTGACATCAACCACTTTAATGTTTTCCTATTCTACAGAACAATGTCTGACAAATCACTCCTTTCCATGGTCTGGAGGGATGTACCCTGGAATTTGTACTTTGACTCAGTATGAGCGGCACATTCTTATGTCACAAAGGTCCAGACATATGGACAGCCTATGGGTTGTACACTGGAAATGCTTGCTGTGATCAGACACTTGTACTGATGTATTTGTGTGTAATGGTTGTGATCCTGAGCAGAACATTGTGTACCTGTAACAGCCCTCCTTGCACGTATGTTGTCATCATATGGTTCACATGGTGATACATCTCTACATAGCAAAATGTTGAAATTAAGCAAGCAGACAATGAGTATGTGATGGGTGAATTTATTACAGTGCTAATGTGGTAAATACAATTTTGAAGGAAAAGAAGGAAAATAACAAGGTGAATGAAATCATTGAAGTAGATGCCACACCATTGGAAGTCCAAAGGTCAGAGTTCTCCTCCCATTGGAACTGGTGGGTAGTTCAGGATCATTCAACAGAGTGAATGTGTGGCACATAAAGGAGTTCCTTTTGGAAGAGGACACTTGCTGGCAGTTGTGGGTATCTTACCACCCGCACCTCCTGAATTCTTTACAGGACATCCCGCTTGTGTGATGAGAGGGTTCTGCTGCTGCAGAGGCAGGGGTGTCTAGGGCTTGTTCCTCTGTGAGGACCTCCCTTCCAGTGGCTGGCACTAATGAAGAGAGGCTGGGAGTTGATGTGCCAAAGAAACAGGGTGGTGTTAATGTCCCTCATCACCCCTTATACAGAGGCCATGTTGGTATTGTGAGCCTCGCACTGTTCACACATATCCCTATGGATATCCATCTGTAGCTGCTTAATTTCCCGAAATGCAGTCACTATCTGGCCCATCATGCCTTGGGACTCCTGATAGACCCCCCAAGATGTGGCTGATGGTGTCCTGGCCAGGAGCAGCCCCAGTGACCTCATCCTGATGGCCCACAGTATCCCTCCCATGTACCCTACCTCCACTGGTCTGTGCCCTTGCCACACGGTGCCCTCTCCCACAGGATCCTGGACCCTCATTGTTGAAAGTGTTAAAATGTAACTCAGGATCCAGGACTGGGGGGCATGAGATGGTAGACACAGTACTCAAAACACAGGTTGAGGTGGTGAATGGTTGCCTGTGATGTAGAGGCAACCAGGTTGGGAGGTGTTGATGTTGCCATAGTGAGACTCGCTTTTGGTGTCAGACCAGGTTGCCGCGATGGGCCAGAACCATCTTCCACATCCAGATATCTAAGAGTGTCTTCTTCACTGAGGGATTCATTCGGGGGGGTAGTGGAAGTCTCTTCTGTGTCCTCTGTGTGGCTAGTAGCAGCTTGACCTGTTGATGTGAAAGATATAATGCGACAGGTTGTATTGTGACATCTATCACCAACAATTTAGTGTTACATTAAGCATAGACCTTGCACAAAGTTATTTTGCAGTTAATCTTATTGTGGCAAGTAGCCATGATATTAGTTGTATTGACGTGACATTTGTGAATCATGCCAATTGTATCTGTCAAGCAGCTGCTAAAATGTGCAGATCATTAGCCATTGGGGACTGGCTTGAGAATGCCTTCTTGCCACCAGTTCAGGCAAAACAGTGGCTCTGCAAGATATGTCTTTTGCTATTTTGAGGCCGGGTTGATTACTATGCAGGAGGACCCGGGACTTTGTTGTATATGTGACTGCAGTTGTAATGTGGTCATTGCTTTGTGAATGTGTCTGTTGCCAATACCACTCTGGCTGTGCATCTTAAGGCCTTTCAGATCATTGTTTTACACAATAGGTAAGGTGTCCTTCCTGTCCTCAATAGTTTTTTCTTGGTCAAGATGGATCTAGGTGGCAAACACATCTGAGTTGAGCATGATCTGTATCTTGGTCCCTCCCCTGTAGGTCAACTTCAATTGAGAGTTGGCAGGCAAGGGTATTTGGAAAAGTGACCACTGTTCTGGTGTTTGGATTTCCTGAAACAGGGCCTCCTGGAAGTTGCCTCCTGGAAGTTGCTTTATACTGCACCCACTTGACAAATAGTACCCTCCCAGGTGAGTGAACTTCAGTTGAGAGTTCATAATTGGATAGATTTGGGCAAGTGAACGTTGTTTTTATGGTCAAAGTTAGGGACACAGGGCCTATTAGGTTTTGCATTCTGGTCATTCCCTCTGCTTCCCACAACCACACAAACGTTATCCTCCAGGATGAGAAAACTTCATTTGAGAGTTAAGACGCATGGATATTTGGTAATGAAAACACTGGGCTTGTTTTTAGAGTTAGAGAGACAGAGCCTCCGGCCTTAGAAGTCAGGTCACTTCCTCTACTTCACACACTTGATAAATGTCATTCACACAGGTGAGTACGCTTCATTTGTGAGTTTCGAAAGAAGGGTATTTGGAGAAGTGGACCCTGGGCTGTTGTTTTGAGTTAGTGAAACAGTGTCTCCTGGCCCTAGCAGTCATGTAACTCTCTGTACTACACACACTATACAAACATTATCCTCCCAGGTGAGTACACTTCAATAGAGAGTTAAGGCGCAAGGGTCTTTGGAGACTAGAACACTGGGCTGGTGTTTAGAGTTACAGAATGAATGCCTCCTGGGAATTGCAGTCAGGTCACTCTCACTACTCCCCAATACTTTACAAATGTTATCCCCCATGTGAGTAAACTTCATTTGGCAACTGACAAACAGTGATCTTTGGACAAGAGAACACTAACCTGGTGGTTGGAGTTACTGACGCAGTGCCCGCTGGAAGTTGAAGTCAGGTCACTCTCATTACTCCCCAGTACTTGACAAACGGTATCCCCCCAGGTGAGTAAACTTAATTTGGGGTGAGTTACCAAACAGGGGTCTTTGGACAAGAGAACACTGTGCTGTGCTAGTGTTTGGAGTTACAGGACTAGTGCTTGCTGGGAGTTCCAGCCATGTCAGTCCCTGGACTACACACATTTTACAAATACCATCCTCCCAGCTGAGTACACTTAATGTGTGAGCTACCAAACATGGGCCTTTGGAGAAGAGGACACTGGGCTGGTGGTTAGTGTGACAGCAAGAAAGACTCCTGGGAGTTGCAGTCATATAACTCCCTGTACTACATATGCTATATAAATGGTATCCTCCCAGGTGAGTACACTTCAATTGAGAGTTAAGACACAGGACTCCTCGGACAAGAGTACACTGTGCTGATGCTTGGTGTTACAGATACAGGGCCTGCTGGGAGTTGCAGTCATGTCACTCCCTCTAGTACACACATTATACAAATATTGTTCCCCCCATGTGAGTATACTTCATGCGTGATTTCCCTAACAGGAGTCTTTGGAGAAGAGGGCACTGGACTCATGGTTATAGTGACAGCAAGAAAGCCTCCTGGGAGTTACAATCATGTAACTCCCTCTGCTACACACACTATACAAATGGTGATCTCCCAGGTGAGTCTACTTTAATTGAGAGTTCCCAAACAATGGTATTTGGACAAGAGAACACTGAGCTGGTATTTGGTTTTACAGACACAGGAACTTCCTGGCCTCAGTAGCCACATCACTCCCTCTACTTCCCACATTTGACAAATGGATCCTCCCAGCTGAGTAAACTACATTGTGAGTTGCCAGGCAGTGGTGTTTGGAGCTGCTGAAACAGTACCTCCTGTGAGTTGCAGCCAGGTCACGCTCTCCAGTACACACACTTGACCAGTGTTCACCCCCTAGGTGAGTATACTTCAATTGAGAGTTCACTAACAGATGCATAGCAGCATGTGACACTGTGCTAGAGTTTGTAGTTAGGCAACTAGTGCCTGATGGGAGCTGTGGTAATATCAGTGCCTGTACTACACACACTATATAAATGATTTCTCCCCAGGTGTATACCCTTAAATTGATATGTACAAAACTGGGGTATTTGGAGAAATCACCACTGGTCTGGTGATTAGAGCTATAGAACAGTGCCTGATGGCAGTTGTAGTCATGTCAGCACCTGTACTACACACACTATACAAATGTCATCTCCCCAAGTGAGTACTCTTCAGATGTGAGTTGCAGAATAGACGTCTATGGACCGGTAAACACTTGGCTGGGGAGTTGAGTAACAGTAAGTGAGACAAAAGATGAGCTATGAGCATGCATGGCATAGCAGTTTGGTAACATTTTGTAATGTTGTGATTTACCAGACTCCACTCCTCCAAGTATTTCTGTCAAGCCCTCCGGATGCAGGATGGCCAAGACCTTCTCCTCTCAGGTAAATAGAAGTCATGGGACACTGAAGGGCCACCACCAGTCTTCTTGGCCTGCAGCTGATGCCTGGAGACCAGGAAATGGGCCTTGCCCTTGAGGTCATTCCACCTCTTCCTAATGTCCTCCCTTGTATGCAGGGTGGTGCCTACAGCATTGACACTGTCGGCAATCCTTTCTCACATTTCTATTATCCTACTGAGAGGAGTATGGAATTGTGTTCCAAACAATAGTGGCTCTACTCTTATGATTTCATCCACAATAACTCTTAACTCATCTTCTGAGAAACGGGGATTTTTTTAAACATGCAATGATGGAAAAAAACAGGTGACAGTGACTTACTAAAGAGGTGAGGAGCGAAAAGGTGTGATTGGGCAAAAGTGTGTGTAGGGTATTGTATGGAATGGTGAAAAAAGTGGTGCCTAGTATCTGTACTGTGTTGTAATTAATTCACTCTGGCTTGTGTATTGCAGTGGAAATGCACAGGATTTTGGTCTGAGAAGGGGTGTGTTTTATAGTGTCCTTTTCAGGTTTGTCCAGTGTAGCAATGTGTGTCTGCTGTGTTGTTTTCAAATTCATCCAATGTGCTGTTGTGTATTACTTTGGTGACTGCTGTGGTTCGGACCGACATTGTTTGTCCACAATGGGAGGTCAGACTACCTATTTCCAGGCCTCTGCACCACTGCCAGTCTGCCTTTTTTTGTTGTCAGTCCTGCCTGTATGACACCTTATCGGGGAGTCTGAAATATCACCAACATGGAGGTTTTTCAGGACTGGCAAAATTGCGGTCTGGCAGTCTGACCGTCAAACTCGTAATGAGGCCTTAACTGTGTACCAGGGAATATAGAATCAAGGCTCCAGTTTTCTGTTTTCACTGATTTTTACAGATGAAGAAAGACAGAAGACAGTGTGTTTTCTGTCTGTATTTATTTTTAAAAGTGGAAAAGTACAGAAAATGGTGATTCTTGTGAGTAACTCTTAATACTGTCCTTCATGAATTCAAGACCAACAGCTGGGCAGATACAAGCATGAGGAGTTAAAATAACAGGATGAAATTTCCTTAAACACAGGTAAATGTTACCATATATTTGTACATGAGGCTAATGTTTATCTGTGGGTGTAGTATTGTATTATATTTGGCTGCTCAGATTACTAAAATGTGACATGCATCAAAGTATGAGTGCATGCTTGTCAGTTAAATAAATGTAGAAATATACCATTTTACAACTCTGTTTATGCTCACAACACAAAACAATATGGATAAATACAAATAGGATGGCCAAAACATATATATGTATAAATGCAGACTGAAATGCTTCAAAATAAGTACCATAAAACCAGGAGCCCTTTATATAATATAATACAGAGTAATATTCAACTTAAAGAAAAACAACCAGTCAAAAGCAGAGATACGATTATTGAAACCGAGAAGGTGTAGGTGAAAATGAAAGAGAACATAAAAAAATATATTGTGATATAGGAGAGAAAAGAGATTTAAGAAAAGAGGGAAAGGACACACTCTGATAGTAAGAAGCCAAAAATAACGTTAACCAAGAAATAATGTCAATCATAGGTTTCAATAGAAATTAATAATTGGGATAGTGAAACATAGAGAAGACTGACATCCAGCAAAACTGGACGGGGAATCGACAAAATGACACCTGGAGACACATGTATGACATCGGGATTATTTACAAAGGAAACAAAAAAAAGTTCTTCCTCTACTAGGATTACATCTGTAGGAAAACCAGGAGCCCTTATCAACATGAAGGGAAAAGAATGTAGATACCACATGAAAGGTGTGGAATATTGGATAAAGGAAAAAATGAGGACAAGGTTTTAAATATGATACAAAGGACTACAGTGAAAACAAGAAAGTGGAAGGAAGAAAATTAAATAAACAAACATCCTGTAGAACCTATTAATTTAAACAGACAGAAAAAAACATATGAAACAGTAAATCAGGTTTTCTGAATAGCTATGCTTGTTCCTTTATGAAGATAAATTCATTTTTTAAGGTCCTCCGGAGATTGAAGAGACAATGGTGGTCATTACAACATTGGCGGTAAAAGGCACTTACCGCCGTGCAGAAGACCGCCAACACACCGCCGCGGAATTCCGCCACAGCTATTATGACCCACAGCACGGAATCCGGCAAAATTCAGACACCCACACAAGTCAGCCACACCAAAGGTCAGTGATAAACTGGCAAAAACAAAACCTCCACCGTCACGCCAACAGAAATACGGCCACACTATCACGACACACGAGTCCACGCAGCGCTCTTTCATCCGCGGTATTCCATTGGCGGTACACACTGCCGTGCTCAAAATACACACACATTTACAAAACACAACCACATTGGACATTTCAAAATACACACTCCTGACACACATACACACACCACTCCCACACACCCATTACAATCTAAAACACACACTCACATCACCCACAAACCCCCCCACGACAAAAAATTCAGAAAGAAGGCCAGAGAGACACCACCAGCAAGAACAACAGCATCCACAGGCACACAACACCATCACCCACACAACTTCCACGCACCTCACACAACACACCACTACATATCACCACACTTATCACCACACACTCCACCCCACACATCACCCACACCACCCCATGAAACGGCAAAGACACCCCATGTTCTCGGAGGAGGAGCTCAGGGTCATGGTGGAGGAAATCGTCCGGGTAGAGCCACAGCTATTCGGAGCACAGGTGCAGCACACCTCCATAGCTAGGAAGATGGAGCTATGGCGCAGAATAGTGGACAGGGTCAACGCAGTGGGACAACACCCAAGAAATCGGGAGGACATCAGGAAGAGGTGGAACGACCTACGAGGGAAGGTGCGTTCTGTGGTCTCAAGACACCACCTACCGGTTCAGCAGACTGGCGGCGGACCCCCACCTCCTCACTCACAACTAACAACATGGGAAGAGCAGGTCTTGGCGATTCTGCATCCTGAGGGCCTCACAGGAGTAGGTGGAGGAATGGACTCTGGTAAGTCAAAGCTTTACTAATACATCCCCCACCCTACCTGCATGCTATCACATACCCCCACCCTCACCCTCACCGCCAGCACCCCAACTCCTCACAAATGTCCCAACATCACAAACCACACATCCCAACACCAAGCCATGCATGCAACAAAAAATCATGGACACCCATCACCAAAGCATGGCCACTGCACATACCCATACACCCCCCTAATCCGCCATCACACAAGCTCCCACACAGGAATGCTAGCACTGGGGTACACGGTCACCCACCCCTTGCACACCATTACACACACAGATTTAACAAACATCCTTTGATATCCCTGCAGGACCCCTACCCAACTTCACCGGACAGGAGGGTCCACACATGTCCACACCACCAACAGAAGAGGCCCACAGTGATGACAGCACCTCTGTCCAACTGGATCTAGATGACCAGCCTGGACCATCGGGGACTTCGGGACAGTCGGTTCCCCTCACACAGGCACAGGCCACCACAGACCTTCCCCCCTCTGGAAACACCAGCACAGCACCCACCCAGCGGGCCCACACCTCCGTCCCCAGGACACGTCAATCAGCTGTGTGTCCACCACTACAGGGAACCCAGGATAACCCACCACCCCAACAACAACAGGGACCTTGGGGCAGTGGGCACACGGTCCAGGGGACAGAGGCACTGGAACACAGGGGAACTGGGAGGGCTGCCGTCCGACAGGGGGCGGACAGGCCAAGGGAACCCACTCTCAACAAGACCCTCTCCTCCATCATGGGAGCATACCACCACTCCCAGGAGATGATGGCAACGGTACAGGTCAAGTTTCAGGAGATCCAACGCATTCATGAGGAACAGTATATGGGCTTCAGGGAGGAACTCAGAACCATCAGCTCCACCCTGGGCACCATCGTAGGGGTGCTGAAGGAAGTACTCAACACCAGGAGGGACACTGTGGCACAACAAGGGGCCCCTGACACTAGCATGGACGATGAACTGCCCACCATCTCCGCCAGCGCTAGTGGACAGGACGCCCTACCACAGGACCACAACACCAGCACCCCACCCCCTGCAGAGAGAGAACCACCCCGCAAATGGTCCCTGAGATCCAGGAACAAGACAGAGAACAATGGCAAGACCCCCGCCAAGAAATGAGACCACCCTGATTGTCATCCTACTGTCCCACTTTGTCACCCTGTCCATAATTAAACTGCCCCATCTCCACTTCCTATGCCCATATGGGCAATGCACCTGTGAGACTTATAGACTGGACTCTGCCATGGACACTCCTCCGCCATTACCCCTCACCATTTCACTACCCCCTCCAATATTTTGCATTTAAATAAACACACCTAAAGCACAAAATTATCTGGAGTCTGTCTGTGATTTGGAAATAGTGTATTAGCAATTACAATGACAAAATGTATTTGAAATAGTAATGTCAACATACTTATGTCACACAGCTCTAGTCCATGAGGAATTTAAGCAGATGTCACACAGTGGGACCCACATCTGTGAAACCGTAAGGGAAAGTGACAACTCAGTGACCATACACTGGGTGAAAACGACAGACAGGAGAGAGGTAGTAGTGTAAAAGTACATGTAGTAGGCAGGATTGTAGTCTTACCTGTGTTTCACTGGAAATATTGCTGGATCACTGAGTCCCTGTTGTGCATGTCTTCTTCCTCTGCTTCCTCCTCATCACTGTCCACAGGCTCCACAGCTGCCACAACACGGCCACCTGGACCATCCTCCTGCAGAAAAGGCACCTGTCGTCGCAAAGCCAAGTTATGAAGCATACAGCAGGCCACGATGATCTGGCACACCTTCTTTGGTGAGTAGAATAGGGATCCACCTGTCATATGGAGGCACCTGAATCTGGCCTTCAGGAGGCCGAAGGTCCGCTCGATTACCCTCCTAGTTCGCCCATGGGCCTCATTGTAGCGTTCCTCTGCCCTGGTCCTTGGATTCCTCACTGGGGTCAGTAGCCATGACAGGTTGGGGTAACCAGAGTCACCTGCAAATGGTGAGGGGCAACTGTTAGACACATACTAACCTGGAGGGATAACCCCAGACCCAGACAACCATTCCCACTGACTTGCTTCCAGGTGCTCACCTAATAGCCACACAATGCTGCTATTCCGCAGGATGTAGGCGTCATGCACTGAGCCAGGGAACATGGCATTCACATGGGAGATATAC
This sequence comes from Pleurodeles waltl, assembly GCF_031143425.1. Taxonomy (NCBI): domain Eukaryota; kingdom Metazoa; phylum Chordata; class Amphibia; order Caudata; family Salamandridae; genus Pleurodeles; species Pleurodeles waltl. The sequence continues at coordinate 591,435,885 of NC_090447.1, forward strand.
TGGTCTGCCAAACATACCATCTGTATATTCATAGAATGATAACTCTTCCGGTTTCTGTACACCTGTTCACTCCTGTGGGGGGGACCAAAGCCACATGGGTCCCATCAATGGCACCTATGATGTTGGGGATATGTCCCTGGGCATAGAAATCACCGTTCACAGTAGGCAAATCCTCCACCTGAGGGAAAACGATGTAGCTCCGCATCTGTTTCAGAAGGGCAGACAACACTCTGGACGATACGTTGGAAAACAGAGGCTGGGACATCCCTGATGCCATGGCCACTGTTGTTTGAAAAGAGCCACTTGCAAGGAAATGGAGCACTGACAGCACCTGCACTTGAGGGGGGATTCCTGTGGGATGGCGGATTGCTGACATCAGGTCTGGCTCCAACTGAGTACACAGTTCCTGGATTGTGGCACGGTCAAGCCTGTTGGTGATTATCAAATGTCGCTCCTCCATTGTGGACTGGTCCACCAACGGTCGGTACACCAGGGGATGCTGCCATCTCCTCACATGTCCCAGCGGACGGTGCCTATGAAGGACAACAGCAAGCACAGAGTTAAACAACTCAGAGGTACGTACCCACAGTTTACACAGAACACCAATCATACACAAAAGGTGGCCTGTATGTGTGTTGAGACTAGGCCTAGGTATGTGTGACACAGTTGAAAATGAAGCCATGTGGGCCCCTGAAATGGCGGCTGCCTGACCTGTAAAGTGGGAGAATGGGATGTGAGGTAACTGCGCTGGCGTTGTACACCGTCGCGGTAGGCGGTTAGAGACCGTGGCGCAATGCTGTATTGGTTAACATTGGACCCTATGGGTTCCAGGAGCCAATGATGATGTACGCCGGCGGTGATGGTACGCACCGCCGCGGACGTGACCGCCGCGGATTTTACTGCCATTTTCTATCTGTTCAATCACTCGAAACCTGATCTTCGACAGGAGAGGACCTACACTGCAAGTGCTGCTGTGACCTCGGTCTGGAAGAGACAATGGCTCGAGTGTCTGGGGAAAGGGCCCCTGCCTTCACATCGGAGGAGTTGGAGAAGCTTGTGGATGGGGTCCTCCCCCAGTACACGCTACTCTACGGTCCTCCAGACAGACAGGTAAGTACACAGGGAGCATGTTGTATGGGCTATGCCTGTGTGGAGAGGGCTGGATGTAAGAAGGAAGGTGGCAGAGTGATGCGTGCATGAAAGACAGTGAATGCATGTGCCACATGGCAAGGGTAGGGATGGGGGCCAATCACTTTGACGGTGCAGTTGGTAATGACTTCTCTTCTTCCCCTGTACATTTCATGTAGGTCAGCGCCCACCAGAAGAAAGATATTTGGCGTGCCATCGCCAAGGACGTCCGGACCCTGGGGGTCTACACACAGATGGGGCACCCACTGCCAGAGCAGATGGGAGGACATTCGCCGCTGGAGCAAGAAGACGGCGGAGGCTCAGCTGGGGATGGCCTCCCAACGTGGGAGGGGTGCCCATCGCACCATGACCCCCCTGATGTTCAGGATCCTGGCAGTGGCCTACCCGGAGTTGGATGGGCGCTTGAGGGCATCACAGCAGACACAAGGGAGTGAGTACACTCTCATTCTGCTGACTTTGCGTGCAGTGGAGTTGTCTGGGTGGGGGAGGAGGGCTGTGGGTTTCCCTAGGCCAGGGCGAGTTCCGTAGGCAAGGCCCCTCCGTAAGGCAGGCCATGTGGCACCCCACCCCACCTCTGTAGACTGCCAAGTACAGCTATTCATGCCCCTGTGTCATCTATGTGTGCAGATGTCGTCCATAGCCTTGTAGGCCATTTCCCAGGAATTGGACCGTGGAGCCCAAGAGCGCGGCATAGTGCAGGGGGCTTCTGTGTCTGTCTTGTCCGCCAACGGTAACGGTAATCCATGCACTCAACATATCTTTCTTCTATCGTCCCCCCCTGTTTTTGTGGTCTCCCTGTTCTTGTGTGCATTAGCATCATCAGGCGGAGGAGCAGTGGCACCGGAGCACGAGGGAGCTGCATCCCACATGGCCCTGGAGGGCGAGACTACGGACTCGGAATTCACCAGTGGGACGGAGGGAGAGGGGAGCTTCACAGCGGGGACAGGAGCTGACACCAGCGACACAGACACGTCCTCTGATGGGAGCTCCCTTGTGGTGGCGGCAACATCTGTGCCCCCCGCATCTACAGGTACAGCCGCCACCCCCCCTACCAGCACCGCCCTCCCAGCAGCCCCTCTGCCTTCAACCCGTGCCCGCTCACCCAGGAGGGTGGGCATCACCTTCGCCCCAGGCACCTCAGGCCCTGCCCCAGTCACCCCTGCTGCCCTCAGTGAGGAGGCCATTGACCTCCTCAGGTACCTCACTGTTGGGCAGTCTACCATTTTGAATTCCATCCAGGGTGTAGAAAGGCAGTTGCAACAAACTGATGCATTCCTGGAGGGCATTCATTCTGGTCAGGCGGCCCTTCACCGAGCTTTTCAAACTCTGGCCTCAGCACTGATGGCAGCCATTGTCCCCGTCTCTAGCCTCCCCCCTCCAACTTCCTCCACCCAGACCCAATCCCCTGTACCTCTGCCTATCCCAAGCACACCATCAGACCAGCATGCACACACGTCAACACACAAGGGAAGCTCAGGCAAACATAAGCACCACACATCCCACGGGCACTCACGCAAGCAACACACACATGCAGACACACCAACATCCACTGCCTCCACTGTGTCCCCCTCCTCGTTGTCTCCCTCCTCCCTCCCAGTCTCGTCTACACTCACACCTGCATGCACTACCTCTACAGCCACTACGTCCCTCACCAGCACACCCACCAGCACACCCCGCTCACGTGCAGTCACCACCCCCACTACCATGCAGACGTCCCCTGTGTCCTCTCCCAGTGTACCTGTGTCCCCCCATCCCAAGATACACAAACCCAGCCACACACCCACCCAACAGCCATCCACCTCACAACATCCTCCAGCGCATGCACCTGCTCCCAAAGTCACCAAACATACACCTCCTACTACCACCACCTCTTCCTCCACTCCCAAACCCCCTGCAGCTACCCGTCCCAGTGTGTCCAATAAATATTTCATGTCCAGCCTTGACCTTTTTCCCACACCTCCCCCACCCCGTCCATCTCATAGGTCCCGAAGTGGCACCTCAGCCACAACATCTCCGGGACCAGGGGTGCCTGTAGTCACCGGTATGTGGAGTGCACCGGCCACCAGGACAGCCAGTGTGGCACGGAGCCACAGCAGAGCCAGTCCCCCACCTGTGAAGCATCAGAAGTTGGCCAGTGCCCGGCGGGAGAGGGGGAAGACTCCAGCCACCAAAGCCACTCCCAGGGGTCCCGGTGGGAGTGTGGAGTCAGCTGTGACACCTCCCAAGGTGGGGAAGGGCCACAAGAAACCCGGAAAGTATGGGAAGAGCAGCATGGCGGAGAAGACCGCCATCATCCCCGTTGCCCAGGAGGCCACCGCCAGCCCCGCCAGCCCCAGCCCAGCTGCCCAGGAGGGCATCGCCAGCATAGCTGCCCAGGAGGGCACCACCAGCCCCAGCCCAGCTGCCCAGGAGGGCATCGCCAGCCCCAGCCCAGCTGCCCAGGAGGGCCCCGCCAGCCCCAGCCCAGCTGCCCAGGAGGGTACCGCCTTCCACAGCCCCGATGATCCATGAAGGACTGACAGCACAAGCCCCGCTGGGCCATGAAGGACCGCCAGCACAAGCCCCACTGGGCCAGGAAGGACCGCCAGTACAAGCCCCGCTGGGCAATGAAGGACCACCAGCATAAGCCCCGCTGGGCCGTGAAGGACCGCCAGCACAAGCACCGCTGGGCCATGAAGGACCGCCAGCACAAGCTCTGCTGGGCCGTGAAGGACCGCAGGCACAAGCCCCGCTGGGCCATGAAGGACCTCCAGCACAAGCCCCGCTGGGCCTTTAAGGATCGCCAGCACAAGCACCGCTGGGCCATGAAGGACCGCCAACTCAGGCACTGCTGAACCAGGCACCGCCAACTGAAGCACTGCTGAACAGGGCACCGCCAACTGAAGCACCGCTGAACAGGGCACCACCAACTCAAGCACCGCTGAACCGGGCACCGCCAACTCAAGCACCGCTGAACCGGGCACCGCCAACTCAAGCATCGCTGAACTGGGCACTGCCAACTCAAGCACCGCTGAACAGGGCACCACCAACTCAAACACCACTAGCCCATGAGCGGCAGGGGCAGTGACGCAACTGGGTCCGTCACGGGGTGAGTGATGCACTCTGGGCACCATTCCCCCTCCAGAACCAGTGTAGAGATCCATCCACTACCTCTGTCCTTCACAGGAGGAAGCACTCTGGGCACCAGTCCCCCTCCAGAACCGGTGGAGACATCCATCCACTACCTCTGTCCTTCACAGGATGAAGCACTCTGGGTACCAGACCCCCTCCAGAACCAGTGGAGACTGTTATCCACTTGAGGGACTGCGGCTTTGCACTCCCCAGGATGTTACAGTGGGCAACCCACCCACTGTAGAGACTTGAGAGACTGTGGCTTTGCACTCCCCAGGATGTTACAGTGGGCAAACCACCCACTGTAGAGACTTGGGAGACTGTGGCTTTGCACTCCCCAGGATTGAACAGTGGGCAAACCACCCACTGTAGAGACTTGAGAGACTGTGGCTTTGCACTCCCCAGGATGTTACAGTGAGCAAACCACCCACTGTAGAGACTTGAGAGACTGTGGCTTTGCACTCCAAAGGATTGAACAGTGGGCAACCCACCCACTGTAGAGACTTGAGAGACTGTGGCTTTACACTCCCCAGGATTGAACAGTGGGCATGGAGCCCCCTTGTGGATCTGGCGTTGTGCACTCATCCGGCTAAGGTGCCCCCCCTTCCTTTCCCCCTGAGGTGCCTGTTGTATTTCTATCTGATGCCCCTGCAGTGTTCTCTCTGTTTTGATCGGGTATCGAGTGTGGGCCTCGCCCATGCATTTTGGGCCCAGTGGTCCACAGTCTATAAATGGTGCAATACCTGGACTTGTATTATTGGTGTATATATTTGTTTATAGTGTATATATTTTTGCATACTGGATTTTAATAGATTACAATTGTTATAATAATTTCCTTTTGTCTTTGCATTCTTCCGCGGGGCTTGGGGGGTGTAACTGTAATGTATCAACATGTATTATGTATGTGTTGTAGTGGGTGAGGGTGAGGGTGGGGGTGTTGCGTGTGGCGTGTCCCTGTTTTTTGCCTCCCCCCCTCCCCTGTGTCGTAGGTGCAGTAGTCACCGTGGTCTTCGCTGCCGGCGTTCGTGCTCCTGGTAGAGGAGCAGGAAGACTATCGCAGGTAGAATTTGGAGTTCCGGTTCCATGGTGTCCTCATTCCTCGTGGGGTGTGTAGAGGTGAGTGTTTTCACTTTGAAATTCCTGTTTCCGCCGTGTTTTTATCCACGGTGAATCCACCCCGGAAAAGGTGGTGGATTGGCCTGTCATAATAGTGTGGGCGGTACATTGTCTCCCGCCTGTGTGTTGGCGGTGACCGCCGCGCTGTTTGTTTGTACCCCCGTGGCGGTCTGAGTGTTAAAGTGGCTGTCTTTGTTGGCGGTTTCCACCACGGTCGTAATTCCACATTTTTTACCGCTGGCCTATTGGCGGTCTTACCGCCGCTTTAACACCGTCCGCCAGGGTTGTAATGACCACCAATGTTTGTTCTTTACATGTAACCCTGTAGAAGCAGTGATGCACCAGGCAATAATGGGCGTTCATGGACTAAAGAGCAAGTTGAAGCAAAATAAAAAAAAAATCACAGGTTAGCCGTAGCTCTAGTCACTTACTGTGAAAAAAATACCTTCTGTCCTGACTGCAGAGTTTGTTTTCTTTCATCAGCTGCAAAGACTACCTTAATGACATAAGACAACTGAAGAAAGAGTTCCTCTTAATCAACTCTGTATGGTTGAAGGCTTAGGACTGATGTGGTGTGCCGGTTGAAGATTTAGCTCAACGGTGTCCTTGAGGCCAACAATTTGTGGAATGTGTACCTTAAGAAGTGTCAGCATATTGTAACTATCCACTCCCTCAGGAATTCCACAAATACGTAGGGTTTTCCGCCTATTTCAGTTTCCCAAGTCTTCAGTTTGTTGTTTAAGGAGAGAAATTTCCTTGGACATCCTATCTACTTTGCTTGACAAGTCTTTGATTTCACTAATTCATTGCTCTAGCTCAGTGACTCTGTTCTATAGACTGGACCACAATTTCTCAATTCTCTGAAGCGTACAGTTTGTTTCCTTAGGAAATGTTTTAAAATATTTTATTTCCTCCATTAGATCCTCTGAAGCCAACAGCAAAGGAGACTTTGACAGTGATGTAGGGTCCATTTTAGACTCTTATTAGTGCTGTCACCAGAGTCTTTAGGGGGAGGAGGCATGTTCATAAGCTTTGCCAGTGGCTTTAACTGCGAAGAAGCAGTAAAAACTAAACATGAGGCCATGAGTGTGAGGTAATTGTGACCCAAAACATTCTGTATTTAATGTTAAATTGTCAAGACAGGGAAGTGACCTGCCATTGGGCAGAGTTTCCACGGAAACAAGTGCAACACTGAAATTAAATTAGGTAAAGGCTTCTTTCTCCATCTTTTTCTCTGTCTCTGCTTTTTGCGTTGGTTTGTAAAAGAATATACAGTTATGTAGATGACTGTCACTTCATGCACTCATAAGTTATGTACTTATTTATATATCCTACATAGGTTCCCCCTTTTGTTCTTACTTTTCCTCAGGGTATATTGCTGAGGAAAATCCTAGATGCTAATTGTTCTTCTTAGGGGGTATTTGAAGTGCCCCATCTCTGGCTTACATGAAGGCTGGTAAACGCGTCCTGGAAAGCGGTGCCGATGGTGGGGAGAAAACAAGATCGCAGCCGTGTTGGTTATTTATGAGAGAGCAGGAACGGAACAAAAAAAAGTAGGTAAAAGGACCCTAACACAGCCTATCAATAAAATCTACCCGCTCCCTGCACTTTCATGCACTGCCATGGCTCGCCGTAACTCTACATGTGGTGACTCCACCAGTGATCCATAAGTAGTTTCAGAGGCTCCAGGAGGCTCATGCAGCAGCTCATTTAGGTTTTTTTTTTAAATAAGCTAATATCTCGGGGACCTATTTAAGAGCCCCTTAAGCTGCCTTAGCGCTGCCGTAGCTTAATTTATTATCCTAAGGTAGCACTAAGGTGGCCTTTTTCCAGTCTCATATTTGCAAAGTGGCACTATGCATGCACTGTACCACTTTGTAACCCCTGATGCCTGGCCAGGCACACAGTGAAATTTAAAAGATTTCACTGCACCATTTTTGGCATCATTTTTAATGCCTGCTCAGGGCAGGTGTTCAAATGACACACCCATAGTAACCTATGGGCCTCCTTGCACTTTGCTGCACTAGCGCCTACATGTTTGATGCAAGTTTAGCAAAGCACCACAATAGCATAAAAAATGCTGGTGGTATTGTGCTAATGACTGCCATGGTGCACCGTATTATTAATACAGTGCAACCATGGTGTCATAAGGCGCTGGAAGGGAGGCACAGAAAAGTGGTGCATCAGCTCTGATGTGCCAAGTTTTCATAAATATGGCCCTTTGTACCTAACCTGACTATAATGTCACTGTAACCTTTGTTGTCTTCAGTGAATTTCTGGATTTTTATTGATCATATTCACCCAACTCTGTCATTGAGTATAGCTTGTTGACTGTGGTCAGCAGCGGGTTGGAGGTAGGTCCTGGCCTACCCCACAGACAGCTAACCCTAGTAGACAATTACATTACATTTTCCATGGCATTCAATTTTTTATTTCGTTTCGAAGTATCAAAGTACTCCCATGGTATCACCATACAAGTGGCTCTCCAATGTACCACCGGACTGTGCAATCTACAATTTTTTGAGCTTAGAGATTCCCTTGGAACTCTGCAGTACACCTACCGGACCTCAAAGTATGCCTCACTAGGATCTGTTGGAGTACTGCGGGGTCTGCAGCAGCTGAAAAAAATATTTTGGCCCTTAATTTGGATGGAGGCTCAGGGTCATGTGCTTTTTGCAAACAAAGGACACAAATATCAAGTCCCCGGCTCCTTAAATTGTGGCTGAAAAATTACCCTTTGAGTTGTGGCCAGTCAATCACATCCCCCAGTCCCATGCAACAAGTACTATTCCCTCAAGACTGAAAGGTTCTGAGGAAAAAAAAAAACCTCTCACCCAATATTAAGGTAAGAAACATGGCAATCCATGTAAATATGCCCAACTAGACTGTTCATTGGCATAAACCTCCCAACTAGCACCAGGTTTGCATGCATCACTTTGCAGAGAGCACAGCAACAGACCAAAAATCTATGAAAAGTTCAATGAGAATCAAAACAACGGCAAAAATAACGTTTGTCTGTGCCGAAGGGCACACTTCATAAAGGAAACCATGCATACGCATAGTTCCAGGGAGGGGAGCTTCTGTATGAATTGAAGGGCCCCAATATGTCTGACAAGAGAGCACTTTTAAGAAGTGGTATTAGAAACCTTTCGGTAAAATAGCTTTTCTCAATCATCAAATCCTGAAAAAAGATGCCAAACTCTGCATAAGTTCCTTTAGAAAATCTACAAAACATAATTATTTGCTGATACACTGAAGTTGTCACCCTCACCTAACATTATAATCTTCAGTTTGGTAGATCCTTTGTATGAGCAGGGACAGCTGATTACAAAAAGGCTTTTCACTGTATCATGTACAATGATACCGCAGCTAAAAGACGGAGGTCATTCTAGGTATCTCCCAGGGGTTGTCAACCAGGTCAATCACAAGCAACCAGTAGCTGGCAGAGTAGCTCACAGCCCTGAGTTTACTTTTAAATAAGCACATGGGCACAATTTTTTTTTTTAAATCAGTGGAAGGTTGTGTTTATTTTGTATTATTATCCTCAGGCTTCAGATAGCAGTGCTTGATAAAGAGCGTGTGCAGTCAGATTTATGGTCTGGGCTGGGGCACAAAATTGCAGGGCCGAAGCACTGAGGTATTTGTTTCCTAAATAAAAGCACTTGTGAACTCAGTATTGGAGGGTGAGAATAAACTGGTGCTTCTGATTGCTTTTAAATGGGAGGAAATTAACATGAAATGTTACCTTAATGATTGAGTTAACTCGTTATTTTAATTTTCTACCATTTCAAACTGTTGCATTTACAAACAGCAGGCCTCTTGCCCCCAGTGGCCAGTAGACACTGTGCCATACTTATAACTGAAAAATAAAGTAATTTTTTTTTCAAATGGGGGAAATCTGAAGTGAATAGAAATATTTTAATGAAATATGAAGCTTCAATGCTTTTCGCCATTTTGAATTAAGTCAATTATGTTGTAACGATTTCTGAAGCATGCTTCTTCACTTTAAATTTCTCCCATTTAAAGAAATTACTGTATTTTTTTGTTATAAATATGCCCCCTTTTTCTGTGGGCCACTGTGAGCAAGATGCCTGTTGTTCGTAAATATGACACTTGGAATGGGCGGATTTTTAAAGATGAGCTTTATGGAATCCATATACACACACAAAGTTAATGTTTCAATTTAATGTTCTCGCATTTCAAAGTGTTGTCTTTACACGCAACAGGCTTCTTGCTCCCAGTGGCTGGTGGGCACAGTGCCATTTTTATAACTGAAAAATACAGCCATTATTTTAGGTGGGTAAAATTTTAAGTTCATAAAATTGTTCCATGTAATTAACTATTTTTCAGAACATTTTTCTGCACTTTAAGGTCTAGATTTACCAGGCCCTTGCACCCCTTAGCGCCACAATTGCGGCAACATTTTAACTGCAAATGTGGCACTAACGGGCCATTGTCATAGCTCCATATTTACAAGATGGCGCAACCTTGTTAACCCATTGCGCCATGTCATGTATAATATATGCATGATGTATGCAAAGCGGGCGTTTCCTTGTTAGAGTGTCGCTAAACATGGTGCAATGGATTCTACAAGATTCCGTTGCGCCATTTTTAGGGTCAATTTTAACGCCTGCTTAAAGCAGGCATTAAAATGAGGCTCCCGTTGATTTCAAAGGCCTCTTAACACTATACTTGATTAGCGTAATTTTTTTACGCTAATCCAGAACAATAGTGCAAAAAAAAAAAAATTGCGCTATTGCCCCTAACATGCGCCATGGTGCACTGAATTGTAAATGCAGTGATACCATGGTGGCTTTAGGGGACACAAGGGGGCACCAAGAAAAGTAGCACATTATTAGTGATGGGCCACTTTCTTGTAAATATGGCCCTATATTTCTCTCATTTCTAAAAATGGTTATATGTTTGTATTAAACACGTAACTGTGACAAATATGGCAAAAAGTAGTCCTCTGCCATATGTACATGCAACACAGCCTTTCAATCCCCTTCAAACACACACATGTTCATATATCTCAAAAGACCACACACTCACTGACACACATAGAAGCCCAGTCATATTGCCCCTACTCAATGTATTTTGTTAAAACCATAGTATCTGGGTCTATGGATGGCTTAAAGTCAATAAAACTGAACATGAGGGTGTCTGGTAACATTGCACAAATTAATTGATATTTGAAGCTCACAATGATTTTCACTGATCAGAAGTAGCTCTCAGAGCAGAACAAATTGGATACCCCTGCTTTAGGCAAACCAGAAAATAGTCATGGTTAAGCACTCAGGAGGATTTACTTCAGCCTAATGAAACAAATATGTTTTCAGAAGTGATAGATTTGTGTACAGACTCACAACACTGCCAGCAAGTAAAGAAAATAAATCACAATACAGGCAAAATATAATGAGTCTTGACAATTCACTTGGAAAACTGGTTTTGTGTTTAAGAAAGGAAAAAATAAAACATACTATGTTGTAAGAGCATGTGTACAACCTGAGGCAACTAGACACTCCCTTCACCGTGGAGATTTCACTTCATAATTTTCCATTCCTGTGGTGTCAGTTTATGTCTTTGCCCTGTGAACAGTAAAGTTGGCACATTTATACCACCATGGGATAGGACATTATTAAATACAATCCACATTTCACATAGACATCTCCAAAGCTTATGAGGGTGCATTATCATAAGCGGATTTGAAATAATTTGGGCATTATCATATGCTGATTTGAAATGTTCAATTATAAAATATAGTGTACATTTTATATTCTTTATTGTAAGTTTGTACACTGGGCCACAAGACTGTTCCTCAGTGTCAACCTAACCTAATGTTGAAAGGATTTTATGGACTATACCTGTGCTCTTGCTTTCTTGTATAATAAATTCCATTTTAAATGATTGTATGATGGAACCACGCATGCAGCTACCATGCATGCTTGGACAATGTGGTCGGAACAACAACCACATTGTTTCCACACAAGCCTTTACCACGCATGCCTTTACAATTATTTGTCATTGTAAAGGCATGCCTGGTAAAGGCATGTGTGGAAACAGCATGCGTGGTTGTCGCATGCCACCCCCCACCCTGAAAACAGAAGTACCCTGACCCCCCACCCTTAAAAACTACCCCAATACCCCCCACCCACTCTGAGCCCTAAAACCGCCCCCCCAAAAATAAAACTACCCAATCCCTAATAAACAAAATTACCCCGACCCCCCACCCCATCGCTAAAAATCCGACCCCCACCTGCTCTGAATATAAAATTACCCCAACCCCCACTCCTGCCCCTAAAAACCTGACCCCCACCTGCCCTAAATACAAAATTACCCCAACCCCACCCCTAAAAATCCCACCCCAACCCTAAATACAACATTACCCCGACCCACCCACCCCCACTACTAAGAGCCCGCCACACATGCCCTACATACAAAATTACCCCAATCCCCCACCCCTAAAGACTTGACCCCCCATCTGCCCTAAAAACCCAACCCCACCTGCCCTAAATACAAAATTACCTCGACCCCATATCTAAAAACCTGCACCCACCCTAAATACAAAATTACCCAAATCCCCCAGCCCCGCCCCTATAACCTCGACCTCCCTAAATACAAAATTACCCCAACCCCCACCCCTAAACACCCGACCCTCACACACCCTAAAAACATAATTACCCCAACCCCAATACAAAATTACCCTGACCTCCAAGCCGCCCCTAAAAACCCAACCTCCCCACCCGCCCTAAATACAAAATTAACCCACCCCCACCCCTAAAAACAAATTAACCTGACCCCCTGCCCCTCCCTAAAAACCATAGTACTTAAAAATAATAATAATAACCTAACCACCCCAGCACCTTCACCTCCCTTCCCCACTCCTAAAAACTACCCAAACAGTGCCCAAGCCCCACTTGCCTGACCGGGTCCTTTCCCAATTGATCTTCCTTTTTCTCTGCCTCAACCACATATGTGTGTTGTTCAGCATCTGCATGGTTAAGGAAGAGAAAAAGGCCTGTGTTGTTCAGGCAAGAGTGGTTCCGCTTGCATGAACAACACAGGTGTGGTTCCGGACACTTGGAGAGGAGATGTAACAGTTAAAGACAGGTAGAGTGGTTAGGTATACTAAACAGATTCTACAGGGATATATCTATAAAGATCCCCAGATAAGGGGTTTGAAGCTCACTTGTATGTGCATGTATTTCACACCAGGATGAACTAGCATGAATAGAATTATGTATAGTAGTGATAAGAAATAAATGAGATTCAAAACTACAAGTTTATGGACTAAGTTTAACACACAAAGTAATAGTCTAATGTTTGGTCTACACCTATTGCGTATTGAGTGACTAAGGTTGGTTGGTGGCACATATAAATAAGTTTGGACATTGTATTAAAGAATATACATTATGTATTGTTTACAGCTGTAGTAAGCCGTGAGGAAGTCGTGGGGTGACACACCCCAGATTAAACATGTGTTGGCTTGGCTGGACTGAAACCAATCAGAAGAAATAAAGAAGAACATTTTGACTCTGTTGGGACTGAATTTGATTGTGCTAATATATTTAGGAGGACATGTGCTTAGAGTACATATATTTTGGTTCCGGACACGTTGTTCCGGATCTTTCCCATTTTAAATCACTGCTCTCTACTATACTGTCAACAAATTCTGAAACAACAAGGTGGTGGATGGAATGCTTTAATTAATTGCAGCCACTGGCAATCGCTCTGGTTCCATCCCAATCCATCAATTTTTTGTCCACCATGCCACCCCAGTTTGGATTCAGCCATATGCAACTCACGCTTCACCTAGCTTCTCATGGGAACAGTCCAGCCCAAACTGCTAGGCCAGGTCCTCGCAGGACCGGAAACAAGCATCTTGGTAACAGTTTCAGGGTAACACCTTTAACCCCTTTGCTGCCAGGCCTTTTCCCCCTCCTGTGCCAGGCCTTTTTATGCCTATTTGGAATAGTTCTTGCTTAGGCCCTCATAACTTTTTGTCCACCTAAGCTATCCACGCCAAATTTGCGTCATTTTTTTCCAACATCCTAGGGTTTCTAGAGGTACCCTATGTGGGTTCCCCTGAAGGAGGCCAAGAAATTAGGCAAAATACAGTGAACATTTTTTTTTTTTTTTTTTAAATTAGAAAAAGGGGCTGCAGAAGAAGGTTTTTTCCCCTGAAAATGGCATCAACAAAGGGTTTTGGGTGCTAAAATCACCAGCTTCCCAGCTTTCAGGAACAGGCAGACTTGAAGAAGAAAACACAATTTTTCAACACAATTTTTGCATTTTACTGGGACATACCCCATTTTTACGATTTTTTGTGCTTTCAGCCTCCTTCCAGTCGGTGACAGAAATGGGCATGAAACCAATGCTGGATCCCAGAAACCTAAACATTTCTGAAAAGTAGACAAAATTCTGAATTCAGCTAGGGGTAATTTGTGTAGATCCTACAAGGGTTTCCTACAGAAAATAACAACTGGAAAAAAATATATTGAAATTGAGGTAAAAAAACAGCAATTTTTCTCCACGTTTTACTCTGTAACTTTTTCCTGCAATGTTAGATTTCTGAAAGCAATACACTGTTACGTCTGCTGGACTCTTCTGGTTGCAGGGATATATAGGGCTTGTAGGTTCATCAAGAACCCTAGGTACCCAGAGCCAATAAATGAGCTGCACCCTGCAGTGGGTTTTCATTCTATACAGGGTATACAGGAATTCATTTGCTGAAATATAGAGAGTAAAAAAGAGCTATCAAAAAAACCTTTGTATTTCCAAAATGGGCACAAGATAAGGTGTTGAGGAGCAGTGGATATTTGCCCATCTCTGAATTCCGGGGTGCCCATACTAGCATGTGAATTACAGGGCATTTCTCAAATAGATTTTTTTTTTACACACTCTCTTATATTTGGAAGGAAAAAATGTAGAGAAAGACAAGGGGCAATAACACTTGTTTTGCTATTCTATGTTCCCCCAAGTCTCCCGATAAAAATGGTACCTCACTTGTGTGGGTAGGCCTAGCGCCCACGACAGGAAATGCCCCAAAACACAACGTGGACACATCCCATTTTTCTACAGAAAACAGAGGTGTTTTTGCAAAGTGCCTACCTGTAGATTATGGCCTCTAGCACAGCTGGCACCTAGGGAAACCTACCAAACCTGTGCATTTTTGCAAACTAGAGACCTAGGGGAATCCAAGATGTGGTGTCTTGTGGGGCTCTGACAAGGTGCTGATACCCAGAATCCTTTGCAAACCTCAAAATCTGGCTAAAAAAACCAAATTTTCGTCACATTTCGGTGACAGAAAGTTCTGGAATCTGAGAGGAGCCACAAATGTCCTTCCACCCAGCGTTCCCCCAAGTCTCCCGATAAAAATGATACTTCACTTGTGTGGGTAGGCCTAGCGCCCGCGACAGGAAATGCCCCGAAACACAACGTGGACACATCCCAATTTTCTACAGAAAACAGAGGTGTTTTTTGTAAAGTGCCTACCTGTAGATTTTGTCCTCTAGCTCAGCGGGCACCTAGGGAAACCTACCAAACCTGTGCATTTTTGGAAACTAGAGACCTAGGGGAATCCAAGATAGGGTGACTTGTGGGGCTCTGGCCAGGTTCTGTTACCCAGAATCCTTTGCAAACCTCAGAATTTGGCTAAAAAAACACGTTTTCCTCACATTTCGGCGACAGAAAGTTCTGAAATCTGAGAGCAGCCACAAGTTTCCTTCCACCCAGCGTTCCCCCAAGTCTCCCGATAAAAATGACACCTCACTTGTGTGGGTAGGCCTAGCGCCTGCGACAGGAAATGCCCCAAAACACAACATGGACACATCCCATTTTTCTACAGAAAACAGAGGTGTTTTTTGCAAAGTGCCTACCTGTAGATTTTGGCCTCTAGCTCAGCCGGCACCTAGGGAAACCTACCAAACCTGTGCATTTTTTGAAAACTAGAGACCCTAGGGGAATCCAAGATGGGATGACTTATGGGGCTCTGACCAGGTTCTGTTACTCAGAATCCTTTGCAAAATGTTGCTAAAAAAACACGTTTTCCTCACATTTCGGTGACAGAAAGTTCTGGAATCTGAGAGGAGCCACAAATTTCCTTCCACCCAGCATTCCCCCAAGTGTCCCGATAAAAATTATACCTCACTTGTGTGGGTAGGCCTAGCGCCCGCGACAGGATATGCCCCAAAACACAACGTGGACACATCCCATTTTTCGACAAAAAAACAGAGGTGTTTTTTGCAAAGTGCCTACCTGTAGATTTTGGCCACCAGCTCAGCCGGCACCTAGGGAAACCTACCAAACCTATGCATTTTTGAAAACTAGAGACCCTAGGGGAATCCAAGATGGGGTGACTTGTGGGGCTCTGACCAGGTTCTGTTACCCAGAATCCTTTGCAAACTTCAAAATTTGGCAAAAAAAACACGTTTTCCTCACATTTCGGTGACAGAAAGTTCTGGAATCTGAGAGGAGTCACACATTTCCTTGTACCCAGCATTCCCCCAATTCTCGTGATGAAAATGATACCTCACTTGTGGGTGTGGGCCAGGTGCCTGCAACAGAAAAAGGCCACAAACTTGTAGAGATTATGGGGATAGCACAGCGAGTTGATAAGCACATATTCTTCTTTTATACATCTTTAGGCTGACTCTGCTTTGGGGTCCCATACAAGTGAGGTGTCATTTTACTTGGGAGACTGTGGGGAACGCTGGGAAGTAGGAATTTTGTGGTGGAGCGGTGATCGTACAAACAAAAGTCAGGAAAATATGCTTTTTAAAACAAATTTTGAGGTTTGCAGAGGAGTCTGGGTAAGAAAATGTTGGGGGATCCACACAAGCCACACCTCCCTGGACTCCTTGGGGTGTATACTTTAGAAAAATGTCTGGGTTTGGTAGGTTTCCCTAGATGAAGGCCGCACCCAGGACCAAAAACATTGGTGCCCCCCAAACACAGGTAGTTTTGTAATATATCATTTTGATGTGTCGACATATGTCTGTGATGTGCCAAACACTAAAATTGTGAAAAGAAACGCACTTAGGTTATGTGAAAAAGACCCTTCACCCACCAACCAAGTTGGTAGCTTGCTTCATCATCGGGGTCCCACCTGAGACACCTAGCGTGTCACAAGTGTGCTGCGACGCCTGATTACAGCGGAGACGTTTTTTTAATTTTTACCACACATACTGGTTGGATTTGGCACGATGGTGAGTGATGGTTCAGTAGATCAAATTTTATTAACAAGAGATTTCACAAAAGTGAAATGCACTGGTAATAACTGAAAGGCCAAAAAACGGAACCAATGACTCACAGCTCGTGAGTTGTAAAGCCACGGCAAGGCACCAACTGCTTTATAGTCCATTCACACACCTTTCATACATGACATGCACAAGACCATTCACGGCGCCAGCCACGGGCCCAGCACATTACAACACTCGCATCGACAGACAGCGCCAGTCAAGGGCCCATCACTTTCATACGCCCACATGCCTGATACAGCAATCACACCAGCTGATGAGTGTGTGGACTGGCGTTTTGTCTGGCACCGCTAGCCAAGCGCCACCCCACCCCTTCCAGCCAGCCAAGCACCACACCACCCGTACCGCCAGCCAAGTCCCACCCCACTCACACCTCCAGCCAAGCACCACCTCAAGCACACCACCAGCCAAGCGCCACCCCACACACACCGCCAGCCAAGCGCCACCCCACCCATACTGCCAGCCAAGCACCACCCCATGCACACCGCAAGCCAAGCGCCAACCCAAGCACACCGCCAGCCAAGCGCCACCCCAAGCACACCGCCAGCCAAGCGCCACCCCACCCATACCGCCAGTCAAGCTCCACCCCACGCACACTGCCAGCCAAGCGCCACCCCAAGCACACCGCCAGCCAAGCGCCACCCCACGCACACCGCCAGCCAAGCGCCACCCCACACACACCGCCAGCCAAGCGCCACCCCACGCACACCACCATCACTTTATTTTTGTTTATAAACAACAAAGAAACCGCTAACTAATTATAAAATAAGTACAAAACTACAGACACAAAAGTTCTAACTAAACACATGACAGTAATGCCAACCGTGAAACTGAACATATGAAAATATAAAACAGGCAGTTTACGCTCATGGTATTTCCCAAAAATGTTTCCTAGTGTGGTAACTTCTAAAACAGCTGGGCACACACAGCCCAGGCTTTGAAGGGCAATCGGGGCAGTACATCCGGCTCTCCCTCCGGATTGCTCTCCGGGCACATAGTCTACATTTCTTTGTGGGCAAGTCTTTTTTGGGAGTGGGAGGAATGTGATCTGGAAAGTGGTGATCTTTCGATCTAGCCACTTCCTCCACCGCTTCTACTCTAGGAACTCTTGCCTGTTCCACCACAATAAGGCTCTCTATCACTGACTCCTGAAATTTAACAAATGTCATCCTTGACTCAGGTGAACAATCCTTGAACACAATAAAAGCATTAAAGGTTGCCAAATGAAATAAATGTAGGGCCAACTTTTTATACCACACGTAAGACTTACGAAGAGCAGTGTAAGGTTCCAAAATCTGATCTACTCTATCAACACCACCCATGTGCCTATTGTAGTCCAAAATGCACGCAGGTTTGCGCACTTCCGCAACCTGACCCCAAACAGTCACAGGGGAAGTACTCTCATCATGGATGGTAGATAGCATGTACACATCCCTCCTGTCTTAAAATTTCAGAGCTAGCCGCTCATTATTCCGCAAGGCACTGTACTGTCCCCTCTCAAGTTTTTTACAGACAAGCTCCCTTGGATAGCCTTTCCTGTTAGAACAGATTGTGCCACAAGCAACAGTGTCCACTCTAAACAACTCCTTGAACAACTGCACTCCAGTGCAGAAATTATCTACGTACAAATGGTGACCTTTGTTAAACAGTCGTCTACCAAGCTCCCACACAATTTTTTTGCAAACTCCAAAAGTGGCCGGACAACCAGGAGGGTCAATACTGGAATCCCTACCAGTGTAGACCCGGAAATTATACACATATCCTGTACTGCTTTCTGACAGCATATACAATTTAATCAAATACTGTGCCCTCTTACTAGGAATGTACTGCTTAAAAACTAAACGCCCCTTGAAAAGGACCAAAGACTCGTCCACACATCTCTTTGCCTGGAACATAGACCTCTGAAAAACGATCTACAAAATGATCAAGGACAGGCCTAATCTTAAAAAGACGATCACAATCAGGGTGATCTCGTGGCAAGGCTAAAGCATTATCTACAAAATGCAGAATACGAAGAAGAAGAAATAGCGATTACGTGTTGCAGGAAAAATAGACGTTGCCATCAAGGGACTAGTAGACCAATAAGAAGCCAGTGATGGCTTACTGATCAACCCCATCCAAAAAGTCAAACCTAAAAACTTTTTCATCTCTTCCAGATATGTGGGAACCCACTGAGTAGCTCTAGACTGAGGCCTAAGTCTGGCAGCGTTGTCCCTCAAATATTGCTCTGCATACAAATTAGTCTGCTCCACAATCTCTTCCAAAAACACATCGTCCATAAACAAGTGAAAGAAATGGACAGGCAAAAAGTTTTCCGTATTGACTCTACACCCTGGGAGACCAGTAAATGCAGGTAACTGGGACTGCTCCATGTTTGGGGCAATCCAGGTGTCAGGTCTTCTAATGGGAAACCCTTCAGCCCCAGGCTGCTGCACTCTTGGCACATCAATGTCCTCTTCTAACAAAGGCCCTTCATCTGCACTGAGAGTAGCTTCCTCATCAGAAGAACACTCTCGGACATTAAACTCACTGCCAGAACCTCTCACTTTCTCCTCTGCCTCAGATGCAGAGTCAGTCTCATAATCATGGTCTGAAGACGACTCAAAGAGCTGAGCGGTCACTCTTCGGCTAGCCATGATCCTCACTAACAACAAATTGATTGCCAACAACAACTAGCACTAAAATAAGGAATAAACAAAGTGTAGCTTTATCACAAAGAGTTATGTACTAAAAAACTATACCACTCGCTTGCCTGAATAAGCTACTCACCAGCAACTACTCTGCAAAGACACAGCAATCACCAATGATATCCCACTAAAAAGAAAAAAGAAAATTAGACATATGACAACACAAATATCATTGTGCTCAAATCGAAGGGCAATTTCACACACAATACTACATTTAGTACACCACCTACAAACATGTCATTCATGCATGTCAACAATACTCCTTTGGAGTAAATTGCTTTCACCTGCCTAAAACATGCAACTATGCAAATCGCAGAACAACTACTGCCAAAACCACAAGGATCCACAGCAAAGGAAGCAAAAGCTTTGAACTAGAACAAAAAGAAGAAATAAACTGTCATAATCACAAATACAAATACTTCGCCAGTTGACAAACACCCCACCACAAGAACTTAGAAATTGTGCCTGGTGTCTAAGTGGCTTCTGCCCCACTAGGAGGCAGGTGGGCCTAAAAAAATAGGCTGATCTGCCCCCAAGTGGGGCATAAATGGCCAACAGCTCTGTACCCTGTTTGGGGGGCGGCCCTTGCCAAAGGGGGTAATTGGGGGTGCCCCAGCACAAAAAAAACAAAGGGAACCAAAAACAAAATCTCTGACATCTTGGTGCCTTCTGTCCTTCTTGGGGGCAGATGGGCCTAACAAAAATAGGCTGATCTGCCTCCAAGGTGGGCAGGAAAGGCCATCACTAATGTGCCCTCTTTGGGAGGGCGACCCTTGCTAAAGGTGCAGCCCCCACACAAAACACACACACACGATCCCTGGTGCCTAAGTGGATTCTGCCCTCCTTTGGGGCAGATGGGCGTAAAAAAAATTGGCTGATCTGCCCCCTAGGGGGGCAGAAATGGCCAACAGCTCTGTGCCCCCTTTAGGGGGCGACCCTTGCCAAAGGGGGCACCCCCAGCCCAAAACAAAAAAGGGGAAAAAAATCCCTGGCGTATTGGTGGTTTCTGCCCTCCTTGGGGGCAGATGGGCCTACACAAATAGGCCCATCTGCCCCCAATAGCCAATATGAAATTTCCCCACTTTTGGGTGGTGACCCTTGCCCAAGGGGTGCCCCCAAACACACAAAATACACACACACCACACAATACCTGGCGCCTAGTGGTTTCGAACCCCTCGGGGCCAGATCATCCAAAAACATTTGCGAACTAGCCCAGGGGGGGCCGAAACATATAACAAATTATTGCCCCCGGGGCAGCAACCCTTGAAAAATCGGCCGATCTGCCCCCAGGGGGGGCGAAATAGGAAATAAAATAGCTCCCAATGGTAGTGACCCTTGCCCAAGGGGTCGCTCCCAAAACTAAAGATCGTGGAGCAGGAATCCACTGAAAACAGGCACAGGGGGAAAGGAAAAACCCTTTCCTTTCCCCCCGTGTCTGTTTTCCCCCCCAAACCCCCAAAAAGGGAAGGACTCACCTCTTCCGAGTCCTCTTCCCTTGACGCGCTGGAAGCAAATGGCTTCCAGCGCGTCCCGGCAATACTTGATGACGCTGGCGCGCTGTGAATGCGCTGATATCATCAGATTGCCGAGGCTGGGGTGGAAGGGGAAGGGATTCCCCTTCCATCCACGACCCGGGGTGTGGGTGGGGGGCATCCAGTGGGACAGTGAGCTTGGAACCTATATCTGGCCATGTCTGGCATACTTAGGGTAGCAAATGCAAAACCAACACGCTGATGGATGGAATGCTTTTTTGTTGAGTCCTGGTGCATTAAGCAAAGCAAACAGCAGCATCAATTAATGTTTGCAACAAAAGCACCTTTGCACTGGAAGTTGACACAGCTGCAGCAGTAAAAATATCTTTTGTTGTCCAGGACAAGCCCTTCTTATTGACCCTCTGGGTTCGTTTGTGCCTGGGACGAGACCAGCTCTTCCTGCACCTCGCCAATGGGGGAGCGCTAGAGCCTGTGGGCCTCCCTCCCACCCCCCCCCAGTCAGGGATGGAAGGGGAATCGCTTCCCCTTCCACCCCGACCTTCCCCCCATCCCCCAAATGACGTCTGATGATGTCAGCATGCAAATCACGCGCTGACATCATCAGAGAACACCCGGATCGTGCTGGAAGCATGCTTCCAGCATGATCCCGGACTGGGAGGTGGGGCGGGAGAGACAGGAAAGGAAAGACCCTTCCTTTCCTTTCAGGTCTCTCACAGCATTTCTGATGCCCGATCGCGATCGGGCAGCAGAAATGCCCACTAGACACCAGGGATTTTTTTTCTGTATATATCAATAAGGGGAGGGGCCCCTTGGGCAAATAATTAGGCGGATCTGCCCCCAGGGGGAGCAGAAAACCACTAGACACCAGGGATATTTTTATTTGGTTTATTTTAAGGGTTGTTTATGTGTGAGGAGCGACCCCTCAGGCAAGGGTGGCTCAAAAGGGGCCAAATTATTTTTAGGCCATTTCTGCCCCCCAGGGGCAGATGGGCCTAATATAATTAGTCCGAAAACCCCCGGGGGGGGGGAGAAACCACTAGACACCAGGGATTTTTTTTTTTTATACTTCCGCATAAGGGGAGCAGCCCCATGGACAAGGGCCGCACCCCAGGGGACGCACAAAATATTTTAGGCCATTTCTGCCCCCTTGGGGGCAGATGGCCTAATATAATTAGGTCGGTCTTCCCCTTGGGAGGAGCAGAAAACCCCTAGACACCAGGGATAAAAAATTATTTTGTTTATTTCTTTTTTAATATATGTTGCAAGGGTCGCTCCCCATGGGGGCACATTACTGTTGGCCATATCTGCCCCCCTTGGGGGCAAATCGGCCTATTTTTGGAAGGCCCATCTTCCCCCAAGGGGGGCAGAAAGCCCACAAGAGACCAGGGAAGATTTTTATTTTCAAAATAAGAGGGTGGAGGTATGGTCAAACCCTGCCCCAAATAAATGGGGCCAAAGTTGTTCTGCCCACAAGTGGGCAGATTGGGCAATTACCCCTGATCCACACCCTAGGGGGGCAGGAAGTCTACTAGATGCCAGGGAATTAAAAAAAAAATAGGGGTGGTGGCTACCAACCTGTATGGACCTGGTTATGCCCCCACCCCAACTGAAGGAGGAAACAGTCTTTCAGCTCTCCCCCGCACACTAAAGCATCTTATCCCACGGCAAGCAAGAAGACATTTGATTATTTTGGGTTTTGGTTTTACATTTGGGCCATGAGAGCTTGGTAACTCTCAAAATCGTCCCGCTTGGAATGGTAAGGGCTGCACTTTTTTGAATTTGAGACGCTTCTATGTAGAAAAATCCACAAGACCTAGACACATCTGAAAACTACACATCTGGTTGATTCCAGGGTGGCGTGCCTCACATGCAACCTGCACCATTTTCTTACCCACAATGCCCTGCAAACCTCCAACTTTGCTGAAAATCACACATTTTTCCCACATTTTTGTGATGGAACCTTCCGGAATCTTCAAGAATCCACAAAATTCTTACCACCCAACATTGTCTCATCTATACCAATAAAAATTCTGCTGCACTTCTGAGGGGAACGTTGGGTGGTAGGAAATCTGTCCCGGTGCGGAGATCCCACACAGAAATGTGGGAAAAATTTGATTTTTTAGCAAAATTTTAGGTTTGCTGAGGATTCTGTGTAAGAAAACATAGGGGGATTGACGCAAGTCACACCTCTCTGGACTCCCTCGGGTGTCTAGTTTTCAGAAATGTCTGAGTTTGGTAGGTTTCCCTAGATGGCTGCTGAGCCCCACCGCAAAAACAAGTAGTTTTGTATTAGAATATTTTGATGTATCCACATAGTGTTTTAGGGCATTTCCTGTTGCGGTCACTAGGACTACCAACACAAGTGGGGCACCATTTTTATCGGGAGACTTGGGGGAAAGCTGGGTGGAAGGAAATTTGTGGCTCTTCTCAGATTCCAGAATTTTCTGTCACCTAAATGCGAGGAAAAAGTGTTTTTTCGGCCAATGTTGAGGTGTGCAAAAAATGCACAGGTTTGGTAAGTTTCCCTCGGTGCCGGCTGAGCTAGAGGCCAAAATCCACAGATAAGCACTTTGCAAAAAACAGCTCTGTTTTCTTTGGAAAAATGTTAAGTGTCCACGTTGTGTTTTTGGGCATTTCCTGGAGCTGGTGCTAGGCCTACCCACACAAGTGATAATTTATCAGAAGACTTGAGGGAACGTTGGGTAGAATGAAAATTTGTGGCTTCTCTAAGAATCCAGAACTTTATGTCACTGAAATGTGAGGAAAAAGTGTTTTTTTGGCCACATTTTGAGGTTTGCAAAAGGATTCTGGGTAACAGAACCTGGTGATAGCCCCACAAGTCACCACATCTTGGATTCTACTAGGTGTCTAGTTTTCAAAAATGCTCAGGTTTGGTAGGTTTTCCTAGGTACCGGCTGAGCTACAGGCCAAAATCCACAGCTAGGCACTTTGCAAAAAACAGCTCTGTTTTTTTTGGGATAGTGTGATATCTCCACATTGTGTTTCGGGGCATGTCCTGTTGCGGGCGCTAGGCCTACCCACACAAGTGAGGTACCATTTTTATCGGGAGACTTGGGGGAACGCTGGGTTGAAAGAAATATATGGCTTCTCTAAGATTCTAGAACTTTCTGTACCTGAAATGTGAGGCAAAAGTGTTTACTTGGGCACATTTTGAGGTTTGCAAAGGATTCTGGGTAACAGAAACTGGTGAGAGCCCCACAAGTCACCCCATTTCGGATTCCCCTAGGTGTCTAGGTTTAACAAATGCACAGATTTGGTAGGTTTCCATCAGTGCCGGTTGAGCTAGAGGCCAAAATCTACAGCTAGGCACTCTGCAAAAAAACATATCAGATTTCAATGTAAAAATGTGATGTGTCCATGTTGTGTTTCCTTTTGCGAGCATTATGCCTACCCAAGCAAGTGAGGTACCATTTTTATCGGGAGACTTGGGGAAACACAGAATAGCAAAACACGTGTTATTGCCCCTTGTCTTTGTCTACATTATTTCCTTCCTAATGTAAGACAGTGTGTAAAAAAGACGCCTATTTGAGAAATGCCCTGTAATTCACATGCTAGTGTGGCACCCCGTAATTCAGAGATGTGCAAATAACCACTGCTTCTCAACACCTTGTTTTGTGCCCATTTTGGAAATACAAAGGTTTTCTTGATACCCATTTTTCACTCTTTATATTTCAGAAAATTAATTGCTGTATACCCGGTATAGAATGAAAACCCACTGTAAGGTGCAGCTCATTTATTGGCTCTGGGTACCTAGGGTTCTTGGTTTACCTACAGGCCCTATATATTCCTGCAACCAGAAGAGTCCAGCAGACGTAACGGTAAATTGCTTTAAACAATCTGACATCGTTGGAAAAAGTTACAGAGTAAAACGTGGAGACAAATTGCTATTTTATTCACCTCAATTTCAATATTTTTTTTATTTCAGCTGTTACTTTCCTTAGAAAACCCTTGTAGGATCTACACAAATTACCCCTTGCTGAATTTAGAATTTTGTCTACTTTTCAGAAATGTTTAACTGTCTGTGATCCAGCATTGGTTTCAGACCCATTTCTGTCACTAACTGGAAGGAGGCTGAAAGCACAAAAAATAGTAAAAATGGGTTATGTCCCAGTCAAATGCCAAAATTGCGTTAAAAAATAGGGTTTTCTTCTTCAAGTCTGCCTGTTCCTGAAAGCTGGGAAGATGGTGATTTTAGCACCGCAAACCCTTTGTTGATGCCATTTTCAAGGAAAAAACCATAAGCATTCTGCAGTCCTTTTTTCCCATTTGTTAAAAAAAAAAAACAATTTGCTGTATTTTGGCTAATTTCTTGGTCTCCTTCAGTGGAACCCACAAGGTCAGGGTACCTCTAGAAACCCTAGGATGTTTGGAAAAAAAGGACAGAAATTTGGCGTGGGTAGCTTATGTGGACAAAAAGTTATGAGCGCCTAAGCGCGAACTGCCCCAAATAGCCAAAAAAAGGCCTGCCACCTGGGGGGGGGAAAGGCCTGGCAGCGAAGGGGTTAATGGACGTTAAGGAGATGTAAGGAAAAGAGCCATACAATTGACTTCAGGATTGGATTCCACACCATTCAACTAAAATAGCAAGATTTTGCTTGAAATCCTAATGCTAAATCGAACAAAATATGAGTAATGGACAAGTAAAATATCTCATTATATTCCCAAGCACAAAATTTGTAATTTAAGTGAAGTTACATATTTGTATGTGGCATACCCTTTGCCAGCTGTGATTGTGTAGGAATTTGTACTTAATGGTTTACCTATTGTACAAGTTCCATGAAAGACAGCGGTGCCTTAGACTTGCACCATTTCGCAAAAATTATTATAGTGCCCTAGTTCCATTTTTATTACATGGCATCATTATCAAACTGTTTGTAAATGTGGCGCTGCATACTTTTCCTCATTCGCATCATGTATTGCTAGAATTTGTCACACAGTGCTCCACTGTGAGAAGAGCAGTACATGTATCCCCCACAAGCTGATGCCACCATCCTGGGGAATATCCTACTAGTGTTTTTTTTCACAGGGGATAAAACTGGTTGTACCGACTTTGGACAGTACTGTTAAGCTATTGTGCCGTTATAAACATGTTTTGATTGAAAAATAGTTCCATGAATTTCTGAGCATTAGAACCATTATCTTGACTCTTTTTATTTATCTCATTTCACTTTTATTTTGCATGTTCTGAACCACAAGAGCACTGGGCCTTCACACTGACACATATTTTCAGCAGCAAATATTATTTCGAAATGGATGACATTTTTAAGATATTATTTTGTAAAAAAAAGTTTATTAAGAAGCATTTAAGGGCAGATTTAAGTAAAGTGGCGCTGAAACCAGGGCAGCACCACTTTCCTTGCACCCTATGATCCTATGATCAGGGCTTTTAACTTTCTTGTTTTTGAATCACATTAGATGTTTCTTTCTTTATTTTCTTCTCGTCCTTCTTCTTTATTTATTTTTTCCACTACGTGCTCTCCTTTCTATCGCTTCGATGCTCTTTTGAGTAGGAACGCGCTTTATAAATCAAATTACAAATTACCTCTTAGTGACCCCCTAAGATACAGCGCACCATGGTGCAGAGTAGGGGTAGGGGCAATAGTATGAACATTTTTTACACTATAGTTATACTGATCAGAGTTAGCACCATAATGTTGGTGCTAACCCTGAACAATAAATAGGGGCCCATTGTAAACAATGGTGTGCCCCCTTTTAATGCCTGCTCTGAGCAGGCGTTAAACGTGCCGAAAAATATGACGCAAAGAAATCTCTTCAATTTTTTTATCACCATTTCTTCGCCCCCCCCTAATGGGAGAACGACCCCTTTGCATGCATCATGCCTGGAACAGGCACAATGTACTGCAAAAGGTTACAAAGTGGCACAATGTATGCATTGCTCCACTTTGCCAATATTGTGCAGGGAAAAGGCCACCTTGGCATAAACAAAGTGACGCTAAGGTGGCTCTGAAGTAGTGCTAGGGCCTCTTAAATCAGGGCCTTAGCGGTCTGGTGTCTGCAGTTATACATTTGTTGGACAGTAAATTATGGCTTCTTTAGACAGATAATGTTTGAATGGTCTATGTAGTACCTGTATATTTATTCCAAAGTATCCTTTAGCCGTAATCTCATGTTCAAAGTATCACCACATCAAAATATTGTGGGTTAGAACATCGAGGGTAAGTATATCTAATTGTCTTTGTAAATATTATGAATGCTTAAAGCATTGCAGTCAAAAATATTGTGGTATACTATATCATTTATAGGTATTTTTGTTTGTGTTTTCTTTTTAATTTTAATTTAAATATGGGTTAAATTATTTGTATTTAATTCTTAATATTCATTAAATTTATAATTTTACCAGATTGTGGGGTTTATGACTCTGGGTAGCATGTCATGTAATTATACCATTATTTTAAATGTGTCTTTATTTTAATCTCACATTTATTTTTAAAGAAAATCATTGCTTTTTATTGAGTTGTGCATGTTTTGAGGGATTTTTTCAGTAGTGTTTTTTCTAAGGTGTTTTCATTGCTGCATCCTAAAATAAACCACTTTTAAAACGTTTACGGTGTACCACACTAGCACATAGGAGGTACCATTATTTTGTTTTAACAAATGTCCTTTTTTTAATATTAGGAAGTTGAGCAGTAATTCATCTGTATTTTCACAGTACTCCATACACTTTTTTTAATAAAAAATGAAATATGTGACAAATAAAATAATACACAGTAGTACACTATATTTGTGAAATATAGGATATACGTTGTTTTTTATTTTTTTACATATTATTTTTTTAAAATATATATATATATTTATATATATATATAAAGAGAGAGAGAGAGAGAGAGAGAGAGCGCGAGAGAGAGAGAAATGAGAACATCTGTGTAGGATGAACCCTGTTTTTTAAGGCTGGAGAGATGTACGAACCACAGATGAAAAGACACACGGTCTTAAAAAAAGGCAGCAAAAAAAGAAGAGGGGCCAATGAAGGAGGAGGAAAAGAGGAACAGTCTGGAAGAGAAATGAGAAGTACCAGGAAGTGATGATGGAAACAAATTCGGTAATAAATTTGACAAATGAACCTCTGACAGCAGAGGAGACTAAAATACTGTCTTCTGCCCTCTCGGACTGCCCTAGGTCATACTTTGATAATGCACGGTCTAAAATTGATTTATTCAAGTTTACAAGGAAGTTGAAATTGACGGAATTCTTTAAAGGAAAACAGCATATGGAGGAAGAACAGAACATTATTAGAGGGAAAGCATACGGTAATCTTTAACCTCTGGTATGGATTTGATGAGTGACCTGACAGAGTTGGAAAGGGAGAATGCTTGAGGTGAGCGATAAGGACATGATTGAGGATATGAATGTTGATGTGTATGAGGAAGGGAGATCGACGTTTAGGTCCAAATCGAGATTTATACCTCTCACAGCACATGATAATATAGATACATTTTCAAAAATGGTAAATACAGAACTGTGTATCCTCCAGGAAAATGTGAACAAAATACCGATGCAGATGGGAATCAGAGAGAGGACATACAGGCAGACTGTAAATAAAGGTAGTAAGAAAGATAATTTTTCGATAAGGACTTCAGACCGCGGGAGTAAAGTTGTCTTTCTTAAGGATTTGAAGGAGTGGAAGGAGGAAGGTCTTTTTAATATAGATGAATATATTGTACTAAGAAAGGATCACCCTGAATATCCGATGTTTTACCTTAAAGCTAAGGTACGTAAGAATGCACTAAACCCACTGTGTAGACCAATAATAACAGCAATAGATAGTCTGTTTGAAAATACCTTGAAATACATTGATAGTTTTCTGAAACCTTTTTTCTCAAGCTTGCCGTCATATTTTAAGGGTACAAAAGAGATTTTTCAGAGTATTTTGATGTTGAATAGGATGACCAAAGTTGATGATGAGTTTGGATGGATCTTCCTTAAACAACATTATTCAGCATGAGGATGGTTTGAAAGTGGCAGCACATTTGAGAGTGGGATCTACTAGTTATTAAAAAACACAATGATCTGCTGTCGAAATTTGTGCAGAGGTGCCTTACTAAGAATATCTTCCTATTTACTGTAGAGTTCTTTGAGCAGCAGAGAGGGATTGCCATGGGAACCTGCTTCTTCCCTTTCTATGCAAATTTATATATGGGTGGAGGGAACGATCAGTAGCTCAGTAAATTGGACATGAAAACTGGCCATGACACATTATGTTGTGGGCAAGGTCTATCGCTATCTTGTTTGGAATCTAAAAAGGCACTGTAGGACGAGACAGTAGATTTGTAGAATATTTGAATTGCAATAATCTGAACCTGCCTTTTACAAGCAATATCAGTAAAGTAGTATGTTGGAATTCTTGGAAGTTAAATTGAAAGTGATGGGTAGAAAATTGATAACCATACTGTACGGAAAAGCAACAATGGTAATAGTACCCCACATGCAGAGAGTTTTCATCCAATAGCACTTAAGAGTAGTATTTCATGTGGTAAGCTTTTGCGAGTCAGAAGGATTTGTAACAAGATTAAGGGGTAAAGTCTATTCAGAAAATAATTGAGTACAGCTAGGGACAGGGTCAGTAAATGTGCATGAAAATACTTTTTATTTGAGTTGAAGAAGAAAAAGAAGGATACTAAATGTAGATTTGTCCGTTCCATCACTATCAGCATTATAAAGTTAGAGAGATTTTAAGTAAGCACTGGCACTTTAGTAGGGGTGACCCAGTTAGAGGAACAGCTATCATGCGTAGACCACTGGCGACTTTCAGAAGAGCACAGTCTTTACCTACTGAAATGTCCCTGACCCAAAATATATATAGGGAGCTGTCAAGTTTAATATGTTCCTCAGGAGCAGTACCCTCAAGAGGTCCACCTTCCAGCAGCTCTGACTCTGGTTTCAAGTAACAGAGGTACAGAGAGACCAAATGAGGGAAGGGAGTTAGGGAGGGTACTTCGAGGAGGAACATCTGGAACAGAAAGTTGCAACCCATTATTACTGCTTCAACTTGCAACCCACTATATGCAACCAACATATAATACTCTAGAATAGTTTTCACCTGTGAAAAGAAACATCTTCCTCTATGGTCTTGATACCAAGGTTTCTAGGAAATGCTTTTGCTAAAGTTTTCCTCTTAAGCTTACATAGTTATTTTGCTTATATCAGCTTTCAGTTATAACAGGGCTCTCTGGTTATCTCAGGGTTCCAGTAATATCAAACACACATGGTTAAATAGCAACTTTCGGATCTTATCTCTGGTTAGTAGTCTCACAGGGTGTTTCTCATTGTCTAGAACAATAATAACTATATCACTGTACGAGTCTCAAGGGTACTCACATATGCCTTTTACCATTATTTATATATGCCTTGCTTTACCACTATGCAAGCAAATGTGCTTTGTCACCATGCAACGAGTGTCAGGATTTTACCCACACAAGTTCACTAAGGTTGAAATGTACTTTTTCTGTTTACAGAACCATCTGCAGGTGGATCAAGGCATTCTTCAGAGTACCACGATAGCTCACCCTGGTCTGTAACACTCAAGTGCCTTTCCAAGGAATGCAAATAAAGAAAGACAGCATCCCCTTACCTGCTCAGGAGCGCGCAGCAACCGGTGGTATACCGTTCCTTACAGCCAACTTAGTTGGTGATTGTCTGCATGTGGGACCGCTGCCTCAGGACTCTAGCACTGAATAATCCATACTCAGTAGCTGGGCATGGGCACTTTTATAGCAGTGGAGGTAACAAAGATGGATGCCGCCTGGGGCACTGAAACTAAAAAGGGACAATCTTAGGTGGCCGTGATTTGGGCTGCAAACACTGAAACGGACAGAGAAACATATTGCCATATTGTTCTTCACGGTGCTGTTTTGATCACTGACGTATGGCATACAGTGTGCTAATGCACTATTGACAGTACTTTCAGATAAGTGAGGCCTCTTGAATTCAATGAAAGCACTGCATTAATAAAGTGAAAGCATGTCTTTGCAGTAGCCTATGTGCATGGAGTGCGCACATGCAGTTAAGTTCATAACACAGGAGGCAGGGTTCATGACAGACCTCCCCATCAAAACAGACATTCTTATTTCACACTGGGGCATGAGGATGTGTCTTGTGAAATTTGCAAATCAAACTGGGCACGTGTACAGCATCACTAGGTTCCCATGAGTTTTCCTTGGGTCCATAGCTCTTCCATGAAACCAAGTACCATAACTTGCCCTCTTTCTTTGTGCTCTCTTTGATGTCTTGGACCATACATTCAACACAGTCCTCAATCACTATTGGAGGAGGGTGAGGTCAAAATGACCCTTGTGCTGGCTTTAACAATGATATGAAAAACAGGGTGTAGTTTTATGGTCCTTGGGAGCTTTAATTTAAACAGCACTGGATTCACACACTGAATAACTGCGAAAAAGACCAATAAATTGTGGATGGAATTTGTATTGTTGTTTGAACTTCAAATATCTTGTGGAAAGACATATCTTCTCTCCAGGTTTATAAGCGGGGTCTGGTTTTCATTTCTAGTCAGCTCTTTGTTTGTAGATTATCTTTGCTTTTTTATGTTTTGGTGCAGGTGTTGTATCAGTTTAATCATCTCTTGTATTATAGAGTTTAGATATGGGATTTGTGTTTTGGTTTTGGTGTCAGCAATTGCAAGATATGCCAATGAAAACCATGATTGGCAAAGAATGGAGGCATGTTTATGGCATGTGCTTTGGATTATTGTAGGAGAGGAGGTCTACTCAGGAACCCTGGGCGTTGGATAAATAGTAATATAGATATTGCTGAAGATCCTCATTTACTCATTCTGTTTGGCCATCTGACTTAGGGTGAAAACTTGTAGAGAGATTGTTTTAATACACTGAGTTTCACACACACAATTCTTTCCATACAGTTGCAGTGAAATGAGAGTCTTGGTCTAATGTGATGGTTTGAGGCAAACCATGTAATCATACCATGTGGTGATGTAACAATGTCACTGGATTTCTTGCTGTGGGCAGTATCTTGCAGGCCTCAAAATGGATCACCTTGGGCAATCTCTCCACATTACCAGGATGATATTTTTACCCTGATCTCTTGGTAGGTCTAATACAATGCCCACAGAAACATCTTTGCAAATGTGAGTTGGATTGGGCAACAGGTGTAAGGGATCTCGCTTTGGTGAATGGTCAGATTTGGTTAGTGCACATATATCATAGTTCTGTACATATGTATGTACTTCTTTCTTCCAACTGAGCCTCCAGAAGTTTCTACTGACGAGTTCCTACATTTTCATACTTCCAGGATGGACTGCCAGTGGTTGTTTGTGACACCATTTCAGAACCTGTTACTTAGTGGGTACAACTTGCCTTGGAAGGGCAATTCTGCTAGCCTGGAATATCTTTTGTCCCTTTGTTGCCAAATGAATAATCTCTGCAGAGGTATGTTATCCTTGATCTTGTCCAAGAACTGATTGGACATTGGGGCTCCGAAGATCTGATCACTGGGAATCATTGGGGGTGGCTTAACTCACTCAGTTTTCTGTGTTGTTTTATAATAGTGAGACAAAGCATCTGCTTTGTTATTTGAACACCCAGGTATAAAGATTATAACAATGGGCCAGATGTATGAAAGCTTTTTGCATTCGCAAACGGTGCAAATGCCCGTTTGCGAATGAAAAAAACCATTTCAGAATGTATGAAAGACATTCTGAACGCAATATTAAGGAATCGCTAAAATAGCGATTCCTTAAAATTGCGACCCTGTTTAGCGAGTCACAAATTGCGACTCTCTAAATAAGAAATTGCAAATAAGGATTCCTTATTTGCGATTTCTAAGCACATGTAAGAAGTAATTCCTAAATGTGAATTGGGCATTTAGGAATTGTTATTTACCACCAAGTTGAACTTGGTGGTAACCATGTGCAAATTTAAAAAATGCATTTAAAATGCATTTTCAAAATTTACATGTAAAGCACACATGCCCTTTTGGCATGTGTGCACCTTACATGTTGCAAAAAAATATTTTGGGGTGCAGCAGAGGGGGCCTTGGGCCCCCAGCACCCTGGAGTTTTGCATTTCCAAAATTCTGGTTAAGACATCGCAATTTTGGAAATGCAAAAAATTTGCCGATATGGGCCTACAGGCCCATAGGTGCGAATGGGGCCAGTATCGCAATTTGTGATTCGGTAATAGCATTTGCGATTTTTAAGAAATCGCTATTACCGATTCGCAAATGTGATACATTGCATTTTGCGAATCAGAAATAGCGATTTCTTAAAAATCACTATTTCTGACTCGCAAAAGGCCTCCTTGATAACTCTGTCCCAAAGTCGAATTCTGTGAAGTAAAGAGTCCATCTCAGTTGCCTTGGTGTTAATGCTTGAGCACATCACAAGAATTGTAGATTGCAGTGATCCGAATACACAACAATTGGATGTTTTTCACAAAGTAACTAATGACACATTTTCTTGAAGTAAAGTCCAAAGGCCAGCAATTCTTTCTCCGCCACTGTGTAATTTAGCTCAGCAGGTATAAACCTCGTTGAGAGATATGTCACTGGGTGTAACTGATGTGAATTTTGATCTTTTTGAGAAAGTATGACTCCTATAACTGGGTCAGAGACATCTGCCTCTAAAAGAATAGCTAGTTGATGTCAGGATGTTTGAGGATTGGAGCTGTCACAAAAGATGTTTTTAAATTCTTGAAAGGCACTGTTGGCTTCTTGCGTCCAAGTGAACTTGACACCCTTCTTTAGAGGTTGGGTCAACGGGGTTGCCTTGGTTGAAAAATGACTGATGAAATGTCTGTAAAAAATTGTAAATCATGAGAATCACTGGATGTCCTTCACAGACTTTGGCTCAGGCCAGTCCAGAATAGCTTGCACTTTTCTTTCAGCCATTGTTATGCCTTGAGAGGAAAGAATGAAGTTCAGGAATTCCACTTTATTCATGTGGAATTCACACTTTGTTAGCTTGCACAATGGACCATGTTGGTGTAGCATTGTTAAAATTACCTTGACGCGTCCCTCATGTTCTTTATATTGAAATATTGTCTTAGTTGACAATCACGAAATGGTCCAAGAACTCATGCAGAACATCATTGATGAAGAATTGAAATGTCGCTGGGGCATTACACAACCCGAACGGCATTACACAATACTCAAAAAATCCATAATGAGTCCAAAAAGATGTTTTCCATTTCTCCTGAGGCACAAATGCACATTAAATGATAGGAATGCATGATAAAACCTGACATAAGTTGTGTTCCATCAACTGCTCGGATCATTTCTGGCTGCTCCTTAACTGTGGTGGGAATTTGTAGGCTGAATTGATCCTACTTTATGTAGCTCCACAATCAACCATTACTACTATGTTCTCATTTAAGAAGTCTGTTACTATGAAATGTACAGTAAGAATGAGATGGGGGGCCGATATCTGTAGGGTATCAGCAATAGATTGGTCAGAAGAGTCAGGTTGGGTACTTGAGAAATTCTCCTGTCTGTTCCTTGAAACTAGTTAGTTTCCCTGTTTTATGAGATTCTCACCTAAGGAGAAGTCTTTGGGATGCCCTGAGCACTCCTTGACGAAGCGACCCTTCTTACCCCAGTAAAGACATGAACCATTTTTTTGATGGGAGTCCTTTTCTTCCTGAGTGAGCGGTTTGCATACACCTCCAATGTCCATCGGTTCACTGCTGCCCTGAGCAGTTCTAGTCCTCATGTCATTCGGACATGTAAATGTTTGAAACCCCAGTCTCTTTTTGTCTCCTTTCCTACCTGCGATTATAGAGCAAGGGATTGTCTGAAATAAGAAGCAGTACCGCCCACAAAGAAGCATTGCCTCTGAGGTAGGAGATTAAAAACGCTATGCAGGACTGAGCATCTGGGAAAGAGTTTGGCTAGACTATGAAGTGCAGCTGGATTGGAGTT
Source organism: Pleurodeles waltl (assembly GCF_031143425.1). Taxonomy (NCBI): domain Eukaryota; kingdom Metazoa; phylum Chordata; class Amphibia; order Caudata; family Salamandridae; genus Pleurodeles; species Pleurodeles waltl. The sequence continues at coordinate 591,470,628 of NC_090447.1, forward strand.
AGAAATATCAGAAACTTTGTGGGATCCCCTGCAAAGCACTCCAGCAAGGCGAGAAGAGACAGTTGAGGAGACTTTCACAGACACCCTGGGCCCAAGAGTGGTTTCCCCTGACATGTTTGGAATGCTTGTACAGTCAGAAGCTGAGCTTGTAAATGAGCCACTCTACTAGCTAAGGCGGCTGTTTCTTTTCTGGTTGCTGACACTTCCTTTTGCATGTTGCCCAGCATGGTAAAAATGTCCTCCACTGGATCATCTTGGAGGCAGGGCTGGGGAAGAACTGAATTCATGGGTGGATAATTTTTGTCAGGGTTAGCCAGTTCCTCAGGAGCAGAATCCTCAAGAGGCCCACCTTCCGGCAGCTCCAACTCTGATTCCAAGTAACAGCGGCCTAGAGTGGCCAGGTGAAAGGAAGGGAATTAGGAATGATACTGTGGAGAGGGACATCTGGAATAGATTGTTGCAATCCATTATTACTGCTCCAAATTACAACCCACTATACGCAACCAACATGTCATAATACTCTAGAATAGTTGACACTTGTGAAAGGAAATGTTGTCTTGATACCAAGGATTTGTTGTGTAGCCATTTTAGTTAGAGCTCCATGCACATTACTTTAGCAAAACTAGGCTTGCAGCTGTGCACTTTAACCTAGATATCTTTTATTCAGCTTTGTTTATTATTTTAACAATAGCCACATTTGTGGTCTTGTTTTTATTTCTCTCTATCTAGCTGTTCTTTGCCTTTGCCAGCACTGCGTTCTTAATCAAGGCATTTCTTTCCCTCTGTGCTTCTCTCAAGGCTGCAGTAAGATAGGTTGCCGGTAAACGTGTTAAAGCTTTGTGTCTGGTATTCATAGAAACATACACATCCTTACGTAGGGACATTTTCTCAGAACATCAGCTGTTTTAATATTGTTCAGTTTCAGCTTTATTTCGGTAAAACAATACCATAAAAGCATACTGGCAAAATTCTTACATTTCTAAAAGGAACAAAAACTCTTTTTAAGAAAAGAAAACACTAAAAAAAGATCGAGACCAGAGCTCCCTCAGGGCCATACAATGCAAATAGGCAAGTTATGGGTATAAATGTTATTAAAAGTAAACAATTAATCAGTAAAAACACTATAAAATATACAGTACACATCATCATGCAAATCATCATATAAATATTATAAAATGTTATAAAATACCCCTAAAATATAAATCTTTATACAAAAAACAGTTAAGATTGCTATCTCACTAATAGTAGCATTAACTATGGACTAGCTCAAAAAGTGACCATTATAAAAATAGGATATATGCTTTTGAAAGATTATTTGCCTCTAGCATGTCAAATTGCCTCTACAATCTTGGCAATATAGATACCATCATCACATGAGGGGTTATTTGACTAATTTTTAAGAGATGATTGACAATCCCTAGGGCCCAACGATTCCTTTCTTTCTTGCGTGCCTATATTACTTAGCAGCCATATACGATCAAGTAATGCAAAGGGCACATTGTTCTAGCAGCAGCTAATATTCACTTAACTACTAGAAACAAGTTATCTAATGTTAGTCTTAAAAACAATAAATAAAAGTCGAATACAGTATTTCATTTGTAAGACCCATAAAATTTACCTCCCGTGCCATCAGGCACTTATTTGCCTAGCTAAGAGGAGATTTTTTGGGATAAAAATAGATAAATATCAGAATCCAGGAACAAGTTTCATAAGTGTCAATGATCATTCTAGGTAACTTAATCAACCTCCCAGTAACTTTGGTCCTCCCGGGCATAGACAATGTCCCCTGAGCTAAATATATCCTTGGCTGATTGTAGGTCCCAAGGCCATTGAATTGCAGAGGGTGACTCCCAATTATCGATTTCAGGACCATAGGTTAACTTTGGGAGTTTTGCCTGAGTTAAAGCGCCTACAGCCTCAGGCCCGCCTTGTCTCTGATGAATGAAATTGCTATTAAGAACCGGGTTAGACCAAGAACAACATATGGTATCGAGCTGGATCTCAAGAATCTGGCAGCTTCATTGTAGTTCCTGATTCCAACGTTCCTGCAGATAGGTCGGATCCATTTCCTCCTTGGTTTATCGTAGGCAGTGCAATTTAAAAGGACATGATCCGTCGTTTCTGGTGTCTCCATATTACACAGCTCGCGGGTCGCCTCATGATTACTCCCATTCAGTAGGCCCCATTTAAAGGTAAAAGCCTTGACCTGGAGAATCCCATATCGAAACTTCATAAATAAAACTTTTGCTCGTCTAGGATGGATAGTATCGATCCATTCCTCAGCTCTCGGTAATGGTTTAAAATCCAGAAAACTTAAGGTTAGTCTACCTGAATCCTTGCTATGAAAAGGGCTATTAAAGATGAAGTCCCAAAATACTTGCTTTAGTCGGATCTTTGATTGGGTTGTGAGTGTATGCGGTTCATCCCAATAGAATTTCAGCCCTAAATTGTAAAAGCATTGCCTGATATAGTGGAGCCACGGGAGGGAGATAGCCTTGTCCAAGCCCATGATCTCAGTTAGTGCTTGCCTGTATTGGATCAGTTCAGGGGTTGTCCAAAGTCTACACCAGTAGAGCAGGGGCCTCAGGGCTGCCAATTTGCCTATTTGTTTCATATTAGTGTCATAGGCTAAAGGAATCAACGGAGTGGATGGAGGGAGGCCCAATACCCCCCTCATGAAATTATTTTCCTGAGTAGCCAATGGAGTTAGTTTTGTGAACCCCCAGAGTTCTGCGCCATACAGAGCAGCGGCCTGTGCTTTGCACCTATAGATCTCGAATACTGGTGACACAGTGCTCGACCTTGAACATTTGTAATTTTTACTGATTGCCATGGAGCTATGAGTTAAGGAGATAGCAGCTTTGTTGATGTGCGGTGCCCATGACAATTTGGCATCAAGCAGTATCCCTAGGTAGTTGAAATTTTTAACTCGTTCCAATGCCTGCCCTCTAATCCAAATGTTTCTCTTGAGTGCTTTGTGAGGGTTAACAATTAAGTATTTAGACTTATTTGCATTTATTTCTAATCCCTTCAGGCCGCAATACTCACTGAATTTATCTAGTAGAGTTTGCAGGCCCATTGGAGTTTGAGATAATAGGATGGTATCATCTGCTAAAAGGAGGGCGGGGACTGGATCATCATTCAATCTTGGTGAGTCGTGGTTACTTTGTTTCAGATGATGAACCAGATCATTGATGTATAATGAGAAAAGTGTTGGGGCGAGCACACAGCTCTCTCTCACCCCCCTATTGATAGGTATTGGGTCTGTCAACTCTCCCTTTGGCCCCCACCGGACCTTTGCAAATGCATTTTCATGTAGCCTCTCCAACTGGCCCAGGAGGTTGCCTGGCATGCCCTGTTTTCCTAATGCTGCCCATAAGGAGTCTCTCAGCACCAGATCAAAGGCTGCGCGCAGATCCACAAACGCGATATACAGGTGGCCTTTTTTTAGTCTAGTGTATTTCCATATTATTGTCAATAGCCTAAAGGCCTGGTCGACTGTACTGGTCTGTTGTCTAAAGCCTGCTTGGTATATAGTCATTATGCTGTTCTCTTCTATCCAGATATTGATTCTATTCAGGATCTGTCTAGCATACATTTTTTGTGTGACATCTATAAGGCTAATTGGTCTGTAGTTCCCTGGGTCTTCCCTGGATCCTTTTTTGTAGATTGGGATTATTTCTGCCCCTGTCCATGTCTCGGGCATTAGGCCTCCCCTTGCTATAGCGTTACTTAGACGGTTTAGATAAGGTGCCCAGATTTCTATGCTATGTTTGAACATATCCCCCGGGATCTTATCCAAACCGGGGGCTTTTCCTGGCTTGATTGCTTCAATGGCAATCACCGTCTCCTCCAGACTAAATTGTAACTCAGGTAAAATACCCCAAGTAACTGGGGTTTTATGTCTTGAGGGATAGAGATCAAGGGTGGGGGGGTCAGAGTAAAGATATGTAAAGTAGTTAACCCATGTTTTGGGGTCTATGTGATGGTCTGTAGTAAATATCCCCTCTTTGCTACCATGGGTAACTATTTTCCAGAAGGTCCTTGCATCATTGCTTTTTGCTGCTACCAGCAGGTCTTGCCATTTTTGGTCCTCCCAGTTGCGTTGGGCAGTAGCCAGCGTTTTCTTGTAACTGGCCATTGCCTGCTGTACGGCTAATTGATTTTTTTGCTTAAGTGCCTCTACCAGTACTCTTTTCCTCGCTCTACATTTGATAGTATACCATGGACTGTTTGGGGTGGTTTGCACCTTCTCCTTTTTATGCTTATTCTGTGGCTGTTTGGTCAGGACGGGTCTTAACGTAGTGCTCAATGAATGGTGGATAGCCGTAATAGGAATGTCACTAGGTTTATTTTCTGCATAAGGCTCCAAGAGATCAGAAAATATGTTGTAAATATTTATCATAGTGACCTGATTGCCTAGTATTGCTGGCCATTTTACAACCCTTCTGTTGTTACTGAGGGTGGGTTGTAACTCCACCTTATCATGTTCTATATATTTTGAGTCCAAATCTAAGAAGTGGGCCCTGAATTCAATTATTAGCGGGAAGTGATCGCTATCCCTTCTTTTATCAATTTTAAAGGTCGCTAGTCTTCCCCATGTATTTATACTATGCAGAATGTAGTCTATTTTTGAAGTTGAGTTGCCTCTCTGGAAAGTAACCAGATTAAGGCCGCCTTCACCCACTCTGCCATTGCATGCCCTCAGTCCGTGGTTTAATGTAAGGCCCATGATTTGCAATGCGGCCACTGTGCCTGGGACAGTTTTTTCTATTGTTAGGTAAGGAATTGTTCTCATTCGATCTTCCTCTTCTGCTAAATGTTCGAATCCAGTTATAGGTTCATAGTTACAGTTAAGGTCACGCCCTATGATAATTGTCTCACCTACTGGAATTTTTTTGAGCAGGTCGTCTAGTAGAGTTATTTTAGGAGACTCCACGTTTGACTTTCTAGGTCTTATATATACATTGAACAAGTGGGTTATTATCTTATTTTTTTTCCCATTATCAACCATAAGATGTCCTCCGAGTCAGTGGCTTGCATGCGTATCTCAACATTTAATGAGATTTTCTCCCATACAACCAACCCCCCAGACGGTCTCCCTCTGGCAGCTGAAGTTGCACTAATAAAGTAGGTTTTATATCCTACTTTATACGTTGGATCTTTAAGCCACGTCTCTTGGAAGAGACAGACATGGTGTCGATCAATATAGTCCTGCCATTCGGGGTCTATAAGCTTATTTTTTAAGCCAGCTACATTCCATGAGATCATGGTGATAGGACCCCTTCCGTTTAGGCTTGTGGCATTGAGAGTATGGCTCGGATAGGTTGTTAGATCTTTCCTACCATACAAGAGCTCCGCTACGCTCCCTACCCCTGTAGCATGAAGATCATTCCCTTCATGGGGCTCCCCTACTATTGGGTCCCCATTGGGTTCCACTTGTGCCTGATCTATCTGGATTAGTCAATCTACTCTTTCAAGGTTTGAATCATCATTTCTCTTTTGCAGTCCCTCATTGTGATTGAGTTTATGCCTTTGAACTCAAAGTTTGGTAATTAATGGATCCAAACTAAACCTCATGGCATTGAAATTAGGGGCGGGGGTTCTCTGTTCCATGTCAATCAAACCTCTGGTTAATCTTCCATCCTTGAGTGTTAATGCAATAACGTCAAGTTGCCCCTTCTCTCCAGGGATTCATTCTGCCCCCCTAATATCTGATCGAATTATGGATAAACAGTGTCTTTTGGCCCTAATCCAATGTATAAGCTTGTTTTTTAAGGAGTCCTCATCTTCTCTGCTATTTAAGGGCAATTTTGGAACATTTAACAGATAGACAACATTGGTCCTAGTAGGAAACCTATCCTCCTCAGAGTATGGATTCCATATAGTGTTTTTGTTATAATCATTAGATACTTGGGGATAGGGGTTAAGAGTAAGTTCCAAATTTCCTTTTTGGGGTCCTTTTACCAAATGGGGATCTCTTTGTGGTTTCCCTGTTCCTTGGCATAAATTACTAGCATTTCTTCTCGAGAAATTGCGTGAACCAATATGTTCCACATTGACCCCTATCATGCATCCCTGTGGTTGTTGTGCAATCTTAGCTATAGCTGGGGTAAGGTTAGGGTTAGTAATCAAATTTTGAGGATATGTGGGTCTACCTTGTAGATGGAGTGATATGGGGGGGGGACTCTCTTTAGCACTGGGCTCTATAAGTACCCCTACCCCCCTCCTTTTCCACAATATCTGTTAAGGTTCTTACTTCAAGTTTCAAGTCCCTAACTTCCTGGATTAATCTGGTGATTAAATCATAAAGGTCTGCTATAGATCTTGTTTTATATTTTAGAGGGTTCCCTGGTTCTGAATTGAGAGGAGTGGTCCTTTCACTATCTAGCTGTACAGTTGGGATAAATGGGTGTAACTCATCCACGGATTCCCCCTCTTGTGCATTCTGTGTGTTACTGCTATCGAGTTCTGCCAGGACTGCATATTTATTGGAGCACATAGCTTCGCACTCCTGGATATGGCCCTTCTTCCTAATATTATCAATGGTGCATAAGTGTATGGATCGAGTTGCAGCAACCCTAGGGCTGTCAGTCCTGACATCGGATGGTGCCTCCCCCTCTTGCTGGAAAGCGATCTCTTTCGCTTTATCTTCCACTGGTTCGATTTTCTTCGTGTAATAGGAAGTAATCTTTTTATCGGGACCTTCCCGAATAGTGGTCCTACTACATAGTAGTGACTCTACCTCCTCTATAAGATCGTCTCTTTCAGCTATTGTGCAGTTCTCACCCGCATTCCTAAGTTTTTTTACAGAATTCACCTTTCCCCTTGGGGGTTCTGATGCCTTGCGTTTTCCCATAGATTAAGCTGCCTAAATAGTGCTTCAGCTCTGTGAACCAGTCCCCAATATGTAATTATAAAGGAGAGTAGGAGAAGGGCTGGTAGGGATAGACCTATTTAGTACAATTATCTTCACATATGAGAACAATAGATATGTTTTCCACTATAAATATAAGCAGACCTCTTGCCAAGTATAAAAAGGCAGAGGCCCAGCCTGGCCCCACTCCAATATTTATCGAGTAATGGAAAAAGCGTTGCAACAATAAGTGGAGAATACCGTCCAAAGGCCCTCTGTAAAAGGTCCTATTTAGGAGTAAATGTCAACACAGTACCTTCAGGCAGCCATACGTGTAGATTGGCATGTCCATGCAACTTTAGATGAATGTCAGGGGGGTGGCCCTGCCCTGCCTCTTCCTGGCAATGACGGGCAAGGACGGGCCCGCCCTTGGCCCGGGCTTCGCCCGGGCGCGTCCCGCGCGGTGGGAGCGCTATTAGAAATTTAAAGGGCTCCTGCCCTCGACACGCCTCCAGGGACCTCCTTGCGCTTCCCTCGACGGCGGGAGCGCTATCAGAAATTTAAAGGGCTCCTGCCCTCGACACGCCTCCAGGGACCTCCTTGCGCTTCCCGCGACGGCGGGAGCGCTATTAGAAATTTAAAGGGCTCCTGCCCTCGACACGCCTCCAGGGACCTCCTTGCGCTTCCCGCTGTTTTAATATAAAAACACTTCACTGTCCCATACACGTCAGAAGGAGATTCCAACCAGATGACCACAACTGTATGCTGATTGCTGAACACTTCGCTACAGCTGCTTATGCAGACTTCAGGCCTATGCTCAGGTATAGGGGATGATGTCTTCCCAGGGGAACCTGAAGGGCAGACCTAGAGCTTAACATGCTGTGCTCTGATATAGCCTAGCTAGGAATTAGTTCAAGGATTCTATTGACAACATGGTAGTGTTATTTTTATGCTTCACTCTCCTTGTCACAATTTTAATTTTGTTGTGCTTCATCGTCCTGGTTATTGCAGTACATGCTTTAGTGTCTAAGATGCAGTTGCTTCATTAAAAACCTTATTGAAACATATACTGCCTCTGATTGTCCTTGTATACGTGAGACCAATGTAACTGAGAGAAAAGGACGTGATCTGAGTGACCACGGTTTCACTGAGGAGTCAATTGTGTCATGCGCTCGGCTGCCCAGTCATCCCTGCTCTTGGGTAGAAATGAGGCACTGATAGTTAGGCGGAGCAAAACCCAGATTGGACCGACAGGTGTCACCTGTAGTGGGTTAGACTCAGTCCCCCACACTGCAGGCAATTCTGCCACTCAAATCCAGTAGTCTCATTAGAATAATGAGAGTCTACGCGACATGGCACTGCCAACGGTTGGTCAGGCTCTAATTTTCGGGTCCTCCTGAGTATCTCTGTCTCACTACATACAAAGACACCTCAGAACTATATATGGAGAAGTCCCTCGTATTGAGGATTTCCTCCTCAGCTAAGGAGGGAGTACCTAACTAACTCTGTAAGTTGTTCAAGCTTCAACCGTTAAAAGGATAATCCCCATTTGGTATGCTTATCTCTAAAACAAAACTTACCATTCATTATGGCAAATCCACAACAGGTAGCAATTGCAGTCAATATGCAACCACCCCTTACTGCACATTTACCGACACATGGCCTAACGGCCCAGGGAGTCCAGTCACATTTGTTGTTGAGGCAAACCCAGCTTATAGAACAGAACTCTTTTATTCTTGGGCCACATTTCCAGCAGTTGATTGGAACACCAATACATTTCATCACGATACACCTGCAAACGTACCTGCACAATTCAGAGCATATGCATATCTAGAAATACTTCTATCTTATCAAGAACATAATAATTGGCTTGATGGCGCTCTCCCCACACAATTTTGCACATTAAGTTAGGTCCTCTAAGTAATGATGGTCCTACCTGGCCTTTATTGGCCACTTATACACCTCACCATGCTGCAGTGAACTTAACGGTAGCTGAAGTCCGTCGCTTAAATGCTGATCTGACGGCAATATACAGACGATTAGTAAAGTTTGTAATGCAAACATTAAACACAAACCCAGCACGTACTGCACCAGCGCAACCACATGCAGTAACGCCAGGTATTAATCCTGCGACTGTACATTTGATCATGGGTAAAGTACCCACCAAACGAGAAGAAATTCTGTTTTGGTTAGCTCAAAAAATAAACGCACTGGAAGCAGTATTTCCCCATACGGGACCTCAGGAGAAACACAGAATATTAACTATGTGCTTGCCATTTGGGATCGTTCCCACTATAGATAACTGTAATACATGGGGCATGGTATTTGCCAAGCTGTATACTACCGCACACGGTACACCAACACTTGCCAATTTACCAGAAGTGTTGAAAGAAATTCAAGATGAATACAGGGCTGCCCGGCCCTGAACTTGGGGATTCAACTAATGGGCAACTTTACCACAGTATCCTCAATTATATTAAGTAACCTTAAAGGGGAAGTGGTTGCACTAGCGGTGCACATGCGGCTCCCGGATGTTCCTCCACAGGATCAAGAACGCGAGCTACCAAAGATTATAACGGAGACCTACTCTAGCACTGGTCGTGATAGTCTGGGGACCAGACCAACAAAACCACAATTTGAAGGTAAATCTAATAAAGATTCTACCAAGCAAACTCCTGGGGGTACTAAGAAATGCTGGGATAAAAAAACAACAAACACCTAAAAAAGAAAGGGGAGAATCTACACATACGGAGACCCCACAGAATAGATATAGGTGGTCATTATGAGCATGGCGGGAAAGACCGCACCGCCGGTGGTCTGGACCGCCAAATAATGAAGCACATGAAAAGCAGGCAGCGTGAAAACCACTCACTGCTAGCAGAGGAGTGCCGACATCAATGGAAGAGGCCGCCCACAGGCCGACGGAAAGATCCCACCTGCCCAACAAATAATGAAGCACAGGACAGCGTTCAGTTCCGGGGCAGGAACCACCACCACGCAAAGCATGACGTAAACGAACCAAATAAAAGGAAATACTCATCGTAGACACACACAACATGCCGAAGCAGACACGGAGAGAGAATTGGAAATCATGCCAATGCTGCTCCTTGCATATACCTCTACGACCGTGACTGCCAACAAAGACGTCAATGGTAAGTACCAAAACCTATTAAACAAGGAAAGAAAGGGCAGAGTTACACACCCACACACCCCACCCACCCAGCAACAAACTCCCAACCCCTCACACCATCACAAGACATACACACCAGAACGAGAGGTACTTACCCGACACAGGGCCAATACAACCTGCCCAAAGTACACACATGTGCACACCACACCCTACAATGAAATGATGAACCACGTCTCCAGAGTGTGCCAACAGCAACACTGGGCACACAAACTTTAATACATTTTAAAAATTCAATGTTCAAATAAGGCCATTGGCCAGTCCAACATAAAAAGGCTAAAGGGCCCAAATGGGCCGAACTTGACTCCCACTTGTGCACATGGTACTCCACAATAAAGGGACATCAATGGGGCAGCCAGGCACCTCAGGGAACAGGGGCAGGAGGTGGTGGGGACTTACATCTGGGAGCGTGGGGCTTGGGCTTACGTTTGGGAGGTGGAGGGGGTTTGCGTTTAGCCTTGGAAGGTGGGAGAGCGGGCTTGGACCGGGGGTGGCAGATTGACCAGGGCCAGCACGGGGCTTCTTGCTCACTGGCGAAGAGGCACGAGAATGGGAAGGGCGGACTGGGGCGTACTTAGAAGTGGAAGGAGTGGACAGGGCAAGGAGGTGGGCACGTCTGGGACGAGACAGGGTAGGCCAGTGGGTTCAAAAAGGTCAACACGGGACAGGAAACGTTTTTTAGGGGCAGTTGGGGTGGACATGGAGGAAGGTGTGGTAGTGGAGATAGAGATAATGTTTGTAAGAGGTGTAGGTGTGCTGGAAATGGATGCTGGTGCCTGTACAGCATGCTGAGGTGTGGTGGATGTGTGTTGGGTTGGTGTCTGGGAACGTTTGAGTGTTTTGGGAGGAGAGGGGTGGACACAGTGGGACAAGACAGGCTGCCAGGGTACATAAATGTTGTCTGGGTGTCTGCAGGTCTGGTGAGTGTGTGTCGAGACAGGGCCACTCACCTGAAAAGCAGGATGTCTGCAGGGGCGATGGTATGCCCCCGACCTCCTGGAACACCTCTCGGCACTTACTGGTGGACACAGAAACCCCAAAAGGAAAGGTGGGAGTGGTAAGAGAAAGAGATAAAACACTGCTATGTCTTGCCGGTCTAGCCAGGCACCCTGTATCTTTGAGGGGCAGGTCGTTGTTGACAGAGTGATAGTAGAGATAGTGCACTCAACTTCCTTGAAACTGAATCTCTCGAGGTCGGAAATACACCAGCTGTTCTAGGAAAGTGCAGCGCTCAAAGAAAAAACTCTCTGGAGAATACTCGTCACTTAGCTGCAGTCTTTTCCGGAATGCTGGAGGAATGCCTGGTGTCAGCTGGTACAGGAACGAAGAAAAGAATTGCTTCAAAGTCCTGAATACAAGGATGACAGTAGGGGCTGGACTGCCAAATCATATGCTGAGATCAGGAAGCAAAACAAAGCCAAGCACGGAGGCTTGCTTAACTCTGCTATTTATAGCCAATCAGGTGAGCAGTTGAGTTTCCACATGTGGATCAGTCACCACACCCAATTAGAAGCACATGTCTACACCACACCCAATTAGAAGCACCCAATTAGAAACACCTGCTCACATTAGCAAACAAGCAAACAAGCATTGGTAAAACAAAAATTGATAAAACCAATTGTGTAACACAACACATTATGTTCACTTAGAAACATGAAGGTTTAACCAAGAACAGAGATATGATTTAACCCTAATACCTGGGGACGCTGACAGATAATGCAGGAGGCGCCGTGGGGATTCCTGACAGTGTGCGGGATGTGTCAGTCAATGTTGTTGTGAGTGCAGGTGTGGTGTCTGGGGTGCATGACTGAATGTCTGATGTTGTGGCGACTACAAGAAGGGAGTCAGCAACAGTGAATGATGGTGCAGTGCTTGTGGGTGTGCATGTAGAGGTGACAGACAGGAATGCAGGAGAGGTGGACACAGTGGGGGAAGTGGATGTTGTTGTGTATGCCTTTTTTGTATGTTGGCTGTGTGTATGCCTGTGGTGGGAAGTGTGGTGCTTGTGTTTTGGTGTATGTTTTTTGTGTGTTGAGGTGTGTGCATGGCTGTCTGAACGTGTGTTTGGAATGGGTGAAGGGACTGGGGTGCTGGAAGGGGCAGAGGTGGTTGGAGGGGGGACTGAAAGGCCAGGTACACTAGCTGCCATCAAAGAGGAGGCCACAGCCTGAAAAGAGCTCTGTAGACCAGACATGGCACCGTGAATGCCTCCCAGGTATGCATTTGCACTGCTACATCTGGGATGCTAGCCCCTGAGATGCTAGCCCCTGGATGGCATTTTTGATGGTTGTCTGCCCTACAGAGATGGTCTTCAGGAGGTCAATAGCCACCTCCGTGAGGGCAGCAGGGCTGACTGGGGCAGGGGATGAGGTGCCTGGGGCGAAGGAGACGCCAACCCTTCTGGGTGAGCGGGCACAGGCAACTGGGTGGGAAGCAACTGGGAGGGCGGTGATGGTATGGGGGTGGCGGAAGATGACACAGAATGGGTGGGCCCACTAGGGTCCGCCACCACCATGGAGCTCCCATCGGAGGAGGTATCAAAGTCACTACCGTCAGTGGTAGTAGCCTCCCCGTTGTACTCCCCTTACCCTCCAACACTCTGGTCCCCTTGGCATCGGTAGACTCTGCCTCCTTGTAACCATGGGTCGCTGCATCCCCACTCGCCGGTGCCACTGCTACCGTGCCAGATGATGCTGATGTACACAGACAACACAAGAGTACATGGGTCGGGAGACAAAACATGAGAAGTATATGTAAATACCTGAATGGATATACATATGTGGTTCACTCATACTCCCACACAGCTTATACACCAACACGCAGCACCTACAGCTGTAGTAAAGCCTATGCCCCTGAGTAGTGGCCACAACCCTAGCAAACAACTCTTCTCTCACATGACACAAGGACCTGATGAACTGCAGACCTGCCCCTGAACATCTCAGTGCACCTGGGCCCTGGATTGCTGTAAAACACCTGTCGGAGTACCTGGCTCTAGACAGCATACATCCGACAGCATCCTCAGATATCCATCAAAGAGGCATGACACTCACCCCCTTGTGGATGCTGTGCAGCCTTCAATCACCCATCCAAGTCTGGATATGCCACCACCAGAATATGGTGCATTAGTGGGGTCAGGGCCTGACGGGCACCCCTTCCTCATTGGGAGGACTTCCCTAGCTGGGCCTCACAGCTCTTCCTGGCCCAGCCCCACAGGTCCTCCCAGCTCCTCCTGCAGTGGGTGCTCTGCCGGTTGTAGACCCCCAGGGTCTGCACCTCCCTGGCAATGGCCTGCCAGAGTGTCCTCTTCTGATGAGCGCTGACCTGTAAGGGACACACAGAAAAGAAACACAGAGAAAATGGCTTTGTGATACCACTGACTATATGTCCTCTATTGGACTTACCCTTCACAAGATCATTTCACCACCTCACTCATAGTACTCACCACACATTCTACGCCAGTACAGGTACATACCGACCACACATGTGTAAGTCTCCTGAAGGCTAGATTCTGTTGCCTCCATCTCTCTGTGGGTTCCCTGTGCTATGGCCATGAGAAGGTGTGTAGAATAGTGGTGGCCTGCTGCATGCTGCACAATGCAGCTGTGAGGAATGCCATCCCCCTAATGGAGGAGGAGGGTGCTGTATATCCAGACCTGCATCATGTGAGAGGGGATGAGAGTGATGGTGAGGATGAAGAGGGGGAAGATGTCCACTCCAGGAACCAGCTTATCCAACTATACTTCCAGTGATCATGAGGTACTGTTCACTGATGATGTTGTCTGCAATGCATAATAACTCTCTGACTTATTCACTTTTGGGAGTTTGGTCTCTAGTCATTGACAGTGTTACCTGAATATAGAGGTGGCATGTGCCTTTGAGACAAACATGGTGTACATTTGTGTTTACTCCACACAATGTTGTGTGTGGGGTACCATTCCTGCAATAAAGGTCTGATTATGGAATTGACTCAAAAATGCATTCACATTTACAATTGATTTATAAATATGACAGGGGACATACAATCTGGTGTACATGTGTTTTATTTGGTGTCCTTAATGCATTGGTGCGCTTTACAGAGATAGGGACTGGGCTAATAGTGGATGCCCATACGAGGTACATGGGCTCAGCGATTGGTGGCAGTGGGTATATGTCCATCTGTACCTTGCAAGTTGTTATGTTACTATTGGCGGGTGAGGATGGTGGCACAGTGGCACACTTGGGAGACAGTCCATGTCAGAGTCACTTCTTGGCGGGGGCCTTGGTCTTGGCAGGTGTTCCTGTGCCATATATGGGTCTGAGGGACCTTTTGATGGTCTGGTGCTGGGCTACAGTAGTAGGGGTGCTGGTCTCCTGTGTGTCCTTTGCCAGTGCCACCAGTCCAGTTTCTGCTGCTGATGTAGATGGCTGGTCTGTGTCCTGGTCAGTGGTATGGGCTTCCTGGTTTGTGGGGGTCTCAGGCTGGGTTAGGTGGTGGTGCTGCAGCACACCTGCTATGGTGGCCATGGTGGCATTCAGTTGTTTCCACTGCTCCATGGTCTCTTGATGTTGGGCTATCTGCAACCTTTGGCTCTGTTGCAGAGTGGCCAGGATCTGGCCCATCCTGTCCTGGGTATGGTGGTATGCTCCCAGGACCTCAGAGATCACCTCCTGTACTGCAGCATCCATCCTTAGGCCTCTCCCCTGGGCCACTTATCCCTCCCACTGGGCCTGGCCCCCTGTGCCTGTGTCCCCTACACAGGTCTGGCAGTACCACTTGTACTGGGGCCATCGTCATCCTGCCTGTTAGTGGGTGGAGACTCTGGCCTCTGTACTTGTTTTCCACCAGTCTGTGACCTGGATCCACTGGTGTGGGGTCGTTTGGCCAGAGATGATGTTGGTGGCTGGGTGGTAGGGGTGTCAGTGGTATCGTCAGTGGGGCTGATGGAGGGTGAGAGTCCAGGACTGTGTGACGGGTCAGGGTATTCCTCAATGTCCACACTTCCCTCTCTAGTTTCCTGAGTGGGGCCTTTGTCTCCATGTGGGGCCCTTGCACTCCTTGGCCTTTCCGTCAGGATGGCATGGGTGGTGGTGCCTGTGGGGGGAATGGACATGTATGTTACATTTCCTAAATTGGATGAGGATGCACAACTCTGCCCTATTGTGTACAGTTTCTTCCCCTGTTGGACCATGCAGGGACCTATAGTGGGGTTGCCATTGCATTTTGCATGCGATGTAGAGGTGCCTTGTGGGTGGTGTAGTGCCATTGTGATTCCTTGCAGGGGTGGGTTGCGTGCACAGGGGGCGGGTTGTGGGCCTGTTAGTGGGTTTGTGGGCATGCAGGATGAGTGGATGTAGTGATTGTGGCCTGGGTAGGGTAGTGGTCCTGGTGGTAGTTGGAGGTGTGGGGTGGTGCGTGCATTACAGGAGTGGTGGATATGGGGTAATTGTAGATGACTTACCCAAGTCCATTCCTCCAGTGAGGCCCTCAGGGTGCAGGATGACCAGTACCTTATCCTCCCAGTCGGTGTAGTCAGGGGGTGTAGGTTGGGGTCCTCCCCCAGTCTTTTGTACGGCGATGTTGTGCCTGGATGCCATGGACTTCACCTTCCCACACAGGCTGTTCCATATCTTACGGATATCGTCCCTTGTGCGTGGATGGTTTCCCGCTGCTTTGACCTTGTTCACTATTGTCTGCCATAACTCCATCTTCTTGGCAATGGGTGTGTGCTGGACCTGTGCCCTGAAGATTTGTGGCTCGACCTTGAGTATTTCGTCCACCATTGTTCTAAGCTCCCTATCTGTGAAGCGTGGGTGCTTAGGGGGTGCCACGTGTGTGTTGTGGGTGGTGTGTTGTGTGGATATTGGTGAGGGTGCTATTGTGTGGTTGGGTGTGTGACTTGTGTGATGTTGTGTTTAGTGTCTCAGTTGTCCTATTGACAATGCAAAGGATTGTGGGGTGTGTCTGTGAGTGTTGTATAGTGTTCTGGATGTGTGTCAGGTGTGTGGGTTTCAAACTTGCCAATGTGTGCATTTCTTGCTGTTGGGTCCCATTGCTGGCCGTGGCGGTCTGTACCGCCAGTGGTCGTCTGACATCCACTAACCACTGTGGTGATTTGTGCATCATTATTTGGAGGGCGGGGGATTTGTCTGCTTGGCGGTGGTGTGGTAGGGTGTGCAGCCTTTCCGGTGACAAGGGCCCTGGCGGTGGCTGGAGGTATGAGTTTTTTTGGCGGTTTCAGTTTTTTTCATCATTATATGGTGGGTTTCTGATCACCGCCAATGGCGGTCATCTGTTCACCGTCGCCATGGCGGCCGACGGTGTTTATCGCCATGTTAATAATGAGGGCCATAATCTCAGAAATAGAGATAGTATAAAAACGCCTTACAGATATCAATAGACTGATACATGCCAATCTTGTTCCTTTCAGGACTCACTGGAAAAAAGCAGTGAGAGAGGTGGGCGGTCAGAGCGAATAACTGAGTACGTGAAACCGAGACAGGAATCACAACGCTCAACAGAAGATTCTGTTAAAAAAGAAAACCTCAATTCAAAAAGAAAAAAGTGCCAGCAGTTGCAGTTCGGCATGCCACTCATGAAGAGGGCTCTATTGAAGAACAAGAAGTGGGCATTAGCGCTATTAGACAGCGCTGCAGAGGTCACAATAGTTTGCTGGAATCTTCTAGAGCATCTGGAGATGAAAGCAACTGACGACATCCTACAAGTTGAAACCGTGGACAAGCATGTTTCCACGCCGGATATGTTGTACAAAGTAATGCTACAATTAGAAGGAGACATTGAGCGAACAATTGACACAATTTATTGGGACCGTGTCGTAAACATATATGATATTCTACTGAACGAAAGGGATTGGCCACCTGAATTTGTCAGTACCTGCCCATATGGGAAAGATGTTATCAAACCTTCTTTTTTGCCCCTTGTTTCAGAGGAGCTCACAGAATCCTATGCCATCGATTGGGCATTGGCACAGGCACCCACATTATATTGAAACCACGTTGAATGGGACAAAGATTCCCCCTATCATGGAGTCTCTATTAAAAATCAACATCAACCCCGATATCCAATAAAACATGATGCAAAAGCACCCGTGAGGGAAATCTGCACACAACTGGAGTACCAGGGCGTAATCAAACCCTGTGTCTCACCAATGAATAATCCCTTATTCCCGGTAGCTAAACCGGACCATTCATACAGAATAGTCTTAGACTACAGACATTTAAACAGTCATACACGCACAAACGCTATACAAAACTCTGCCAAAACCCCGACGCGCACAGCACAGGTTTATTCGCTCCACAAATACTTGAGGCTTATCATGGCCATCATTTGCCAATACTATTTGATTTCTCACAAGGACTCATGACTACCAGCAGCTTGATCTATGTACCTTTCGTGTTTACATATAATGTTTTATATACATCTGAAGCCTTGACAAAGTCTTGAAGACGAAACACGTGTTGGCTGTTTTGCTGTATGGACTTATTGTTACATTTGAATATCCTATTTTAACTCTGACCATTTATCACCATCTGGCTGCTCTGGACACATGGTCATTTTGTACAACGCAGTCTTTTGATTGAGATTTCTACTTTCTACCTGCACTTATAATAAATATCTACACATCATCTTCCAAGAACGAACTTTCTATTTATTCTTGAACATTATCAGGATCAGGATTCATGCTATTGGTGTGACCTAGCCACTCTTCTTTCCTTGCTATACAAAACTCACATAGCACAGCACTCATGAACAACATAGTGCGCAAAAAATAGAAAACAACACTGGACATTTCGAATAGTTTGTTCTGCCAAAATAAAGCGCCTGGGAGTAGAGACTTAAGAAGTTTCAGGGCACTAGGCTCCAAGACAAAATTCTGTCATTCACCCCAGGGGTATAAGAAGAGTTCAGGACTGTTCGCAGCTTGTGTGACTTCAATATTGCATGGCATTGGCCCTGAAGCATTGTCCTATGTAGATATCTATCTCATGGATGATGAATTACTGCAACATTTAAGATGGGTAGTCCGCATTGTTGTGGGATTTGCCAAGTTTGGCTACAAATTCAATTTAAAAAAAACAAAAATAGCCTTCCTTAACATCCTGTTTTTGGGATACAAGCTATCAAGTGAAGGAAAGAGCCTAACGCCACAATACTTGGAGAAATGTGCACAATAACAACCTCCAAATACTATTAAAAACTCCAATCCCTATTAGGTTTCCTAAATTTTGGCAGAACATACATTCCAGATTACGCATCACACATAAAACCTTTATATGACTTAATACGTCCTGACTTTTCAAGTAAATGTTGTACAGTTGAACACACACACATTCTCAGAGCTTTGCAAACAGAAATGTTTGCAGCACAACACTTACACAAAAGGGACAACAAAAAACACCTGGTCATCAGAAAAATTGCAGGTGCCATTGGTTTCACCTATGTAACTTTCAACAAGGGTGAGACAGTCCCGATTCCATACAAATCACATTTGTATTCAGCAGCAGAACAGCGCTTTGCTCCCACTGAGAAAATTCTCACTGCTGTTCAGATCGCCATCATTAAAGAAAAACCACTAAACCAAGGCAAACTCATTATTGTAGTCTCCCCAATTCCAGCTCTTGAGGTTGTTACCAAAGCCAGCGTTCCAAACACTAAAGCATTACATCCACTTTGGTTTCAATGGGCAACGTATTTGACGGCCACTGATGTAGACTACATTTATGACCCAAAATTACAAACTCAAGAATTTTTGCAATATGAACTAGAATACCCAGTTCCAGCAAATATACGGCCTATTGATCAATACCAAAGAGTCATGTGCACTGATGGCTCGGCGGAACCTGCAATTGGCACAAAACATTAACACTCCGCTGCTTGTGCAGTCGTATGTGGCTATATGGAAGATAATCAATTTTGTCCCCAACATACATACACGCAAACCATAGGGGATTGCACAACACAATTATCAGAGCTGAAGGCTCTGCTGAAGGCACTGGAACATACGGATCTCGCACAGTTAACACTGATTGTTTGTGATTCATACTACTGTGTCCAGTCCTTCAATGAATACCTGCATTACTGGTGCCAGAATTAGTTCAGAGATTCTAAAGGCAACACCATGAAACAGACTTTTGTGGGCGAAAGTAGAGGATCTGAAGGAAACATTACCAAACGTCCATGTTGTACATACACTTGGACACCAGCGAGTTGGAATACACATTACTGGAAATAAATACGCTGGCTGATGAAGCTGCCGAATCAGCAGTAGCTACGGCTGCTGTTCCTTCAGTAACCCGTTCTGGAACAAAACAGGATGATGACATATGGGGAGCCGTGAAAGCCACGGTTGAAGGCACGCCCTATCCAAAAGCATTTCCTGCTAAATATTCCTACTGAATGGGAGGCTGCCTAGATGCCGAAGTAAAGATACCTGGCGTGGGGGTTCGCGTGATTCCCAACAAAGACATAATATCAGAGTTGATTAAAGCAGCGCATGAGGAGGTAGCATCTGCCCATGCTGGGTTAGCGGCTACAATTTGATTGCTGCAAGCACGTTATTGGTGTCCACGAATATACAAACAGGCCAAGCAGTATGTCCTTTGTTGTGACATCTGCCAACAAATTAAGGGTTCCACTGTCAAACGCCCACCGCAGACACCCTTCCTAATTTCCAACAAACCATTACAATGTGTCTACCTGTACCATTGTGGTCCCCTAACACCGGACAATGCATACAAATACATGTTAGTCGCTGTTGACTCTTGCTCCAGATTTCTAAGGGTGTGGCCACAACGCTTGGCTGATGCTCTGACTGTTATTAAAGATTTGCGAGTCTTTATTGGTACATATGCAGTTGTGGTTTTCCACTCGGACCAGGGCACTGCTTTCACCTCAAGGACATTCTGGGACACCATGGCTTTGTTAGGGGTCCAACTACAATACTCGTCTCCATTTCATCCT
The DNA here is from genome assembly GCF_031143425.1 of Pleurodeles waltl. Lineage (NCBI taxonomy): Eukaryota > Metazoa > Chordata > Amphibia > Caudata > Salamandridae > Pleurodeles > Pleurodeles waltl. Next base: position 591,490,629 of record NC_090447.1, read on the forward strand.
GAGGGAAATAGTGTTGTGATTTAAAGCAGTCCTTACCAGCCAGAGTCTTAGGTATGGGTTGTAGTTAACCACCTGTATGGAGTCCAGAGAGCACTTAACAATCTGCCTAGAAGGTCCCTGGGGTCATACCTCATACGAGTGCCTGTTCGGAACTCGAATGTATGTTCCAGAACTTGATGGTCCTGGAGTGGAGGCGACAGAAACACCCTTTGACATAAATGAACATGTCACTGTCTTGAAGGAATTAGAACGGTTCCGTGATGACAACGCTTCTGCCAATGCTGCCTGCACAGGAATTAAGGATGTACCAGTGACACCTACCAGCTGGATTCCTTAGGTTGGTGATCTAGTACGTGAAAAGGTTGCTGTGAAAAAGGAGATTGGTACTTCTTATCATGCACCGGTTCCAGTCTTGCGAATACAAGGTACCAGAACCGTTCATTCAAATACCATATGTGTTTAAACTTTCAATAAACCATGTAATAATGCCCGGAGTTGTTTCTGATGACTGGGATGTGAAAACAGTTGACTCTATGATGACTGAAATGCAGTATTATACTGTATTTGAAACTGAAGATGTTTATCAATCTAAAGAGAATTATGGTGATATGTTTTGCTATAATTATTATGGGGACAATTACGTTCACAGAGCAAGTACCCAAAGGCTATTTTTAAATACACACAGTGGGAACCTTGTCCAACTCCACCACAGTGGAGTTCTAAAACATATTCAGAAAAGTTTGCATATTTTTCTGGGCACAATGTTAAAAATGCTGAGTCATATTATTTTAAATTGCCATTGATGGAAAATGTACATATATTATTGACAGATACAAAATTCATTTATTCAGGTTCCTTTGTTTTCTGGTTGGCTATAGAAGGCTATGAATATTGGCTGAAGTCGATTGACTTAAAAAGTGTGTGGGGAACACAAAATTGGCAAATAAGGGGGAAGGAAGCTTTATTTAGAGCACGCCTGATACCTCTTCAAGTAATATTTATAAATGAAACTGTACAACAAACTAGTTGTTTTGGCTTAGCAAAGATTAAGGATTTCAATGCGCCCAGTATTCCTGCCCCTGCAAATTGTTACAAATGGCAAAAGTATATAAATGTAACAGAAGATCAGCTCAATGAATTGGTCCAGAATGGCACGTTTAATGCTTTACTGTCATGTCCTGGAGGCCAATAGATACCAATGGGTGTTATAAATGTTTTATAAACTCCACAGGTGGTTTTGGAACTAATAGGCCGGACCCTCGCCATGTGTCATCCGAACATGCGGGTATAGTAACAACATACAGTGTAGGGAAACTATGCCAGCAATGGTTGAAGAGTTCCTCACTAGATGCTGTTAGAGAACACCACAGTCTCCTGTCAAATAACACTGATTTACAGGACTTCCTGTTAGGCCCCAGAAAACAATGCAGAAAGTGCTTCTTATACGCAGTCTATAACGACATTCGGAAGCTTTCCCAACAAGAAGCTGCTTCCCGGTTAAGGCAAATAGACCAGGAAAACTTACAGAAGGCATTAGCTGTTGTAGATAATGGGATGAATACCCTGTCCGACCGGATATACACCTTAAACAACATCGTCTCTTCTGCAATAGACATAATACAAAGTGATATGTCTTCGTCACACCATGGACAGAGTCAACTAAGGTTCATTATGCAGTTTGGTTGGAAATTTCAAACAATGAAGGCAGGTCGCATTCCCTGGCAACATGTTAGCGCAAGGGACATATTTCTACATTTAATTTAACGCGACAACAGCAACTAATGGCTAAGAAAGAACCAACTTATGTCATGTTAAACATCGAAAAGTTAGAAAAGTTGCCTTTGACTGTGGCCGAAATACCATCTACTGAGTGGTTAATACACAGGGTCATTAATCTGCCTATTTCCACACTACAATTCATATCCTGTTTAAAACACATTCCGGTAGGCAGATATGAAAGGCTGGGAGATAGTTACATCAATGAGGTGTGGAAGCTGCCCTTTTCGTACAAATGTCTCAGTGGCATGAAAGTGGTCTTTCTCAGCGGTAATGAATGCAAGACTTCCGTCAGCCATTCGATGGTTTGTAAACAGCTTTCTAGGACACTTTGTTGAGCTTGTGGGACGAATATTTAATGCGTCCAGTAATACTGGAATCGCAAATGTCTTTGAGGCTGTTGGTTCTGGTTCCGTTCACACCTTCCCCTCTATATTCGGTTTAATACTATCAGCCATCCACTCGAGTTTCTCTAGTATTTTCGAGGGATTTCCGATAACTTTGGCTATAATAGGTGGCATTCTGCTATTTCTACTTTTTCTGCGCAATGGCTGTCCTGCTGCAACAAGGAGGAATGAAAGCGCTCCCACCAGCGCAGCTGTGTCATGAACGCATGATGCAGTACTTCGGAGCAACACTCCTGAAGCAATTGGAGTGTGACTGGTCTCTGTCATTCAGACCGGTTTTGCATTGTGTGCAGCCCATGTTTTGGAGCCTCTGGTGCTCGTTCAAACATGCACGGAAAGTTTGTCTTTCTACACAGCACTTGCTTTCATTAGACGCTAGTCCTTTGATGTTCTCACTGAGGGTTCATTACCGGACATGCGTGTTGAGGGTGCGTTTGCTACAGGAAGCTGCTTATGAGTTGCCCTTCATGGAGAATGCAGCTCTGAACTCATTATTGAGCACACCACGGAATGCTGCCTGCCGAAGTGGAAGATTTCCTGTCTTCAATTATCCCGAATTCAATTGGCAACTTCCAAAATGACTCTGACTCCTTAAATTCGGCCTTTTTGACGCCACAAGTTAACATTCTTAAATTGTCCTTTTATATATGCTCAAGTGTCTTTTAACTTGTCATTATTGACATTCTTACATATATGTTTTAGGTTGAATTTTAGCAGCTTTTACATATTATTAGGCTTTGAACCACCTTTAAACCGGCAAGGGGAGGGTGTTGTTTAGCCATTTTAGTTACAGCTCCATGCACATTATTGTAGCAAAACCAGGCCTGAAGCTGTGCACTGTAACCTAGATATATTTTATTCAGCTTTTTTAAAAATTATTTTAACAATAGCCACATTTGTGGTCTTGTTTTTATTTCTCTCTATCTAGCTGTTCTTTGCCTAGGCCAGCACTGCTTTCTTAAATAAGACATTTCTTTCACTCTGTGCTTCTCTCAATGCTGCAGTAAGATAGGTTGCCGGTAAACGTGGTAACTCTTTGTCTCTGGTATTCATAGAAACATACACATCCTTGCGTAGGGACATTTTCTCAGCACATCAGCTGTTTTAATAAAAAAACACTTCACTGTCCCATACACGTCAGAGGGAGATTCCAGCCAGATGACCATGACTGTATGCTGATTGCTGAACGCTTCGCTACAGCTGCATATGCAGACTTCAGGCCTATGTTCAGGTATGGGTGATGATGTCTTCCCAGGGGAAACTAAAGGGCAGAACTAGAGCTTAACATGCTGTGCTCTACTATAGCCTAGGTAGGAATTAGTTCAAGGATTCTATTAACAACATGGTAACGTTATTTTTATGCTTCACTCTCCTTGTCACAATTTTAACCCTGTTGTGCTTCATCGTCCTGAATATTACAGTACATGCTTTATTGTCTAAGATGCAGTTGCTTAATTAAAAACCTTATTGAAACATATACTGCCCCTGATTGTCTATGTATACGTGAGACCAATGTAACTGAGAGAAACGGACGTGATCTGAGTGACCACGATTACCCTGAGGAGTCAATTGTATTATGCGCTCGGCTCCCCAATGATCCCTGCTCTTGGGTAGTGATGAGGCACTGCTAGTTAGCCGGAGCAAAACCCGGATTGGACCAACAGGTGTCACCTGTAGTGGGTTAGACTCAGTCCCCCACACAGCAGGCAATTCTGCCGCTCAAATCCTGTAGTCTCATTAGAATAATGAGAGCCTATGCGACAGGTTCTAGGAAATGATTTTGAGAAGGTTTTCATGTGAAGCTTGCATAGTTCTTTTGCTTATATCAGCTTTTAGTTCTAGCAGAGGTCTCTGGTTACCTCGGGTATCTAGTAATATCAAGCACACATGATTAAATAGCAACTTTTTGACTTTAAATTCTTATCTCTTTTTACATGGGCTCAGAGGGTGTGTGGGTGTTTCTCAATAGTGATAAAAGTAATAACTGTATCACTGTAACAAGTCTCAAGGTTTCTCACTTATGCCTTTAACCAGCCTTTATATATGTCTTGCTTTACTACTAGTTTCAAAACACAAGGGACAACCCAGAGGTACTAAGGGACTACAGGCAAGTATTTAATAGATGAAGGACTGTAGCTTTAAATACCACATATAATCACAATGAAGACTGTGAAAAACATTCAATAAACCACTATATTTATTCCAAATGAAAGTAAGAAAACATTGTAGTGGGAAAACAAAAACGTCTTGGAAACCATAAATCATAATTGCTCAGGCATACTCCATGTGACAGAAAGCACAGTTAAACTCACAATTTTACAGTA